>NC_086381.1:34225204-35425204 GCF_036588685.1 Mytilus trossulus
AGTTGTCTCATTGACAATCGTAGCACATTACCTATTTTTTGTTAAGTCCAATATATTTTTGAATATGTTTTTCATTATAGAAATTTGTAATGATTGTAAATGTATGGTATACTAGAACACTGTACACGTTTGCTCACTTGTAAAAAATAATTGACGATAAAAAGCTGGATATATTTTTAAAGACACCTTTGTTTTACTTAAGAATGTTTAATTTCCTCCAAATATATCTTTTAGCTATTTGTTTCGTTGATTTGCTGATTCATTGACGTTTCTTAACGTTTCCTTTTATACATATCAAACAAATTATCAGGACAATTATATATGTTTTTGTAATAAACTACAAACAATTAGATGATAAAACATTTCAATCTTCACAGCGTAAACTATTAACATTAAAATCAACAAACAAAAGTGTCTTCCCGGTAACGATGATATGTTTCTCACACAAGTGTATATAATATCTCATTTTGTCAACGTGTTTAACACACAACTTTGAAGAATAGAAACTGGTTCTATATTAAAGCATCAGTGATTGTCAGGGGAAAATGTCGGACGAGAAAAGGAATATAAAATGCAAACAAATAATGGTTTCAAATTTACTGGTGATATTAACATTTATTGGTGCAGTTATAGGCTTCGGGATCGGTATAGGAGTTCGACATTTTTCTCCGTCAGAGTCTGCACTAATGTGGATAGGTAAGACAATTTTTGTTATCATATACTTCGACTAAATAACATATGATTTTTACTGTATGATAATAGCATTAAATTAAAGTAAATTCCATATTTTTCGAATTGGTGCTTAGCGGGCTGATATGAAAAGTTTATCACATGCTTCGAGTGTTATCACATGCCTTTCCGTAACGTTATCGCATGGCATTCCGGTGAAACTCGGCAAACTCAGGAAAATACACCTCAATGCTACGTTTTCACTGAAAAACATTACAAAGTAGTGTACAAAACAGTTATTTGGATACTAGAAAGTACATTTTGTTAAATAATTTAAAAAAAAACAAAAAAAACAACAACTATCAAATTATTAATCAAATATCTTTTTTAAAAGTTTCACACATAATTCATTAGAAAGTTACTTTAAAAAAAGTTGACTTTTCCTAACAGTGTTCATTATGCATATTTTTCAATTATTTTTTTGTTGTTTCGTCAAAATCTAAATGTTTTTTCTTTTCTGCTGAGGCATATGATAGAAAGATTTCATATCGAATGTACTAAGTTTGGGATCCGACGTCCGCGAACTTTTCACTCTTTAAACTTCTATTTGGGAACCACGTAAAAGGATCAATATATGAATCTGTGATTTTTCTCCATCGTTGAAGCATATGATAAAAAGATCATAACATGTCATTTTTCATATCGTATGATGTATTATCAGCCCTCGAGCCATGCGGCTCTTGGGCTGATATTGAACCTAGGGCTGATAATACATGCGATATGAAAAATGCAATGTAATAATCAGATATTATCATCCTTTCATTAATATTTTACCTACTTCTTAAATAATGAAAACTGCATGTACAAGTTATTGAATATCAAAGTATAGGCGTTTAAAGATTGAAACAAAAACATGGTTATAAATACAATTTTGTCTGTTTTAACTGACAGCACTCCTATGTATGGACAAACCTATTAGTTCTTTTTCAATATCTCCATAGACACAAATGTAACCAAAACATGCTATAATTTTAAAGTGATACAATACGAAAACGTAGAAGATGAATATCAACATGTGTTTTCTTGTTCACAAAATTATCTGAGCCAAATGTATTGTACATTCCACAGTCGTTCACTTAATATTTTTATATTCGTTTAATATTTTCCTTTTGATACCAAAATGATAACAATTATAATAATAAAGATGTAAATATTGCAATCAATATATAATTAAGTAAATGACAACAATAACATGCTGAAAACTTGGTGTATTATCTTTTTAGGAATCCTTGGAGAAATGTATCTGAACTTATTAAAAATGATGATTGTACCTTTAGTGGCATGTTCAGTAATATCAGGTAAGACATTATAAGTTATATGGTTCGCTACTGACCCCATACGGATCCATAGAGGGTTAGTAAAATCCATAGGGGGTGAGGCCGGAGGCCGAGTCCCCTATGAATTTTATTCACCCTCTATGGATCCGTAGGGGGTCGGTAGTTAACCGTATAACGAATTTATCGGACGTTGGACTTTTTCTGCGGCGTTTTGTTGAGAAATAAACAATGAAACACAACAACATTAATAGATGACGTCGCCATTAACGCGTCATGAACCCCATATGAAACTTACTAACCCCATACGGTCTCATAGGGGGTCACCACGTGACGGCGTTTAACCAATCACAACGTGATAATTCATCTGTGGTCCGATAAATACCTATGTAGGTCTGCTAGGTTAAAAATATTAAAACAAACATTGTTAGGCATTTACTTTTCTACATTGGCTAGATGTATAGGGGGAGGGTTGGGATCTCATAAACGTGTTTAACCCCGCCGCTTGTTGGCGCCTGTCCCAAGTCAGGAGCCTCTGGCCTTTTTTATTCTTGTATTTTTTAAATGATTGTTTTTTGTGTGTACAATTTGGAAATTAGTATGGCGTTCATTATCACTGAACTAGCATATATTTGTTTAGGGGCCAGCCGAAGAACGCCTCCGGCTGCGGGAATTTCTCGCTACATTGAAGACCTGTTAGCGACCTTCTGCTGTTGTTTTTTCTATGGTCGGGTTGTTGTCTCTTTGACACATTCCCCATTTCCATTCTCAATTTTATTGTTTAGTATATAATAATTAACGCATTGATGTAATACTCATATTTGTTTCCCAAAATACTAGACGCAGAGATTGAGTAACAAAAGTGTATCTATTACGTAACATACACATTTACAATAAGTTTTTCGAGGCAACACCAGATCAAAAAGACAACTTTCCAACTAGTTTTCATAAAACAAATTATCATCGTAAATAGCGGGATGCAAAAATACCAAATGTCATTAAAGTCATACAGATAAACTCTATATGATAAATGTGATATTCGATATATAATCAATAATTGAATTGACATCAGAGATGGGTCCGATTACTTTCAATGTAATTGATTAAATTACAATTACTTTTTCATTTGTACGATTAAATTAAATTAATGATTACATCATTTCTGAAAGTATTTGATTAAATTAATAATTACATTGGCAAAGTAATCATGATTACATCTGATTACAATGAATTTAAAAACAAAACATTTTGAATGATGTGTATGGATAAACGTTCAATATAACTAAAGCATTTTTGAGAAAGTATTTTATTTTGTTCAATTATAAAATGATAACTTCAAATTAAACTTCATCTATTTGAATAAACATCAAATTTCACTACATATGTACATTACACTTTATCACCAATGATCCTTGAATTATTTTGAATTAAATTTAATAAAGAAATATCATAATCAAGAGTTTTTTTTGCCTTCTGACCTCTTTCATAATTTATATGTATTCCAAGTTGCAGTTTATGGAAGTTTAAATATTTATGAAATAAAGGTACTAGTTAAAACTATGTTAAATTTTAATAGAAATGTTTAATCAAATTGTAAACAATGTGTAAGTATTAAAAATCATTGCATTTTACATGTCCAGTCCGAATACATTTTTTAATTTAGTTTGTGCTAATTAGAAAAATTTTCATGTCTGATTTATCTTTTCTCATATATATTTCCCTACAGCTATACTCAATTGGTAATTGCAAAAAAAAAAAAACCTTAATTAGTCTCCTACCTGTCAATTCAAAGTTGACAAAAATAACAAAAATTAACAAAAGAAAACTTGAATATATATATAACAGTTATAATCAAATATTAATATAAAGATCATTATAAAATGATGAATATACATGTATGTACAATATCTTTTACTATGATAAAAGGTATATAATTATATTATATGTCTCTACTTAGGCTAGTGAACACTTTTCAATACTGTAACAGTTTATTTTTCACTGAAGTAGACATGCTTAAAGTAAACCAAACCATTTTAGCATGTTAAAAATTTATCAAATATGAATAACAAAGAGGTTCATTTAATGACCAAAAACACAATTTTAGATTTTTTTCATTGTAATCAGAATGTAATCAAAAAGTAATCATGATTACAGGGTATTTTGAAAAGGAATTGATTAAATTAAATTACATGTAATCAGAGTTTTGGCTGATTAATGATTACACTGATTACTTGAAAAATTGTAATCAATTACAGCTGATTAACCATTGAAATTACAATTACCCCAAGTCTGATTGATATATTCGATTTCACTGTAATACAAACATAAATCCGAGACCATGTCACATTGAACCAGATGCTCCGCAGGGCGTAGCTTTATACGACCGCAGAGGTTGAACCCTGAACGGTTGGGGCAAGTATGGACACAACATTCAAGCTGGATTCCGCTCTAAATTTGGATTGTGATTAAATAGTTGACACAGCATAGGTTTCTGACACAGAATGAATGTATTCAAATGAACTTAAATTTTTTGTTTTCTCTTAGAGCAATTCACTATGCTGTTGAATATTAATCCGCTCAAAAAAATGTTTGAAGTAATTTTCTTTTTATTTATGAAATTTCAAATGAGAAAAATTGAACCCAATTTTTTATTCACATCCCCCTTTCCCTTATTCCAAAACTAATTTCAATTAAAATATTCTAATGGAGTTTGCAACAATTACTACTCATTTAAATACATCATAAGATATTAAGATGTAAAAAAACTGCTTGTTATCACTAAATGGTAAAGATTATTTAAATTTATCAGTTGGTAGTAAAAAGTGAATATACATTGTATATTGTATATAACAAAGATTTAAGTTGATTCTGGACAAAGAAAGATAACTCCAATTAAAAAAAATTCTTGCAGATATTTCTTGCTTACTATACTGGACAAAGAAAGATAACTCTTAATTAAAAAAAATTTGCTATTTCACAATATTATGAAATTAGATATTTCTTGCCATTGCACAATACTGTGCAATTGAAAAGACTTGCTATTGCACAATACTTAATATAATAATTTTAGATCCTGATTTGGACCAACTTGAAAACTGGGCCCATAATCAAAAATCTAAGTACATGTTTAGATTCAGCATATCAAAGAGGCACAAGAATTTAATTTTTGTTAAAATCAAACTTAGTTCAATTTTGGACCCTTTGCACTTTTATTTAGACCAATTTTAAAACTGGACCAAAAATTAAGAATCTACATACACAGTTAGATTTGGCATATCAAAGAACCCCAATTATTCAATTTTTGATGAAATCAAACAATGTTTAATTTTGGACCTCGATTTGGGCCAACTTGAAAACTGGGCCAATAATCAAAAATCTAAGTACATTTTTAGATTCAGCATATCAAAGAACCCCAAGGTTTCAATTTTTGTTAAAATCAAACTAAGTTTAATTTTGGACCCTTTGGACCTTAATATAGACCAATTTGAAAACGGGACCAAAAATTAAGAATCTACATACACAGTTAGATTCAGCATATTAAAGAACCCCAATTATTCAATTTTGATGAAATCAAACAAAGTTTAATTTTGGACCCTTTGGGCCCCTTTTTCCTTAACTGTTGGGACCAAAACTTCAAAAATCAATACCAACCTTCCTTTTATAGTCATAAACCTTGTGTTTAAATTTCATAGATTTCTATTTACTTATACTAACGCTATGGTACGAAAACCAAGAAAAATGCTTATTTGGGTCCCTTTTTGGCCCCTAATTCCTAAACTGTTGGGACCAAAACTCCCAAAATCAATACCAACCTTCCTTTTGTGGCCATAAACATTGTGTTTAAATTTCATTGATTTCTATTTACTTTAACTAAAGTTATTGTGCGAAAACCAAGAATAATGCTTATTTGGGCCCTTTTTTGGCCCCTAATTCCTAAACTGTTGAAACCAAAACTCCCAAAATCAATCCCAACCTTTCTTTTGTGGTCATAAACCTTGTGTCAAAATTTCATAGATTTCTATTAACTTAAACTAAAGTTATAGGGCGAAAACCAAGAAATTGCTTATTTGGGCCCTTTTTGGCCCCTAATTCCTAAAATGTTGGGACCAAAACTCCCAAAATCAATACCAGCCTTCCTTTTATGGTCATAAACCTTGTGTTAAAATTTCATAGATTTCTATTCACTTTTTCTAAAGTTAGAGTGCGAAAACTAAAAGTATTCGGACGACGACGACGACGACGACGACGACGACGACGACGACGACGCCAACGTGATAGCAATATACGACGAAAATTTTTTCAAAATTTGCGGTCGTATAAAAATCTAAGCAAAGTACTCGAAGAAGCATACGGAACATCGATATCAATGAAAACAACAAAATGAAAGGAAAAGTTTTCATTTCCCATAGTTTTTGTATGAAGTTAACGAGGATTTTGAATATTCAAGTTAAAGTAGTGGTATCGGTCATTGTAAGTGTTTTGTTTTAGTAATCATGAGTTTAGGTGGATAAATGTCATTTGTACGTTTAAATAAATAAACATTATTTCTACATAAAATATTTATTACCTCATGTATAAAAATTCCGAATCACTAAAATTAGAATGTTATATATGATTGATTGGTTCATTGATTAATTGATTGATTGCTGTCAGCATGAATTGGTTAAACATTATCAAGAACAATTTAATAATGAATGAAAAAAGAAAATAAAACATGTTTCAAAGACGGAATATATCTGTTTAATATTTTTGTAGGAACGGCATCGTTGGATCCAAAATCGAATGGTAAAATAAGTATTGTAAGTTTGACGTTCATCATGATATCAAATTTTGTTCCATGCCTAGTTGGAGTGTTGGTATGTTTAACGATTAAACCAGGTATTTATTTATTGTTTTAAGTCTTCAATACCAATAAGTATTCGTTTGTATAAGAAAGAAAAAGAGTTGGAAACGGGATAATGAGCAGGAGTACAATTGACGGCGTTCATAGAGCTGAATCCACAAACGTAACGTCTTCAAACTAATAAAATCATTTACGACGACGGCATTTCTCCCATTAAATCGTAAGCGTAACGAACACACTGGACATTTAGTTTATAACATAATTTTAATGATTTTTTTCGAACAACAAAGCACAGCAAACGCGCATTTTGAAAATCTAAAAAAATATATGCTAAGAGCAGTGTAATGGGAATAATAAGCGACTATTCCGTGTGCACTATTCAGAAAATAGTGTTAAAACGTCATTTCTTTAAACTGTAACATAATAGCTGGACATTTAAAAAAATCAGGTGTTCAGCCTGGACTATCCAATTATTCATACTTTGGAGATTTTTTATAACCCCTTGTAATGCACATTTTGAATATCAAGTCATTTCGAAATAAGAAAATAGCAAGTACATATTTGTTTACCAAATCTTCCATTTTTTATTATTACTCCTTCCAACTTACTACTTCTTACACAAAAAATACTACATTCCAAACGCATGCACAATGGACGTTTTTTATATTTCCTTTTGTGAAGTTCGTATGACGTAATAGTCCGAATCCGAAAAATGCTATTGTACGAAAATGCAGGAAAATACGTTTAATTTGTACAAATTTCAGGTCAAAAATTCCAAAAATATGCTTATTTAATGTTACAAGTTTCACATATTTTTGCCGTTTTCTCCATGTTCAATTTACACTTTATAGATTTAATATAGATAACATTTTTTTATTATGTAAATGCTAGCATGAATAATTTTATCATTAAAAAAACCTTTTCTTTTATTTTACGATTAAAATTGTATTCATTTTACATTTTTCAAAAACCATTTATAGGTGAAATATCCTCAACAAAATCAATCGAGGGAAGTAGGAGAACAAACATCCAAACAGAAGATATATTTGCAGATCTTCTAAGGTAAATGATTGGAAATGCACAGAGGAGCGATTACAAAACCTAAGCCGGACAAGGCTGTGTCCAAAAGGAAACAAAAAATTAATAAAAAAACCCCTCAAAAACATAGAGCAAAAAGAGCCAACCAGAAACAGGGAATGGACCGTGGTGCTCTTGGAAGGTCACCTGCCCCATCAGTGATATCTGTTGTTTTACTGATATTACAACTAGTAATAATACTTAGTCAATATCTTAACTTCATAGCATAGCAGGTAAGTAAATATGGCTTGTCTCTACCAAAGTCACAAGTATCACCAAGTGAACCTATCCACTATTAATGAATATGTTTAATCTAACTTATCTTCGAACTTTTTTCAAATTGCATTAACACATTTTGCATTTTCATTTGCAACCACTTGAATTCAAACTCATTTTGTGGTGCATGAACGAACTACAAACAATAATTATTCGTCTATCACATTTGAACAGTCTTTCGTTAACTGCACAGATATATGAATATTACAAATTAAATATACATTTAGTAATAGATGCATGATGTTTCATTAGTTGTTATTGTCTTTGAACTAGCTGTCAGTAACTGCGAGTACTTTTTGATCTGTACTCTGTGTCTTGTTGTTGTTGGGATGTACAAGTACCCGTCCACGGCTACTGTGTGTTTTTGTTAGATGTATTTATATTTGTATCCATCTGATGAGTTAAGCCTTTTTCAACTGATTGTAAAGTTCGTTCTAATGTTGTACTTTTACACCACTGTCCCAGGTTAGGGGAAAGGGTTTGATGCCTGCTAACATGTATAACACGCCACATAATATGCATGTACCAAGTCAGAAACCTGTAATAAAGAAGTTGTCGTGTTTTGCTGTGTTACATACTAATTTTTTAAATAATATTTTGTACATAAATTAGGCCGTTGATTTTCTCGTTTGAATTGTTTTACATTTATCATTTCTGGGCCTTTTAGCTGCCTATGTGGTATGGCCTTTGCTCATTGTTGACAGCAGTTTTGTGACTTATAGTTGTTAATTTCTGTGTCAATTTAGTCTTGTGTAGAGTTTCCTCATTAGTAATCATACCATACCTTCTTTTTAATTAATAATAATAAATAAATATAGTTCGAATAAAAATTGCCTCTTTATTTTGTAGAAACTTATTTCCTGACAATTTGATATCTGCAACTTTCCAGAAGGTAAAATATGAAAATTAAGCTGATTGTGATAAAAATATATTTTGAAATTAAAAAAAATCACGTTGGGAGTGCGTCATTTAGACGTCAACCTTCTAACACAATATAAATAAAGGCAACCGTAGTATACCGCTGTTCAAAACTCATAAATCCATGTGACACGTCTTACGGTAATGTGAACCCACACTTAAAAATAAGAGAAAACAAACGACACAGTGTTAAAATGTAACAAACACAGAAACGAACTATAATCACTGGGGTAAAGCTGATGACCGTAACTGCATTCACGGTCATCCCAAGATGTCGGATGAAAAATTAGGTCAGTATTTTTATTGTCTGTTAAGGTGTCTCTGCATCATTTTCTTTACAAAGCATACTTTGATATAAAATGTAATGTATGTAAATATATAAAAGATTCACACGGAAGTCACAAATCTCTACCGAGGAACGTGTATAAAACGGGAATTTGTATTTGAAAAATTCGCGAGGATGACCGTAAATCGAAATCGAGATGACCGTAACAGGATTAGCGATTCATAACAAGGCTGACCGTAATTGGTTAAAAGATGACCGTAAATTGTTAAGGATGACCGTAATTTATAAAGAATGACTAAATTTAAAAGGATGACCGTCAATTGAAAGAACTATCCATATTTGTATGCATTGTTTTTTGTTGAGTTTGTCGCAATAGGGGCTCGGTTAGTTCTTTTTAACTATTTGGTTTGTAGTTGGATGCTACATATGACGAACCATGTATTTGAAGCACGTCTTATTTTTGTCTACCTTTAGGATAATGTTGTCTTAAAAAATTACACCTTTGTTAAGTCAATTTAGTCTTACTCAAACGATAGATGAACCTACTCATTTTACTGAATCGTCGTCATCATTGTTAGACCTTTTTATAACAAATGATGCTCGCATAATAAATTACTGTGGAGTCGGACCACCTTTATTAGACCAAATACGTTTTCACTGTCCTATAATCAGTCTTTTGAACTTTCCAAAATGTCGTCAAATTACTTTTAAGCGGAAAATTTGGCTATATGATCGAGGAGACTATGACAGATATCGTAACATTTTATCTGAAAAAATTGGAATTCCGTAATTAACTTAAATAATGTTGAACAATTTACAACCGAAATAACAAAAACTATCGTAGAAGCTGCTGAAAAATGTATTCCAAATAAAATAATAACTGTTCGCAAAAATGAGCCTCCATGGCTAACAAATGATGTTAAAAAAAGATAAGGAAAAAAAAATAGAAACCACAGAAAGGCTAAAAAATATAATAACCCATCGGCGTGGTCAAAATTTAAGAAAATACGAAACGAAGTTCCTTGTTTAATAAGAAAATCGAAGGATGATTATAACAACAATTTAATCAAAAAAAATCATGAACAGTAACCCGTCCACTACTAACTGGTGGAAAACGGTTAAACAAATATCCGGATTAAAAACAATCGACGCAAGTGTACCCCCATTAATGGTTAATAACAACTTAATATTTGAGGAAATCGAAAAGGCAAATGAATTTAATCGATTTTTTTCTTACCAGTCAAATATTGATGATCCAAGTGCTGTGTGAACTTCATAATATTAGTGATGACATTAGTTATATGATCTTATATATATAGAACTTACTGTTACTGAAGTTGAAGATATATTAAAAATTGTTAATCCCGCAAAAGCTTCTGGCCCAGACCTCATAAGTCCCAAATTGTTAAAAGATCTTAAAAGAAGAATCTTCTGTTTTAACGTGTCCACTATGTAAACTATTTAACTTATCGTTAACAAGGTTAAGTACGTCTACTTTTCCAGATCAATGGAAAAGAGCAAATGTTACCCCAGTTTATAAAAAAATAGTAAACCGAATGACGTTAAAAACTATAGACCTATTTCCTTGTTGAGTGTAATATCAAAGTGCATGGAACGATGTGTATAAACATGTTTACAATCACTTTATGCGCAATAATATTTTAACGAAAATCAGTCGGGCTTTACAGGGGGGGGGGGGGGGGGGGGGGGGGGCGTTCAGCAGGTTATCAATTAATTAACATTTCGAATGATTTTGGGAAGGCTTTAGATAGCGGTAAAGAAATAAGGGTAGTATTCTGTGATATAAGTAAAGCGTTTGATCGAGTCTGGCATAAGGGACTGCTATTCAAACTTCACTGACAAGCGGGCATACCGGGTTCTTTACTTAGGTGGTTTGAAAATTATCTTACAAATAGAGTCCAGCGGGTGGTTATTAACGGTTAAAAAATTCAAGTTCCGAATGGTTACCTGTAAATGCAGGCGTCCCACAAGGGTCCATTCTAGGCTCTCTCCTCTTTTTATATTTATAAACGATATTGTAGAAGACATTCAAGCTCAAATTAAGCTAATCGCAGATGACACTTCATTATATATTATGGTTGACAATCCAACAGAAACAGCTAAAATTTTAATGACGATCTAGATAAGATTTGTCATAATATTGGTAAAAAAAAATGGCTTGTTAATTTTAATGCCCAAAAAACTGAAAGTATGATAATTTCAAAACAAATAAATAGACCCTTTCATCCTCCATTAAATATGAACACCCAAGAGCTACAAACAGTAAGTAAACACAAACATCTGGGTGTCTTTTTTTCTAACAACGGATCATTGAACGACCATATTGAATATATATAGTTTCTAAATCTTACAAAATAATAAATATAATGAGAAAAATGAAAAATGTTCTTGATAGATTTTGACTTGAAAAAATTTACATATCATTTGTTCGCCCAATTCTTGAATATGCCGATGTCGTTTGGGACTCTCAAAATCAGAATTTGATTGCTAAACTTGAAAGTATTCAGCTTGACGCGTATCGTCACGGGAGTACTAAACTTACCAGTATAAACAATTTATATGTTGAAACTCGATGGGAAAAATTATCTGAAAGACGACGCAATCACAGACTAACTCATTATCACAAAATTTTGAATAATAAAACTCCAGAGTATTTAAGAGACTTATTGCCTGATTCAGTAGGCAGTAGGCATGATCATAATACAAGACAGAGAACTAATATTTCACAAGTCAACACACGGACCCGTTTATATTCTGAATATTTCATCCCTGCAACAACAAAACTATGGAACACTCTTAACTTAAACATAAGAAAATGTGAATCTTTATCATTATTCAAAAAACAAATTAGTACACAAAATAGTAAGATCCCATCGTTTTGGTCAAATTTTTCATGCTCGCTTAAGAGTGGATCCAAGCTCATTGAATTCTCACCTTTTCCTTCGTAACTTAGTAGCCTCTCCAAATTGTCGTTGTGGTGATGTAGAAACAAATTCTCACTTCCTGTTATCTTGTCCTATATATACTAAGACAAGAACTATTGGATTCTGTTTCAGTTCTTCCTGTCCAAGTTAACACAAAAACTTTGCTTTTTGGATCAACGGTACTCTCAGATGAGCAAAATAGTCTTTTGTTTAGTTTGGTGCAGACATATATTATTAAAGTAAACGTTTTAACCCTTGATGTTAATGCTTCATCACTCAATTGGAACCAAAGCATTTCACACTGTATACATTACAACATTTCATGTTTATTTTTTTTTTATTTTTTTTTCTCATTCAATTTTTTCTTCATTTCTTTCACCTTTTTCATATTCATATATTTATTATAGAGCATGCCAGTATTTATATTTATGTATTGTTCAATAAGTGTATCATTTTTGTAAAGGAGACAGATTTGTAAAAGCAAATTGCTTGTTTCTGAATCCTGAACATTATTTCCTTTGTATAATATCGTATCATGATGAATTATCTGAATAAATATTGTTTAAACTAATGTTGTCTTATAAATACGTCTTACACCAACACGATTAATTATTTGATACAAAAAAAGGTAATACAAATACGGATATTTCTTAGAAATGACGGTTATACTATGAAAGGTACGGTCATCATTTATAAATTACGGTCATCCTTTCGAAATTACGGTCATCATTTTACCAATCACGGTCATCCTTATTATATGTTACGGTCATCTTGAACATATTTTAAAGATGATTTACGGTCATCTTAGCGAATTTTTCAAAGCCAATTTCCCGTTCTATACACGTTTCTCGGTAGAGATTTGTGACTTCCGTGTGCATCTTTCATAAATTTACATCGTACCAATGTATGCTTTGTAAAGAAAATGGTGTAGAAACAACTTAACAGACAATAAAAAAACTGACCTAATTTTTCGTCCGACATCTTGGGATGACCGTGAATGCAGTTACGGTCATCAGCTTTACCCCAGTGATAATATAACAATGGCCATATTCCTGACTTGGTACAGGACATTTTTAAAGGAAAAAAATGGTGGGTTGAACCTAGTTTAGTGGTATGACAAACCTCCTTCTTTTATAGCCCTTAAAATTAAAATTTTACATCAAAATGAAAACACAACATTACAGGACTACAATATAAATGAATAGGAGAACAAAATTAACCAAGAAACACACGAATAATAGCTAACAAAAGGCAACAAGTTTAAAATTTCAATACGCCAGAAGTGCATTTTGTCCACTAGACTTACCAGTGACGCCAAAATACAAAAGTTTGAAAGTTGAAACAAGTACAAAGTAAAACAGCATCGAGGACCAAAAGATCAAAAAAGTTGTGCCAAAAACGGCCAGGGTTTTCTGTTAGGTACCAGAACATCAAAAATGAAAAAAGACGTCACATTTGATGAAAAACATAGAATTAGGATTGATTAAAGATCATATTTGAACTAAATACTGATATTACATTTAATAACCATGCACATTTCAATACTTATTAATAGCAAACTAAGGTAGCATACTATATATCCGGTTTTGTTAGAATCTAACTTCAAACGTAAAACATCGTACAGATTACGTTGAACAAAATGAAATCTAATGAATGAAGGCGGTGATTATTTTTTCTTTACCATAACACATGAATGTAGTAGAAAAGACGTCAACACATTTGACAAAATCCGATCAGAATTACAAATATAACATTACACATTTAAACTAAATACATGAATTTGGGATAGATAAGTACCGTAACACGTCTTATAGTAATGCGAATTCACACTCAGCAAAACAGTTACAATAGGGAATAAGTCACATTTGGTAAATAAAAGATTAGACGACGTAATGACAAACCCCGATCTACCATGTGCTAAAATTGTCCTTAGCTAAAACAGACATTAAGAGGACATCGTACAGTCTTTAAAAAGAAACAACTGTCTTCACTTTTGGTTAATCGTCTAGTCAAGTTGTGAATTTATTTAGCGGAAACGGTAAAAAGGGATTGGGATATATGGCATATAATTTAGAAAAAAGCTCATAATTTATCTGCGAACATTGCCATTTAGATGACTGCATCTAGATTTTGTAACGGATCTATTTAAAAAGTATAAAACAATTAGTCCTATAACAAAACTAAGTCTAATATAAAACACGTAACACGGCAAATAAATCGCGAGCCTCTATATGAAAATATTACATTCACCTATAAACGATAAAAAATGAAGATCTTGATAAAGATTTGATATATACTATGTACGTCCACCACTTTTACATCCGTACAGGCTCGAACAGAATACCAGACAGAAAACCAACAATATAATGAAACAATTAATGGTACAACAACAACTCTCGCACATTCAGTTGTGATCAGCAAAAAAGTAGAAAAAGCATCAAGCACCAATATTTTAGGTCAGCAAGTTAGTTTGCCTTTTTGTATTATATGTATGCAAGCGTTAAATAAGTATATACCACGAAGGAGACAAAATAAACATTTACAAAAACAAGGCCTTAGTCAAGTTTCCAAATACCGTTTCATCTCTGATGAAAATAAAACGGTGTCGTTTCGCATTCAATTGAAAACAGTATAAAATCTATAAATGGGAATTTTTATCGTGTATATTTAGGATTGCAGTTGTACTCTAAAGGTGAGCGATTACTTAAAACAGACAATTAAAAAATAATAAAAAAATGAAAAATCTTTATGATTCCACAAGGAAACAGTCGATGCTTTTATACTTGAGAACGAAAAAGTAATTTCAAATGTTTTGACTATTTCGTTTGAAAATAAAAATACTAGTATTATATCACATTTAATTCATTTCTAAAAAACAAGTGTTCAACTTCCAATCATTTTATAGCGTTTAGATGGTTGACAATAACACTCTTTGCAGGAATTCTAATCGCCAGTTGCATGCTTGGAATCGCTGCAGGGGCAGCAAAAGAAACGGGTCGTCAATTTGCAAATTTTTTCTACTCTGCTACTGAAGTAATTCTACTGTTATTGGGGAAAATAATATGGTAAGATACATTTATTTGTTTATTTTTAATTTAGTACGCTAGACGCGCGTGTCGTCTACATAAGACTCATCAGTGACGCCCATATAAAATTATTTATAAAGCCAAACAAGTACAAAATTAAAGAGCATTGAGGATCCAAAATTCCTAAAAGTTGTGCCAAATACAGCTAAGGTAATCTATGCCTGGGAAAAGAAAGTCCTTAGTTTTTCGAAGTTTTGTAAACATGAAATTTATAAAAATGACCACATCATTGATATTCATGTGAACAGAGAACCCAAATATCAAAAGGTTGATCTAATATTTTCAAAACACATCTCTCAAACAAACCGGAAAATATCTTAAAATACCTTTCCACAACGACTAACATAAAATCCAGAAAATGAAATATACGGTGTATGGATATTAATTTTATATATGAAACCAATTTGACAAAACAGTTTTGATGCTGTTGAAATATTTTCTTCACACAATTTTCATGAAAACAAATTATTTTTCTGCATATGACACATTTTATGACTAGAAAAAGGTACAACAGTGTATTACTTCTATTACATTTAATCACTTATATTATCTTTTTAATGCCTTTTTTAGGACCACTCCTTTTGGGGTCGCAAGTCTAATTGCCAAAACGTTAGCATCAACGAAAAATTTAGAGGACGACTTCAATCGACTTGGATTGTTTATTGGAACTGTTATGGCGGGATTAGGAATCATATCATTCGTTGCACTTCCCATCACTTACTTTATTTTTATAAGGAGGAATCCATTCAAATTTCTCTGGACAATGTTACAACCAGCTATGATTGTTCTAGCATCCACCAGCACGTAAGAGCATATATACTCAGTTTGTACTATTATTCATACATTATTTACATGAACCTGGACTTTATCTAGTAAAATAAGGTAGATGACGTAGTACTTAAGACTTGAATATTCTGATTTTCACAATGAATAAATAATGCGTGTAGAAGTTAATTCATTTAACATGAAAAAGGAAAAATATCACATCATTATAATAAAAATTTTTATAAAAAAATAATTAGAATTATTTTGTTCATTTTAACCGACAATGTTCGCTTTACGGTTAGCAATATACTACATTTGCCTTTTGAGTGATACACGCATTATTTTTATCTACACACATAATTCATACATTGTGAAAATAAGAATGTTCAAGTCTTTAGGACTACGTCACCGACTTTATTTTACTTGATATAGACTAGGTACATGTAAATAAGGTATGCATATTCGATTTATGACTATTCATCAGCGATACACAACTATTGCCTTTATTTACCATTACAAAGTTAATGACCGATGTGTCAGTGTATGATCTCACTAGCGACATGTTTTAGCGGTCTTGGATATTTAGATACCAGTAAAGTCGTCTGATGTGTAATTTTTAATGATTGTTACATTTTGATGAATTTATTTACATAATGGGATAAGGGGAAGAGGTCTGGTAATGAATGCATAATATAGTATGAGACGCTTATCATCTTTACGCACCTGTAATGGCTCCTTTTTTGAATAGATACATTTACATGATAAATAAAATTAAAAGCAAACTTTTCAGTTCGTTGTAATCACATTTAATTTTTACTGAAGAACCACGAAAAAACTATGTATTCTGTTCGTTCGTTCTATTTCGTATTCCATTTGACTTTCCAAAAGTGTCCACGGTCCGGGTTTGTGAATATAGTTTTAGGTTCATAATTCTGGAGTTTATTTTATGAAATACTGTATCTGTCAATCAAAATAAAGATGTTCTTACTAGAGCTGATTTTTAAAAATCTAAAATACATATATATTATCTTTTGTTTTAGGGCTGTGGCTATGCCATCTACCATACAACAGTTGGAAGGTCCTAATCATGTAGACAGTAAAATAAGCCGCTTTGTGTGTCCTTTAAACGCAGCTATAGGTCGCTGTGGTTCCTGTTTGTATATTTGTGTCTCGTGTCTATTTATTATGCAAATAGTAGATCGAGATATTGATGTAGCGACTGTTATATTAGTTTGGTATGTTTATTTACTCGATTTATAACGTTCAAGCAAGCAAAAATCGCATACATATTAGTGTTGTTTTATTCAAAGAAAGGAGTAATATCGATAAAACAACCATGTTTACCAAAATTGCTTTTGGTTCTTAGCAATTATATGTAACCACCAAACCCCTTTCATTACACTTAGTCTCCGAATTCATTAAACGTTCAGAAATATGGTGAAAAATCTTTTGTTCCAGATTCCATAGTAATGTTTGACATATTTTTTTAAATTTTAAAAGCATCCTTACAACGTTTTCATCACTAGCTATACCAGCAGTAGCCGGAGCTTCATTGGTGACGGTGATTATTTTACTGACAGCTTTAGGAATACCAGCCGAAGAAGTATCTCTACTATACGCCTTTGAATGGTTCTTGTAAGTAGTTCTTGCATAACTGCAACGACAGTAACTGCGTTAAAAATACATGTTTATATCCTTAAAAAGAAATTTCTAGTACAATTTTACTGTTAACAAAATGATATGTAACGTTTGAAATATGCCAGTATTTATTCCTTTTTTAATTGCTGTAATGATTGCTGACATTTACAACCACTGCTTATGAATGGTTTAATTCATGCAGTGGCAATTTTTTCATGATTTTATCACGACACGTTAGCGTAACATTCTAATATCATTTACACGTTTTGCTTAAACTGATGTTTTTATTTATTTATCGATGCATAGTTGACATATCTTAGAAATCTGTAAAAATGATATATTTATTTTCTATACAGGGACCGAATGCGTTCTACTACAAATGTGTTTGTACAAGGGTTGTGTGGAGTAGTAACAAATAAAATATGTCAGTCGTCCCTCACGACATTGGAGAAATCTTCCGATAACAACGTTGTTTATGAGAAGGAAATTGTTGTTGATGAATCGAAAGATTTGGAACCTTACAATCATCCAGAGTTATTTAATGAAAAATTATGATCTGTATATGAAATATGCAATTTTCATAACTCTTTAAATTCATTCCGGCACATGAACTGTAATATTATTTGTTTAAAATGCAGTAAACTTATATTATACAAGAACATAGATCAGAGTAAAGTTTTGAAGTTAGAAGGACACAACAAACTACAAGTTGTAAAAGAAGAAATCGATGTTTTATTTCCATTCAATGGGCTCACACACAAGGAACACATTATAATACGACACAATATACCTCGAATGTGACTTATTGAATACGACTTTACAAAGGGTTTGGTACATACTTACCCTTTCAGAGCACCTGAGATCACACACGGTTTTTGTTGGAGTTCATGTTGCTACATGTTTAGTTTTAAATGTATTGTTGTTGTTTTTTGTTTTTTCCTTTTTTTTGACATGGCACTTAAACATGACAAGTTTGCAGGTTTATCACACAAGAAAATGAAACTGTTAGTTATATTCAACTGCATATTTTCAAAAGAAGATTTGCTTTTTAAGTATGTTTATTAAAGCATTGTTTAAAAAAACAAATAAACGATTAAAAAATTCACAGTTAAAAATATTGAAAATCAGTCATATATATGTATGTATATCAAAATGTATAAAACGTTTGTATATGCAAAATGTACTCATATGTGGTAAAACGTATTTACAATGTAACAGCGTAGGATTAAAGTGCACGTTTCTTCCTTTCTCGTCTGAAAATGACCTTTTCTAGCCCCATCATTGGTGATTCAAATGCAAGTGAGGCGATAAATGCAACCGCAAATGACAATACCACGTGTGCAAGAAACTCATATATCTAAAATATAAAAACTCTGTAAGTAAATTGTTAAAGATAGGCGAAAGATACCAGAGGGACATTCAAACTCAGAAGTCGAACATAAATCGACAACGTCATGACAAAAAACAAGACCAACAGAAAAACAAAAGTACCCTTCATACAACATAGAAAACTAAAGACTGAGCAAATAATGCACGTGTGTCGCCATTCTACAGTTTTACTATTTATTGTATATCGTGTTCAACTTGCATATCTACATGTAATAGCACAGATTGCTTACATCTCATGCAATAAAATAAGTTATGAGTAAATACGCTATGTTAGGTGATATTAACTAGATAAAAATTAATAAGATCAACCAACAAGCACTCACTTACACACGTCGAAAATAACTTTAACTGGGGTTACCAAAAATCTCCAATCTACATTTAATACTAGCTAAATTCATTAAATTCCGTTTAGAAACAGAGAAGAAACTATGGAGGCAATCGAAATCCATAGATTTATTATAAACAAATAATACCATGGACAAAAGAGAAAAAGACTAACAGACATACAGCAGTCCATAAAACACCATACAGAACAAACTTAAGATTGAGCAAAAAGAGCCCATAAATAGTTATCAATAGTACCAGGATTATAATTTTATACACCAGACGCGCGTTTCGTCTACATAAGACTCATCAGTGACGCTCATATCAAAATAGTTAAAAAAGCCAAATAAATACAAAGTTGAAGAGCATTGAGGACCCAAAATTCCAAAAAGTTGTGCCAAATACGGCTTAGGTAATCTACTCCTGGGGTAAGAAAATCCTTAGTTTTTCGAAAAATTAAAAGTTTTTTTATTAAACAGAAAATTTATTAAAATGACCATATAATTATTATTCATGTCAACACCAAAGTGCTGACTACTGGGCTCCTAATGTGAACAAATTTGATAAGGAAGGATACGCTTATCCAGCGCCAATGGGTTGGTCGTGCCACGAAAAAGCAGGATGCAAATCGTTATAAGCATTTGATGGACGTAAATACAAAAAAAATACCACCTGTCCATCTGTGACATATATGTTTGGAAAGACTGCTTCTCACGGATACTGACAAACTCTTCAAGTATAACTTTTAAACACATCGCTCGATATGCACATTGTAGGAGATTGAAAAGAATTCAATATAGCTAGATATTAGAGCTATACCTCTTGGTAGAAGAATGGAATACATCTCTATTAACGATAAACCTTCTTTAGATATCATACAATTTTCAATCCTATTTTTACAGAAGTTAATAGTGCGCAAAGGTGAAATGATCTACATTCTTTGGTTATAAGTTGTATAATCTGTCGAGCAGGATCTGCTAACCCATCCAGAGCACCTGAAATCCGTTCGTGGTAGAGTTTATGGTGCTCGCTCGTCAGTTTTAACTACATACTTGTTTGGCTTTCTAACTATTTTTTATTTTATAGTCAATAATGAGTAGACGAAACGCGCGTCTAGCGTACCAAATTATAAGCTTGGTACCTTCAATAAATATTTATTGTTTTTTCTTGTAGATTTTAGTGTCTTTTTGTCGATATTTTTGTCATGGTATTATCAGGTTGACTTCAATTTACATGTTTGAGTTTGATTATCCTGTTGGTATCTTTTTTGGATTCGAGCGTCACTGGTGAGTCTTTTGTAGACGAAACGAGTGTCTGGCGTAAATACACAATTTAATCCTGGTATCTATGATGAGTATATTTACTTATCTTTTGTGCTATCGAATATGAATTAATCATGGTAATCTGTTTACATCAGTTTGTTTAATTAATTTTAGCTTAATATATCGATGCACCCGGTCTAGCTCCTTTTGTGATTCCTTTAGTTTTCGTTGTGTTACCTTCATTTGTCTGCTTTTAATCGATTTACTAAATTTGAACATCAGTATACTACTTTCACCTTAATTTAAAAAAAATATCACAAAAACGAAAATCATAGAAAAAAAAAGAATTTAGAGCATGAAGGAGAGTGATTTCATGTTAAAAAGAATTACCGTCTGGTGGTCATCCCAATATGTCATCTTCTTCTTGGATCCATAATAGTAAAACTGTACCACGGGATGTAAAAGATAGGCACAAAACGTCAGTCTACTAAAGGGTATAAACATCTTCCAGGAGAGTACAGTATTGATAAAGCCTACGAAAATAAACATAGATGACAAGAAACAGATTTGTTTGACATAATGAGTATAGTTCCTTGTGTCACATGGCTAAACAACTATAGCTGACTTGCAATGATAAACACCTTGTTCACAGGCGTTATTTCTTTAAAAAAAAGAAAGCTGCACATCTCACATATATATTGCTATCTTGAGACTGTTTATCGTAAAACATTTCAGCTTAGATGGATGACGTGCATTTTTACTATAAAATGTATTTAACAATTGTCGTGACCATAATCCCGTCATATCAACTCACTTGTGACATCACCCAATGAGACTAATCACCAGATTTGTACTTGCTTGAGCAACACGACAGGGGTAACATGTAGAGCAGAAAAGAAAAAAATACCAAACTAAAAGGGAAATTCAAAACGGAAAGTCCTTTACGAAATTGCAAAATCAAAAGCTCAGCTACATTGAACGAATGGAAAACAACTGTCATATTCCTGACTTGGCACAGGCATTTCCTTACATAGCAAATGGTGGACAACCTGGTTTCATAGCTAGCTAAACCTCTCACTTGTATGAAAGTCGCATAGAATTCCAATACATTTACAACAATGTGTGAGCAAAATACAGAAAAAAATAGGTGAAAAATGTCAAATATTGGGTTACAACTGGCAACTTTAAATATAATCTAAATCACTATAAAATTTTTGTTCGTCTTTTCATTTTTTGCCATGGCGTTGTCAATTTTTCTTCGCCCTATTTGTTTTGAATGTTCTTTCGATATCTTCCACTTCAAAAAAATAATCTGTAAAAAATATGCTTTTCAAATTTGCTTAACAATTTATTCTACACGCTTTATATGTTGGAAGAAGCCTCCGCACAAACTAATCACAATATCACACATAGCAAAAGTACTCACCACCATTTCCCGTAGCACACGCAAATATTACCCAACAGATGGCAGCACCCCATGCAGATCTGTGGACCGCGTTGTAAAGAGCAGTAACATCTTCAGACATTGGATTATCGTTGTAGTTTCCATACACTCCATACAGTACCAGAACAGCAATTATGGAAAATACTATCCACAGCAAGAAGTTCAGGTACTGTAACAAAACATTTAATTGGATGATAAGTGGATCGTCTTCGGGACGACCAATTCCTTAGCAGTATAATCGACAAATGGGTAATTTTAAATATCCTGTACATGTGCAAGAGACTACTTGTAGAAATTTACTATTCTTTTTTTTATTGTAATGACTCTTATTTGTCATAATTAAAAACAATTAGTGGGAACACATGATGTAACTTTAGATCAATCTTTTTATTCAATGAAACGCCGCTATCCCGTGAGTTTTTAAATATTATTCTGTATTAACTATACATGGCAGCCCAAGGGGAATAAATATTATTGTCCAATTGGTCTTCAACAATGACAACAATCACAATATGACAGCTACATAATATGAGCTCGCAATAGTCATTAAAGAATAACCAGCGAACCACTTGAATAAGAATTATTAACGTACATGTAAAAACTCTTACCCTGTTAATACGACATTTACAGTTGCATTTATACAGGAGATAACCTGTGTACATGCCTAGAAGATAAGGTCCCATTCGACAATACGGTTTCTGATAGTATTCGTCAAAATGTGCGCCACCATTTTTTCTAAAAACAAAAGCAGTACTAACAATCCAATTTTGCAAGAAAATATTTAAATGCATCTATAAATAAACAAAGTATGAATAATAAAGACAATTCCCAGGTATATTTGACATACTAACTTTGACTCCTTCGTTCTCTCAGAAAAGACGCAGATCTAAATTTCTTAGAAATGTTATAAATGAGACATATTAAAAAACACATTTTGCCATTTCACCCAATTTAGCTGAGCACTATAAATGTAATAAAGAGTAAAGGAACAAAATTCCCAAACTCCAAGGAAAATTCAAAACGGAAAGTCCGGTATTTAATGGCAAAATCAAAAACTTAAACACATCAAACGAATGGAAAACAACTGTCATATTCCTGACTTAGTACATACATTTTCTGATGTAGAAAATGGTGAATTAACCAGTGATTAAACATAAAAGAGGCGGAAGATATCGAAGGGTCAATAAAAACTCTTTCAGTCGAAATGTGACCGATTAAATCAATACAAAATAGAAAGTGGGATTACGTTACCGAAAAATACTTAACTTCTTCTTATACTCAATTCTTTCAAAGTAACTAAAATTATATACAATACAGCTCTATGATACTAAAGTCCCCGACTTTATCTATAAAATATCGAACAATTCAAACGAGAAAACTTACGGACTGTTTTTGCTTAAATCAATGAACGAAAACAAGTATGAAACACTGACAATCACTTATTTACAGAATACATATCTATACCATCTAATGTTGTCTTTTAAAAACACCAAAATCTGTATGTACTGAGACTATACAATGATTCTATATAGATGACACGTAAGCACAGAATACTTTCATTAAGATGGTTATATTTATAATTTACTGTTTACAAATTTTTGAATTTTTTGAAAAACTAAGGCTTTTCTACTTCAGGCATAGATTATCTGAGCTGTATTTGGCAAAACTTTTAGGAATTTTGGTCCTAAATGCTCTTCAAATTCGTACTTTATTTGGCCTTATTAACTTTTTTGGGATTCGAGCGTCACTGATGAGTCTTTTGTTGAGGAAACGCGTGTCTGGCGTATATACTAAATTCAGTCCTGGTATCTATGATGAGTTTATTTCTCTAAGATTGAAAAAATAAATAAAAGGAAAATGTATCTGAGGACACGAATTCCCCAGATCAAAATTTGCAATTTTCCTAGTTAAAAAGGGGAATAACTCTAGAACGGTAAATGACCAAATGACTCACTGCCTAAATTCGAATCCTGTCAGCGATTTGTAGTTATAAGCATTGTTTATGAGTTTTATAAAATTTGGGTGAGGCAAACTTTAGTTAGAGTGCGGAAATAACATAATTGCAATTTTCCAAGTTTCAAAGGGGCTTTACTCTATAACAGTGGGTGAATCGCTTCCAAAATTCGAAAAATGCCTGCAAATTTTAGTTCTTAGCATTGTGTATGAATTTCATAAAATTTACATGAGGTAAACCGAAGTTAGAGTACGGAAACGAAAATGGGACGGACGGTCAAGGGTAACACTTAATGCCCTGCTGCCTAATGTGGGGACATAAAAACATAGAACATAATGAATGAAACTAAGCCTATTTATAACAATTCTGCAAAGGCACAATGTAAATAAAAAAAAACCACTTTAATTTAATGTTATACCCTATGATTTGGAAATTTTATATATCAAGTATATTATATGAGAACTATAGAGCATCGTCTTGAAAAACAATTAAATTGTAATTTCTTTTACAGTATTCATATACAACTTACCCAAATGTGGAAACTCCTAGTTCAAAATGCTTAGATACAATCCCTGATGTTATTGATGTTGCAAGCAAAAAGATGCTTATAACAATTGTGCCTGCTATCTTCGAACTAAATATACAAATTAAAAAGCAAGATAATTGGGTAAACCCTTATATGAGGTTATAAAAACATATATACTAGTAGGCACATATAGACGTTGACAAAATGTCAAGTAAATTCACACTTTAGAAAACATTCTTATAGGATTGGAACTGGATGGAGAGTTGTCTCATTGGCACTCATACCACATCTTCTTATATCTATTTACTGCAGGATTTGTTGCTCATGCTGTGTGGATGTAGTAGACTATGTCCCCGTGGTTATGGTGTATGCCCTTACATTTTTCAATTATGGGTTGTTTGCCTGTGAGAGAGCTTTCACATGTTTATTATATCTTTGTTCTTAATTGTTGGATGGAGAGTTGTCTCATTGCACTCATGCCACATCTTCTTATATCTATTTATAGGATAAGAAACGACGCGAATGAGAACACTGCAAATAAATACAAAGCAGATGATATTTGTTTTTAAACTGTTCGACAAGAAACAAATTGGCTCGGTGAATTCGACGAAGAGTGCTTGCCTCAAGTGCTACAGGTAAGTTAAACCGAACATTATAAAACTTGTATATGCTGCTTCTCTGCAAAGCACTCGACATATATAGGAATAAGAGCAAAGACTGGTCGGCTTGGAACGTGTCTACCTGCGGACTGTAATCTAATGAACTAGCACGTAATATACATAATCAGCATGTCGGTCTAGTACAAAGTAGGATCATCATCGTCATCGTAGTTGTCGTCGTCATCATCATCATCATCATTACAAATGTCATTGTTTATATCCAGCATATAAGTACGGTCAACATCTTTATTTTACAACGTATAGTACTTACAAGTAAAGAGGTAGGATAATGATTGGACTGATTACATAAAACTGCATATCATTAGCTAAATACCAGGTCCAGGCAAAACACTACAAATATATAAATAAACCTGTATTAACAGAGAGGACAAATGTTTATGAATGATTGCGAGTATATATTTTGTATTCATATTTGGGTCTTGAAATTGTACATGTGTTTCAGGAACTTTTTATTAATATTCTTATACCATTCGAATCAAAACAAAAAAAGCGAAACAAAACAGGAATATGGATCTAATTACAACTGTTTGTAAATAAAACAATGTGATAAAGAAGAGTATAAATATTAATCATGTTATACTCATGTGCAGATTTAATAACAGTGGCTCTTCACAAAACAATCTTAAATGAGCACTAGCTACGATATATAGAAGAAAAAAAAATATGATTTGTTTTGTTCAATTTTAATGACAGTGAAGTAGTGATATTAAAATTCGCTTTAAGCATCCAGTTTGGTTTCAGTTTTGTCAAAATAAGCAAAGAAACATTGCTAATGAATTAATCACTTGCAAGTGAATAATTCGACCTAATAAATCCATATTCAATTGAACCTCTTACCTAGAGATGGGCTACGCATGCATTAGGCGTGTTCAGCTAGTAAATGGAAAAGAATGTCAACACTGGAAGTGAAACAAGGGTAAACCATTTTGATTGACTGATTCGATCTACAAATACTCATTCTTATACAGGTAAAATCGATTATTAACATATTGTTTAACCTATAATCTGAAATCCAACAGACCTAGAAAAATCCAATTGCACGAGTACGCTATCTATTTATAACTATATTTATGTTTACAACGGGTTATATAACTGTCGACATTCATCGGAAGGTCATCTCGATGGTTAATTAGATGGAGTCTAAACAAGAATACATACGAAATGCTGATACATTATTTCGAGTATATGCATCGTTAATATTGTTTATTTTAGGCTTTTTTTTATTTGGATATAGTTACGGTTTAGTATGTTATAAGTCGAATATGAGAATTGTAGTCAAATCGGTGAACATGAATTTGACAGCTAGTGTCCCTTTTATAGTATACTCTTGCAGAAATGTATACTAACCTCTTCCTTAACTGGTTTGAAGTTATTAATGTATAATAGATTCCACCACCACGTGTTTTTACAGTAGTTTTTCTCGAAGCCATCCTTGGGCCAGAAAGGTCCGTTTCCAATGTACGGAAATACTGCTATGTAAATCCCCATAATCAACATGTAGGGAGGGGTCAATCTAATAAGAAAAAGTAAAGTAAACAGAACATTTCAAAAAATATTATGAAAATATATAATTAAGGATGTACTTAGGTGATGCTCATGAAATTGTGTCAGATGTTTAGACTCCTTGGTTCTTTTCCTTCAATGCAGGGTTAAATATTTTGCCCCATAACACCCATTTTGCTTTTCCTAAAAGACTAAATAACTCATAAAAGGTCATTTACCAAAATTTAAATAGATTCTAGATATCTTTTCCTTCGATCTGAGACCCAAAATTTACCGATGCAAATATAAGGTAAAAGTTCAAGTCAGCCTTTTCCAGCCATTTAGAAAAATCAAATATCTCGAAAAGGTGTTCCATAACCTATTAATATTTTTAGCTTATTTGTTCCTTAACTAATGTTCTTCCGACTTTAGGTATCAATTTTGAATTCTAGATTTTTAGAATTTCACCTTAGTTCATCCTTAAGTTCTAGTTATGGAAAATCATGAAATACACTTGTATTTCAGATATCTTAAATAAAAGGGTCCGTAAAACTTTGAACCTTATGTCAAGGTTCAGCCATTCTACCTATTCCCTGAAAGGTATTTGTATGTACTAATAGTAGATGATGTCAAACTGATTTTTGAAATTAAAAAAACATATAAGGAAGCAAAGGCTGCATGAACAATTAGAGCTTATTTCCTAATGCTTGTAGACTAAAACTTTGGTTGGTTTGCATGCTTCGTTTGTATAAAAGTTTGCTCGAGCATTGTAATCAAGATTGACTTCTGCAAACAATATAAATAAGCGGAGATAAACATGTCTACATTATACTTAAATTTGATTGGATATTATCCTGGAAGTTAGGAATCTAAATATAAGATATACAGGTTAAACTGCTTATTTATATTGTTTGCAGATGTCAATCTTAATCATAATGCGTTAGCAAAAAGTAAAATAACAAAATTACCGAACTCCGAGGGAAATTCAAAACGGAAAGTCCGTAGTCCGTGGCAAATCAAAAGCTCAAACACCTCAAACGAATGGATAACAACTGTCATATTCCTGCCTTGGTACAGGCATTTTCTTATGCAGAGAATGGTGGATTTAACCTGGTTTTATAGCTAGCTAAACCTCTACATGTATGAAAGACGCATAAAATTCCATTAAATTGACAACGATGTATAAACCTTTATACAAAAAAAGTAAGCAGGCAAACCGAAGTCTTACTTTATTATTTATCATAAGCATTAAGAAATTAACTCCAACAGAAAATTCTACAAATCTTATTATATGATGTTTATACATATTAATCATAATTTAAGACAGCATTGTACTTGTCATTTTGCGTAGGGAAAAGAAAGAAACACATATGTTTCTAGCATGTTAGTTATATACTTAAGGCATTTTCAAAATACAATGTATAAGTCGGTTCTGATTATATTGCATATTTTAATGTCGCTTATGACTTGATTTCAGAAATTCAGTTGTCACGTGAAGTATAGCTTATGATAGTAATAATTATATGTTCATCATTTCCCTTTAATTAAAAATACTCATTTACTTCTTTCCCTGTTATCATTTTCCTACCAACCTCCAAAACCGATGAAAATAGAATAGGAACCAGTTAATCTTTCCTTTGCTTTTCTTCATCTGTTTCAGAGTTAAATAGGTTAAAAGAAGACCACTGAAATATAACATGAAATTCTATAACATACTTTAATATATTTAAACAATCAGGATAAAACAACAATAAGCTCCATGCCCCCTTCCGTAATTTTTTAAAATGACCATTTCCCAAGCATCGAAATCAGAATAACCAGTATTACATTTTGGTGATATCAATTAGGTTATTTGTCAGTTTGGTGATATGAATTAGGTTATTTGTCAGTTTGGTGATATGAACTAGGTTATTTGTCAGTTTGGTGATATCAATTAGGTTATTTGTCAGCATGGTGATATCAATTAGGTTATTTGTCAGCTTGGTGATATCAGTTAGGTTACTTGTCAGTTTGGTGATATCAATTAGGTTATTTGTGAGTTTGGTGATATCAATTAGGTTATTTGTCAGTGATATGAATTAGGTTATTTGTCAGTTTGGTGATATCAATTAGGTTATTTGTCAGTTTGGTGATATCAATTAGGTTATTTGTCAGTTTGGTGATATCAATTAGGCTACTTGTCAGTTTGGTGATATCAACTGGGTTTTTGTCAGTTCGGATTTTTGAAGATTCCTTCTATTCAAAATTGATCTGAAACGTTACACCTTCATACAAATAATCATTATTGATATATCCAAAAAGAAATATTTCTACAATTTAGATGCTTTACGCCATCACGAAATTGACTCTTCGAGCGTTTATTTCCTTATGGGATTTTGGTTATCTTCTTCAATTTTAATACATATGAAAGCTCGTAACATTTGAAAGGAAGTTGTTTGTACTTTTAGTTTTGAAAGATCAAATATATCTAGCAATCAAACTGTTAAGTTAACAACAACATTAAAGACCAGTAACACTCGGACAAAAATAGAAATAAAACGGACTGCCGAAAATACGGACAACGGCATACCATTAAGTTGACTGCATATAAACCATACATATCCAGTATATTTCAATTTTTCTGTGACAAAATGGGCGATTCCTTAAATGGTCACTGGAAATAAAAATGTGCCTGCAAAACAAAGACAAAGCCACAGCTTAAAACACAAAGCAAACTTAATACTCGCACAGAATATTTTGTCTGAATCAATAGTCTAGAACTTCATCTACATGTATCTATACTAGCATTAAAATCCTACCTGAGAGCAAAGAACGTATCTACAGCACCAGGACATTCATGACAGCCATAATTGATAGCCTGTCTTACCTGAGCGCAAAGAACGTAACTACAGCAACTAGGGCATTGTCTTACCTGAGCGCAAAGAACGTATCTACAGCAACAAGGGCATTCATGACAGCCATAAATGAGAGCCTCTTTATATACGTTGGAAACATCGTGGCAATATTTTCTACAGTAAAAATAAATAAATTGGAAATTGAATTGAACAAATATTTTTTTACATGTAATATTTTTTAAAAACATAGAGGAACAAGTTTTTATAGCCCTGCAACAACGTTGTCGGGACCATTTAGTTTTACCCTTATCCGTCATTTCGTCATTCCGCAACGAACAGTTATAAGGACTGTTAAAAATGGCTTCTAGCTTTTTTCTTTTGCGAGCGGGCCATTCGTGTCACTCCGACACATCTAGTTTATCTTAATATATAAGGAAACAACTTTTTTTCACTTCCCTCTTCCCTCTTGGAACAAATTGTAATATATCAGACAGAAATACAGAAAGAACACAGATTGACAGATAAGCGGACAGATGTTCAGATGTGGTGATCCTTTAAGCTCAATTCATTGGATAAAAAATATACCATCCATATTTAAAAGAAACTGTTTTTGTAACGATTAAACGACAAGCAACGGTGAAAGTTAACAAATGCTAGTTTTATCTAAAATATTAACTTTGTTATTGAAATAATAGCAAACTTTTGAATCTGATAACAATTCATACCTACGCTCCCCTGCATAAATCCAAAGACAAATGTATGACCCAGTATTATCCAGGTCATACTAATGAATCTGATACCATTGATAGCTGTTAAAGTCCCAGCTGATTGGTGGGTGCTTAGAATCTTGGAACCATTTGTGTATACGGAAAAGGATAACAGTAATTGTCCAAGGATCCCTGTTAAAGCAAAGAAAGGAAAATCTCTAAAGCCAATTTCCGAAATATTAATATTTGTATAACAATAAAATTTTGTGTCTATTATATTTTAAGGGCCACGTTGATCGAGTGGTCTAAGTAATTCCACTATTGTACCATCACTGTCATCACTGAGATTGTGAGTTCAAACCCCGCACGTAGTATATGCGTTCGACTCAAATCTTTGACACCTAGAAATGTCTGTTTTCCTGCCGGAGTTTTGTGGTTTTCTACCCACACTCCTGCCTCTCCTCACCTATATTAACTGGTCGCCACGAAATAGTAAAAAGTGTTAAAAGTGAACCAAAGCAATCGATCAATCATTCTATTAGACTACAATCGACGCTTCAACTGTTTTAAACATTTAAAATACTAATCGAACCGATTTATAGTAAAATTTTCTGTTGTTTTAATGCATTTATTTCATTTATTGTCATGTGTATGTTGTCAATGTAGACTAAGTGTACATTGGTTTCTGTGTAGTCACCCGGATGTGAAAAATATATAAAGACAAATTAAATGTGTTTACTTTATAATTGTAATTCAAAGATCATGATATCAATACTTCTTGAAGGACTGGAGATGGAAACTTTAAGTGCATATAGCAAGTTATGCTGGAGACGGCTTGTTTTCGACACATTAACACGGTATAATTTTCAGCCTCGGTTGCTAAATAGTAGGTAATTGGTTTTAATGGATCTATTTTGGTAAAACAAGTGTCTTTTACTTTCAGATCAATAAAGACTAGTGTTCAAATAAAAAAAACATATAGAAAATTTAGAGATCAATGTATTGTGTAAAAATACTAGAGCTATAGAGTATATTTTCGTACATATGGCCTTTTATCTTATGGCAAACATTAAAAACAATATTCATTTTTCGATATTTTATTTTTTAAATTTAAAATGCCCAGTAAGCCTTTCCTAAGAGATACGTTTTCAAATTTCAATATCTGAATAAGCCTTTCAAATTCTATAGAATATAATGTGCGACAGGTTTTCAACATGTTCAAGGTCAAATAATATGACTTTATCTATTTTGTTCACCAAATCTATATATCAATACCCTTTACCGTGCTCAATGGTTGTTTTTTCTTCCTCCTTGTTACTTTGTTCTTTTGTACTAAAGACTACAGGAATATCTGCGTTTTTTGAGTAGGCTTCACCTTTTATTGCATCTGTCTCTTGTGTTTCATTAGTTGATGAATTAACCGTATATTTACTTGTCTTGTTGCGTTTGAACATTTGTCTTGTGATTATGTCAAAGACTGTTGCGATTGTCATAACAACAACAAAGACAGCACAAACTGAACTGAAAAAGAGATTTTTAAGTAATGATAGAAATAGGACATATCAAGAATGCTTAACTATCAATATGTCATTCACTGGTAAGTCAACAATTTAATCAGAAAAAATGCGTCCAAATTGGAACTACCATTACAGGATTCAAATTGGAAATACCATTATAGGATCCAAATTGAAAATACCATTATAGGATTCAAATTGGAAATACAATTATAGGATTAAAAAATTGTAATTTTCTTTACTTTGTTTAGCAAATATTTTCTTGTAATTGTCTAAACAAGTCCCTAGGCAGTCTACCGATTAGTTACATAATTATATATCCACAACCCAGTCAAAGGGTTAACGCTTATTTTGCTGATATAAAGGTATAATATGTTATAGTAGTTTAAAGGTGAAGGCTAATGGTACAATACTAGTAATATAAAACATTATGATCTAATATGAAAACTCAGGGAAAAACTATAAACGCAGAGATTATACATGAAAACTCCGGGAAAAACTATAAACGCAGAGATTATTCGCTTATTTTAAAATGAAAATAATACTTACATTTTACTTTCGTGCGTCCGAAGCATGTTTTTGGATACCTTCACCAGGAATGCTCATGCCCAAACATTTGAACCTTTTTTTAGCCAAGTGTGTAAAAGATATAAAAACGTATAAAGCTACATGACCAAAAGAGACCTAAAAAACTTTGCCTTACATGCTTACGGAAGTTGAAACATTAGTTCCATATTTTTTTCTAAATTTCTTTTAATAACAGTTTGTTAAAATCCTAATATTTTCCAGGGACAAGCTTCTTTAAATCTATTTCACACCAGGCCCGTTTCCCAAAATTCTTTTGATCAACGGTATTACACCTTCTTATATATACTCTAAGGTTGCTATAACGATGTTAGCATTTCTTAAATATCACTACCATAGAAACTAACGTTGCATTATTTTCTTATTTCCAGTATATTTCTCTTTAGGCATGTTAGGGCCAAACATGGGCCTGAATTTGCACTTATACTTACATTAGGGCTATAGCTCTGGTATCGAGTTTACGACCTGGTTCCTGACACGTTAAGTCATAAGCATATATTCGGTTGTTGGTCAATTTAGGGACGACTGAAATAAGAATTGACATCGTAAAGAAGTTTTTCAACTCTATATATAAAAAAGTTTTATATGGTAAAAAGACCCGCTGCTACAAAAGGCTTAAAACAGTCACATTTGAAGTAGAAGGGTAATTGTGAACATAGGCAGTTCTCACGCTACTGATTTTGTAACATTTTAAAATGAATTAAGCCTCAACGCTATTTACAGTGGCGGATCCAGCCATTTGAAAAAGAGGGGTTACCAACTCAGGAAAAAGGGGGGGGGGGGGGTTCCAACTATATGTCCCCTTTCAAATGCATTGATCGTCCAAAAAAAGGGGGTTCCAACCCCCGGAACCCTCCCCCTGGATCCGCCACTGATTTACCAAAATTGGGTGACTGATAAACAACTAAGGTTCGTCTGAACTTGCTGTCATGTTAGAGCTTTTAAACCATGTCGAAGTCTAAAAAAACCCCACCAAAAACAACAACTAAAAGCCCAAATAAAGTCACAAATTATCTAATCACAATATGACTAATATTTTCAATTCCATCAACATGATCAACAATTGATCAATAAATATCTCTTTTTTGCTTTCGATCAAATATTGTACTTATAAAAATAATTCATGGTCATTCTACAGAGTCTAACGTCCATTAATGTTTACAACTATGAACATATTTTGTACTTTGTGTACAATATAATATACCTGCATTTAACATAACAAGTTCTTCTTCTTTCGTACAAGTATCAGGTATACACATTCCAATTTTAACTGATACTCCATCCGCTTGTGTTACCTAAAATATAGAAATTACAATAAATAGAATAAATGACAAATTCATTTCAGCTCCATCCTTCCTTTATATTAAAAAAATAAGCACGAATTTCAAATGTTTTTCACATTTAGGCAAGTTTTTAAGATACTATGTTTAAATTACTTGTCCTGTTTTACATAAACAAATCATCCCAATGATCTTAGTAACCAGTCCGATATACTTCTTAGTATTACAAATAAAACAAAATTCAGAACAAGTAGATAGAATGACTACAAAATGTATATGCATTATAGAAATATATCAATGAATGATGCAAAATGAAATTATTAAGCAAAAGCAGAAAAAAAAGAAAAAAAGAAAAGAAAAAATCATTTCATTGACTCGGACATGTTGTAAATAATTTGGTTAGTAGTATGTTTTACCGGGTTTGGAATTCCTGTGATCAAAAAAGAACCTAGACAGTATTGTCCTTTAAACGTTTCGGCTGTAATACGAAGACATTCTTCATAATCTCCTTCCCAGGTTAAAATAAAGTTCAACAGTCCCGATGGAGGCTTTCCATTAGCATCAATCACTAAAATAACAAAAAAGAACATCATCGAAACCAATGTCGAAACTTTGAAGGCGATATAGAGCTAAACATATGGCAAAGACAATATTGTATGTTTTGAACACCGTTTCGGTTTCGATGTGGTATTAATATGCTGTCTTATTTAGACATACCCCCCTTTTTCCCCCGATTATCTATCTTTATTTTATGAAAGGAAAATAAACCTTTAACTTTTCTAATTATGTTTATTAGATCTGGGGTCAAGATATATATTTTTTGACAATAAACTACAAGTGAAATCGAAATTTCAGGTCAAATATGCAAATTCGACATTTCAGTTTTTACGTCATTATAATATAATTATTATATATATTAATAGGATGAACTTTTCTAATTGTAAGTGAGTGCACATAGTATATCTGCATCTTAATGAAATTGACATATCTATTTTGAATAGCTTGGTCAATTTTACCATTTTTGCAATTTTAGGAGAAAAATAGTGGCGTATCTATCCTACTTTATATTTTTCGCTTTAAGGATGTACTTAGGTGAGGTTAGGTGAAAATAAATAAATTAAGAAGTTAAAATTGATACTATAAGCTGGTAGAGCATCAAAATAAGCGAAAAATATTGATAAATCATGGACCTCTTTTTCAAGATATTTGAGATTTAAAATATGGCGGGAAAAGGCTGACGCGGACTTTTACCTTATATTTGCATTGGTATTATTAGGTCTCAAAACAAAAGAAAAAAAATTAAGAATCTTCTAAAATTTTGGTAAGTGACCTTTCATGAGCTATTAAGTCTTATATGAAAAAAAATAATTGGGTGTTATGGGGCAAAATATTTTGTATTGTATTGTATGGAAAAACACCAAGGAGTCCGAACATTTGACACAAATTCCAAAACCTCACCTAAGTACATCCCTAATGTTACATTTTTTTGCAAAGTGTTCTCTTTTAAAAACGTGTTCGTAGTATTTCATCTCGCGGTAGTTTCTTCTTGCACACCATACGATATAAGTTTTACAATTGTCTAAAGCAGTACGGTGCATATGGTAGTTTATCATGAGCCTGTAATTCCGTGGTTGTCGTTTGTTTATGTGTTACATATTTGTTTTTCGTTCATTTTTTTTACATAAATAAGGCCGTTAGTTTTCTCGTTTGAATTGTTTTACATTGTCTTGTCGGGGCCTTTGCTCATTGTTGAAGGCCGTACGGTGACCTATAGTTGTTAATGTTTGTGTCATTTTGGTCTTTTGTGGATAGTTGTCTCATTGGCAATCATACCACATCTTCTTTTTTTATATATTCTTGTCAATAAGTATTTGGTCCACATCTCTTTATTATCATATGTTATGTTTCATTTATAAGGTTGATAAACCACATGGTCAACCTGGGTTTCCCCTTCTTCTTTTGCACAACTTATATACTACGTCAATCTATTTCTCTAAAATATTTGGGCAAATTGGATTACATTCCTATACGATATGGAATATCATCACAGCCGTGACTGTAAATGGCAATGAGGGGTAAAAAAGGCAAACTGTAATTTTTCATTACCAAAGTTGTTTATTTTCCTGATTTTAGTAATACAGTATTGTCCATGCTGTGGAAGATACAGCATTACATTTTAATATTGATTCACAAAGGCTCGCCGGGAACTCTGGCGTGAATTGCATCTTGACGAGAATTACGCGCGGCTTAGTTGAACTAAAATCTGGTTGCCACCATATTATATACTGCTTTTAAGATAAGGGAACGAACATATTCTTGGGTTAGGGAGGAACATTTTTTTGCGGATTGACTATTCATTTTTTATCTGTTGCTACGCATGCTTATTTTTTTCCACGGCTTCGTCGTACCAAAGTTAATTCTCGCTTTTGTACACAATTGTTTCCTGCAGTTTACGTTGCAGAACATTCATTTTCATCATGTCGTATTGTCATACGGCCGTCGACTCCCCTTCACATAAATAACCTCCCCGACTTCTCTTATAGTTTTTCATCAAATAAAAAAAAAGAGTATATACATTTGTATATAAACATTGATAGATATTCAATGAAATATAAAAATATCTAAAAAGTAGGTTACATCTTGACAAAATGTACTACTCACTTCGTAAGGCCCAATCTTTCGATTTTTCCACTCCAGGAACAATGCTACTGGTATCATTTAAACATCTCGAAGAACTTTTGTTTGATGGATCATTCTTTTTCATTAAATTGCTGAGATCTATGACATTTGCATTGTTTGTAATTGATGATAAGATTTCTTGCACATCAAACTTCGCTAACACATCATTTAATTGTGCGTTTGTTTGAATAAATTCCGACACATTCTCGACTTTATTCACTGCTTCAAAAGCAGACCTGACATTGGTCAACATATCATCGTAATTGTCCGTTATATCATCTGTAATGGGTACAGTATCGTTGTTATTCTTTATTTTCTTGAATGCAAGAGCCACATTTTTAACTATATCTGCTAAACTTAGTTTTGTTGTGTCGTTATTCGCAGAACAATCGTTTAAAAGCAACAGCAGAATGCATGTAAATCCAAGATATTTCATAGTAAGCATCTACATGAATTTTTATTCTCCTTTCATATGTTAAAGCATCATAAACACATGTGTTTTAAAAATGGTTAACCTATTTATGAAATATTTAACGGTCAGCGTAAACATTATACGTTATGGATGAATTCACCATTATAATTAGCAAGGTCACGTGTACACACAGTCAGTGACCTTGCTTAACAGGAGATTATGATCACGATGTTTCAAAGAGATTATTTTTTTCCAAACCATGCATGCCGTAATACTTATCAAATAGGCTATGAAAAATAATATAAGAGATTGAAGGCATTTCCTCCATGTTTTTCTTTCTCGGTGTCATAATAAATAAAAACATTTTAAAACTTTGTTTTGTTGTTTGTTTGTACACCCGATTGTAAATATACATTTGTTATTGTACCAACTGCAGGTCCAAGATGATTGCAACACATTATACTAGTATATCATTATATAAGGATTAATTATCAGTTTAAGAAACAGCAAAATAATACATATTAAAGTATTTTTACAAGTTTTGACTGTAACATGTGAACGAAAAACAACTAAACGACAACCACTGAATTACAGGCTCCTGGCTTGGGACAGGCACATACATTTTTAGAAGTCTTTTTGTGGGTGAAATTGATCTTTACTTCTAATTCTGATATATGTTTTTGTTTGTTATTTGATGATACTAGTATCCACAACACGTACATGTAAACCAATCTCACTTGAATTGGTTATTTTATTACGCTTATATATTTTAGCATTACAAATTTTATGCGACTGTCATAAATTTGCGAGGTTTAGCGAGCTATATCTATATCTACCATTGTCATCAGATAATGCCTGTGCATATCCAAGTCAAGAATATGACAGTTGTTATCTTTTGTTTTTCAACGTTGCATCTTTATTGCATATTTGTGGTATCAATTTTCTAAGTTAACATTTTTTTAACTTAGTATCCCTCATATTGGCTTACCTAATGTCCTGTAAGGGGAGCACTATTTGGTAAGACATTATGTATTTTTAATTTTCCTCTGAGGTCGATATTTTTGTTTTTTTCTTAATTGGTCAATACATTTTCCCCAAATTGTATATTATAATTACTTATATTCCTGCTTAATACATAATATATTTTAAAGTAACAGTATTGCTCATTGTTATATACATGTATATTTTTTAAAATCTCTATAACAGTAAAGCTCCAATAATAAATTCTAGTATTACACTTTTGTAAGAACCATTTAAAATTAAAATATTTATATTATTTCGGTCCAAACAACTGTAACATGATTTCTATAAACTTAAGTCAACAAGTGAAATGTTTTGGGGGTTAGTTAAAGGCCAATATTAGATAATCAAGAATTCTCAAACTATATACTCCCGATATTTATCAAACTTCTTTTACTTTATTTAGGTTATTACAAACAGCAATAACTGGCGTTTTCAGCTTTAGATACTTCAATTTCTTACCGGAAACTCTATACTAAAATTACTGATAACAACTACCATAATTATTCGTTCCCTATTGTTACTTTTCCTTTTATAAAGGGTGAAGTTTTTGTGACCCCATAGCACGGTGTTCATACATCCCAAATTGTTAGTTATATGAACATGTTCAGTGGTTGTCGTCTTTCTATGTGGTTCATAAGTGTTTCTCGTTTTATGTATAATATAGATAAGACCGTTGTTTTTCCCGTTTGAATGGTTTTCACTAGTAATTGTTGGGGCCCTTTATATATAGCTAGCTTGATGTTCGGTGTGAGCCAAAGCTCCGTGTTGAAGGCCGTACCTTGACCCATAATGGTTTACTTTTATTAACTGTTACTTGGATGGAGAGTTTTCTCATTGGGAATCTCACCATATGTTCCTACATGTATATCTATATACTATATGTATACCTTCTTCAATGTCGATGTGGCATGCAGTATATAGGCGAGACAGCCATTCAACAAACGCATAAATGGTCATCGAAGTGACTACACCTGCAAGCCAGACCTCCCCGTAAGTCGTCATTTGAGATCATCTGGGCACGCCCTAGCTGATCTCAAAGACCTTAACATCACAATCATAGACCACACCGATGGTTGATCAGGAGCCGAAATACTTGGTCGGGAAAGGGTTTGGACGAGAAAGTTGAGGACAGTTTCTCCAGAGGGCATAAATGAAAAAAAAACATAGACTGTTTATGACGCAGTTACACTATAGCCATTAGATTGATATTTTTTTCTGGTCTATGTTTTTTGGTTAGTTGTTATTGGCTTCGAATTAGTTTTACAGCACGTTCTTACAGATCGGTACTTGTTGCTTTACTGATGTTGTTACTCGTATTGCTCTGCTTCGATCAAAGGTTCGAGCCCTTTTCAACTCATAATAGTTTGTTGTCGGTGCTGTTGTACAATCACTGTCCCAGGTAAGAGTGGGGTTTGGCTTCTGCCAACAAGAACTACATGTATAACTCTGCCTCATTATGTATGTGCCTGTCTCGTGTCAGGTGCCTGTTATTGAGTGTTTGTCATTGATTGCTGTTTATCATATTACATTCCAGTTTGTTGTTTTGAACATAAATTATGCAATAGGTTTTCTCGTCTGAATTTGTTTTATGTTTTGAATAAACTATAATATACGGGTAATACTATAATTGTTGTTTTGTTTTTTATTTTCTTTGATTACCTTTGTCCCATCCCTTTTCTGTTTTCTGTTTTTATTACATAAGTGATTTCTACATTGGCGCAGTCAGATAGATCAACTTTATACATTGGACGTATCAGACGGAAATATTTACTAAGTATTTTAAAGAAAAGCCTTAATTCCAACGACGAATGCAAAGTCAGTGTTAACCGACCAAACGCAGACTTTTCCATATAGTCAATAGTTTAAAAAGTAGAAAGCCACAAGTAAATGCTTTGATCGTTGATAATAACGAGTAAGCCCAGTAAAATATTGTGTATATTAAAATCTCGAATTGAGACCTTCTATGCGGGAAAATTTAGCAAGACTCCTGTGATAAACTGAAGGTTATTTTTTGCGATACAAGAATACAGTATAATAATGTTTAAAATATTTATTAAAAAATGATAGTTTATATAAGAATTATACATATATTCTCCACCGATTTTGAATTAACCAATCACTTAAGGAATAAACCAACCCTGTACTAAACAGATATAAATTCTGCTCTTGTTTCTATTCCCTTGTTATTTTCGTCCATCATTGGAATAATTATCTCGCCTTCAACATCGTCCTGCAGACCAACCTTTCCATTGTCATTGATTGATCGTAATGATGATTTACACACCTTGTAAGTCACAGCTGATGTCAGGCATTGGTAATATATGTTAGTTACCGATCTCATTCGGTCTCTGAAATAAAAAAAAAAAAAAAGCTGGTAAAGCAGATATTTTAAAGACACAAGTTTTTAGTGTGAATTTTGTATTATTATTTTTTTTTAATAATATACAACCGTATGGCAGAGGAAATTACATTTTGAAGGATAACTTCGCTAAAATATAATCCAATAATAATATAAATACTATTATTTCGTTAAACAAAAGAGCCATCAGAAATCCATCCAACCCGAATCCCAAAATGAAAGTGCAAATTTAATTAAACAACTTATTTGTATTTTTTTCATCTATATACTTACGAAAACCAATCAAATGCAAATAAAAGAGATGCTGCCTCAGGTGGAATCCCTATAGCCGACAGTAAAATAATGATAGTGACGAGGGATCCACTTGGTATGGATGGCACAGCAAATGACATCAGCGTAACTAACAAACTGAAGAGAAAAGAATCTATGTATAACGAGGTGATCTGCACGATTGTGAAAATGTGATGTTTACAAATTTTAGAGGTCGTGTATGTTCTTATATTTTGAATTTATACAGAAACTGAGGCTTTAACTCCCTCAGAAAAAGTGGCTTTAGATAAATATTTGTTTGTTCTTTTGGTTATAAGCTCCTCAATGCTTTCGGTTCTTATTCATTCTTGGCTTTCGAATATTCGGCTTTGAGCCTTCTTGGGTAAGGCAAATCCAGAAAAGCCTTTCGGAAGCATAAAATTTATAAGTTTTTTTTTTAATTTTTCTATTTCATGCACGAGGAAGGCATACTCGCTTGCAATTTGAAAGAGATGAGATAAATTTTGTTTTTCATTTTAATTTTTGTTGGCAGTTAGCCTCTTATGTTTCTACGTATTCATACACCACTTGCTTTTAAATATATTTGAGTATAAGCGTTTCTAATAAAGAAAGGTTAAGAACTGCGATTGCGTTTTAACGCCACTCTTAAGCACCACTTTTGGGGCTATCTCGTGGCGGCCAGTTTTTATCGGTGGTGAAAGACAAAATGTAAGGAGATAGGCACCGAACTTCAATAGGAATACTGATAATTCTAGTCAATCATATATTGGATAAGAGTTTATCCGCACCTTAGAGAAAGTGGTGTTCGAGCTCACAACCTTAGTGTTGACTGTCTAGTAACTACAGTAGACGAACTTATAAGACCGCTTGGCAACCTAGGCCCCTCTTTAGCAGGATTGAATGATTGTTTACTGTCCAAACATTGTATTAAACATAAGAAATAGCTTCAATTTACCAATATTTAAGAAAATTAGCTAAAATTTAATGAATTATTTTAGAATATCACAACTGTAATTGATTTTGTACATACATTATGAGTACTATTGATCCCGGATTCTGGTCTTGATTTTCTAGTTGTGAGATGAACACACAAGATGCTGATAGAAATATGCAGCTTCCAGTTCGTCCTATAGCTGCATTTAAAGGAACAATGAAGCGGGTTATACGTTTATCTATTTTATTATATGGTCCTTCTAATTTCCTCAAAGATTCAGGCATCGCTATAGATCTGGAAAATATATAAATCAATTTATTAAATGAAAATGATGTCTAAAGAATAAAGAAGGGAATATACAATGTAGATCATATAATTATATTGAAATTTCATAAATACTAGTAGATACACGTGTTAATATATCACTATTAACGAAGAAATCGTAGTTATTTGTATTTGTTACAGGCATTTTCTAAATTTAGGCATTTTGTAAAATGACTGAAATTTTTAGGCATTTTCTAAAATGCCTGGATGATTTAGGCATTTTACAAATTGACTATTTTTTTCAGGCATTTTATGAAATGCCTGAAAAAATTGTAAGGCATTTTACAAAATGCCTAAAAGACTAAAAATGAATGGAATGTACTCAAAATTTATCGACTAGAAATATCAAATAAATAATTTTATTCTATTGTTAAATATTGCATAAAATTTAAACAGTAAAAGTTTTATAATTTCAATTAAATCATTTACATAAACACTGACAATCATTTGTTGCTACATGTAATGTTTGGATGACAGCGACTGTTACACATTTGTCATGACTTTTTACAAAGACAACGTTTAGTGTTACATCTAGTCTTACCACTAGCACTACAGACAAATTTTGTGTAACTCTGACCATCACTCAAAGAAACGCTACTGACAGCTTTGCTAAAGGATATTTCATTATCATAATTTACACAATGAATAGCAATAAAATTACTGTCATATAGTTTAAACTGATTCCTGGTGTAAAGTCCAAGTAGTATTCCATCTTTAATTCCAAGTTTATAACCATGCTCTTCCTTTCCAGTAACAACAGCATACCTGCCAACTGTCACTATTTGCGGGGGATTTCCCCCATGGAGGCTTCCAAATTGAAATATTGAAAGAGCAATTTTGTCCACAATTTTAAACCAAACAGTTAATTTACAATGACTCTAGGCTTATAAAAGCATGAAGAAGCCACAAAACACTATTAAACTGTATTTGAAGGCCCCCTTGAAGGTTTTTTTGGGACTATTGACAGCCATCTTGCATGCAAAACCACCATGGGCATTTTCAAAAGTTGGCAGCTATGCAACAGCCATAAGGTTACGCGGGTCTCCTTTCCCTCGATCCACATGGGGAATTGCAACTTATACATTTTCTCCAACATACTCTTTCCGATAGATTTTTCATCCTGACATCTTGTTTTGTCATTGAGGCTGACGCATGCTTTCTCTCATTTCTGATGACCTCTTCGTTTGAACACAGGTGACAAGATATAGTATCAGATATGTTTCCTTTTGAACACAGCTCATGTATGTACTGTGCACAAGTAGAACACTGGATATTCGAAAACAGAGATTTTCACACACGGCACACACATGAACATCTAATCCTGTTTCCAGAGTTTCAGATAGTTTCTAGTTATAGACACTAAAACTAGTAAAACATAAAAACTTAACCTGCAGGCTAGATTTATTAAGAATAATCTTAAATTTATTTTAATCAATACTTTTTTGTAGGTTTACAATATATTTCTATAATCTAATTCATGTATTGCATATTAACACAATTTGCCTGAAACAGACCAGGCATTTTGTGTAATTTTCATTAAAAAATTCAGGCATTTTACAAAATGCATAAAAATTCAGTCATTTTACAAAATGCCTAAATTTAGAAAATGCCTGTAACATATTGATTTTTAATTTGCAAAATTGTATTTTTTTTTATAAGTATCAGCAAAAATGTTTTGAATGCCTTAAAGGGAAACTTCGCAAAAAAATCAAAAATTGATATTATGTCCATTCTGTATAAAAGTGCTCAAATTTATAAATATTAAAGTTTTATTCCGCTAGATAAGAGATCACCATCGATTTTAAATTTTGAGTATCAGTTCTGTGCCTTCCGCCATTTTGTTACCTTGTCCAAATAAAAATCACGATATGTCTATAAACCACAAAGAAACAAAACTACAGTAACCGATGTAGTCTTAACTACGTGTCGATATCTTGGCAATCGTACGGTTGTTTTATCTGTATAACTAACTTGATACGGAAAATGTTCTTATTTTTTAAATAAGCATATAGTCTGTTATTTTTTAACTGTTTATATTGGAATTAGTTAAAAAGTCAAAGTTCTAATCATAAATAAGTGTTCCGTGAAAATTGTTTTCGAAAATCTAATTCGTTCATAATTCTTTAAAGTAATATACTTTTTTCAAATAAATTAGGATCTTCGCTCCACTGATCACCCGCATGGCTTAAGATATTACTCCCAAAGGTATTGTGAGGGGTGTAAGGTGACACGTCCAGGTATTCAAGCGATTTCCTGTCGGGCTTGCAAGTTCATGCATCGTTTCACTTCTGTAGGTATTGATCAGTGTACACGGCCGATAACTTATAACTTTCCATTTTGAACTATCAGGTGCATGTATAATATACATCTCTGTCTTACGTGTCCGAAAGTGATATAATATACTAGTCATTACTTAACTCATACGCTTGTTTATAAATAAAATTTCTGGTGTAAAGAATATTATTTATAAAAAAAAAATGATACAAAAAAAAAAAAAAATTGAAGATATACAAATATACGTATTTTTTCCAAGGGTTAATTTGGGAAAATCAGAGACATATAATTGTATTATATGTCTCTAGGAAAATGTAATATTTACTCGTTGTCAATGGTAAAGGACATAGTTGGATCATTCCAGAAATGTTGATTAAAAAAATGTGCGCACTTGTCGACGATTCGTTTATACGCCCGGATAGAAAGTTACGGAACTACAGCGCAATTTAAAATATATACATGTATACATTGAACATAAGAAAGAAACATACATTTTGTGCAAATTGGGGTAAAAGTTTTGTAAATAAACTAGTCCACGTGTACCAACAGTATGTAATCATCCAATTCGATAGACTATTGTATACCAAAAGAAGAAGAAGAAGAAGAGGACCAATTTGATTTAAATACAGGTCGATCTATAACTTGCTTTGGTTCATCGAAGTTATGAACATAGTAAAATCACAGATTTATATATCAATTAGATTGTTCTCGAATAAAGAAAGAAATTCGTCATCACCACAATTGTTCCGACATATGCAACTGGACGTACACTAATAATCCCCGAGGGATGTGAATATTTTCTAGGAAAGCTATTGAGTATCAAAGTTTCAAATCATTTTCGGGATTTATTTTCTTTCTTGATATTCAATGACATCAAATTTAAAGAATAAACTGCTTGTCAGATATTTGTCCGCTTTAGGGGTATTCTTGCCAGTTGAACAGACTTATAATTACATTCAAAAATAGGGAGAGATGACATTAAATTCGTTGTCTTTTGTTTTTAAACATCTTTGGTCAAATAGTTATTAAGTATTATACGTTGTGAGACGAAGACTATTTTAATAAGGACGTCCCCGATTATGATTAAATTTGGTTGACGTTTTTCACACTTGATAAAGAATATCTATTCGTAATTTTTCGATTCCATTCCAAAAAGACCTTAAATTTGCTGTCAATTTTTTATAACTTCTCAAGTAGAAAAATATTGTTTCTTTATTCGTTCATATTATATTCCGCTTCGGTAGAGTTATCTTCAGTGAGTTCCAGTTATTAATTTATACGTGGCTTTTAAAAAGTCTAAATCTAAGTGTTCTCATTCATTTATTTGCCTAATAAAGACAAATAAAAATACTTTGGTAAAGCTATTTATAATTTCTAAGTTCTCCTTTTTATTAGAAATCAATCAAGGGCAAAAGGTGTAAATCATTTCAATCGGACATATGATTTAAGTTTCCCGTCTTTAACCGAAAATTGTGTATTTCTTAGTAAATTAACTTATTTGAATTCTAATAAATAATAGCACCAAACATAATTAAATAATTCCACGGCGATCAATTTTTATTTGTCACCAACTTGAATATATATTTTAAATATGTGTATTGTCTTATAACTCACTGATCCGAATAGACAGTCACACCTGGCAAGGTGTACCCGAGAGGCGTGGTTAAATACCGAAGTGCAAATAACAATTTACCTTTCAACAAGCCATCTACGAGTATTGCCACAGAACCGTGAATACACACATCGTATCAACCAAGTCATAGCAGAGATAGTAAAAGGTCAATAAGAGTACACCAACATATTGTCTTTACAGATTATTGTACTCTACTTTGTTCACCTTATCAGTCCGAAAATATATTAATTAAAAATAAATTTATAACTTTTTGTGTTGTCTACAAAAATAATTCGAATATATACGTTTAACATAGAAAATTTATCTCATGAATATGTACAATTGAACGCCTGTGCGTTTTATCTTCTTATTATCGGATGGTTATTTAGATAAAGCATAAGTCATCGGCGCGCTTACGATTACGTTAAAATATGATTAAAAACCAAGACTTTTAATGATTGTATTTTAAATCCCGGCATGCAAAAACCAGGAGAAAACGTCACGACCTACAGGAAGTAGTTAATATTTTTTCATTAAATATTGAATTTCTCCTTTATTACTGCACATATAGCGATAAAACTTTGTGAATATATATATTATGTCATAATGAACATATTTAAACCATAAGTAAAAAATCGTGAATTTTCCCTTTAAGTAGAGTTTTTAAAGTACATATATTATATGTTTCATTATAATACACCAGTTTGATTGGCTAACAGCAATCTCAGCCATTTTGAAATAAATTTTCATTTCAGTGTGTTTTTACATCTTGTTTTTTATAATGTATTGTTTTATTTTGTATAAAACATAAATAAATGCTCACGTTAAAGTTGTGGCCAAGACTATCAACATTGGCTCTGCAAGAGACGTAAAAAACTTGAGAGGATTCCTTCTGACGATGACAACATATATAATTGGAAGAACGATAAACAAAGCTATAACCTGTCCCAACATAAAGGTTCCAATAAATATACCAAGTCTCATAAAGTTTCCTTGTAAATCGTCTGCTCCCGCGACTTCCCTCATGATTAAACTGGCAACCCCAATTGGCGTAAACCTTTAAGAAAAACATAATAATTTGAATACATAACAATCCATACGCTTTCAAATGTATACTCATGTTATTGTCTGGAAACCAAATGTCTTCGGACGACGACAAAGACGACCACCTATGATTATACAGACGCAACCTTTTGCTGTTTGTGCTATTTTACCTCTGTCTCAGGTTAGAGGTAGTATTGAGCGCTCACAAACATTTATCCCCACCACATTCTGTATGTGCCTGTCCCTAGTTATGAGCCTATAGTACAGTACAGGTGGTTGACATTGGTTCATATGTATTTTTTATGAATTAGGTCGGTCGTTTGTTTTCTCATTAGAATTGTTTCAAATTTTTCATGTTTGGACCGTTCAAAGACAATTACACGGTGATGGATTTTACTCGTTGCTGAGGATCGTACAGTATATCTAGTCGCTTGCTACCATTTTATTCTATTTCTGTTGAATAGTTGTCTCATTGCAACCACAACTCTTTATTTTTATACGTACTATGTGTATTAATGATTCTCGATTATTATGGAAACCTATTTAATTGAACAGCTTTTCGCATAATGTACTCCTATTTCCATAATATAAAACAAACCATAATATCTTTTCTAGAATAACAAGTACTATTTCAGTCGCTGCATAGAAAAACTTGAAAAATGGACGTCCAATTTTACCGGTAGCTGCTGTTGCCATCCCGAAAAATGAACTTATGACCAGTATTCCTAAAAAGGAAACAAAAGTAATAAACAGTAGTTCCGAAGTACTAGAAATAGTTGTTACAAGTTACATTAATTAACTATAATATAGATAAAGGTTGCATTTTTTAGTATAAGATAAAAACAGAAACATTTTCAAGGGGATTGTGGACTTAGTTGAAACGAATACTGATAATGACCAAATGACCAAATGATAAAAGTCTTATGACTGTAAAGTATGATGATTCATAACATATAATATAAATCAAAGTTACAAATGTTAAGACAAAAGTGCCACGACGATTTCCCAAGTCTTCAACAGAGTGTTGCTATGTACTAAATTGTACTTGTTAACAAGATTATGACATTAAACTGGATAGTTCTCTTATAAAGAAATTTTTATCCTATAGCAATACTATATGATATATTTCCAGCTATAAGAATGTTCTGATTGTTCAATTTGGTTTTATTTTGTATTATATTCAATAATTCCATATAATATGTTTCTTTTTACGTACCCAGCATATTGACACTATTTGAAGTACCGAGATTTTTGTTCTTTATAAAAGAGATAACATCCTGCGAGTGAGTCCCATTCATTGTTGTGTTGACAATACGCTCTCCGATTTCGTATTTCGTCATTGTCTGCAAAATGAGAAGTTATAATTTTTTGGAATAGTTCAAACATTAAAAAAATATGCTTAATGTATAACTGATTATAATACACTTTAATGGGTTTAATCCGAGGCTAGCAACAGTTACTCACCAAAAATGACAGAAAGTATTTTTTTGGAGTGTTTTTTTTAAAGCTAAATGGAAGAATCAAAATATTTAAGTCTTGCGTGTACGATTGTTCACTTACTATTTCAAATGCCTTTTTTCTTTAAGGAGGTAGACCTAGGTTATGGGAAATAACTCTTTAAATCATCAGTACGTTTATGTGGACCATTTTCATCAAAACATTCTAAGCTTATAGGTTACACAGATTATTTCCAATCTGTTTCAGGTAAAGGCTTTAAATACATTGATGAAACTTGACTTTTACAAGCGCATCACTGAAGTAAAGAGTTATCTCCCTGAACCAAGGTATATCCCCTTCAACTGTTTCAAAGCATAAATTCAAATCAAAGCAAAATGTCAAATTTAAAACGAAATCAACGTTTACTCGTGATATAATTAATATGTTATTTATTTGAGTTGTTTGAATAAAAGTTACTTGAAACATTATAATTTTTTTATGATCATGAGATTTTGATACTATCATAATGTGTAAATATAAAATAATCTTACAACTTGAAAAGTAGCAGCGACCAAATTTCCTGGTAAAATATTTCTAAAAAAGAAAATAACATTGGAATAGGTCATTGTAAATTAGGCCTTTCGTTCAATTTTGAATGTTCAAATTTGTCAAATATGTTCTTGGTCTGGTATATTTATTCATAAAGGGAAATTATTTGGTTAATTGGTCAATAAATGGGGACTTGGCTTGGTCATTGTTGAATGCAGTAAAGTGATATATAGTTGCTTTGTATTCTGGTGGATAGTTGTCTCATTATGGAACACACATGAATATAATCAATCTACTTATTGTGTATTGCTTTACATATTTCAATATCGATAGTCCAAGCAAAATTCTATTCCATGTACTATTTCAATGATTATGCTAGGAACAAAGATGTCGACACAAAAATTATTGAGGATATATAGAGAAAAAAAAACATATCAGTTTTGTGAAGGAGCACGTGTTTTTATGCATTTCCTTTAATTATATAGCCATTGGAAAGTGGGGTCCAAATAACAAGACCCTTTTATCGCATATGAAGCATAGAATGGAACACAATATGAAACAGTAATGACATTATCTTATTTGATTTTCGTTTCATGGATCGCGTTACTGAGACAGAACTATCAAAGCAGAGAGCAAACTGTCAAACATTCTTCTTTTTCTCAGAAATGACGAGTCATGCCAAATTCAAGAGGAGTGCATGGATTCAATAATTAAAATCATAATTTTGACGGTATAGGTCTTATGGAACAAATCAGTATTTGTAAATAATGATTGGTAACTAAACAGCGAAAAAGAGACCAGCACTATCACCGTTGGTTCGCAAAGATACGTTATTCAATTTGGGGGAATACAATTTTGTTGCTAAACGTTTTTTTTTTAGAACCATGCTTTTTTTAGAAAATAGAATTTGTAATGAGGGAAAAAGGTGATGAGTTTCATGTTTTGGTAACTGTAACATGTACAGTTTATATCATATTAATCTTTGACTGATGCAAGCACGAATAAATCTATTATTCTCGATTTCTTTATGTAACGTACAAAACAAAATTAATGATATAATCTCGTAAAGAAAAATTATGAATTACTTCAAATAATCACATTTTTTTATACCGTACTATGTATTTGAGTTTTGCCTGTTCTGTCTCACTATGTTTTATCTTTTTTTCTTGTAATTAAATTGTACTCTTGTACCCCTGTGTGTTTGTCTGAGATAATAGATAGAACCTTGAAACTTGCATCTTATTTACATTCTTTGAAAAACAAGATGAGTTTAATAGATTTGGTAGTTATCTAAATTGTTCTTACATGTGTATATTTTGTTTTAGTTCAATGAACTAGTTACGAACATGACTAGTTTTTACATTACTGGCGTCGAAAAGCTGATGCCATTTTCATTTTCCCGCTGATGTGTTTTTAAATCTTCGCAATAAGGTCAAAAGTATAGCTACATCAAAAGTCCTTTATTATGATTTTTCAGGATTTTCTCTTCAAATATGACATTTACAAACCAAACTATCTAAAAACTGAGTAAGTCATAAAGGTATATTTCAATTCATATTACACAAGTACTCATTAAAATTGACCGTTTATTCAAATTTCTATACCCTTAATGAATCATCGAATGTACCATGGTACTGGTGTTAGTATGTAATACCTTAATAAATCGGCAAATACATCCTGTGTTTGTATGTTTGATTTTGCTGCAGAAACTGGTCTCAATTGTGATGATCTGCCACCTACAATGAAACGCTAATATGCATTAGCTTGTATTGTATATGAGTAATTAGAATAATCAATAAAGAAGATGTTTCTTTAAAAGAATAAATAAATATCGATTGAAAAAAATCTAGATAAGTTCGGATATATTTTACGAATAAAACGCAACTTTTTCCTGACGTTAAAAAAAAACACTCGCAAAACTTGTTCTTGATTATTGACAAAAATAGGTTCTATGACGGTAATAAGAGCATATTTTGCATGCTTATAACTATAAATAAGAATGATCCAATACAAAGTTTAAAAGACAGTATACAAAGAAAACTAACCTGGATTTATAACTACACATAGCACGGTTCCAAGTACTGTTCCAAAAAAGTTTGTTATCAAAATAAACGATATTCCCACCAAACTTATTTTCCCGTTAAACCTTGGGTCTAGTGATGCTGTCCCTACAAAAATAAGATGGTGTACATGTAAGTAACATATAAATGATTACTGGTAGTAACATGTCTATAGATCATACATAATTCCTCTGTATGCACATTTTTAAATAATATCACAAGGTCCTTTATTTTATTTTTTTGCATTATGAATACGTGAACCCGAGCACTAATTGCACAAAATTCAAATGCTCATAGTGCGGCGGCTGATAACATTATGTTCTCAATTTTCAACGATATTTTCTTTGTCCCTCGAGAACATAATCATTATGGAATTTTGATCTTTTAAAAAACTTCACGAATTCAAACACATATTCATAGAATTAAAATACCTACCAATACCTATGATAAAGTAAATATTAACTATTGAAAAATACTCTATGGTATAGAAACACGACGTTTAAAAGAGTAATCCCACAAAGTGCAGTATTAATCTAATAACATTTAGTTTAACTGCATTTACAATAGCATCAAACAATTCTGTGTCTGAGTGTATTTTCTGAAATGCTGATTATACCGAAAAATTCTGAAGATGGTTTTACATGTATCAACAAAACATCAATTTTGTATGGATCATATTGCTATTTCTAGTGTTGATCGAGGCTTGCAACATGCCATCTTTTCTTTCAAAACATGTGTATTGTAGGTTTAATCTTTGTTTAGGGGCCAGCTGAATGACGCCTCAGGGTGCGGGAATTTCTTGCTACATTGCAGACCTGTTGGTGACCTTCTGCTACAACTTTGTTTTTTTCTATGGTCGGGTTGTTGTCTCTTTGACACCTTTCCCATTTCCATTCTTAATTTTATTAATCGTAACAATTTGACGATAAAACTCCATCAGAAAACAGACGACAGAGCGTACAGTTTGAACAAGCAAAAACTCACGTCGGAAGTTTAGGGTGAACTGACTGACAAAAAAATAAAATTCAGATGATGACGGGGGAGAAAAGGTTGAAAAAGCGATGAATGCGTTAGAAGTTGGATGTGTACGGTTTGAACATTCGATAACTCCACCAGAGACAATTAAAGCACTGCAGTTGGAAAAAGCGATCACCCAATCCGGTAACGGATTTGCACGGTTCACCATTGAACAAGTGACATGCCCTTTTTTTTTTACTCAAAACTCCTGTCCTGCCTATTTTTTTTCAAATTTCATCCTAGCCCCCCCCCCCCCCCCCCCCCCAGAAAAATCAAATGGTAGCTCCCTAAAACAAATACTACTAGTAGAAGATTATGCACGGCCATGCACATTATAACACAAATAAGTGTTAAAGTTAAAACGTAGGTCGTTATCTTACGTCCAGAACGAATTAGTCAGATAAATATACATAAGAGTCAGAAGGTGAATAATTATACGTACTAATAATGAAAATGATAAGGTTGATAAAACTATAATAGTTGCAATAAAAAAAGTGCTGTCTAGACAAAATGAGTCTATAGTGTATGTATTCATGTACATGTAAATCATTTGGTATCTACTTATGACATTTAAAATAGTGTTGTCAAATCTTACACTTTTGACTAACCGGTTACTCGGATAATCGTTCGACCGATTAACCGGTTAACCGGTAGTTTAAGTTGGTTTTTGAGAGACGGATCAATAGTACCCTACACATAGATATAAGTTGTGGTATGAGTGTCAATTTGACAACCTTTCATCCAAGTCATAAATTTACGCTTTTAGAATGGAAGTTTATTCTTTGGTATCATTTAAAGCTTGCCTGTTAGGATTCCTTGTCGAAGTTTGACTTTTTATTATCAATTACACCGTATCAACTATTATAGAGTTTGTACCAACTTCAGATTGAAAAATATAAAAAAAAACTTCTTGATCTCGTAGAATTTAATATGTCTGAAATCTTGTTGTCTCCGAAAATAATGTGGAGTGTTTCAATTTGAAATAAATGATTATAAAACGAAGATGTGGTATGATTGCCATTGAGACAATTATCCACAAGAGATCAAAATGACACAGACATTAACAACAATAGTACACCGTACGACCTGTTTCTATGCTTTGTTTGCTTATTTCTGTAAGCATGTTACTCGTACTATCACGTATACACTGAGTATATATACATTCACGTTGGTTTGCATTTCACAAGTTTTGAGTTAATATTTCGTTTAAGTTAAGACTAAGTCTTGCACTACGGAGGTTGCACATTTAGATGTAGGTGTACACAATATTAGATCAACAATGAAATAATGAAGTAATTAGTAAAATTTAGTCGCATTACTGATTTTAAGTTTCTGTTAAAAAAACATGTAAACTAATTATGTTTCTTTAAGATCGTGACCGAGCTCTAATTAATTTTATGTTTTTAGGATTAACAATAGCAATCAATATACTGGACAATTCATCTGTCAAATTAATTACCACGATGACAATTTTCAAATAAAACATAACTATTTGATGATTTCAAGATAAATTTATATCAAATCTACCAAAATTGAAAAAAGTCCGGTTAACCGGTTAGCGTTTTTGGTATTCGGTCGTTCGACCGATTAACCGGTTAACCGGTTAATCGTTGACAACACTAATTTAAAAACAAACTAGATGTCGTTCATCCCCAAGGGTTGACTGGATATAGTAATATGTCACCTCTTGGTCTTTTCCCGACCTGAAATGAAACCCCTTGACATAGTAGGACTTTCGTTTAGGTGGGAATGGTCGTTAAATGGAGAGATATTAGATGTTTCGAGTAGAAAAAGGTTTACACTCTCTTTAACTTACGTTAAGAACCCTTGAAACAATTATTCTATTCTACTACTCCTCTGAAACCACACATAGTCGGAAATATTTGTGAAATGACGTATAACTTCGTCGACCTTCAATTATTTATATCCAAAAAACAAAAGTGCTAGTTGTAGTTGAGTTCTAATTTAGATGTAGGTGACTTTCTGTATTTCATCCGTCACTCATTGATAGAAAGTTGGCACATCGAAAGGTGAATCATCTACATGTACATACATGTATATATATATATGGTTACACCGAAGTTACATATACAACTTAACATATTTACAATTGTTTTTTAAGAATTTTTTTGTATTGATAATATAAAAAACAAGATGTGGTATGATTGCTAATGAGACAACTATCCACAAAAAGACCAAAATGACACAAACATTAACATCTATACAAGTACGTCACCGTACGGCCTTCAACAACGAGCAAAGCCCAAACCGCATTGTCAGCTATAAAAGGCCCAAATAAGACAATGGAAAACAATTCAAACGAGAAAAACTAACGGCCTTATTTATGTAAATTTTTTTAACGAAAGACAAATATGTAACACATAAACAAACGACATGCATCGAATTACAGGCTCCTGACTTGGGACAGGCACATACATAAATATTGTGGCGGTTTTAAACATGTTAGCGGGATCCCAACCCTCCCCTCACCTGGGACAGTGATATAACAGTACAACAAGACTGAAGACAAGCGAATACACGGTGGGTATGGTTGTCCTGCGAGAGAACGTACTGTGCTGGTGATTCGGTCCTGACGGGTGCTGGTGATCAATGAAAAAATGTAAACAAAGACAAAAATGATGCTTTTTGACGTTTTCACTCATGAAAAATGGAAGAAAACAGTTGAGATTTTTCAATTTCGTTTCTTATGTGTTCATATATAAACCATTAAAAAAATGACCCTCTAAACTGTTTCAGTAAGCGTAACACAAAAATGCTCATTTTCAGAAAATCTCGAACTGAAAAAATAAAACAAAAATACTCATAGAGTCCGCTTTCTATACCGCAATCCACACGACAAAACAATTTTGTGAAAAAACATTGCAATTTATTAAAATTAAGCATTTTCTCAATTTATTCATGTCCCGATACTGTGCTGGTGGGTCCTGTCATTGTGCTGGTGGGTCCTGATACGGTGCTGGTGATTTTGGATAAGAAGTTGGTCATATTTGAAACAAATGTTACAAAATCAATAAAATTAGCCAGATAATTGTTGCCAACAGGATCTATGACTCCTATTTTAGCTCTTGTGCATCCATTTGGCTGTTTAATATGTGTTTTCAAATAATCTGAACATGTATTACATAATAACACAAAAGGGCAACATCTTTCGTCCAATATCAGATAACAATATATAGTATCTAAAATAAGTTAAAAATTCCACAATACTAAATAATTCATTTTATGTGTCAATTTGTTCGAAAAAAGTCGAAAAGAAGAGACTTTTTTTAATGTCATGATTATATGTCGCTTTCTAGATCTATGCTTAGCATTTATTTCAGATGACATGGACTCCTCACCCTGATGACCTTGCTGCCTTTCATAACTTTATCTGTATACATATATTAAAAGATAAACAAAAGGCTGCATGCAACACGTATTTTTGTATTTAAAATGATTCGTTGTAACGAAAATATTTGTGGTGAATGGACACTGTGAGGGTCACAATCTTAAATTGCTTATAAATGTTGCTGGAACCAGTTTCGTTATCTGATCTGAATTTTCTGAAATGTGCAAGATAGATAGACATTTTGAATTTTTTTACTCGGTAATGAACCATTGTGTTGATCCCATGCTAAACATAACAAAAATCTCTGTACAAAGGTCTGTGAATTTTCTACAAAAATAGTGATTTTATTTTCACTAAATTCTCTTTTTCTAATAAATACAATAATGAACTATAAATAATAATGCTTTGCAAAAGTTTCCCCTTGATATATGTACAAAATAATATCTCTATTATTCATTGTCTGTGCTGTTTTGATATATACTATTGCAGTTTGCACATTTCGGAATTGACAGGCCACATGAGGGGTCATAAACCGTACACGAAAAGATAAAATATTGATATAAGTACTTAATTTGCATCTTTGAACCCCAACCCGGCTTGTTTTTTTAGGAGCCTGGGTGTCTAAAAATGGTCGATTACAGACAGCCGAGTACGCATTTTAATTTCCAGGCGTGTTATTGTTGATTGTTTAAGTCCTGAAAACGGATAGATGGAAACAAAAATGTTTGATATATCTGGCTTTAGATTCCGGTTTTTTTTTAAAATAAATTAAGGCTACATTTTAATATAATAATTCTATGAATTCACAATATAAAAAAATGCAGAAAAAAAATGAATGAAGTGAAATATCTTAGTAAGGAGTCATTACTACAGAGATGGTGTGTTTGACACACAAAACCTAAAAGCTTAGTGATATTACCAATATTAAAATAAAAGTGTATTTTAGTTGGGTATTTTTTCCATTTACTCATTTTCAATTAAAATCAAGGCACCTTTTCTTTTTATTCATGAAAAATATTTATATATAGAAAAGAAGGACACATTGTTCACTTCCTCCCCCGTAATTCTTTATCAAAAATATTTATTTTGAAATGAAAAAAGCTAAGAAATCGTAATTTTATTAGTGTTCTCTAGGTTATCCCGTCTTCATTCTCTGACATATTCTAGCCTGCCCTTTCATAAAATAGTGATTATTTTTTAGTGTTCTATCGAACTTTCGAAAAAAACAAATACCTGATAACCGTTTAGACAAAAAAATGTGTTGGAAAAATCTTACAGCAAGTGATTCTTAATAGCTATAAGATACATTTTTCTTTTACAATACAACTTTTAAATCTTACCGGAAACTATTTCAAGCTTTCACTGTAACCTCGCTCTAACTTATCCCCATCCCTCCCACTCCCCCCTAAAAAAACCACCAAACAAACAAACCCGCAATACTATACTATTGTCATTCTTATAGTCAGCACTCAATTGTTCACACACAAATGTGTTTTAAGCTGCTAAAGACATGATTCAAACGCTCAGAAAGTCCTTTTTTTAATATTTTTGCCCATCATTTTTATGCAAAACCTTTTACATTTTTATTTTATGGGTTATTGTTGAAGGTCGTACGATGACGTATGGTTGTTAACACATACTTCCTTTGGTTTCTTATGGAAATTTGTCCATTGACAACCAACATACCACATCATCTACTTTATATAAGTATTGTATAAATTACAACGTATTTTGGTGATCTTGCAAAATGATCGTAATCCCGAAAATCGTAAACATATTTTCTTATCTTAAAAGGGGGCAAGTAGGGTTCCATTAACAGGCCAATAAATAAGATAACAGTTAGTTTTAAAAAAATAAATAAATAGGGGTATTTTTTTTCTCTCATAATAACAGTATTCAGATTCACAACAATGTTAATTTCAAGAAAGCAGACAACAGCAGAATAAGTCAATAACAGTACAGCATCAATGATCTTGAATATATGCCACTTTTAACTAAAATATAAAGGCACAGAACCAGGACATATGAGCACAGAACCAGGACCGTTTTTCTTATCACCAGCACAGCGACAGGACAATTCCGTTTAACGGACTTGCACGACTTTTGCAATAAAATATTGTTGTAATATACTTTGCATGGTACTTATGACGCATCAGAGAAAAATTAAGCAGCAAAACAGTCGTTTTATTGCCGTTCTGATACAATGTAAACAAACCCACCAGCACAGAATCAGGACCCACCAGCACCCGTCAGGACCAAATCACCAGCACAGTACGTTCTCTCGCAGGACAACCATACCCACCGTGGAATAAAAACTGTATTTAATTTTACTAGTTTTTTCCTTGTTGATTGTTTAGCACTTCATTTATGCGGTTTTTAAAAAAATAATTTTAATGATCATTGGCTTTCAAATATGTGGTTTTGAGCGTTCCTAATGAAGATAAAACAAGAAAAGCGCGTCGGATTATAACAAAACAATTCACCCCCTGCCCCCCCCCCCCCCCCCCCCAAAAAAAAATAAATATGACAGATAATAACTAACGACAACCACAGAACTAATGTAACAGGCTCTTGACTTGTGACTGGTACATACATAATGTAATGATCTTTCACTTCGCACACTATACCCATTATAGAACAGTGGTTTAACAGCGCATCATAAGAACAAACTGTAAAATTCAGTATCAATTTGCTTAACTCAAAATATCGGTTTGAGGCACACAAAACAACAAAACAACAAAACAATAGACACGAAGCACCGAAATAAAAGTACTCGCAGTAACTGAAAGCTAATTCAAAGCTTATCTATGAATAAATAAACAAATACTCTATATAAGTCATGTTCATCCAAACAAAATTATTAATCTGAACAGTACACATTCAATGGATTTAGTATTATTTAAAGAACGGTATAAACAGTTTAAAACGCATCACATTGTTAACCACGTCTACTATCAATTTTTTTAAACAAAAAAAGCGTTATTCATAATTCGTTAAAATCATTCACAGTTCAACAGGGTCGTTCCAAAGGTAGGTTACAGGGGGAAAATTCAGCCATATTAAAAGGGGTCTGATGTACAGTAGTTGTCGTTTGTTTATGTAATACATACGTGTTTCTCGTTTCTCGTTTTGTTTATATAGATTAGACCGTTGGTTTTCCCGTTTGAATGGTTTTACACTAGTAATTTTTGGGCCCTTTATAGCTTGTTGTTCGGTGTGAGCCAAGGCTCCGTGTTGAAGGCCGTACTTTAACCTATAATGGTTTAATTTTTAAATTGTTATTTGGATGGAGAGTTGTCTCATTGACACTCACACCACATCTTCCTATATATATTTCCCTCCCAACCCATTATAAAGGGGGAATGGTCCAACCATATGTCCCCATCCTAATGCATTGATCTTTCAAAAAAAAGGGGGCAACCCCCTGATTTCTCCCCTGGATCTGCCACAGTTGACTTCCATGACTTAAAAAAAATCAATTACTAACACATGTAGTTTGAAAAGGAAAAAAACTCCAATTTATTGTATAAAGGTCGTAAATTCCTTTTCCCTTTTTTGTTTTCCCTCTTTGATTTGTACATTTTTCCCCCTGATAAGACCAAGTGAATACAATGTTTTCTAAACATGGAACAACAAAATTATCCCTATTTGCATATTACGGTAATTATCATAGGGCAAATATCAAAGCTTCAAGCGAAAGCTGTATCCGCGAAAAAGCAACAACACCCACCAATATGTTGCTTTGAGAGGAATCGTTCAATTTTAAGAATTTTTTTTAAGAACTGCAATTTTCTGCAAATATTTAGAAATACACTTCTTAATTTGTTTGATTTAGAATAATTATTGATTTCTATTCTTCGAGGTTTATATGATTTAAAAAAATATAATACAAGACTGAATAAGAAAGAGAATCATTTTGAGAAATGATGAGTAATTTCACTCGTATAGTACATATTAGCAGGACTTAAAGAATTTTAAAAGTTACTTAGTACCTGATATTATGGAAGATGCTACCAGTGGCACAATCATCATTTTAATCACATTAAGGTACAGCTCACCAAGGATACCTGTGGAACAATAGACATTTTGCATTAGTTTTGTAATAAATTCCTTTTAATATATATGTATTTTAAAAGTTCTCGTTAAGAATAAATTACCACAAATAAAACTCATATTGCAATTTTGCACTTAGAGCTATTTATCAACTTATTTCAAGAACAAATTGTAGTAATATTTTCACGTCTAGAAATTTGTTGATGAGGTAAAATTTCTAATCAAATTATATTTATAACAAAACGTATTTGTACAAAAAAGTAAAATCACAAAAATACTGAACTCGGAATGAAAATTCAAAACGGAAAGTCCGTAATCAAATGGCAAAACCAAAAGCTAAAACACATCAAACGAATCATATTCCTGACTTGGTACAGACATTTTCTTAATAGGTAGAAAATGATATCCATATGTATTGATATATATAGAGAAACTTACCGATCCACATAAGAGCATCTGCAGAAGGGTGAAGTTCACGGACAGAAATTCCAATAGCGAATCCAATGATAACTCCAATCAGTGTTAAAATCACCAAGAGATTGGTTTTTATGAAATATAAACAACTTTTATCACTTGACGCCATTTTCACTCTTGTAGTAATTTGATACTGTTAACTGTCAGTTTATCAGTACATAGCCCGTGTTCTAATTGTATGAAATAAACTCCAGATATAGGTACATTGTAGTCTCGATATTGTAGTATCAACACTTGCCCATTAACCTGTTGATGTAGTCTGCATAACAAATGTATATATTTACTATCAAGCAATAAAAACAAATGTTTCGTCTTTGACATATGCTTCATTGTACAACGACATTACTGTTCGAGAATTGTACAAAACTAATTTATTAAACTGTCTGTTTTATTCCGGAGTTCATTTGTCAAGACATGATATTGTTTTGACATGACCCACAGATAAAGCAATATTTACGAAGAGACAATTGCATAATATAACATGCAAACAAGTCAATAAATACAATATAAGAGTGTATTTCTTTCTGTTACACAAACGATTAAGCGAGCACACGTACGTTTGCAAACTTTGCTTACACTTTGAACATTTTGAAACTATGCACTTACTCTAGCTAAAATACGTAGTATTATTGTTGTTCATCGTTGATTAGTCAGTATAAATACACTGCATTTGTCTTGAACTTCAATCTTGAATTAACTTTGATCTACAAGTGTTTTTCCTCACTCGAATCGGATTTTTCATTAACATGTGGTTTCTGTAAACATATGAAAGTGACCCAAAAGTAGATAAATAGTGTACGTAATTTTAAGAAAAAAAATGAAAATAAATGTATTCTATATCTACAAACCATAAGTCTTAAATTAAAAAGTCATGGAGGAAACGAAGTAGCAATTTATCTCTCTTGTTCAATAATTAAATCTAAACACAATGATATTAATTTGATAATTTCAATCATTTATTTGTAGATGGCGATTATAACTGCAAAATAGTGTTACCAGACATTCTCTGTAGCTACTTTGACCCAGGAACAGTATATTCATATATATATTTTTTTAAATATTCAATCTTTGTAATAGAAAATGAGAGTGTAGAAAGTCTTTCATTGTTGTGTAAAATTCATACATGTTTCTTTTACTTTGCATCAAAATTTGTTGTTTATACTTTGAAATATTCGTATATTTATAGATCTTGCAGCTAACAATGGTAAAACTTCCCCTTTCATGTTCCAGTCAATTACTTGATCATCATATACTAGTACAGAATCATTCATTAGAAGGTTCGATCTACCCCGAAAAGAGCAGGAACCGAGACCTGTCAGTACAAATAATAGAAGGAATTTACCAGCCTAATATGGAATGAATAATATACTTCAAACACAACTATCTACCACTCCTTCTCCAACAACATGTACATCAACATCATCATCTCATAATTATATTACAACATCTAATGACAATGATATGCAGGGGAAAGATAGACTTGTTGTCAAACCATTAATTATACAGTCACACATAATATGACAGAAAAGCAGAAATGTTGTTTTTTTGAAATAGTAATCAATGCTTATAAGTAAAAAAATAAAAGACCAACTGAAAAATTGGCTTCCGGCTTTTAAGTGAAAAGAAGATACCAAACTTTCCTTATCTGCAAAATGATTTGATATAAATGGAAGATGAACACAACCATTCTGGAGCCAGCAGAAAGTGGGAATTCATTGATGAAATAAAGACCGTGTGGGTGACCAGATTAATGTCCGTCCCCGGAATGCGTCAGTGACAGAAATTTCAGAAGATAACGATACACCAATCTTCTGCAGATGACACACACCAGGGTTAAACTAGTCAAAACATTTACTTCATTTTATCATCGGTACAAGGACATCGTTTTTTAATATAATTCAACATGCAGACATCTTATACTCACATCTGATTTTTATGGTAATATTCTTTACAAAGCACAAATATGTCGACTTTCACCTTAAAATCTTACAAAACCTTTTTAACAGACTCATTAGGAAGAGATATACTTACGATACTGTTGTCAAGTCATTGAGATTGCATATTGTGGATTCACTTATAGCGTCTTTGCATCGGAAATAAACACATTTATTGGCATGACACGAGTTATGTTCTCATATATTTTATTATGGTATAATACAAAACCCCTAACGAGTAGGATTGCACTTGATATTCATATAATGAAGACATACATTTGTAATCTTTCAATCAGTTTAATTGAGGTCTGGAGCTGCTAGTAACTGCGAGTAGTCCTTTGTTAATTTATGTATCATTGTCATTTTGTTTAGTTTCTTTTGTTACCTATTATGACATTGGACTCGGACTTCTTTTGAACTGAGTTTTCCTGTGCGAACTGTTGTGTGTTTGTTATTTTTCTACATTGGCTAAAGGTAAATGGGGAGGATTGAGATATCAAAAAACATGTTAAACCCGCCGCATTTTTGCGCCTGTCCCATGTCAGGAGCCTCTGGCCTTTGATAGTTGATTTTTAATTTTAGTGTCTTGTGTATATTTCGGAGTTTATCATGACGTCCATTGTCACTGAACTGGTATACATTTTTATCTGGGGACCAGCTGAAGCATGCATCCGGGTGCGAGAGTTTCTCGCTGAATTGAAGACACATTGGTGGCCTGCGACTGTTGTCTGCTCTATGGTCGGGTCGTTGTCTCTTTGACACATTCCCCATTTCCTTTCTAAATTTGACTATTCAAGATAACGAAGTAATTCATTCGTTTGCTCGTGAACAGTTAGTAGTACTGCGCATGCAACCAGAGTTCATTTTTCTAAACTTTAAAATTCCAGAAGAACACATACTTAAATTATATATCGAAGGAATGAGGAATAAAAGTTTGGTCGTAAAAATCTATAGTGGTCACATTTTTGTGAAACAGAGGTCAAAGGTCAGACCTAAAAATATCAGAGGACAAAAAGGATATTTTGCAATAGAATGTTACAAAAACTGTCCAATCATAAGTATGTGCTATAAACGATGTTAAAACGACAAATTTGACCACTTTTATAAAGAGCTGCTATCATATTATCCCGTCGTTATTTTCAGATCTTTAAATTGCTTATTTCAAGCTTCTTAAAAATAGTACTGTTTTACGAAAACACATGGGGATGCCTTCTACACAAGTGTTCACCTATCTAGAAAGACTTTAGTCAGTAAATAAACTCATCAAAGAAACCAGAATTATTTCCAGACAATAAAAGAGATAAATGCATTATTTTTCCGAATTTCAGTAAGTCCAGCGAGCAAAGGCAGTATGTAAATTTTTACCAAAATCTATTCGATAGCCCATTTTTACTGTAATGACTGAATCGAAATTAGAAATTGTTGCTTGGTGTTTGCTTAATTGAAAAATACTGAAAAAAAGATTAAATAAATCATCAATACAAGATGAGCCCCTACTAGTTAAAACTAAGCTGTAATTACAGAAATCATAACATCAAACAACTGAGGTATGAGCTACAGCTATATCATTTGTCATGTTGTAAATATGTTTTTCGTTGCTATAGCATACATAGTATATATGCTTTTTGCAATAAAGTATTCATTCATTCATTCATTTATATATGAACAACGCATTTGCAAGCTAATCTGATTAAAATATTAATTAAAAAAATATAGCTATTGTACGAGTAAATATTAAAACAAAACATCAATATATTTATTAATCATTTACCTTAAAAATCTATGAAAATCAACGAATGTGCTAGGAAACGGATTAATAGAAGTAAACAGCTTGTTTCCAGGTCCTGATAATTGTCAATATGTTTATACCAAATTGTGCATATAAAACCTGAAAAATTTAACTGATACACGTTTGAGCTTCCTTAAAAGCTATATACTGCTTCGCTCAAACCTTATTTAAGGTAATATGTGTGCAGGTGGTTGTTGAAAAAGTATTGGAAATATGTTTTTTTTTTACATACTGATTGCTATAGAATGAATGTACCTTAAGAGTGTGCGTTATACACCCATCCTTTAAAAGATTTAAATTACTTGTTGAAAATTAAAACAATTATAACAAGTAATCCTGTGTTAGGATGCTAACACAAAAGTCACCAAAACGGACCCCACATCATTGTTCTGCGGTATCATTGATGCCAAATAATGTGTGTGTAAAGTTTAATTCAATATGAAGAATTTTATTTATTTTTGACATTTTTGCTGTTTCCATGGCAACGGCGGCCATTTTGAAAATTTCAAACTCAAAATTAAAGTCTACACAAGTAAGGCAACATTTGTTATAAGTTTCATTAAATTTGAAGCATTTTGATTTTTTTCATATTTTTGCTGTTTCCATGGTTACGGCGGCCATTTTGAAAATTTCAAACTCAAAAGTCAATTCTACACAAGATAGTCAACATTAGTTATAAGTTTCATTAAATTTGAAGCATTTTGAAGTTTTTCATATTTTTGCTGTTTCCATGGTAACGGCGGCCATTTTGAATATTCCAAAGACAAAGTGCTGCTGCAAATTGTTCTCTCCATAATTATATACCATCATTTACCATTAAATGTGTCTAGAATAAATTTAACTTTGATGTTCTGGAATGTTCCATGAAAATTCACCCCCCTAAAATTATGCCAGGAGACCCCCTACTGAAATAAAAAAAGTTCCATGTTGAAGCAGACTAGTGTCTCTTAATATTCATAGAAGTAATCATTATTCCATCTACTCTACATACAGTAGGAAATTTAAGAAATGTAAAAAAAAATTGACCCCACCCATCTTTGAGCCCCCCTAATTATGCCAAGATGACACCCTGGTATCACGGACATTGGGTTCTGCAACCCCCATGATGCAGACTTATACCCAGATTAAATATAAAGTTTTCATCCTCTACTGCTTTAAAGAAAATGGTAGGACAGTTTAAGGGGTCAGAAAGAGAAGAATAAGAATAATAATAACAAGTAATCCTGTGTTAGGATGCTAACACAAAAGTCACCAAAACGGACCCCACATCATTGTTCTGCGGTATCATTGATGCCAAATAATGTGTGTGTAAAGTTTAATTCAATATGAAGAATTAAAATTGTTTTTGACATTTTTGCTGTTTCCATGGCAACGGCGGCCATTTTGAAAATTTCAAACACAAAATTAAAGTCTACACAAGTTAGGCAACATTTGTTATAAGTTTCATTAAATTTGAAGCATTTTGATTTTTTTAATATTTTTGCTGTTTCCATGGTAACGGCGGCCATTTTGAAAATTCCAAACTCAAAAGTTAATTCTACACAAGTTAGTTAACATTAGTTATAAGTATCATTAAATTTGAAGCATTTTGAAGTTTTTCATATTTTTGCTGTTTCCATGGTAACGGCGGCCATTTTGAAAATTCCAAAGTGTCACTTTTGCTGCAAATTGTTCACTCCATAATTATATACCATCATATACCATGAAATGTCTCTAGAACAAATTTAACATTGATGTTCTAGAATATTCCATGAAAATTCACCCCCCTAAAATTATGCCATGGAGACCCCCTACTGAAATAAAATTAGTGCCAAGTTGAAGCAGACATGTGTCTCTAAATATTCATAAGAGAATATATAATTCCATCTACTCTACATACAGTGGAAAATTTAGGAAATGTAAAAAAAATTTGACCCCACCCATCTTTGAGCCCCCCTAATTATGCCAAGATGACACCCTGGTATCATGGACATTGGGTTCTGCAACCCCCATGATGCAGACCCATACCCAGAAAAAATATAAAGTTTCCATCCTCTACCGCTTCCAAGAAAATGGTAGGACCGTTTAAGGGGTTAGAAAAAGAAAAATAAGAATAATAATAATAATAATAATAAGAAACCGAACAAAAACATAAAGTCCCCAAAACTCCGTTTTGGTGACTTAATAAGAAACGATACAAAAACAATAAGTCCCCAAAACTCCGTTTTGGTGACTTAATTAGACTCTCATTTAAGCCAATATATAGCTGTTGCTGTATCTCAGTCGCATCATAAAGCAACCAATCAGAATCTATCACGTGATAAGTTATTAATTCAAGATGGCGTGTATGTCGACTGAAACTAATAGCTCCGCACCGTGATGCGAAGCAAAAATGTGTTAACACTAATGCGCTTTAACCGCGAAAATTTTTAATAGTTCAAAATATTTTAAATTAACATGGAGCACCACATCCGAATGCGATCCCCTTACTTGTCATGATCATGAGCAAAGTGACAGTGTCCATCCTTTCAGAGCACCTGATATCAACTCCGGTTTTGCTAATTGTTTTAATGCCTTGTGTAGCATTTTATGTACTTTGTTTTTATTGTCCTTTTTCAGTTTGACTATACTGTATAATACTGTTATCATTCCCCCCCCCCCCCCCCCCGTCTTCAGTATTCTTAATAAGTGGTATTTTCTACGACTCTTTTACGTTTCAGTAGATTGTTAACCTATGGTAACTACACAACACACTTTGCTGTCACTCAACAGTTATTTTGCACTAATTATAAGAATAATATCCCTCTAGGTCCATCTGACATTATGCCAGATACTGACATGTTGCTATTTTTGACAGTTACTTCCGGAAGTTACCATGGTTACTGTGGAATCGTGTGAAACCGGTAGATGGTACAGCCATTTAGGAATATGTGACAGACTTTATATAAGCTGATTGTCTGACCTTTGCCGAAAAAGTTTTATTTTCGATTTATGTCTCTTTTCAAAGTCCAAATTAAATATATTTACCTGCCGTCTGTTTACGTTACTAGACGATTTCTAAATTCGAAATTTTGAATTTCATCCAAATTCTTTCTTAATTTTTGGACCACGTTTTAGAAATTTAAATGTGACGTCACTTTGGGCGTTGCATTGACTATGGCCAACAGGGCTGTGATTTCGTTTTTATTCTATAGCTAGTCACCACTTCAGTTTAATCATGTATATCTATTATATAGTCATTTTATTAAATTTACTGTTTGCAAAAAAAATGATGTTTTTGTTCTAAGCGGATATTAACCAATTGGCCCCACAACTTATGGTCCTCGGCGATTTTCAACTTTGTAGTTGTTATGGCTTTCTAACTTTTTACATCTGAGCATAGTTTTGTGTGGACGAGCACGTCTGGCGTATAAACATATTTTTAACCTGTTACTTTTTGATTGCTATCATTCGTTTTTTTTTCTCTGTCCTATATTTTCTCCCATTTATCTGTTTATTTATTGTAACCCTGTCATGTAATGTTGTCATTTTAATGTTATAATTAACACTACCATTAAAGCGGGAGGTTTGGCATGCCACAACACCAGGTTCAACCCACCATTTTTTTCAGAAAATGACCTGTACCAAGTAAGGAAAATGGCCATTGTTACATTATAGTTCGTTTCTGTGTGTGTTACATTTCGGTGTTGTGTCTCTGTTGTGTCGTAGTTTTCTTACATTTGATACGTTTTCCTCAGTTTTAGTTTTAACCCGGATTTGTTTTTTCTCTATCGAATAATGATTTTTGAACAGCGGTATACTGCTGTGGCCTTTATCTTATTTGAGTTGTTGCCCTTACATAAAGGCTCTTAATGTTTTTTTTAACAATATCAACAATAGTTGTGTAGCTGCTATGTTATATCCTACATGACTTTATTCACACCAGAGAAGCTAAGATATCTATATATTTACACTAAATGGTTATACGTTGGACTATTTTGACAATACAATGCACATATATAGGGTACTAGCATCATTAACTCATGCTAAATTAATGAAATCTTCACAATTTTAGAATTTCAGATAAATTTTTGACGGTTTCCGTCTTAAATGAAAGTGGCCGCATTTGTGTTCATTCTTAATATTTAAATGTAAGTTGTATTTGAAGATAATACATACCATATATAAAGATTGAGGATGAACACGGATGCGGCCACTTTCATTTTTGTCAAAAACCATCTGAAAAGTGACATTTTTGGCATGTTTGATAGATTTTTCATATTTAAGCTTGAATCCGAGCGTTTTTAATGACGAAATCAGGAAAAATCTTTCACATAAGCTAATTGGATCAACTGAAATAGACTCTTAAGTGTTTAAAATGTGTTCAAAATCTTTCGTCAGATGAACTTTAAATTTGAGGCCATAATCGGCCCTTACCGGACATACTCCAAATTTGCATTTTTTGTCACATTTTCACATCTATTAGTATTATTTCATTTTAATGATATCGATTATCTAAATGTTGATAATATAATATGAAAATGTATGAATTGGTTTGCTCAAAACATATTTTGTTCAATCCTAATAAAATATATTGACATTTGAAATTTGTTGATTTTTGACATATTTGGCCCTCCATTTTAGGTAAAAATAATGCCCTTGTTACCATGGCAACCAGTACAATTTTTGGAAAATAGTTTCAATTGCTTTGTTCAAGGTTTAATCCTACTAATGTGATAAAATTTCATGCCTTTTTGAAAGGCAGTTGCTATTTGTCCGGCTAGTCGGACGAATAGTACCAGGACTATTTGTCCGGCCAATACAATGCGCATGTCACTATAATAGTTGTGTGTGCGTGTAATTTTATCTTAAGCAGCACCAGGGGGTAGCATATGTTTGTAATCTTTAGTGTTAGGGTCTAATCTTGTTACTGGTAATTGAAATTAATTTGTTGTTTTCTTCATACATGTCATACTGATGTATATAGTCCAATATGGATAACGAATAATTAAAAAAAATCATATATATATATATATATATATACAACTCGTCTAAACATCAACCCAACAATGTTAGATCTGTAAATTTGCTTTCGCAAATTTTTGGTTCTTCCCTCGCCGGGATTCGAACCCATGCTACTGTGATATCGTGACACCAAATCGCCTGCACTGCAGCCGTCCCGCTAGACCACACGACCACCTGGGCTATATATCCCATATTTGTTATGTACATGTTATATAAGAAGAGAGAAGAAATTACTTGTAAAACAAACTTGACTCGTGCATTTGAAGTTAACGCAAAGGATTTTTTTCTGGCTGAAAAAAGGTACAAAATTATTATGTCTGTAGCTGTCAAAGAGAATTATCGACCCCTTGACATATAGTTATACATATTTTGTGTGAAATGTGAGAGATTTTTATATAATGCCCACTCTTTACCCCCCCAAAAAGTAAAAAACACTGTTTTTAAATTGTACGTGAGGGATTCGGGGTGACACGATGCGCTCCTTTCCTCAAATTTCTCTTCTCTTTGTTTCTCCTGATCCCATCTTTGTTGTTCCATGTATTTCATTACCCCACTCATTATAATCTTATTTCCAACATCCCCACTTCAAGTTTGTAGCCTCAATCCTCCTTCTATATACCACTTCGAGGGCTACTTGCAAGATTCATTTTTGGAATATAACTAAGCTAGATTTCATTCAGTTATACGGTCCCAGTTATACATGCAATTGTAAATGCCTCTCTCGGCTATACTCTTGCTTTGAACATCTTTTTCGCCATTTACACAGCTGTAGCGAGTCAAATAATTTTGTTAAACTATAGTTCTCCGATCAATGATCTTTTATTTCCCATTTTCCTTGTAATTTCATTTTTTTAGAGACCCTTTTATAAAATTATATCATTCTTGGAAGTTCAAAGTATCGTGTTCCATTGTCAAATTCCGAAAACTGCAAAATTTATCACAAATATTGATATCACCGTTTTCAGCCAGGATCTTAAAATTGAAAATCAGTGATCAGATTACACGCGCTCCCTTGGTGCTACTGAAGATAATATTACACGCACTTCCAAACGCACATTATATGACATGCGCATTACAATGGCCGGACAAATAGCCCTGACACTATTCGTCCGGCTAGCCGAACAAATAGCCACTCCGTTTTTGAAACGGTCATGAATCACCCCCTGCCTGCATTTCAGAAAGAGCTGAGTGTACTTAAATACATGCACCACAGTATACAGACAATTGAAATAGAAAACATTACCCTTCCGGAGCACATGATATCAGCCCCTGTAATTGGTTGGGTTTGTGTTGCGCAGTATTTTCGTTTGTGTGTTATGTTTTGTATACACTTGTTTGTGTTTTGGTCCTTTTCTTTTTTTTGCTATGTCGTTTTCAGTTTATTTGCAGCTTATGAATATCCTATTGGTATACTTTTTGTGTTTCGTCCCTCTTTTTAAAATACTACATAAAATTGAGAATGGAAATAGGGAATGTGTCAAAGAGACAACAACCCGACCAAGTAAAAATAAAACAACAGCAGAAGGTCACCAACAGGTCTTCAATGTGGCGATAAATTCCCGCACCCGGAGGCTTCCTTCAGCTGGTCCCTAAACAAATATATACTAGTTCAGTGATAATGAACGCCATACTAATTTCCAAACTGTACACAAGAAACTAAAATTAACATAATACAAGACTAACAAAGGCCAGAGGCTCCTGACTTGGGACAGGCGCAAATATGCGGCGGGGTTAAACAAGAGAAGTCCGAGTCTGATGTCAGAAGATGTAACCAAAGAAAATAAACAAAATGACAATAATACATAAATGCCAGCTCCAGACTTCAATTAAACTGACTGAAAAATTATGATTTCATCATATGAACATTGAACATCAAGCACAATCCTTCATATTTCACGCATTTCGAACCACCTATATAACTAATTGATTCAATATAAATTCACAAACGCTTTCGCGTATGCTCAGTCGACGTACTGCTAGCGGAATTTAAAAAAACACTTTGTTTCAACACTTGCCTAATTGTACCGGGATTTCGGGGACATCTTCTTGTAATATATAAGATATAGGAAGTAGATTTTATTTATATATCAAGCCGTCTTATTTGGGGGATGTTTTATCCACCAGTCGTACGATCTCATATAAATCGGTGTATTCATAGGAATGTCTTGAGGTTCCATCCTTGGAATACGTTTTTTCCCAAGAAACCATTTTCCATTAATGACATGTTCATAGATAACATTGGATTTCATCTTTTCTGGTTTATCTGCAATGCGTGGTAAATCAACATAAGGCGAAGATTTTAATTTCATCTGGATATCTTCTATTTTAAAACACCACCGGCAATGCCATCCTCCTCTGGGAATAGTCCATGTTTTTGGCTGATGACGAATATCAAGTGGTGATTTGAATATAGTTCCAAAAGAAGATGGACGAGTTACAAAAGAATCAAAGAAAAAGAATCCGAACAAAAATGTATCCCATGCGACTCCAGTCGGATATGGGGAACAGTTATAATACTTCAGAAAATGAAGAACTTCTGGACGGACAATCTCATCTAGATCAGTAAAAATAACAAGTGAGTTTAATGGTATGTCCTTGTATAAATTATGAAATGTAATATTACCTAAGCGCATTTCGTTTTGAACATCCCAAGAATATTTATTTCTAGTCTTTATGTGAACATGATGTTGACGTAATTTAACCAAGGACGATAACTCCTTTTCGTGGTCTTTTACATAAAATATTTTGGGTTCTAACGCAAATGTCTTATCTGCTTCAATGACAATAAACTCATCCGTGTAAGGAAGGGAGTTGTCTATCTTTAATTTTAACATGTCTATCTCATGGTTAACTATTGTAGCCTGTACTATATAACAGGGCTCGTCTCTTTCAGTTACGGTCACGAGATTTGGATGCGGCGGTATCCCACAGTCCTTTCCACTCCAGCCATTCAAGCATGTTTTACACGTATCATTTGACATTTTAGTTAAACATCTCTTTGTTCTCGTCGATTGGTAAAATTTCTTCGGATGCGATTTGTTATTAGCTGTTTGCCGTGTTTGAATGTTTGCAAAAATCTCGGGGAGAGAAATGTATAATACACATGTGTAAAACATGAATATTATAGTTAACTTTAAAACCCAGGCTTTATTTCTTCGCACGTACATTATTACTTTGTCAAGTTATCTGAAAAAAAAAGTAATATCATACATTAATCACTCACTATAATAATGTTTTCAAATATTTGGCTTTGAGCTTTCTTACTGAAGATAAACCTAGAAAAGCTCTTCTAAAATATTTGATCAAGGTAGTTTTTAATGAAGTTTGAAACTAAGCACACATGTTTCCAATGATATGATCTTTCTAATTTTAATGCCAAATTTTAATGCCTTAATTGTACGGTCCACTAAACATGACAATTGATAGTACGAGTAGGGCATCCGTATACTATGGACACATTCTTGTTCTTTATATTTAAGGCAGAATGAATGTAAATGAGTCAAATGTATCTCATTTAATCCTTGATATTTAACTCCTTGCATTATAACCACAACATGCGATGACATAAGTAATACAGCATACAAAAACGTTCCCCTGATTGTCAATCTAATTAAAAACCGGTCTCTCATCGCTCCTGTTTTCTGATATGTCACGTGGGCGACATATCAGAAAACAGGAACGATTCGGTTTTTAATTAGATTTATAGATTATCGTTGATCATCTCAACGAGCTTGATTTTCTCGCTTGAGCTGGTACAGACATCTTTACTCATACTCACGTGGCGTCCTTAGTTTCTAGTGATAATTTTTCCATCTATTGCGAGAAGCATGATATGAAAATTATCACAAAAAAAGATCAGACGAAAAATGCACAAAATAGCGATAATGCCTGATAATATGATTCTACTGTTGCAAAATAACCTCATCATACATGAGTATGAGTATAGATGTCTTACCGACCGTGCAAGGGCTGTATAGCCAGTCAAGGTCGTTAAAAACGTCCATTCGTAGATGTCCTTGATAATCGAGCTCCAACTAAAATGTAAATAATGACTGTTATGGACTGTGTAAGTGACCAATACTAGTAATTCTCCCTCGGAGGATGACTGGTTATGTAAAAAAGATAACTTTATGGGTAAAAATAAGAGAAAAGAAGGAGAAATCATATGAGTAAAGAAACATCGAGTGTGAACAAAACAAAAACCCCACCCAAGATGGCTACCTATGTGAAATGTGTACCAGAAACACCAAGTATCTCAGAAGTGATTGGTAATGCTAATGAATCATTGTATGGGATGCCAATGAACATGAACCTACCACAAAATGTTTCGACACCCATAAACTCTACAATTTCAAGGGATTCAACCAAGAACACTCGCTTCGCATAGTTGTTTTGTTTCGGGTATTCATCCCCATCGACATGAAAACATGAACTATACTATTGCTTCACCTCCATCTTTTATGCAGTTACTTCAACCTCGAACCAAATTCCACAATCAGTTACAACCTCAGCAAACATATGAACAGCAACAACATAATATACAGACATGTACCAGCCCTGTAGATATAAATCCTATGACAATAAATATGATCATGAACACAATCCATGAAATAAACAACGTTAAGTTAGAAAATTGAACTTACTAGATGAACTAAGGTTTACTTTTTAAATTGTTACTTGGATGGAGAGTTGTCTCATTGGCACTCACACCACATCTTCCTATATATATCTTAACAATAGAATGTCCGACATATGGAACAAAAATTTGAAAGATTTGACAATGAAATAAAGGATATTAGGAATGATCTCAAACACCAGTCAGAAAGGTTAAAAGACGAGGAATTTCAAAACTCTAATATTGAAGACAGAATGTCTAAAACTGAAAATGCTAAGGAAAGATTAGCATGGGTAAACAATGAACTAAGAGAGGAAATTTTGGAGATGAAGTGTCATTCCATGAAACACAACTTGCTATTTTCTGGAATTCCAGACCTACTAGCTGGAAGGATGAAAATACGGAGGAAGTTGTGAAGGAATTCATACAAAAGGAACTAAATGTTGATAGCACTACAATGTCTTTCCAAAATGTACACCGATTAAAACAGAGAACGGATGGTAAACCTCGGAGTATAGTAGTACGGGGTGCCGAATGAGACTCTTGTGGTTTTGTACAAAATTCAATTCTGTCACAACAAAATCATTTTTGTCTTACAGAACTATGTGATACAGACTTGTTTTATGAGAATTTCAATTTTGTCATGACAATATTCATTTTTGTAGACAAAATTCATTTTTGTGATGACAAAATTCATTTTTGTGATGACAAAATTCATTTGTGTGATGACAAAGTCGTTTTTGTAGACAAAATTCATTTTTGTCATGACAAAAGTCAATTTTGTCAAAAACGTATGCAAATATAAACTTATTTGCATACAAAATTGACTTTTGTTACCAGATATGGAAATTGAAACACAACAGTCGATTGTGTGAGACAAGATTCAATTTTGTGAGACAAAATTGACATCTGTGAGACAAAATTGAGTTTTGTGAGATAAAATTAAATTTTGTCAACTTTGTCTCACAAAAGTCAATATTGTGACGACAAAATTCAGTTTTGCGACGACAAAATTTAATTTTGTTTGACAAAATTCGTTTTTGTAAACAAAATTAATTTTTGTCATGACAAAAGTCAATTTTGTCAAAAACGTATGCAAATATGAAAAGACAAAATAGAGTTTTCTGAGACAAAATTCCATTTTGTAAGACAAAATTCCATTTTGTAAGACAAAATTCCATTTTGTAAGACAAAATTCCCTTTTGTGAGACAAAATTCAATTTTGTCTCACAAAAGTCAATTTTGTCTCACAACAGTCAATTTTGTCTCACAAAAGTCAATTTTGTCTCACAAAGTCAATTTTGTCTCATAAAAGTAAATTTTGTCTCACAAAAGTAGATTTTGTATGCAAATTAGTTCACAGAATCCAAACTAAACTAATTTGCATACAAAATTGAGTTTTGTGGTAAACCTCGGACAACTATACTCCGAGAGTTTTGTGAGACAAAATTGAGTTTTGTGAGACAAAATTGAGTTTTGTGAGACAAAATTGAGTTTTGTGAGACAAAATTGAGTTTTGTGAGACAAAAATGAATTTTGTCATTACAACAGTGACTTCTGTCCACTGAAAGATAGTTTTGTATGACAAAATTTTAAATTTGTAGTATGCTACAAATTTTGTTAAACTGAACTCATTTTTGTTGAACAAAAGTCACTTTTGTCCGTACAAAATTGAATTTTGTGTACAAAACCACAAGAGTCCCATTCAGCGCCCCGTAAGTAGCACGATTCACAAGCTATAATGATCACGAAAAGGTCCGACGTACCGCTATTGAAAAACTTAAAAACAATGTCAAATACTCTGTATATCAACAGTATCCTATGGAGATTTCAGAGAGACGCAAATATCTACTTCCCAAGTTGAATGATGCTAAAAAACATGGCAGACGTGCAAGACTTCAAAATGACAAACTTTTTATCGAAGGACAATGGTAAACAGGCGCCCACCAACTCCCGGACCCCCAGTAGAGATTCACAGATTCGATCACCCACAACCACAACACATCCATTTGGATAAAGAAACCCCACATAGACCACGATTCGGATAGGGGGCTGACAACAGGAGTTGTAATATTCCGTCGAACAGTAATTTAGATAATTTAGACAATGTAATAACAATCTTATCTCTTAATGTATGTGGCCTAAAATCAAAACTTTTGTATCATGATTTCAATGATCTTATTGTCAAAAATGATATTTGCCTTTTTGTAGAGACGAAAACAGATAAATATGATATATTGAATGTTCCCAATGGTTTTAACTATTTTTGCAAACACAGAACTGCTTTTGATAGAAAATCTGGTGGTTTAACAATTGTATATAAAGATTATTTGAAGGCTTATCTAAAATTTCATAAAACAAATTCTGATTTTGTACACTGGGTTTCAATTTCAAAAGAGCTATTACTAGATGATAAAGAGTTATTGTTAGGGTGTGTGTACATCCCACCTGAAAACTCCAAATATGCATCAAAAGAAGTTTTTTTTCTGAAATTGAAGATGAACTTCTTCATTTACAAGATAACAGTTGTAACATTGCACTATTAGGAGATTTTAATGCAAAAACAAGAACATTATATGACTTTGTTGTTCCTGATGACTCTCTTTTTGAAGTTTTGGATAATTTTGATGATAACGAATTGCTAGTATATCTGTATGATTATCAAAAACTATTGTTACAGAATATATCTTTACCAAGATTTCCGGAAGATATCTCTTCGGTTAATAACTATGGATATAAATTGTTAGATTTTTGTAAAAAACTAAATATTTATATTGGAAATAGTAGATTGAATGGAAATGATAAATCTGTTGGTAAAAAGACATGTAAAGATGCATCACTTGTAGATTATTTCTTATTATCCCCAAATGTTTTTCCAACTAAAATCTTTTGATGTATAAGAATTCAATCTCCTATATTCAGATGTACATTGTGGTCTAAGTGTGTATTTGTATTCCAATGTAAAGGAAAATACTACGGTAAACAAAATTGGTGAGATATTTAGAAACACGGCAAAATCTATTTTTGGCTTTAAAAACTCGACTAAAAAAAATATAACCTGACAATAACCCGTGGTATAATAAAAGTTGTCAAAAAAACGAAAGCAGTTTAATATTAACCGTAAAAATATAATCTGCGAAAGTCGTCTGTAGACAAACAGATATTCACGAGATCGAGTCGAGCGTATAAGAAGGAAATGAAAAATGTTATAGTGAACATTTGAAGAAATTTGAGACGCAACTTCGGAATGCCTCTAAAAATGATACAAATTTTTTTGGGGGTATATTGAACCCATTTTCAAAGTTTCAAACTTCTGAAGAAAATAATATTACACTTGATCGCCTATATGAATATTTTAAAGACTCGAATAACAGTAATGAATAAGTCAGTGTGGATGATTTTTCAGAAATTTATTCTCAAAATGACGTTGAACTTCTTAACTCTGAATTGACAGAGGATGAAATCGTTAAAGCGATTAAAAATTTGAAAAAATTCAAAAGCACCTGGCATAGATGATACTCTGATTTTTTTTACATGTGATATTGGTGTTAGACAAGGGGAGAATTTATCTCCATTTCTTTTCGCTGTTTATTTAAACGACTTAGAAAAATATCTGTCTGAAAACTGTGAAATCGGCCTTGACACTCTAAGTTCTCTAAGTTTTGAGAACCTTGGTATATATGTGAAACTATTTTTATTATTTTATGCAGACGATACTGTTATATTTGCAGAATCACCACAGGAATTAAAACAAGCACTTATTGTGTTTGAAATTTTTTGTAAATTATGGAAACTCAAAGTTAATGTAATTTTCTCTAAGAGAAAGTGTACTGTCGACTATGATTTTGAAATATTTGGTGAAAAAATATATCAGCAGGATGATTTTAGCTATTTAAGTATTTTGTTTAATTATAATGGTGGTTTTTGTAAAGCAAGGAAAAAACTTGTGGAACAGGCACAGAAATCACTATACTCATTGTACACGAAAATTCGTAGTATTAGTATACCTATAGATTTGCAACTAAAACTTTTTGATGTATTGGTGTCTCCTATATTGACATATTTATCTGAGATTTGGGGTTTTAAAAATAAGAACATTATAGAAAAAAAACACTTACAGTTCTGTAAGAAAATTTTAGGAATTAGATCAAGTACGCCTACTTTTATGGTGTATGGAGAACTTGGGCGATATCCTTTAGAAATACAGATAAAATTAAAAATGCTGTGTTTCTGGAACAAACTAGTTGGAAATACAGACAAATAATTATCTGGTAAAATGTACAAATTACTGTTCAAATTAAATGAAAATGGCAATAGAAATATGCTCTGGATTAATTATATTAAATCCATATTTGATGAAACGGGTTATAGTGAAATATGGAATAATAAACTATTTTGTTTAGGGGTAAGCTGAAACACGCCACCGGATGCGGGATTTTCTGCAATAAACTGCAACAACGCTTAAAATAGCTGTCAAAGTCATTAAACTATTTTAAAGTTGGTTTGTAACTGTTTCAACTAAAAAACGTAGTAACTACAGTTATAAATAAACTGTTTAAACGCCGAAAAAGTGATCACAGCCATAATACGACTGCTGGTAAAATGTACAAATTACTGTTCAAATTAAATGAAAAGGGCAATAGAAATATGCTTTGGATTAATTATATTAAATCCATATTTGATGAAACGGGTTATAGTGAAATATGGAATAACCTAGGATATGTAAATCCTGAATTTTTAAAAAATGTTGTAAGATTGCACGATCAATTTATACAAAAGTGGTTTTCAGATGTGTCTAATTCTTCACGAGGGGAATATTATTCTAAATTTAAGACAGAGTTTGAATTAGAAGTAGAAACTATATATGTAAACTGAGAACATGCAATCTCAAATTTCCGATAGAGACGGGACGTCGGGCTGGTATACCAAGGAATGAAAGATGGTGCAATCTCTGTAAACAAGCTGTTGGAAACGAATTCCTTTACATTTTTTGCTGTAATGAATTGAAAGATATTCGAACTTAATATATAACGGGTTACTTTGTAAATGTACCCAGTGAGTCAAAAATGAATAAAATGTTGAATATATGTAATACACAAGTTCTTAATACTCACCTATCATGGTTCCTCCAAAAGATTTCAAACTCTTATAGAGTCAAACCGAAACGTCACATTACTTCACGATCTACTCATCTAGTACTCTCATGATCTAGTACTCGGATGACATTTTTTTTTACATTCCATAACACAACACTCTATTTACACGTGGTGGAGTGACGTACTGTAAACGAATCGAGTACACTCAAAACATAGTGGAAGCATGAACTTGTGTATTACCTTTGAAATGTGTGTTAATAATTATAATATATATACGGTAATACTACTACCTATATTAACTTTGTGTATGTAATACATTTGTATAAGTTTCAATAACTTGAAATCATATAGTTTAATATATACATGTAAGATAATTTCTATAGACTATACTCATTCTGTCATCTGTAATTATAATATACTATACATATGTGATGCTCCTGTATTCAATTCAGATTGGATCATGACTACTAGGCTCGTGGGTTTATTCCTTGCATGCCAACATCCTTTGATCTACCGACAATTTACCTGTAAAATTATGTTGGCATTCGAGGAATAGGTGCAAGAAGTTATCACAACAAAAGTGGAGCTTTTCAAAACAATCATTCTAATTAAACAGAAAGGTAAATTCCAGCAGAGACATATATACACATTTATATATGTCTCTGATTCCAGGTAGTTAAATCACATTGAATTTCATGTTTGTAAAAATGTTGAAAATAAATTTGTTTGCTGTAACTGCTTGAACCAATATGCTCTTCTCTAAACTTTGAAATTGTTTCATCACTAAGTCTTTAGACTTTGATGCTTTTTCCATATTTCTATAGTTTTGTGTGCTGTAATTTTCTCCTATTTTATTTGAAAGAATTTCTCCATACTTTGTATATTCTCATACTTTTTTCATAGTATAAAAAGAAGAACTTTTTGAATACTATGTTATTTGTTTGCAGACAGAGAACACAGAAAACAATACATATAACATAAGTAAACTTATAAGCAGATTGAAAAAAAGCACTATAAATCTTCATATGTGAATATTGTTGAATATTTTATACAAGCCATTTTCATTTAACAGTCTATTACAAGTGTAAAATTTAACAATTGTTCAATCAAAAAAAATAATAAAGTTTATATTTACTTAATAATAAAATATTCAATATGATATGGATTTAGATAAATCTCTAATATCCTTCGTTTTAGTTTGAAATAATTATATTTAACTAGATTCTTTTTTTTTTTTAAATATGTCTTATGTTAAGAAATATTTCCATTTCGAAAATATTTATCTTTAATAAAAATTAATAAAAATATTTTCCTTTTCTTTAATTCTATGGAATTCATGATACTTTTAACCCCAGAATCTTCTTTAATTTCTTTTCAAAAAGTGATTAAATGTTGCAATTTTATCAAGTTCTCTAATTAAAGTTTACTTATAAAATAATTTAAATGGTTATAAAAATAACTATTGTTCTATATAAACATCTATTAAAATATTTTTGTTGGCATTCAAGGAATAGGTAACATATAAAATGTTGGCATTCGATGAAGACACCGGCTCGTGCATGTTACTCTCTTGATTGATTGATTGTTGATTGCTTAACGTCCTGTTACTCTCTTGAAGGAAACCTCCACCAGCAGAGTCTTCGACCAAGTGATTGTAACTAAATAAACTAATCATAGATACCATGCTTAAATTTGTACGCCAGATGCGCGTATAACTCACCAGAGATGCTCAAATTAAAAACAAAAGAAAACGAATTAGAAAGTACGAATCTGAAAAGCATTAAGAACCTAAAATACTAAAAAAAACTTTTTCGATAATCTAGTGCACCATTTTGTTTAGGGGTAAGCTGAAACACGCCACCGGATGCGGGATTTTCTGCATTAAACTGCAACAATGCTTAAAATAGCTGTCAAAGCCATTAAACTATTTTCAAGTTGGTTTGTAACTGTTTCAACTAAAAAAACGTAGTAACTACAGTTATAAAAAAACTGTTTAAACGCCGAAAAAGTGATCACAGCCATAATACGACTGCTGCAATCATTTGTAACAATTATTTAATAACTGTCCCAACACAAAAAACGTTGAAACAGTCATACACAAACTGTTTAAACGCCAAAAAGGTTGTTACAGTTTAATAAAATAATAATAAACATATATAAGCCTGAATGTCCGTATAGCTATCCCTAAGTTGAACTAACTTTTATAACGCAACAAAATGTAAGCGGAAGAAGGGATCCCGTAGACCGCCCTACGTCACGATTCATGAATTATGCATATTCTATTTATAGGCTATTTATAAACGTAATAAGTGAAAATACTTATTCTAAAAATAGAATATTCTCAACATGTACAACTATAAAAAAAAAAAAAAACACGATTCAAAATCATTAACTTTCATGTAACACGGTGAATTTGCTTTATTTATTTTTTTATCACATGAAAAAAAGGAAAATGTACCGCATTACAAATTCAAATTCAAATTCAAATAAGCACATATGATACAATGCGTATTCCAAGATATAAACACATTAAACATGACAATTTATGCAAATACAACATAAAGAAAACATTTGAAGTACCAATTATATATATAATATCACAGTATTACATAGTATTATACTTATGGTAGACCAACTGACATTAGATTATTATTACGAGCTTCAAAAGCTTGACTTAAATAACTACATATTTGTCTGGTGTTAACTAGATTTACTGGATTAAGTAAATAGATCGTTGATTTAATATCATCATCATTATTAAGGTAAATATCAAACTTCTCTCGAAGGTCTTTATATAGAGGACAATGTAAAAGAAAATGAATTTCATCTTCCACTTTATCTTTACAAAGTTTGCAGTATCTTTCACTTGCATTACAGTAGCATATATCATTGTGCAAATATGTATATACAATTATAAAAATACACATGATACATGTCATATAGATATGATAAACAGTATATTACTTAGTGCCTTACTTATGTTAATTAAAGACCTGCAAATGTCACATGCACGTGGTCCCATGGCCTTGGATATACTATGGAGTTAATAATATTTTTATTATCCGTTTAAAAGAGTATTTTTATGTAGGCAAATTGAAAAAAAGATGTATCTAACACATGTTAAACATATTACACGTACTAAGGCTTTACATGAGTGTGAGAGGATGTTTAAAACGAATCTGTAATCTGATCCCTGTTGTCTGACCATTCTACTATAGCTAAACGTTCTATAGGAACCATTGTTACTTGTTTGCAATAAAGCTACTGTTAAGGCGTTCTACAGGCTCCCTTGGTCGTTCTACATGATTCCCTGTTGTCTGAACCTTATATATCTACTACAGAACGTTCTAACGGATCCCTTATATTGTTTGTTTATCATGTATACACTAAAGGGCGTACTACAGGACCCCCTTGACAGTCTACCAGGATCCCTTGTTGTCTGAATATTATATATATGTATCTACTATAGTATAGAACGTTCTTAAGGAACAATTTTTTGGTCAGGATTCTTCTGAAAAAGCTCATGTGAAATATATTCTTGGTGTAAACAGAAAGTCAAGTAATATAGCTGTAATGTCATTTGAGATTGGTAGATTTCCTATGTATTTTACTATAATTTTATCAATGTTAAAATATTGTCATAGACTGGAAAGTTTGAAAGAAGGGATTATATTCAGAGAGAGATTGAATTACCAAATTTTGACCAATCAATTAGTTCTTTATGCCAGTATGTTAAGAACAAACTCTAATTGCTCACTCGGTAAAGTTGAAGATAATCTTCATGTTTTATTAGAATGCCCTCTTTATGATATTCAAAGGGACGATTTTTTCCAAGACATTTCTAACAATTGTTATAATTTTATAAATTTGAATAAATCTTCTAAATTTTTATGGCTCTTGACCCAGAAAAATGTTACTCTTATGGAAAAACTGGGTTGTTATATTGGTGACTGTTTTGAGTTAAAGAGTATGAACACTGACACTAAGTCAAGTAAACAATTTGAGAATAAATACATATATAATGTAATTTTATTATTCTTTTATTCACAATATATATATATGGTTTTTGGCTTGATTCTGACCAATGCTTATATTCAAAATATATATGTATATGCCTCTATTATTGTTGTTGTTACCAATTATGGAAATCAATTGTATCTGATTTTATGCCCTTTATGGGCCCTGTAATTTTGGAGAGAAAAAATATATAGGATTCCATATTGTTTGTTTTATATCATGTATATACTAAAGGATCCCCTGTTGTCTGAACATTTTATATAAACTATAAAACGTTCTATAGGATACCCTATTGTTTTTTTTTTTATGTTTCTACTAGGCTAAGCGAACGTTCTATAGAATCCCCTGTTGTTTGTTTATCATGTTTATAATAGAGGACTCTCTACTGGATCCCTTGGTCGGTCTGTGAGATCCCCTGTTTTTCTCAACATTATATATAAACTATAGAACGTTCTAGAGAATACTCTATTGTTTGTTTTTGATGTATCTACTAGGCTAAGAGAACGTTCTACAGGATCCCCTGTTGTTTGTTTTTCAAGTGTAAACTATAGGGTGTTCTACAGGATCCCCTAGGCGGTCTACAGGATCCCGTTTTCTAAACATTATATATTTACTATATGCCGTTCTAAAGGGTCCCCTGTTGCTTGTTGTTCATGTTTGTACTATAGGGCGTTCTAAAGTATCCCCATGGCGGTCAGTAGGATCCCCTGTTTTCTCAACATCATTTATCTACTATAAGACGTTCTATATGATCCCCTGTTTTTTGTTTTTCAAGTGTATACTATAGGGCGTTCTACAGGATCCCCTAGGCGCTCTACAGGATCCCCTGTTGCTAATGAAAATTATGCATTTAAGAAAGGACCTTCTAAAGGTATCCCTGTTGTTTAATTATCATGTATATACTATAAGGCTTTCTATAGGATCACTTGGTTGGTCTGCAGGATCCCCTGTTTTCTCAATATTATATATCTACTATAAGACGTTCTAAATGACCCCTGTTGTTTGTTGTTCGGGTTTATACTATAGGGCGTTCTCCAGTATCCCCTGGATCCCCTATTTTCTCAACATTATTTATTTACTATAAGACGTAGTACAGAATCCCCTGTTGTTTATTGTTCAGGTTTATACTATTATGCGTTCTACAGGATCCCCTGGACGGTCTACAAGATCCCCTGTTGTTTGTTGTTCAGGTTTATACTATAGGGCATTCTACAGTATCCCCTGGGCGGTCTGCAGGATCCCGTTTTCTCAACATTATTAATCTACTATAAGACGTTCTATAGGATCCCCTGTTGTTTGTTTTCAAGTGTATACTATAGGGCGTTCTACAGGATCCCATAGGCGTTCTACCGGATCCCCGGTTTTCTCAACATTATATATCTACTATAAGACGTTCTATAGGATCCCCTGTTGTTTGTTGTTCAGGTTTATACTATACGCGCTCTATAGTATCCCGTGGTCGGACTGCAGGATCCCCTATTTTCTCAACATTATTTATTTACTATAAGACGTTCTACAGAATCCCCTGTTGTTTGTTGTTCAGGTTTATACCATAAGGCGTTCTACATGATCCCCTGGACGGTCTACAAGATCCCCTGTTGTTTGTAATTCAGGTTTATACTATAGGGCGTTCTACAGTATCCCCTGGGCAGTCTGCAGGATCCCCTATTTTCTCAACATTATTTATTTACTATAAGACGTTCTACAGAATCCCCTGTTGTTTGTTGTTCAGGTTTATACCATAAGGCGATCTACAGGATCTCCTGGACGGTCTACAAGATCCCCTGTTGTTTGTTATTAAGGTTTATACTATAGGGCGTTCTACAGTATCCCCTGGGCGGTCTGCAGGATCCCCTGTTTTCTCAACATTATTTATTTACTATAAGACGTTCTACAGAATCCCCTGTTGTTTGTTGTTCAGGTTTATACCATAAGGCGTTCTACAGGGTCTCCTGGACGGTCTACAAGATCCCCTGTTGTTTGTTATTCAGGTTTATACTATAGGGCGTTCTACAGTATCCCCTGGGCGGTCTGCAGGATCCCCTATTTTCTCAACATTATTTATTTACTATAAGACGTTCTACAGAATCCCCTGTTGTTTGTTGTTCAGGTTTATACCATAAGGCGTTCTACAGGATCCCCTGGACGGTCTACAAGATCCCCTGTTGTTTGTTATTCAGGTTTATACTATAGGGCTACCTACAGTATCCCATGGGCGGTCTGCAGGATCCCCTGTTTTCTCAACATTATTTATCTACTATAAGACGTTCTATAGGATCCCCTGTTGTTTATCTTTCAAGTATATACTATAGGGCGTTCTACATGATCACCTGTTGTCTTAACATCATATATATACTATAAGACGTTCTATATGACTCCTGTTGTTTGTTGTTCAGGGTTTATACTATAGGGCGTTCTACAGTAGCCCCTTGGCGGTCTGCAGGATCCCCTGTTTTCTCAACATTATTTATCTACTATAAGACGTTCTATAGGATCCCCTGTTGTTTATCTTTCAAGTATATACTATAGGGCGTTCTACATGATCCCCTGTTGTCTTAACATCATATATCTACTATAAGACTTTCTATAGGATCTCCTGTTGTTTGTTGCTCAGGTTTATACTATAGGGCGTTCTACAGTAGCCCCTGGGCGGTCTGCAGGATCCCCCTGTTTTCTCAACATTATTTATCTACTATAAGACGTTCTATAGGATCCACTGTTGTCTTAACATCATATATCTACTATAAGACGTTAATAAGACCCCTGTTGATTGTTTTTCAAGTCTATACTATAGGGCGTTCTACATGATCCCCTGGATGGTCTACAGGGTCCCCTGTTGTTAATAAAAAAATATTCATTTAAGAAAGGACCTTCTAAAGGTTCCCCTGTTGTTTAATTATCATGTTTATACTATAAGGCTTTCTATAGGATCACTTGGTTGGTCTGCAGGATCCCCTGTTTTCTCATAATTATATATCTACTATAAGACGTTATATATGACTCCTGTTGTTTGTTGTTCAGGTTTATACTATAAGGGGTTCTACAGGATCCCCTGGACGGTCTACAAGATCCCCTGTTGTTTGTTATTCAGGTTTATACTATAGGGCGTTCTACAGTATCCCCTGGGCGGTCTGCAGGATCCCCTGTTTTCTCAACATTATTTATCTACTATAAGACGTTCTATAGGATCCCCTGTTGTTTATCTTTCAAGTATATACTATAGGGCGTTCTACATGATCCCCTGTTGTCTTAACATCATATATCTACTATAAGACTTTCTATAGGATCTCCTGTTGTTTGTTGTTCAGGTTTATACTATAGGGCGTTCTACAGTAGCCCCTGGGCGGTCTGCAGGATCCCCTGTTTTCTCAACATTATTTATCTTCTATAAGACGTTCTATAGGATCCACTGTTGTCTTAACATCATATATCTACTATAAGACGTTAATAAGACCCCTGTTGATTGTTTTTCAAGTCTATACTATAGGGCGTTCTACATGATCACCTGGACGGTCTACAGGGTCCCCTGTTGTTAATGAAAATTATTCATTTAAGAAAGGACATTCTAAAGGTTCCCCTGTTGTTTAATTATCATGTTTATACTATAAGGCTTTCTATAGGATCACTTGGTTGGTCTTTAGGATCCCCTGTTTTCTCATAATTATATATCTACTATAAGACGTTCTATATGACTCCTGTTGTTTGTTGTTCAGGGTTATGATATAGGGCGTTCTACAGTATCCCCTGGGCGGTCTGCAGGATCCCCTGATTTCTCAACATTATTTATTTACTATAAGACGTTCTACAGGATCCCTTGTTGTTTGTTTTTCAAGTGTATACTATAGGGCTTTCTACAGTATCCCCTGGGCGGTCAGCAGGATTCCCTGTTTTCTCAACATTATTTATCTACTATAAGACGTTCTTTAGGATCCCTTGTTGTTTATTTTTCAAGTATATACTATAGGGCGTTCTACATGATCCCCTGGACGGTCTACAGGGTCCCGTGTTGTTTATTAAAATTAATGAATTTCAGATGGGACATTCTAAAGGTTCCCCTGTTGTTTATTTATCATGTTTATACTATAGGGCGTTCTACAGTATCCCCTGGGCGGTCTGCAGGATCCCCTGTTTTCTCAACATTATATATCTACTATACGACGTTCGTTATGATCCCCTGTTGTTTGTTGTTCATTCACTGGGCGGTCTACACGATCCCCTGTTTTTTTAACATTAGATATATATATACTAAACGACGTTCTATAAGACCCCCTATTGATTGTTTATCATGTTCATACTATAGGTCGTTCTACAGGATCCCCAGGGCGGGTCTACAGAATCCTCTTTTGTTAAAAATTATGCATCTGAGAAAGGAAATTCTATAGGTCCCCCTGAAGTTTGTTTTTCATGTATATACTATAAGGCTTTTATGATCCCTTGATTGGTCTGCAGGATCTCCTGTTTTCTTAACGGTTTATATCTAAAATAGGACGTTCTGTAGGGTCCCCTGTTGGTGTTGTTCGTGTTTATTTCATAGGGCGTTCTACAGTATCCTCTTTTGTCTGCACATTATATATCTACTAAATAGCGTTTTATAGGATCCCATATATTGTTTATCGTGTATATACTAAGGGGCGTTCTACAGGATCCCCTGTTGTCTGAACATTATAAATCTACTAAAAGACGCTCTACAGGATCCCCTGTTGTTTGAATATTATATATCCACTATGGGACGTTCTATAGGTTAGACTATTGTTTGTTTTTTTCATGCATATATATATGCTCCCATGGGTGGTCGATATGATCCCCTGTTGTTGAATAGTTGTGTATCTGTATAGGGCGTTCTATAGGATCCCCGGGGCGTTTTATAAGATCCCATTGTTTGGTTATCATGTATTCACTAGATTTATCTACTAAAGAGCGTTCTATGGGATACTCTGTTGGGTCTATAGGATCACCTGTTGTGTTATAATCGTGTATCTGCTATTGGGCGTTCCATAGGTTCCCCGGAGCGTTCTTTAGGATCCCCTGTTGGTGGTTCATCATGAATCTATAACTGGTTGTTCTATACGATCCCCTGGACGGTCTATAGGATCCCCTTTTGTTTCATAATCGCGCATATTCTACAGTGCGTTATATACTAGGATCCCCGGGTCTGTCTATAGGATCCGCTATTGTTTAATAACCTTGCATCTGCTATTGTTTATACCTTAGCGGTCTATATGATCTCCTTTTGTTTAATAATCGCGAATATTCTATAGTGCGTTCTATATGATCCCCGGGTCTGTCTATAGGATCCCCTATTGTTTAATAACCTTGCATCTGCTATTGTTTATACCTTAGCGGTCTATATGATCTCCTTTTGTTTAATAATCGCGAATATTCTATAGTGCGTTCTATATGATCCCCGGGTCTGTCTATAGGATCCCCTATTGTTTAATAACCTTGCATCTGCAATAAAGCGTTCTATGTTATCCCTTTCAAAGGTCGAGGGGGCATATTGTTATTGGTTGTTTTTTTTTTCTTTTCTTTTTCCCCATACTTGTATTGTCCCGACAAGTTCTCGGAAAAGGATAGACACATTCATTTTTATGGAATTATGGCATAAACGTAAACCATTATATAAAGTTGTACCTTTTAATAAGGGGATGGTCCAAGATGGTCTCGATTACTATAAATACTGGTCAACAGTATTTTTTTTAATGTTTTTTTGTATATAATTCTAGTATTCCTGATCATAGAACCATGATATTCAATATACAAAGTAGGTGTCAACAATTTTTATGGTCCTCAGAACTACATGTACCTAGCAGTAGGTAGTTGCGTTTTTTTAGTATAAATTTTATTTCAAAATTGCTGACGGTAACCTAGCAATGGCAAAGTCGTCTTCCAACTTGACAACAGTACGACATCCGCCTTTGCTCGCAATGGCAATTCTATTTGTTTTCGTATTCTAATGGATTTGTACAGATAGGAGAAAAGAAATTGACCCGTCTTTTAATATCCATTTCCGATAAATTGATGAAGTACTGTCTATTAATGATAATAGATTCAATGAGTATATATGGCAAGCCGTTTTACTATTTATTCTAACTTCAAGATAGCTCATATAGTATATCAAATATTTCAAATGATATATAAAATCTCTCTCTCATATATAATATATGAGATATCTAATATAATATAAAAGATATCTCATATAACATATAATATATAAGACATTTTACATAATTTACTCTTTATAAGATATCTTATCAACTTTAAAAGATAGCTTATATGCTTTATAAGATATCTTATTAATTCAATAAGATATAGTATACACTTAAGAAAATATATTATAAACGAAATGAAAAAAAAAGAAAAAGAAACGAACAATAACAATATGCCCCCTTTGAGAGGGATAACATAGAGTTAACGTCCTATAGCAGATGCACGATTATTAAACATGAGGGGATCCTAAGACAAACCCGGGATCCTATAAACCGCCCAGGGTATCGTATAGAACATCCTATTATAGATACATGAACAACGAACAGGGGATCCTATAGACCGCCCTGGGGATCCTATAGAACGCCCTATAGCAGATACACGAATATTGCACAACAGGTGATCCTATAGACCCAACAGGGGATCCCATAGAACGCTCCCTAGTAGATACATGATTACCAAACAACGGGATCCTATACAACACCCTATAGCAGATACACAATTATTAAACCACAGGGAATCCTATAGACCGCCCAGGGGATCCTGTAGAACGCCCTCCAATAGATACATAATGAACAAACAATAGGGCTCCTATAGACCAACCTAGAGATTCTATGGACCGACTCGGGGATCTTAAAGAACGCCCTATAGTAGATGTACGATTATTAAACAATACAGGATCATACAGACCGCCCAGGGAATCCTACAGAACGCCCTATTTTAGATACATGATGAACAACCAACGGAAAATCCTATAGAACGCCCCGGGGATCCTATAGAACGCCCTATAGCAGATACACGATTATTCAACAATAGGGGATCCTAAATAGGACACCTTCAAGTGGATACATCTAGCAGATACACAAATATTAAACAATAGGGGATCTAGACCGCCCAGGGGATCATATAAACGCCCTGTTATAGATACATGATGCACAACGAACAGGGGAACTTATAAGCTGTCAAGAGGATCTTATAGAACGCGTTATACAGGAAACATAACGAAAAAAATAACCAGGGGATCCTATAAACCGCCCCGGAATCCTATATAACACCGTATAGCAGCTAAACGATTATTAAACAAGAAGTGATCATATAGACCCCACAGGGGATCATATGGAACGTTCTCCAGTAGATACATGATTTAAAACAAACAACGGGATCTTATAGACAGTCCCGGGGATCCTATAGAATGCCCTCTAATAGATACATGATGAAGAAACAACAGGGGCTCCCTTAGATCGACCTTTGGATTATATCGAACACCCTCTAAAAAATACATGGGGAACAAACAACAGAGGGTTCTTTAGAACGACCCAAGGATCCTATAGAACGCCCTATAGCAGGTTCACGATTATAAAACAATAGGGGATCTTATAGGCCGACCGGGGATCCTATAGAAAGCTCTATAGCAGATGCACAATTATTAATCAACAAGTGATCCTATAGAACGCCCTGTTATTGATAAATAATGAACAACCAACAGGGGAACATACAGACGGCCCAGAGGATCTTAAAGAACGTCTTATACTAGAAACACAATGAACAAACAGCAGGTGATTCTATAGACCGCCCCGGAGATCTTATAGAACGCCCTACAGCATGCAGATACACGACTATTAAAAACAGGGGATCCTACAAAACGCCCTCTAGTATATACGTAAAGTAGATACATGTTTAAAAAAAACAGGGGAACCTATAGAAGGTCCTATCCTAGATGCATACAAATCCAACAGGGGATCCTAAAGAATATGTAATGCTCAGACAATAGGAGATCCTGTAGAACGACATATAGTATAAACATGAAAAACAATCAACAGGGGATCCTATAGAACGTCCTATGATGGATATATAATGTTGAGAAAACAGTGGATCCTGCAGACCGCCCAAGGGATCATAAACGCCCTATAATATATACATAATAAACAAAGAAAAGGGGAACCTATAGAATTTCCTATTTCAGATGCATATTGTTTTTAACAAAAGGGGATTCTGCAGAACGCCCTATAGTATAAGTAAATTAAGTAAAGAAGGTAAATTATCTATTACAGTGACATGTGTTTTTCACAAAATATTATATAATACAGTGAGATATAAAAACAATAATTAGAACACCCGACCCTTTGGGTCTATAAGTCACTTTAAACATAAATTTCGTGGTACGACGGACAAAAATAAATAAAATGTTATCGAAAATTTTCATATAAAAAGTTTTTTAATTACTTATATTTTATTAGTATAAATATGAAAAACAAAGAACAGGGGAACCTATAGAATTTCCTATCTCAGTTGCATATTCTTTTTAACAAAAGGAGATTATGAGGACCGCCTAGGGGATCATGTAGAACGCATTAAAGTATAAACATAAAAAAAAACAATCAACAGGGCATCCTGTAGACCGCTCAGGGGATCCGGTAGAACGCCCATTAGTATATAAATGATAAACAAACATTATAGGGGATCCTATATAACGTCCGATAGTAGATATATAATGTAAAGACAAAAAGGGATCATGTAGACCGCCCAGGGAATCCTATTGAACGCCCTTTAGTATATACATGATTAACAAACAGTAGGGGATCCTATAGAACGTCTTATAGTAGATATATTATGTTGAGAAAACAGGAGATGATGTAGACCGCTCAGGGGATCCTGTAGAACGCCCTTTAGCATATAAATGAAAAACAAACAACAGGGGATACTTAAGAACGTCTTATAAAAGACAATATTTATAAACAAACGGGGATCCTGTAGAACGCCCTATAGTATAAACATATAAAACAATCAACAGGGCATCCTGCAGACCGCCCAGGGGATACGGTAGAACGCCCTTTACTATATGAATAATAAACAAACAATATAGGGGAACATATAGAACGTCCTATAGTAGATATATAATATAAAGACAACAGGAGATCCTGTAGAACGCCCTATAGTATAAACATGTGAAACAATCAACAGGGGGTCTTATAGAACGCCATTAAGTACATATATAATGTAAAGACAACAGGGTGTCCTGAAGAATCCCCAAGGGATCCTGTAGAACGCACTTTAATATATAAATGAAAAACAAACAACAGGGGATACTTTAGAACGTCTTATAGTAGTTATATATTTTTAAACAAACGGGGATCCTGTAGACCGTCCAGTGAAACCTGTAGAGCGCCCTATAGTTTAAACATAAAAAACAATCAGCAGGGCATACTGTAGACCGCCCAGGGGATCCTGTAGAACGCCCTATAGTATAAACATGAAAAACAATCAATAGAGGGTCTTATAGAACGTCCTTTAGTAGATATATAATGTTCAGACAATAAGGGATCCTGAAGACCGCCCAAGAGATCCTTTAAAACGCCCTTAAGTATATAAATAATAAACAAACAATATAGGGGATCCAATAGAACGTCTTATAGTAGATATATAATGTTCAGACAACAAGGGATCCTGAAGACCGCCCAGGGGATCCGGTAGAACGCCCTTTAGTATATAAATAATAAACAAACTATCTTTTGTGGATAGTTGTCTCATTGGCTATCATACCACATCTTCTTTTTTATAATATAGGGGATCCTATAGAACGTCCTATAGTAGATATATAATGTAACGACAACAGGGGATCCTGTAGACCGCCCAGGGGATCCTGCAGAACGAACTATAGTATAAACATGAAAAACAATCAACAGGGGGTCTTATAGAACGCCATTTAGTACACGTATAATGTAAAGACAACAGGGTATCCTGAAGACCGCCCAAGGGATCCTGTAGAACGCCCTTTAGTATATAAATAAAAAAACAAACAACAGGGGATACTTTAGAACGTCCTATAGTAGAAATATATTTTTAAACAAACGAGGATCGTGTAGACCGCCCAGTGGATCCTGTAGAACGCCCTATTGTATAAACATAAAAGACAATCAACAGGGCATCATGTAGACCGCCCAGGGGATCCGGTAGAACGCCCTTTAGTATATAAATAATAAACAAACAATAAAGGGGATCCTATAAAACGTCCTATAGGAGAGATATAATGTAAAAACAACGGGGGATCCTGTAGACCGCCCAGGGGATCCGGTAGAACGCCCTATCGTATAAACATTAAAACAATCAACAGGGCATCGAGTAGATTGTCAAGGAGATTCGGTAGAACGCCCTTTAGTATATAAATAATAAACAAACAATATAGGGGATCCTATAGAACGTCCTATAGTAGATATATAATGTAAAGACAACAGGGGACTCTGTAGACCGCCCAGGGGATCCTGTAGAACGCCCTATAGTATAAACATAAAAACAATCAACAGGGGGTCTAGTAGAACGTCCTTTAGTAGATATATAATGTTCAGACAACAAGGGATCCTGAAGACCGCCTAGGGGATCCTATAGAACGCCCTTTAGTATATACTTGATTAACAAACAATAGGGGAGCGTATAGAACGTCTTATAGTAGATATATTATGTTGAGAAAACAGGGGATCCCGTAGACCGACCAAGGGATCCTGTAGAACGCCCTATAGTATTTACTTGAAAAACAAACAACAGGGGATTCTGTAGAACGTCTTGTAGTAGATACATAATGTTGAGAAAGCAGGGGGTCACACAGACCGACCAAGGGATCCCGTAGAAAGTCCTCTAGTAGAGACATCAAAAACAAACAATAAGGTATCCAATAGAACGTCTTAAAGTTTATATATAATGTTCAGACAACAGGGGATCCCATAGACTGCCCAGATGTTCCTGTAGAACGTCTTTTCGTTATATACATGATAAACAAACAATATAGGATTTCCTATAGAACGTTCTATAGTAAAAATATAAGGTTCAGACAACAGGGGATCATGTAGACCGCCCAGAAGATCCTGTAGAACGCCCTAATAGAACATGTAGCTTCATTATAAACAATTAACAGTGGAAACGAAGACCAGCACCCCCGCCCCAACCCCCTCACACCCTGTAAAGGAAATGTCTCGTGTCTAAGAACGTGTAAGCTACATGTTTTTTTTCAATTTGCCTACATCAAAGTATCTATATTATATATATCTTAAAAAGGAATATGACTGTATTTGCTTAATGAGGGCACAATGATATATGCTACTGTAATGCGGAACAATTTCCTATTTAAGACACCATTTCACGTTGAACGTGAAATAGTTTCTGTCATGAAAGTTGCAAGAAAAAATAAAGACTTTAAGGTGAACCTTTTGTGACTGAGTCACTGTCCTCTTGTACATGTGAACTCTCTGTTTTACTTAATATTCCCTATTTAGTGTGTACACATTTATGATTTAAATAATTTACAGCGTTTAAAAAAGTGTATCATGAAAGATATTCTTAACTTTTAAAATGCAAATAAAGGAACAACATCATTGGCCTTACCGCCTTATCATTTCTTATAACGGAAACAAAATTAATTCAATTTCGTTCTTGAGCATGTTGACGATCCCTGTCTAGTGGGTTTTTTTTGTGAAAAATACTGAGCAAGCAAAATAAGCATTTTAAGCCTTTAAAATTTTCAACTGATTTTTATAGTTCGTTCTTATGTTGTACTGTTATACCACTGTCCCAGGTTAGGGAGAGGGTTGGGATACCGCAAACATGTTTAACCCCGCCACATTATTTATGTATGTGCCTGTCCCAAGTCAGGAGCCTGTAATTCAGTGGTTGTCGTTTGTTTATGTGTTACATATTTGTTTTTCGTTATTTTTTTTTACATAAATCAGGCCGTTAGTTTTCTCGTTTGAATTGATTTACATTGTCTTATCGGGGCCTTTTATAGCTGACCTATGCGGTATGGGCTTTGCTCATTGTTGAAGGCCGTGCGTTGATCTATAGTTGTTAATTTTTGTGTCATTTTGGTCTTTTGTGGATAGTTGTCTCATTGGCAATCATACCACATCTTCTTTTTTTATATTTGAATCACGAAGCACGTATAAAAAGTACAAAAGCAGAACATGTTGAACACCTAGCTGTGTTGCACGACTGCACGTAAAATAAAAAAGTGAAAACACGTTGAACGTGAAATAAAAAAAACGCGATCACGTTCTACGAAAATAACCCTCCATGAAACTTAATGATTTTGCATCGTTTTTTTTAAGATAGTTTTACATGTTAAGAAAATTCTATTTTTAGCATTAGTATTTTCCGAATCGTTTAAAAATAGCCTATAAATAGAATATGCATAATTCATGAATCGTGACGTAGGGCGGTCTACGGGATCCCTTCTTCCGCTTACCACAAAGGTAATATAGCATTGCTTATCAACAGAGATGTCAACATTAGCTGGAAAATATAAATCCTAAATCATTTTCGGAATGCATAATATTTTAGACTTACTCTACTAAGCTTGTATATGAATGATGACTTTTTACACATACACTCTATCCAGTTTCCTCAACAGCAAAACGAGTACCGACTGTTCATAGATTTTATTTATCATCGAATCTGCATCCCGGTGAAAGTATAGGTTATTTAAGTTAAGTTAAGTTAATTTATATTGAGTGGTGTTTATTTGTAAATTCAAGTGTCTTAACCATTACCATGCTGATTTGTTTGTGCAAAAATATGCAAATGAGCTATACCCTGATACTGATGCATATCTATTCCTTTAAATCTAAGGTAGCAATACACAGTTAGAAGTTTAATTTCGCATTATGGCCCCTGACACAGTTAGAAGTTTAGTTTCGCATTATGGCCCCTGTAAATTTTTTAAATATGAAAGTTTTTGTACAATAAAATTGATTTTTAGATAATTGAAGAATAATATAGCCTTTTTAGTGGGTTTATATGAACATTTAGATTGATTTTAACATGTTTTAAAGGCCATTTCTATGATTGACAGTCCGTATTTTCCTATCCGTACCGTTCATAGGTCCATAAATTATTGTAGTGTTTATCAACAAAGATTTTGCGCTCGATCTTTTCAATTCAATTTTATGGAAAAACGAGCAGGAAAGCATATGATTTTTTTTGGACCACTTGATAGATATAAACCTATGGATTCAGGAAAGGTATCACTGTAATTCATTGACTTTTCCTTTAGATCAAATTTTGGAGACTTTTGTGACATGTTCAGCCCCCTTTTTTGCTATATTTTGTATCTTAGAAATGCAGATTGTTGCCATGGTTACACACAAAAGGGATTATATTTCACCCTTATGACCATTATAAATCAAATCTATGGAAGATTTTCTTTCTACAAGTATATACATGCATAACACACATATAAAGCCTTCTTTGTTAGACAGGAGGGGAAAGAGGGTGTTTAAACATTATGAGTGTCAATTTTAAGTTTTTTCCTAACTGTGTATTGCTACCTAAGATAGGGGATCACGGGGTGGGATGGTCGGGGTCACGATGCGGGGAGTGTAGACGGGAATTCGCCGCAAAGATGTTAATCATGTGCATAACGTTGACCTCCAAATGCATGGAGCGCTATGACGGCCCCCACAGGGTATAAAGGGTTAATAAATAGCGGCATTATTGAGGGGAAAATATTATCACTCGAGTTAATTTAAAATATTTTCAACGGTTTTTCTCAACCGATTTATGTATAAGACTGGCATATTTGTCAGTGAAAGTAAAACTTTCCAAAACAAGATGGTGACAACCCGTTAGTCCGACAACCATTATTCCGACAGCCCAGTACTCCGGTTACACGTCATCATTCCTACAGCCCATAAGTCCAACAGCCCATAGGTAGAAACGAACGAACTGCTGTCAGTTATACTTTCTACAGTACATACATTTCCAAGCTTCAATAGCACTTGGTACTTATTCATTATTTTTGCAAAATAACGCGAAATATAATTAGTTAAACCAAAAAAAAACCCAACCCAAATCTTACCTTATAAAAAGTCTACCTAGTATTGAGGCCTAGTTTTTAACTCATGAACCAGTGCTGTGAAATCCATTTACACAAAAAATAAATAAACAGATGGCAAAAATAATTCTAGTTAACTGAAATTCGTTTCGTCGATTCTTGAAAATATGAATAAAATGTAAAAATAAAGGATTTATCTAGTATACTGTTTTGTTTGTTTTTAAATATTTCATTGTTTAAATCATTGAAAGGTGTGTTTATTTATAATATCTTGCCATGTTAATCATTTCACTAAATTTAAACAACACTTTAATATAGGTAATTATAGATCGATCATAATATAACAAATTATTACAAATTTACTATTTACCAAAAAAATATTAATTGTTCGAAATACTAAGATGAAATTGAGAATATCATTGGGGAATAAGTCAAACTTTAAGGGGTAAAACTAGTGATGTCAAAAGATTTGAAATTTAATACTCGGATACTCTGTCATGATACTCGAGTACTCGCGAGTACTCGGATGAATCTTAAACGTCTATTGAAAAGTTTAGATTTAGGTGGGGTTTTGTTATCACCTTTCTTAAACATGTTAACGAAAGACAAACGTATTACAAACATAGCTTGCTCTTCTGGTTTTTGTTGTGTCAATTAAATAATGAATTAACGACCACCGTTTTTATAATAACCTATCATAATAGCAATGTTTGTTTGTGTACGTGTTCAAGAACAAAATTCCAATTATATCAAGAATATTTGCATGAAAAGTCCCACAATTTAAAGTAGACAATATATGTATCATCCGTTCCTGAGGAGTAGGTAATTGTTATAATACGACTTGTCCATGAATTTGTTAACAACAATATTGGACTTCAAATTACTTGTACCTATACTTTTTTTGTGTTGTTTTTTTGCACGATTGTATTTCGATTTTTTTTTTTATTAACCATGATGTTGTCATTTATTTTCAACTTTTGGGTTTGAATGTCACTCTCGTATTTTCGACGATATTTAAATTGTAAATTAAACAATTATAGTTAAGTTTCAAATACAGAGTAATAAAATTATTTCAAATGTACATCTCATACCAATTACAATTACATAAAAGTTTTGATAAACAAACAAATGTAAGTTTTTACGGCTTGTGTCGGAAAGTATTAATCCGTGTACAAACACCGTTAGAAATGTCTCAAATCAGTTGCGTAGGGTTTACCGCAGGTCACTTTGTTTTTGTTTAGAAATATGATCTGGTCAACAATTTTAGACGAAAGACTACATGTATTTGCCTTTCTATTTTTGTTACAAGTTGTACACATGAAAACATTCCCTCGTAAGGAAAGGACGTTGCTGGTACATTGTACTACCAGTCATCTCATGATAAAGTTAAACATATTTTTGTTGTTTATAGATCTTATTTATTATTACGAAGGGGATATTTCAACAGAACTTAAGTGAGTGGAAATTTGAAAAGAACTACATGTACCGGAAGATGTATAACAAGCAAACGAGTATCCGAGTACTAAAACTGTACTCGAGTACTCGGCCTTCCGATCGAATACCCGAGTACTCGGGTACTCGGTGCCATCCCTAGTTAAAACCCGACCAAAGAGCAGAAAACAGCACCAGGCAACCAATGGGTCTTCAACGCAGCAAGAATATTTCGCAAACGGAGACCGCCTCATGTGTACTAGGTTAGTGTAAATGGCACATACTATACAAATTCAGGTGAGACTATCATTATGGGGGACCTAAACGCCCATATTAATGAAAATGATTTGGATTTTATTTCATCTGATCACGTTAAAAGTTTACAAGATCTACTTCCTAATACATATTTGGCAGATAATGTACATTATAGGAGATATTGTACTAAAAAGAATATTAAGACTGATGAATACGGAAAACGTGTATTAGAGCTTTGCATATCATCTAGAAGCCGAATTCTAAATGGAAGAACTTTAGGGGATACATTAGGTAAACCCACTTCTCATCAATATAATGGTAGTGCTGTTGTTGATCATTGTATTGTTAGTAATAATATGCTAAAAAATGTAGGTTTTTTTTACCGTAAAGGATTTTACCGTCCACTCTGATCACTGTCCTATAAATGTATGTTTATCTTTAAATTTTTCTCAAGTTCAACAAAAAGTTGGGAGACCAATACCTAAGGGTTTACATTGGAACAATGAGGTTCAAAAATGTTATACAGAGATGATGTTATCAAAAGAAGTTGAATCTAATGTTAAATCATTCTTAAGTAAAGACAGAGTACCACAAAGAAATGGGGTGGATGAAGCCACCGAGGATTTAACAGATATTTTTAACAATATTCTCGATAAACTTAGAAGTCATTCAAATCTTCCTAAGGCATGTAAGGGTAACCGGTTTAAATCTAAAAAACGTAAACGAAAGAAATCTAGTTTAGGGTTTGACAGCGAGTGTGAATCAATGTATCGTAATTTAATCCAATCTTCTCGTTCACTCTCTAAGGGTTCTGTAAACGAAGAAAAGTTGAAGAATTATTATGGGCTAAAAAAGCAGTTAAAAAAACTAGTACGAAAAAAAACACGACAGTATAAAGCAAAGATGCTTGATTCCTTGCTTGAATTAGAAGACAAAAACCCCAAAGCTTATTGGGATATTATTAATAAATTTAAATATTCTGACAAGGACATCAGTGATCAGAGTTCCAATATTCCCTCTGATGAATGGTATAATTATTTTAATAAACTATTAAATGTAGATTGTAGTAATGAACATGCTGATTTTCCTGCAGGGTTTAATGTTTTTCTTGATTATGACATAAATATGCAGGAAGTGTTGAAAGCTATAAAAAGTTTAAAGAATAACACAAGTGTTGGTTTTGACTGTATAAGTAATGAGATGCTTAAACATTCTAGTGTGAATATGTTGAATTGTATTTGCAAACTTTTCAATATCATTTTGAAATCAACTTTATTTCCTAGTAGTTGGACAGAAAGTATGATTAAACCTCTTTTTAAATCAGGAGACGTTAGAGATCCAAGTAACTACAGAGGTATAGCAATATCTAGCTGTTTAAGTAAGTTGTTTGTAAAGATCTTGTGCAACAGATTAGATTTTTTTTGTAACTGAGAACAACATACTATGTAAAAATCAAATAGGCTTTAGAAAAGCTAATAGAACAATTGATCATGTTTATACATTAAAATCTATTGTGGATAAAATGTTCAGGACAAAAAATATCTATATTGCTGTTTTGTTGATTTTAGAAAAGCTTTCGACACAGTTCGGAGGAATTTTCTGTTTTCTAAACTTTTTGAGCAAGGTATAAGGGGCAATATTTTTCATTTAATTAAAGACATGTACAAATGTGTTAAATATTCAGTTAAACTAGATTCCGGACTGACTGATTCCATACTCTCAAATGTTGGTGTTAAACAAGGGTGTATACTGAGTCCCCTTCTTTTCAATTTGTTTATGAATGACTTTCCAGGATACCTTGATAAAAAGTGTGATCCAGTAGATATAGGGAATACAAGCCTAAATTGTTTAATGTATGCAGATAACATTATTTTAATGTCTCAAACCAAAGAAGGGCTACAAAATTGTTTATCCTCATTGGAACTTTATTGTCAAAAATGGCAATTATCATTGAATATAGAAAAAACTCAAATACTAGTATTTAACAAATCAGGTAAATTATTGAAAGATTGTAATTTTTATTTTGAGCAAAATCTTATCAAAAGCGTTCAAGAGTATAAATACCTAGGTATTGTAATGAGAGCATCTGGTTCTTTCAGTACTGCAGTTGAAGATCTTAGTAAGAAAGCACTTAAAGTAATTTTCATGATTAAACGTAAATTTCACTGTACACATAATAATACACATTTGCTTTTAAAACTTTTTGACTCCTGTGTAAAACCAGTCCTTCTCTATGGAAGTGAATTTTGGGGTCCGTACATTCTTAACCTGGACAAAAGATTAACACAAGGTTCAAATGATGATTTAGAAAAAACTTTTTTAAATTTTGCTCCTGAAAAGGTTCACATTCGATATTGTAAATATGTACTTGGTGCCACGAAATATGCTTCTAATACTGCCAGTATGGCAGAACTTGGTCGTTATCCTATCTCTATATTTGTTATTTTACAATCTCTTAAATACTGGCTATATTTGTATAAAGACCCTCTTTTGAATTTTTCAAAATTAGCATATAAGTCAATCGAAGAAGTTGATTGTACCTTTCCATGTACCTTCAATAAACACATTTTTGAGTTTCTAAAATTAATTCATTTTGACCATGTTTGGAATAATAAAGGAACTTTGTCAGAAGGAAAACTCATATCTGCAGTGAAAAAGATATTACAAGAAAGATATGGAAATTATTTTTTCTCATGTTTGACAGGTGAAAATCAAAACAAATTACGCACATATTACAAGTTAAAAGAGGAATATAAACCTGAGACTTATACAAAGTTAAATATCCCAAAACAATATATTAGACAATTATGTAAATTAAGAATTTCTAACCACAATTTACACATTGAAAAGGGCAGATATAATAAAACGCCTTTGGATCAAAGAATATGTAAACATTGTATGGATAACAAAATTGAAGATGAGTTTCATTTATATGTGAATGCAACCTCTATCATGAGGAGAGAGAAAAGTTTTATGATGACATTGTTAATATTATATCATGTTTTTGCAATTTAGATAATTTTGATAAATTTAAATAGTTAATGAACTGTTCGGAGACTGATGTTCTCACCAGATTTCTTATATATATAGACAAATGTATTTTGATTAGACATTCATCAGTGGGAATAATTGCATAATATTGAAGTTTGAGTTCTGTCTCTTGCTTGTTATACGTTATACGTATATATATGTAAAAAGGTTCATACCTGGGCGATTAGAAGAAAATCGTCATGGGATTATAGAGTTTTACATCTTCGCTAGCCAAGGGTTACGATCCACTCCCGCTCTCTTCACCCTTGGCGGATTGAGATAAAATTTCGGAGACACAAGGTAAGGATTTTTATTGGTTGCAGTCAAAACTCGCTGCATCCAATCAAAATGCGCCTGTAACATGATCACGTGTAAATGTAGAAAGTGTTTGTAAACAATTGCCACGTGTTTTTTGTGCAACAAGCCTTTACATCCCTAAACATACGACTATATTTAGTGAAAACTTGAATGTTTTTAATCAACAAATGGAAGTTCCTGTGTATGTTTCATGCACAAATGCATGAATGTTGACGTATGCTTTCATTTCCGGCTTTACCAAGTGTGTAGCATCTAGACGCTACCGTGTTTTTACCTCCAAGCTGAAGAGTTCAAGTGCTACTATTGGTCAAGACTAATGTATTCGGAATTGGCGTGGTTTTTATCTTCCGATAGATGGCGCAACATTGTTATCACAAATGTTGGCTCAATCCGCCAAGGGTGAAGAGAGCGGGAGTGGATCGTAACCCTTGGCTAGCGAAGATGAGAGTTTTACAGTTAGCTCGTAAATATAGTTTGATTATAAATGTAGAAGATGAAATTAATATGAATAATGTATGGGACTCTAGACAAACTTTTGAAAAAGAATATTGGCACCATGAAGTATGGAATGATAAAAATAATGTCAATGGTAATAAATTAAGATTTTATAGATTGTTTAAAACTTGTATTGGTACGGAGCCTTGTGTAAAGGTAGTTAATAATAGATGCCACCGACGTATTTTGTCACTATTCAAAGCTGGTTCGTTACAACTTAAAGTTGAAACAGGTCGATATGCTAGACCACCAGAACCTCTACAAGACCGTTTATGTATTTTTTGTGATAGTAGCCAAACTGAAGATGAAAAACACTTTCTTTTTAATTGTTGTTTTTACTCTGATATCAGACATGAATTATATGCCAAAGCCTGTCTTTTAAATGTTGATTTTGAGAATTTATGTGATGTTGAAAAACTTCGTTATCTTATGTGTAATGAGAATATGGTTCCTCTTTTAGCTAGTTCCCTTTATCATATGTTTTATCGACGAAAACATGTCATCTAGAAATTATATATGTTTTGTTATTTGTTATTTTATTTTTTTTAATTTACGAAATACATTTTAAATGTATCAACGCTGTCCTTTTATGTATGTATTAAATGTTTATTTTAATGATAGTGTCTCATAAGTCGTTTTCGGCTGGCATCCTTTTAAATAAATGTTGGGTTCTTATGACTTTATGTGTATATATATATATATTGATATTGTAATGGATGGTGACACTTTAATAAAATAAATCTTATCTTATCTTATCTTATCGTGTCAAAATTGTTGGCTGTTATGTTTTATTGTTGTTTTGTTTTGTATATGTTTTTTTTATATGTGTTCACATGTTTCAGCGATGATCCTTTTGTACTGGATTTTATACTGAATAAAATTAGTTAGTTAGTTAGTTACTCCAAACATAAAATTGAACTAAAATTGAAAATATATACATTGAAGACTAACAAAGGTAAGAGGCACATTACTTAGGACAGCCACAAACATTGCAACTGGGTTAAACATGTTTTTTGAGATCTCAACTCTCCCTTTGTTCTCTAGGCAATGTATAATAAAGAAAAGAAAATAGATATCAAAAGAACCTAAGCAAATTGACAAAGGACTACTACCAGTTACTGATATGCCAGCTTCATACCTCAATTAAACTCACTGAAAGATTATGTCTTTATAATATGAAAACTAAGCACAATTCCTCCCGTAAGGGGTTAAGTATCATACCACCATAAAATATATAAGAACATAACCGTTATCATGCCAACAACTAGTTTGAAAATATAAATGTGTTTATTTCCGATGTAAAGACCCTATAAGTGAATCAATAATAATTCGAAAATATGCCATCCCCACTGCCCTGACAATAGTATCGTAACTATATTCTTTCTGAATAAGTTTGTTTAAAGGTTTTGTTGCCACTTTAGGTGGTATACATTTCTGTTAAGAGTCCAGCTTTAGCCAGACTCTGGGCGAGGGATTTCTGGCTTTGTTGACGACCCTTTGACTGTTTTTTTGCACTTTCGTAGGGTTTTGCTTCTTTGACACATTCCCCATTTTCAAACTCAATTTTATATATACTGGTACTCTATTCTTATAATTCGCAGTTCGTATAAACTTCTGAGATCTTCCTATATTGCAAGATAGTATGGAAAAGAGCAAGAATACATTATGATTATACATTATGTTTACTAGTAAGTGAAAATTACCCGAAATATTCAAGTACTGACAAAAACACTTGTGGAATAGGGCCCCTTATAGAAACAAACTACCTCGAAGTTACAAATGTAATGTTTGCAAAAATTTCACGATTTTGCTTAAAATATTTCTTTGAAAAATACTGCTGATATCTTTCCCTACAAACGACAATCATTAAACCAATTAATTTTGATAATTTGAATTGACTTACATAGAGGTGGATCCAGCCGTTTTGAAAAGGGTTAAAGAACACCCACAAATAACTAAGTTTTATGACATTATTTACCTTAATAAATGAAGTGTCTGCAACTGATATTAAATTCTTAATTGATCACATACGAATTGTACTTTCCATACCCAGGAAAACGGTATCTGTATTTGTTAAAAATAATGCGTTTATCATTTTTAGATAGATATAGGGGTGAATTCAGTAAACAAATCTACAATTGACTTTAATGCTAATCTATGTATTGAATTAAATTTATACCTGATTTACCCTTAGAAATTAAAACCTTTCATATATCATTCATGAAAGTACAAATGTAGCCCTATCTTTTGCAACAATAAAAACATAGGGTCATGCGGCATTTTTGGGCATTCACATTCAATTTGCCTTGTTTACAAACAAAGTAGATTCGCACTTAATTCCTATTCTGACCCCTATTACTTTTGAACCCTGTAGTAAAAACATTTAGTACATTCAGCATTTATTTTGTATATTTTTTTTCAACTCTAGTTTGGATCAATCTACCAAAAAAAATTATTACAAACATTATCTACCAATCAGAATAGCACATGACATCAGTTTTATACAGAAAGCTCTCCCTAAAATGGGCGGTCCCTAATGACGTATATCTATTTACTGAATTTACCCCTATAAGTGGATGGGGTATGAGTGCCAATGAAACAACTCTCCATTCAAGTCACAATTTGTAAAAGTAAACCATTATAGGTTAAAGTACGCTCTTCAACACTGAGCCTTGGCTCATACCGAACAGCAAGCTATAAAGGGCCCAAATGATTTGTGTTAGACCATTCAAACTGGAAAATCAATGGTCTGATCTATATAAAACAAGATAAAAACGAGAAACGTTTATGAGCTTCAACAACATCCAACAGGTTTTTATTATTTTTCCCTATAGGCGTTTCTCCTAGATTTGTTTACCTCATTTACCGGAGGTCTTTTACCTTTGATCTGAGACTAGATAAATTTTTAGACATTCATATTCAAAAGTTCTGCATTGGCCACAGAGGGCACATGTGAACCATTAACTGCTTTCATTTCTGATTTTGTTTCTCAGTCTTCAGTTTTTATGTAGTCTTTATACACTTAATGTTTGCCTTTTTACCGTTTTTTTGTCAAATTGTTGCCAGTTTGATATGTAAGTTTGATCATCCTTTTTGTATTTGTAGCAACCCTTTAAACGCGTTAAATTTGTTATTAATCTTGGTAAGACAAAACAAAGGCATTGACGTGGCAGATATGACATTTACTAGTACATGTATATACATGTATGAATATACGATGGATAAATATGTTGTAGAATCGTCACTGACTCAGACGTTGTTATATAAATTATATAATTATTTTCTGTGACTGTATCTTACATTAATTTGTAGGATCCTTTACTATAGATAATTTAGCTGATCTGTAAAAATAACATCTTCATGCCTTATATATCATGTACGACGCTAGATTAAAACTGACGTGGAAAGGTAACATCCGGCCTCCGAAAGCTTCATTTTTATGAAGCCCAGGTGGTCGTGTGGTCTAGCGGGACGGCAACAGTGCAGGCGATTTGGTGTCACGATATCTCAGGAGCATGGGTTCGAATCCCGGCGAGGGAGGAACAATAAATTTGCAAAAGCAAAGTTATAGATTTAACATTGTTGGGTTGATGTTTAGACGAGTTGTATATACATGTATAAATATAAACGAGTCTAAATTGAAAACTACGTTCAAACCTTTGATTTCGTTGGATAAAAACCGCAATTTTTATACGTGTGCATGTCAAACAAATTTCGTTGTAGAAGGGTCTAAAACAGCAAAAAAAAAACATTCTCCAAAAGACCAAAAAAGTAAAAAAAAAAATAGATATATATATTTTGTTCCTTCAATACCGTCATGATTATTCATGCAACCATTGTGTAAGCCTTTGCTATCAGTGTTGTTCGTTCACGAGTTGAATATTTGTCGATATTTTAATTGTAGGAGTTATTCTTTTTTATTACATTGACCCTGGACTTTTTACTGGAAATAAAGTCAAAAATGAAAGGAACTATTATATTCAACGTCATCGACAAAGTCTTGACATCATCCATTTAAGGAATGACTGTAATATTTTTTCTGTATATGAAGAAATAACATAAAAAAATTGGCGCACACTGAATAACGCGCGTAGCGGTTTATTTTTATAGTGTGCACCACATTTTTAATGTTATTTCGAATAGACAGAAAAAATATTACAGTCATTTCTTATTATTTAATTATAAATTCCATTTAAAACCGTAGATAACCATGAAAAAACGTTGATGACGTCACGGTCACATGACTAAATTATGTCTAAGGGCTCATAACAAAATAACGTCAGCCAATCAGAAGACACGTTACATCCAAAATTAAACTATTGTTGTAGAACTAAACAGGAGTTACATAACCTGGTTTATTTTACATGTGAAATTTTCTGTTTGGATTTTACTGAGAAGTGACGGTAATCATTGCAACCAATGTAAACGGATCTGATATTTCTTTTTCTTTTCATTATAACATTGCGTTACTCTTTTTCTTGGTAATAAACCCGTAAAACAAAATCTGACAGTTCATTCAACAAGATAAACGATCCAGCACTGACTATTCATATAAGGAGACTCATTTCGGAGAGCTTTTCTACCCAAACAGACCTAGCAGGATGGAACCAGTTTGTTTGACAGTTACAATCGATAGAGAAAAAAATCAAACATACTGATATTTCTTTTTTATACAAGATTCAGTTCAAAAGATATACCGCGGTGTTACCACAAAAATTGGCGAAGTTACGACTGATTTGGCTAATCGATTCCCTGTGAGTGATATGAGCAAGATGTGTAGCATTTGTAACCAATGTTAGAACCGTCGACTACAAAATAAAAATTATAGTATTAATACTAGTCACAAGTCTATGGATTTGAAGTGTGTAAATTTACTTATAACCTTATTAAAAGTAGATGGTACATTTTATAAAAGCTGATAACATCTATCATAAAGGCTAAGCTTAATTTAAAGAAATATTAGGCTTCCAATAATTTGACCTTGTCCGTTCCTGGTGAAGGTAAATCCGGAAAAGCGCTTCAGACTAGTGCGATTTATAAACTGTTGGTTTCTTTTTTATGTTTATCAATTTAAGAAACAACAAAAATATATATTATACTATATACAAATATTAAAATGGAGTGAAGCTCTGAAACGAAAAATTAAAAATCCTAAAATCTGCTTTCACATGATTAGAATGATTTTTTCTAATTTGACTTGCATCTATATAATGCAATGTAGGAGGTTAAAGTTATTTCAATATTGTTTTTAAATGCACAATACTCAATCAGAACATCACGAGGTATATATTCTTGTTTTCTAAAATACAATCTCTTTTGCGTTAAATGTGGTTTTTATCAGCAGCATGTTGATATTATTGTGTAAACCCTTTCTGTAATACAGGATTCAATCGATTTTGTAGTCCAGAAGGACACTGTTTAAGTGACTAAACCTTTATCGTTCTAGGTTTGATTTTAGAAACATCCGATGGTTGAATATCCTTAGGTGTCAGTATAAAAGTATGCCCCAAACTAGTGACGAGGTCGGTAATTGTTTGAACACATTAATAATGTGCAACACTGGAGAAGCATTTATCAAGGTTATCTGAGTTTCTTTAAAACACAAATTCATTTGTCCTTCATTTCTGAGGTAAAAAAATAACCATAGGCACCAATGTGTAGATTTACCAATCGGCTTGTCATATTACTCATTTATATAAAGGCAACACTAGTATAAGGCTGTTTGAAAGTGATAAATCGATTGAGAGAAAATAAATCCGGATTTTATATGTCAAGTACCTCGTAAGGAATGTCACCGATCAAATGTAATATGGAGGACTCGTGTTACTTTTTTAAATATAGCATTCTATGTGAAATAATAAACACGAGGTGTCATAATATGTATTTTCAGCTCACAAATGACAACAAATCAATCAGTACGATGGCACTAACATTAGTAGTTTCCATTTTGACGGATACCACTAGTTAAAAAGGATCTGCTTACCATTCCAGAAAACCTGAGATTAACCCAAGTATTTTGTTGAGTTCACTTTCCTCCGTTTTTAGAATTTTATGTACTGATTTGTTAACTTGTTTTTCTTTTCATAGTTGATAGCAGATCGTTATCTAATTTCGTATTTAGGAGTTTATCTTCATTATTACCAGTAAGAATGTAAATTGCTGTTTTAGTTTAAACATATTTATTTATAGTGGATTGGGAAACAAGTTTTGCAACTTGTATTAATCCCTTTCCACTTTGCGGGTGCGAGTGCTGCCTTGTAGCGGCATTAGCCTACTCTTTTTCGAAATCTACAAGGGTGTCTTTAACGTGCAAGAGATATGGCTCTCTCTTAACACGGGTCAGCCATTTATCGTCCCCTTCCGACGGACTATCATCGTTTCCTTAAGACCATACTCGCAAATGGTGTCAAGGGAGAGCCGAAAATTGAGTTCCTGAAATTTTCATCCCAAACGGGAATCGAACCAGGAACTTTTGTGTTAGTAGTCCGATGCTCTAACCACTACACCACGGCTCTTTTTAACCAGTTTAGAGAACTTTTGTGTTAGTAGTCCGATGCTCTAACCACTACACCACGGCTCTTTTTAACCAGTTTAGAGAACTTTTGTGTTTCTGAGCTTGTGATTTTGTCATTTGATAAAAGGACTTTTCCGAGTTTTCCTTGGAGTTTGTTATTTTTGTTAATTTACCTTTTCCTCTACGACCAACGAAAATATAATTAGTACACCGGAACGAGGGACTAACTGGAATCAGGGAAACCAGTATACCTGATGATCAGGATTCGAAATATCCATTTAGTAATCGTTCTGTATGTTCTTTAAATCTTCGTTATCCTTAATGCCATTACAGGCAGAACGTTTGCTTCAGTTATACCTTATTGTATACTAGTAAGAACGCTTGGTTTCGTTATATAACATCCAGTTAAATATGGTTACGTAATCGATACCTATCCACAAGGTCAACACGTCCTGCTCCTTATTACTCAACAGTAGTCATCGGCTTCAATGTTAACAAATGTTGACTATATGAAATAGTCAAACGAAAAGACAATTCAAAAAGAAGGCTACACATTACGCAAAAACTTTATGCAAACCATCCGGTACTCTGAGGACTGTTAGATTTGGAGTGTGCGTGCAACAAAACTAAATGAACAGACAAGAACAGATCTTTGAGTGTGCGTGCAAAAAAACTAAATGGACAGACAAGAACAGATCAACTTGTCTATGGTCAACATTTCATGAACAAGGTAAAGTCCTAGTTTAAGTTTCAGTTGCAATATTCATAAAAAAACCTGAAAATAAGAATACCAGACTCAGACAGTATATATAATGTTCATGTAAAAGATTTATAAAGACTGATTTATTTTAAAAGAATAATAATTGATTACATTTAAACTGGTCAAATCGATCAACATATGTGTAGTGGTTAAAGACTTTGGTATTTAGATCTGAAACAATATTTGCATACTAAGGTCACCTAACATCCGTCTTAAAAATGTAATCAAATCGTCGTGAAACGAATCATACTCGATGGCTTTTTTTTTTTAGTTTTCCACTGTACATTGACCTTATAATATTCTTGTTTATGGATTGATACCAATAAATTATACCTCTACTGATGTCAAGCCTCCTGGGGTATGTATCAATGAATGCTCCGACTCCGTCATGTTGTAAGCGTAGCACTGTCTCTTTCGATGTAGTATAAATTTAACTCCAAACATTCTCTGAAACAAGTATAGAATTATTATATTTAAATGTACCTGTGTACATTGTTTGATTTAACGCCATTATATCCTAGGTAAGCGTTGTCTAACTGATACTCTTCCAACATCTTTTTTTATATCTCCATTCAGCGTATATGTCATATAGGCACCTTCGTTTTAATATTGTAGTTATATTGTGTCATAGATCAAACTTATTCATTCAGTGTATGTTAACTTGTTTTTTTTTGTTTAAATTTTTGTACAAGTAAAGCCATTTCAATTCTTATTTTTAGTGTGTATTTTTATGTTGTAATGTTGAGCTACTGTCTCAGATTAAGGTGCAGATTGTCGCCTGTTAAAATGATTAGACTAGCTGCTTTTTTTATGCACCTTATCTAAGTCAGGCATCTATAGTATAGAGGTTGTTGTTTGTTGTTTGTTGATGTGGTTCCAAGTGTTTCTTGCTTCTAGTTTTTTTTACCGTTGGTTTTCCTGTTTGAATGCTTTTACACTAGTCATTTTGGGGTCCTTTATATCTTGCTTTACATGTATATATATGTATGTGTATTACTATGCTGCGCTGGTGTTACGTAAAAGTGTGAGCTATTGTGCACAGTAATAATGTGCATTGGCAAGTAAGGACTAATCAAGTATGGTTAATTCTTCTCCAATAGTTCCCTCAATGACAAATTTCGATTGCTGTTGGTTGATAAATTAAGAGAAATTTTACAACAATTTTTTCTGGCATTGTTTTGAACGTGACACCTGTGATATAACAGAGTTGAAGAATCCACAATTTTTATATTTTCACCCTTCTTTTTAGCTACATTGTTCCCATTTTACAATCAATACAACTTCTACTTACAGAATCAGGCTCATATTGAAATGATAGGTCTGTGTGTTCTGGGTGGTCAGACAAGCATGTTTTGAAACCATATCCAACCTTTAATACAGAAATATTAATAGTTTACATGTTTGAAATTCATAAACAATAAATGTGATATAATTCAATCAAACTTTGGAACAGACATCAGTAGCCTGTTGTTCAGTGAATGTCATTTGTTGGTGTGGTTCAAATGTGTTTCTCGTTTCTCGTATTTTATATAGATTGTACAGTTGATAGAATAGTTTTACAGTAATCATTTTGATGCCCTTTATAGCTTGCTATTCGATGTGAGCCGGGCTCCGTATTGAAGGCCTTACATTGACCTATAACTGTTTACTTTTCATACATTGAGACTTGGATTGAGAGCTGTCTCCTTGGCACTCATACCACATCTTCCTATTTATTTCATTTGATTTTTTGTATGAGAATACATCTTTTGTTGGTGTTCAATTTTCTTCAACTTCGTTCTTTATATGACATATTTTTTATAAGGATATCTCTGAAAAAAAAAGAGCGTCATATAAACAACTATATGTATAAGCCTAGGATCATCGATGAGTTATTTTTACATGTTATAATTTGTATCTTAAAAATGAGGTTCCACGGGTATTTAAAACAGGAAGTGATTTTATTTTACCAAATAATTGGTATGCATTATTTATGACATTTATTTGATTCATTTATTGGCTACAGGTGACGGACTAAATGCAAAAAGAACACTCTTTCTAAATGGGTTATGGCTGCAGGTCGTTGACTAAAAATGCATCTAAATATTTTCAGTCCTGTCCATTGCGGGAAATTTATACAATTTGGTTGTAGTAACTTATAATATGTTCAGTCTATGTTTCGACTGTTCAGTGGTTGTTATTTACCACTAAAAAATAACTCCGTGTAATAGTTTCGAACTATCAGCAAGAAAATGTCGGTAAACCATATACTCATTTAATAAACTCATCATAGATACCAGGACCAAAATTTTATATTTACGCCAGACGCGCATTTCGTCTACAAAAGACTCATCAGTGACGCTCGAATCAAAAAATGTTTAAAAGGCGAAATAAAGTACGAAGTTGAAAAGCATTGAGGACCAATAATTCCTACAAAGACTGCTCAGATGATGTTAAAATCAAAATTATCGGTAAGCCTTTTTATTAATTTCTCTGCTTTTCCTATCATGATTTCCATGATGGAATGTTGATGCTTAAGGGCATACGATACAGTTACAGGGGAGGTAATGACGATGCTAACGTAAAATGTTATTTTTGCGACGTCGAACTGTAACATATCGGGAAAAGATGCATTTTTTGACTGATTTTCATCATTCAAACTGATTTAATTTGAAAACGAATGCATGGACCCCTATCTTTTAAAACGACATTTTGTTTCATTTTGCAGGGAGATTATGTGGACCAAATTTTACAACACTGTAAATAGTGCAATTTTTTTTAATTTTGATAAATGTACAGCAGAAAATGACTTTTTTCTCAATTGATGACCATTTGATAAATATGAGTTATTTCTGACTAAAAATGCATATATTTTTAGGATACTTGTAAAATATAGAAATTGCAAATTATTTCACAAAAAACAATTTATGTTTATCCTTTCAAACAAAAAATTATGTCTTTCTTTCGAGAGAAAAAATACAGCCACACATCCGAATTTTGAGCAAATATACAAAATTTCGACCTCATTTAACTCAAAAAGTAGCACATGAAGGTATATTTTTTGTTACATATTTAATTTAATCAGGCAAACCATAGGCCTTATGGAAATTTCATCAAACTGTAAATACGGGATACAAACTGTATCGGATGCCCTTAAAAGGAAGCATTAAATCAAAGGTTTTCCAGTGGTAATGTTGAAGTCATCTCTTAAACGACATGATGAGTTAGTTAACCTTTATGAAATATTTGTTTTCAGAAATGTTGCATTATCTTACCTTGAATCCCTTCTTTTCATTCTCAAATTGGACTAATTGCCGATTTTTTCTTGTCTAAGAACCGAAATCGTAGACGCTGAGGTCATACTTTATTGACAACGATGCGTAAACAAAGCAAAAAGACATAAAAGGCAAAAGTTTAAAATATAGGGGTAAATCAGATAACATTGTGTTATAATCTTACTCACTATAAAACAATTAAATATGTAAGCACAAAAAGGCATTTATCAAATTAACCACTGTTAAGTCTATAAAGACAATACATAATTTAAACTGTAAAAAAGGAGAGTTGTAACAGTAAATGTAGTAGTTGAATTAAACATAAAAGTTTTGGAAGTCAACTATATTCCTTATTCACGCTAATAAATAGAAAAATGCATTTATGCTTACCAATATAACTGTTAGGGACCATAGAAAATATTCAAGCTTCATCGTCAATTTGAATGTTTATTTATGTATACCAACTTCAAAGACTGGCGACCGTATTAAATACTGATAAGAAAGTAACAGGATAAGTAAGAACCACGTCCAGGTCAAGATTATCACGTTAAGTACAAATTTCAACAGAAAGAATTGAATTGAAGTCAACTGAGAGTGCTATCTATTTTAAAGTTGCCTTTTGTTCTAACATTCGCTCATCTAACTATCTGAGAAAAGTAGATACTTTTAAAAAACTGCAATGTTTATAATGCAACAATTGTTAGCCAACGTTTTTTTTTATAATCGGATTCATTTTGTCGCAAAAGTAAAATAACAAAATATGCAGAATCCAAGAAAAAAAACAAAAATGGAAAGTCCCTTATCAAATGGCAAAAATCTTAAGTTAAAAGAATAAACCAAATGTGAAAAAGACTGTCAAACTCTTAACGTCATGTTGCAACAGACATTTCCTTTTGTAGAAAATGGTGGTTTAAATAATTGTGAATCGTGAATATAATTGACATTACACGCAATGTATTCCAAACTGTTAACTTGCTAGATATGCAGTAATATTTTAATATGGCTAAGTAGTCTATTGAAATGATTTAGGACTATAATTTTGCAGTTGATTTCTCAACATCCCGTTTGAATATATGATCAGGGGTCAATACACACAGTTTTATAAATATAACAACACTGATATAATTATAAATAATATAGAATAGTTTGGATAAATTTAAGTCGTGTACCACTATATTGATATACGTTAGGCGTTGTAGGAGAAATCTAAAAGGTCAACAACCAAGATTAATTAAAAATTGTTATTTGCATAATCTTAAAATTACTAGGTATATATAATATTTCCATCAAGGTTGTAATCAAAGGCTCACTTGGAAATATTTCTTCCTTATACCAAAAATGAAAATTTCGTCGAGGTTGTAGTTCTACTACCTGCAGTATCGGATCACATATAAATAAGGCGTTCTTGATACCCTTACGAATCATATTTACATTCTTAACTGTTCCGCTTTTGACCTTAGATATGAGTGAGTCAAAACTTTTGATTTTGTCTTAATAGACACAGATGTAATGTGTCAAAGAACAAAGCTCTTAGTTTGCCAAGAAATAAGAAAGTCGGACGATAATTTCGATGACTTCAACTGCACAAGAACTTCGAATGAACATAACATTCACTAGAATAAACTCATCATAGATACCAGGATTATATGTTGTATGTACGTCAGACGCGCGTTTCGTCTACAAAAGACTTATCAGTTACGCTCGAATCCAAAAATGTTTAAAAAAAAGACCAAATAAAGTACGAAGTTGAAGAGTATGGAGGATCAATAATTCCTCACAATTTTGCCAAATACACCTAAGGTAATGCTATTCTTTATGAGGTTCGGGAAAGAAAAACGTGCGTCACTCAAAATAATATTGAATTACCAGACAGAGACAGGCTGTTTTTTTCTATTCGTAAAATGTAAAAAAAGAGGTTGTAGTATTAATACACGAACACTAATATAAGAAAAGCTCCACTATTGCACTTGCTAATTTTAAATCAGAATTATCAGATCTATTCATTCTTTTTTAGATTGGTAGATTTAGAATCATAACTTGGTATTTTGAGAAAGAAAAGAAATGTGCTGGTTTTGGTTGTTTTATGCATCCGTTTTTATTCTGTAGTTAGTCACCACTTCGGTTTTATCATGTATATCTATTATGTAGTCATTTTGTAAAAAAATACTGTTTGCAAAAGTATGAATTATTCTAAATAAAAAGGATGTTCTTATCCCAGTAAGAAAACCCTAGCCTTAATAGGCACAACTTTTTGGAACTTTTGGTCCTCAATGATCTTCAACTTTGAACTGTTTTAACTTTGTAACTTTTTCATCTGAGCATCACTAGTTAGTCTTGTATGGACGAAACGCACGTCTGGCGTATGAAATTTTCAACCTGGTACCTTTTGTTAGCAATTATTAGTGTGTTCTCTGTCCTATATGTTCTCCCATGTATTTGTATTGTAGTCCTGTCATGTAATGTTGGCATTTTGATATTATATTTAACATTACCGTAGAAGTAGGAGGTATGGCATACCACAAACCCAAGTTCAACCCACCTTTTGTTTTCTTTAAATGTCCTGTACCAAGTCAGGAAAATAGCCATCTTTATATCATAGTTCGTTTATGTGTGGGTGTGTTACATTTTAATGTTGTGTTTCTGTTGTGTCGTAGTTTTCCTTCTATATTTGATGTGTTTCCCTCAATTTGCAACCCGGATTTGTTTTTTTCTCAATCGATTAATGAATTTGGAACAGCGGTATACTGTTACCTTTATTAACCACTGCATTCAGAAGTTAATTACCTTCGCTTCACGTGTACCTCTATTAAATAATAAGTACTGGGTGTTAACGACATCATCAAAAATAAATCATCAAAAACTCACTTATGAGTTTCATATTTTCGCTTTAAGAAATGCGTGCGACGTCAATAATCCGGTATGTTTAATATCCTCAGGTTAGTTAGGGTTTGAACTTTTCTAACCGCAAAGAAGTATGGTTATCATGAATAGTAGTTCTGTGAGGGAAAATCGTGATTAAGTAAAAACAAATCACCAACATGTGTGTTGCTTTTCTAAAGTCCTTTAGTATACTTTATGACAACGACATTCTCAATGTCTATTTCGATTTACACACCCGAAACAATTATAATATTGCAAAATATCCCTTTCGAAAAGTTAAACATTAACTTTTTGTTTATTGTAATTGAAAAGAAAGTGAAAAACATAAATTTTATTTGTTGAAAAAGTGACAGGAAGTTTTGGTTTACAAAAGTTATGTATGAAGATGATTGGTAAGTATCTTGACATTAATCTAATAGTCGAGTGGAAACATCTTTTGACCAATTGAAAAAAATCCAAGTAACAGCTCATGCCAGTGCAGTGCATGCATATAGTGTTCATGCCTGTTTTATTTTACTTTTATTTTCTGTGTGACTACATGTATATGATTTGTGCAATCTTATTATTAACTTGTGCTATATTAAAAGTGTACTATATGGTTTTAACGTATATATGTCATTTATGGTATCTTACTATGCATTATATGTTTAAAATTGTGTTGTTTTCATGACTTTTGTATGTGTGTATTGTATTTTGGTATTAAGTCGATTTGAAAAGATCACAAGAGCTTGTGTTATGAAGTTTATTGAATAACGACTCTAAATAAAACTTGTTGTTTTAATTATTAATGGAAAACAAAACAACGTAGCCTCATATAATTAATTAAACATTATGTTACATGAAAGAAACAACAAAGTGCAATTTATTTATCAACACTTATACATTTGACTGGAACTATTATTGAATATTTACCAAGCTTGATACTTTAAGGCATTTATCTTTCAGTATAAAAGAAAAATGCATAAGCGATGTTTTTTTCAAATACACTGAATATATTGAAAGGCAACATATGATTAGTGTGCTAAATCTTGAGAAAACTTATATTCGGTTCAATATTTATTAAGAACTCCTATTTACAATTATGAGTTTGACTAGACGGTCCAAGATTTATTTCAAATGCGTTGATTAAATGAGTGCTCTTTAAAAAATTCTTCGTCGTCAGCCATTTCAGGTATTTGAATTCCATTTTCTTTTCCATTTAGTGCTTGTAATGTCTCATCATCTTTGTTATCAGTCTTTAATGAGGATAAACACAGCCTCTGTGTAAACACTACACATGTCACTTGTACGCTGTAGTTTGTAATTGTTCTCATCCTGTCTCTGAAACAAGAAATGTATTTACAAAGGATTGTAGCAACATCAACAACAACAACACTTTATTAGAGACGAACCTCTTTTGATTCAAACAGAATATAAAATAAACAGAATTTCTAAAAGAGCCCCTCTATAATGAGTAATAAAAGACTAAACACACACATTAACATATATTAATATATCTTAGTATAATACACCATAATATTAAAAAACACAATTATACACAATAAAAATAACATTATATACACTTATTAAGAGTATAACATACTGTACTACGAAAACAATAATACATCAATTCAGTACTTTAGAACATGTTTTTTTGCATAAAAATGCCATTTTAATCAAACACATTTATGTCGTAATTTCTGGCATTAAAAATTGATTCATATTTAAATATTCGAAGATTCAGACAAAATTCGGATTGCACCATACGATAAACTTACAGAAGCCATTCGAATGTGTAAAGGAGTGCTGCCGCTTCCGGTGGAATATTGAGTGCTGTAAGTAGGATGATCACAGTAATCAAGCTAGCCCCTGTCACAGATGGTATGGCCAAGGACGAAAATGTCGTCAAAATGCTGAAAAAAATGTCCGTAATCAGTTATTGTTTGAATATTTAATACAAAACTACCAAACTTTTTTATTTCAATCAGTATGTGAAACATAGGATTTTCGTGTAAGTATAATATTTTGCATATATATTAAGCGCCCGTCTTTTGAAATTGAACATGAAGAGAGGAAATTTAACTTTCATTTTTTTTTATCTTGTTCAAATGTAACAAACTTCTACTATTTAGAGACTTACATAACTAAAATGACAGAAGCAGCGTCTACCTCATGGCCAGTGATTTGCATAACAAACAAACACGATATACTAATGTAAATGCAGCTCCCACAACGCCCAATGGCAGCAGATAATGGAATAATAAATCGAGTCACTCTACGGTCTAATTTGTTTGGTCCTTCTAATTGTCGTATACTTTCGGGAATAGTCAAAGCTCTGATAAGAGAAATATTTAGATTTATGATAAATGTTTGCTTCACATATTTAAAAATACAACAGTGTAGGTGATGAAAAACAACTTGAAATCAGATATTTTTTTAAGGAAATGTTTCACCCTTATCAGCAATGCTTAATTTATAAGCACTGTATTTTTAAGAATCTTCTTTCGCGATTTTTATATAAAGACCTGCTGTCATATAGCTCTGACGCAGAGTGAATTATATATCTATGAATAAATGAATCTCAAACCTTTAGGTTAAGGATCTGCAGATAACTTTTTTGTTTGAATGTTTGTAATACAGATTTTACTTAAAAAGTTGTCGATGAAATTTTATATCACACAATGTCTGCTATTACTGTAACAATGTAAGGGTTATCTGCATCAAATAACCATGAAATGTGGATTAACAGCCTACTCATGCCAGCTGAATGATTGTTTGAAAAGCTCTTTTATTTCTGTATAATAATTGTTCGTGCAGAAACATCTTAGTGCTAAATACTCACTATGACTTGTATTATTTACAATCCAACATATTATTGTCTTATAATTATTATCGAGCAAACGTGCTTTACTGTACTATCGTTCAGTACTTACGTCATAGAAGTAGCAAAAACTATTACAAAAGCATGAATCAGAGTGAAAAAAAATTTAAACGGATTCTTTTTCATCAATATAAAATATGTAATTGGAACTGCTACTATCACGAAGAGTGCATAACCAATCATTTGAGTTGCTATGTATAAACCAAGTCTACTGAAATCATCCTCCAAGTTCTTGGTTCCTCCAATAGTTTTACCAATCAGACTCGCTACACCAATTGGTGTAAACCTAAAATTAAACTTCCAAATAGGAATAACATAACTATCTGTAAACACCAATAAGGTATGCATCAGACTACTTATACAACCAATGACAGAACCAATAATTATGCAGAATTTAACACATAGGATAAAACGTGCAACCGCGTTCATCATATATTGTACTGAATAGATTCACTACATATTATTTTAGATCTATCATCAAAAGCATCCTTATTCTTTATGTATTACTCGTTTTTATCTTCTGGTAAAATATATATGATCTATTCCTTGTATGAAAATATACAAATTGATCTCTTTAATTTCAAACATGTAATTTTAACCTATAATGGTTTACTTTTTAAATTGTTATTTGGATGGAGAGTTGTCTCATTGGCACTCACACCACATCTTCCTATATCTATCAAGCCAGTAGTTACGCAAATTTTTTACATTACACTTTGAATAAAAATATCCATTGCCAATATTTTTGATCAAATCATTTACTTACAAAAAAATGTAGTAAACGTAACTACTGATGATAAAAAATCTGGGATAAAAATTTCAGGGACTGAATTTCCTGTTCTCCCTTGACACGATTTGCGAGTATTGTCTTGAGGAAATGATGATAGTCCGTCGGAAGGGGGCGATAAATGGCCGACTCGTGTTAAGAGAGAGCCATATCTCTAGCATGTTAAAGACACCCTTGTAGATTTCGAAAAAGATCAGACTAATGCCGCTACAAGTCAGCACTTGCACCCGCAAAGTGAAAAGGGATTAATATAAATTACAAAATTGTTTCCCGATCCACTATAAATAAAAACGTTTAAAAAAAAATATACAGCAAAATTCCTTCAACCTAATCTAAGTTTCGAAGTATTAATACGTATAAAGAAAAAGACCTTTGAAACGTGTTTATTTTGAGCGTCGCTGGTGAATCTTTTATAGATAAATTAATCGTTTGGTGTTCATAATTGTGAGCCTTTTATCTATGATTGGTTTATTATCATTATTTTGAATCCTTACCAAATTAATTTTCCTAAAATCACCAAGATAATTTCAGTAGCTGCGTAAAAGAACTTGAAGAAAGGTTGTCCAATTTCTTTTGTTGACGCAGTGGCAATGCCAAATATAACACTGGCAATCAAAAGACCTAAATAAAGAATATGATATATTTCTTTATAATATATTAAGAACGCAGAAAAGCAGGTTTATATTTTTAAACTTTTTACCCATAAAATAATATAAATGAAAAATGAAATAAGTTGCTGTATAGATTTATAATGTACCAATAAAAACAATTGGAGATTTCTTTAATGTATTTTCTATGATATGAAGGTTGAGGCATGTTCCTATCGTGAAATGTGTATTTTAGTGATTGCCATGTTGTGTGATCAGTATACACTGAAGCGTTTATGAATAGTTTGTCATTTCTGAAGTATAATAAACTGAACATGACTAGTATTACAATTGTGGGAATAAATTCCAGTACTTCATATGAGTTCTGTGTTTCCTTTTTATTTCTATAAAAAATTAATACAATTCATATTCGTTAATATATATGTATACATTGTTCACATGTTATCTAACAAAATCAAAAAACTATTTGACAGGAATATACCTAGAATATTTGTGCTAGCAGCGCTGGATATATGTTTTCCAGTCACCATAGTCTTAAGTACTTCCACGATTGTCCCATTTACAGTGTCATTTGCTTTGTACATCTCTGTTTCATAGCTCGTTAGTGTCTGGAAAACAGCAAACAAACTTGTAGAATTCCTCTGGAGATGTCTTCCCTATAACTACGTTTAATTTAAGCCCAGGCGTGTAAGTATAAAATTCCGTTTAGGCCACGATTTTGTGCGTGTTGGTATGCAATAAAGTTTCAGATGAGTTTTTTTTGTAGATACAGAATAATGAGTCCAAAAATCAGGTAAAATAATAATCTAATTCATTTAACATATACGGTGACCTAAATTATCACCATTATTAATCACTTCAACAAAGTGAAATTCGTTTTCGACATTGAAATAATAAAAAAAGTGATCCAATTTTTCTTCTAGGTCTTATGTATAGTCCTTAGGCAATTTTGTTTCGAAAGATGATACATTTCCTAAAGAATAATATTTTAAGATGAAATAAAACACAGATTAAAACAATTCTCGTTGAATAAGGAAAAAACTGTATCTATATATTGTAATGGGAGACACGTTACACTTGAAAATGAACTTTTAAAATTGTAACATCACATCATAAAATAGTGTTTCCGATTTTAGAACTCTGTAAATATCTTACCTTGCGAAAAGTTGCAGATATCAAATTTTCGGGTAAAATATTTCTGTAAAACGGAAGTAAAATATTTGATATATCGATTGATAAATAGAGATAGGATACAAATTTCATGCACAACCACTGTATGTAAATAGAATATAAACAATAACCGACCATGTATAAAGTCACAAATATTTAAACAATTTTTGATAAAATAAGATATCGGGTAAACTACAGCAATCAAACAACACAAAAATACCAACTTTTAATCATGCAGGATTTTTTTTAAGGGAACAATAATGTGTTTGTTCTCTTAGTTCATGTCTTGGAATACATGTATTCAGTGTAATATCTACCATTAAAAGAAGGTAAAACTTGCGCCTTATGTTACCTCAGTAAATCAGCGAAAATGTCCTCCGTTTGTAAAGGAACCGAGTTGAATACTTTAACTTCTGTTTTGGCGATTTCACCTATAGCAAAAACACAAAACAAACTATTCAAGACTATTAAATATAATATAACCTGTGTTATCGTTTCACATTTTTTTTTATCAATGTTGTAAATTAAACATGTTGCATATTTTCTAAATAAGATGTATGGGGGGAAATAAGTAAAGGCAATAGTAGTATACCTCTGTTCAAAACTCATAAATCCATGGACAAAAAACAAAATCGGGGTAGCAAACTAAAACAAAGTTAAGCAAATAAAAAATGTAAGAGAGGTAACAATATAACCGTATAACATGCTTTATAAAGTCCTTAAAATGTACTGCATTCAATGGTTATAAGTACACAATTCGTTGACCTTGAGTAGTGCAGAGTACTTTAGATTTTGTTCATAGGGAATCATTGAGTGTGCAAATTATTCAGCTGTTTGATCGTAATTTTTCGTTCGTAAATGAAACAAATAATTTGCGTGAAGTATTAAATGATCATGGTATGAATATCTTACCAGGTCGGATGATCAAGCAAAGTAAACTGCCAACTAAACATCCTAGGAAATTCGTAATCATTATATAACCAAAACTCACTATGCCAATTTTTCCATTTGATTTAGCGTCAAGGGTTGCTGTTCCTGTTTAATCAAATATCATACAGTTATAACAAGAGTCTCCTAATGTATCAAATTATCTGTATGTCCATGTCAAGTTATGAGTCTGAAACTTGTTGTCGTTTGTAGCTGCATATCAGATTTGATTTTCGTTGTTGAAGGAGATTGTATGACCCTTGGTATATTAATTTGCGCATAAATCTTACTGTAAGGTTATATGTTTTGAATATTTAAGTATTTTCCATGTCAGGGCCTGTAATTAGTTGCAGTAAAGACTTCGGCTCATTGTTGAAAACAATACCTGTGACCATGTGATGTTTACATCTACGTCTTATGGTCTGCTGTGGAAAGTTTTCTCATTGTCAGCCATACACTGGCTATTGTTTTCAATTGAACCATCAATATAACAACCAGTAACCAGCAAATGATTTTGTCTCTGCATGTACAGTTATGTAGCTGTAGTGATATCAGTTTGATGGCATTCAACATAAGCAACAAAAGTTTCATTTCTAAACAGTTGATTATAAAACATTTCGATTTACGAGTTTGACTGTCCCTCTTGTATCTTTCGTCCCTCTTTTTGCCAGAATGTGACAAATTGAAATTATTAACATTAACAGTAAAAAATAATTGCAACAAATGTTACTTTCAAAAGTCTATTCAATGATGTGCTAGTCAAAATATTTGCAGTACAAAAGCTAATAAAAGCATTGAAACCGTTTTCCCTAAATCAGACAAATTTTAATGAAAAACCATGACAAAACTAGTAATCATAACCATACACGAGGGAGTAGTTGATAGTCATGATGCAATTATCCACTGTTTCAGCTCTTGCAACTAACACGTTAGTGGTCGTTTAGCATAGATAGGTAAGTATGACATTCATTTATTCATTTTAAGTCCAATGTAATTAAAAATATATAATTCTATATTATAATTCTTTTTAGTAACAAGTCATTATATTCAGATGTAAGTAGAATTGTTTATCATATGCATAACATATAATTAGATGAGCTAAGTTTTGGATAATTATTTTGATACTTAAGAAGACAAACACTATAAAATATGATAGGAACAAATCCCATTTAAAATTCATGAATTATCAAAAAACTTATCCTCACTGTATGTTAATGAAAAAACTTTTCAAAGACTGATTTTTCCTTCAATATCATTTAAAAAATGTCCAACTATTATCACAATCATTTAACATAATTACCTGTTATAACTGAAGCTACTATCAAGGGGACTATCATCATTTTCAGCATGTTTAGAAACATTTCGCCTAGGATACCTACAACACAAACCCTAACTTTATTAATAATTTGCTATTCTCTTCGTAACTAGATATGTTAAGTATATTAATGAGCAAACATTTATAAAATTGAGAATGGAAATGGGGAATGTGTCAAAGAGACAACAACCCGACCAAATAAACAAACAACAGCAGAAGGTCACCAACAGGTCTTCAATGTAGCGAGAAATTCCCGCACCCGGAAGCGTCGTTCAGCTGGCCCTAAACAAATATATACTAGTTCTGTGATAATGAACGCCATACTAATTTCCAAATTGAAAATAAGAAACTGAAATTAAAATAATACAAGACTAACAAAGGCCAGAGGCTCCTGACTTGGGACAGGCGCAAAAATGCGGCCGGGTTAAACATGTTTGTGAGATCTCAAGATCTCAAGAAACATTTATACATTCTCATATCATGTTTTAACATAAATATTAAAAAATACCACTTTATTTTCTTGATACCAAGTTCTCTCCTTCAAATTTATTTTCAACCTACGGACAAAAAAGGGAAACCAAATAAAACCATGAATAAATATCATTGTTTGATTTGGTAATATAATATTATTTTCTACTGGAAGAAAACAAATACACTGATAACTGGAAATATGAAAATATTGTGAGGGAGCCCACACGTTCCTACATCCACTCTGCGTTACAAAAGTAAGGCTGCGTCAATCATTGAAATTGCCCCCTCCAAAAATATGAAATAGAATTAAAGAATTAAAGTGATATAGACAAACACTTATGTGAAATATCACGAAGTAAACAAGATTGTGTAAAAGTATCGTTATACAGTCAAAAGTTTCAAAATTCATTGGTTGCAACCGACAATGGAGGATTTGCCAGATGCCATGCAATAATCATATATTATCACCTATAAATACAGAAACGCGCATCTGGCATATATACTAAATTTTTTCCTGGTATCTATGATGAGTTTCTTTACTATAAACTCAGATCTTATTAGATTAAATTTTTGTCGTTGCCAATTCCCCTGTTGGCTACAATCTAGCTCAGATTAGAGGATTATATCTGATTAGCATATAATTCATGAATAAATTTTGTATCTGTTCTGCTGTTCTAAAAATAGCAATAAGTTTTGATTAAATGGAAAAAGCGTTATTATCTCAATTTTTAAAGATGCAGTCATATTTTCAGAAGACGTTTTGCGTGTACTTGTCATGTATGACAAAATTAATCGCTGTACTATCTTGTCTTTTCTATTTTAATTGACAAAATCTGCTTCATTTACTAATAAATAATAACACTTCTATTTGAAAAAATCAGAAAAATACAGAACGCTGTGCAAAATTTAAAACGGGAATTCCATAATAAAATGGAAAAAATCAAAAGTTCAAGCACATTAAACGAATGGATAACAAGTTACTGTGAATAGCTAATTTCTGTATGTTTTAAAGCTTGAGGTAGGTTCAGAATCTATAAAAACTGTAAAAATTCCATTGGTAAAAAAATTATCTACAAGACTTTCTTTAATTTACTTACCAACCCACATGAGTGTGCTGTCCGTTGGGTTTGTATTCCGAACAACCACACCTATAATAAATCCCACTGCAGCACCCACTAAGGTCAACAGTACCAACAAGTTTGCTTTTAAAATCTCCAAGCATTTTTCTTTTCCTACTGCCATGTTGCAATACAAAGAAACTCAAAGATCAGGGCAATTGGTATGCGTTTTTAATCGAAAAATATGAATTTTTGAAATAATGATATACAAGTAAATATACATCTTTTTAATAAGTGGTTTATTCGATGTGTCTAGGTAAGCGTGGGCTTTTCATAAAAAATAAAAGTCAGATAAAATCTTTAGATATCAATGATAACAAGCTGTTTAAACTGTATACGCGTTATAAATACGTTATGGTACATTTATTGCATTCATGAAATAAAAAAAAATAATATGTGGGCATCCGTATATGAAATAGAACATTATAATTATATCACCATTTTATATGTTTTTACGCACCTAATAATAACCCTGGCATACTTAAAAAAATAATTAACATGAACATATACAATTTCTTGGTATTATAGTCCGTCCATCTAACTAACAATCAACATGAATTATTAAAAATCCGATTTTTTAAATAATGTTGCCGGTTAGGTTGTGTTTGTTACGTATATATTACACCAGCTCTAATAATGAATTTCCAAATTTAACTTGAAAAGTAAAAAGTAATTTTGTGTCACATGGTCTATTGTTATTGTTCTAATATTAGGGGAATAGGACTCTATGCATTGATCCGTCGCAGTTTGTAACAAAATACTACAAATCTGACAGATTATGATAATGTTCCAGAGTATTTCGGCTGTATAAAATTGTTTTATACAGCTTATATCATTAATAATAATAAATATTGTATAACTTTTAAACATTCATGTACGACTAATGATGTTATGGAAATTAAAAGAATGGAAACGGACTTTATTAGATTGAAGTACACATTTTTGAAACCTTTTAAAGTCAATAATAGAATATAAAAAAAAGATGTGGTATGATTGCCAATGGGACAACTGTCCACAAGAGACCTAAAGGACACAGAAAGTAACAATTATTGGTCACCGTACGGCCTTCAACAATGAGCAAAGCCCATACTGCATAGTCAACTATAAAGGTCCCGAAATGACAATGTTAAACGATCCAAACGAGAACATTAACGGCCTAATTTATATACAAAACTGTACGAAAAACAAATATGTAACACATAAACAAACGACAACCACTGAATTACAGGCTCCTGACTTGGGGACAGGCTCATACATACATAATGTTGCGGGGTTAAACATGTTAACGGGATCCCATCCCTCCCATAACCTTGGACAGTGGTTTACCAGAACAACATAAGAGCGAACTATAAAAATCAGTTGAAAAAGGCTTAAATCATCAGATGGACAAAAATACAAGTGGACGTGGCAGGGTACTTGTACATCCCAACAATAGAAAGACACTAGGAACAGATCTGAGAGTGTTTGCATTGGATGATAGCTCTTCATCGTTTATATAAGCTTTGGATTTCAAATATTTTGGCCACGAGCATCACTGAAGATACATGTATTGTCGAAATGCGGATCTGGTGCAGAAAATTGGTACAGTTAATGTTATTACTACCACTGGGTCGATGGCTCTGCTGGTGGACTGTTAGTCCCCGAGGGTATCACCAGCCCATTAGCCAGTACCGAAGTACTGGAATGAAAATACGGATTATTTTTGGTGTTATTAAAATTTGCTGAACCAAATGTAAAAAATATTATAAATTAAGGAATGTATCTCCCTCATGCAAAGCTCTGATTCCTTTCAAGGATTTGGCTATACTTTTTGGACCTTTTGGATTATAGCTCTTCATCTTTTATATAAGTTTTGGATTTCAAATATCTTGGCCACGAGCATGACTGAAGAGATATGTGTTGTCGAAACGCACATCTGGTGCAGGAAAAAAAAGTACCGTTATTGTTATAATCTGACAGCTAGTTCAAAGCCATTTACAACTGATAAAAAAAAATCATGCATCTAAGACTAAATTATCAATCCGTACACATTAAACATCCAAAGGATTTAGTGTATAGACGTCAAAAACAGTCAGAGAAAAACATGACCTTGTGCAATGCTAAGATACAGGTATCGACAGATTGTAGATCCATGAAAGTGTATATGTTTATAACATACTATTAATATTTAGTTTGCTTTAAATTAATTGATACAAAAACCAATATTTATACCAATAAAAACAATATTCAATGATCGTATTACAGTGTTGAGTTAATAACCTTTTAGAATAAGTTTATTTAAAGGAGCGATAGGTTTACAAGGATCTTTTTTAAACTTCCGGGCACGGTTAACGACATTTCCGAAAATATAAGAATGTGCTATCCCGTTTGAAATACGTTTCTACAGGTACAACCAAACTTCAATACCAAATCTTTATATGTATGGAAAAAAAGAGTAAAGGTTTCAAGTAATTTATGGTAACAGTTAAATAATAAGAGGACAACACATCCATAATGAAAGTGAAATCTTTTATGTGTATGTATGTGTCCTATGTTAATATTTATTTTCCCTTTTCATACTATTTTAAGACTTATTACTGTACTTAATACTATCATTTGTATCATGTTTATAAGAAGAAGAGGCGGTTTTCCATATGAAGAATTCTCTGTGTGATTGGTTTGATAATTTTTAGTATCATGTTAAAGACGTGTTCAACTTCCCTGAAGTTATTTTTGAATACGTTACACGTTTTCAATGCTAAATCCTTAATACACTGCACACGTCAAGCCGATTATTTTGCACACAAACAGACACAGCTGTTTTTACTTGATGTCCAACTCCGATACGGTTAAAACTTTAATTGTTTGTGTAGAATTTTTTTTAATGACATACATGTATTTTATTGACAGTACTTTAAATCTTTCAAAATGCAGTTTTCTATTTGCTGACGAAAAACTTCTATGGCTACTTCTGCTAAATCATCATGAACATCCAAATTTTACACAATGATCTCAAAATCTGGTCCGATGTCAAATTCGTTGCAGCTATATAACTATATACTATGTTGTATGAACAATCTAAGATTTTAACGTAGTCAAAATTAAATTCGCCGCCAGCCTGTTGGTCTGAAATGACAGATGTTGTATCATCATCCTTGATGAAACCAGCGCACATAAAATGCACTAAACGGTGTTTTTTTTGGAAGTCCTCCACCATATTATGTTCACGAGGGACATACACTTAGCTCCCCATACTGCTAAAATTATAAATTTCCCAAGAGCAACAAAACAATGTTAAAATTATAAATTTCCCAAGAGCAACAAAAAAACTTCTAATGCCAAGGCAAGTTTATTCTAAAGAGACATATAACTTTATATTACTATTCTATATAATCTAAGACACAATTTTCATGATTCTACCATAATACACATACGACCATACATATACATATACAAAACAATAGCTGGTATTTTCAACGGTATCGACAATCTACAGGCATCTGAAAACAATGTGGTGGAAATGACAAAATACATAGCCGCTTACTTTAAATTCGATTTTTTTTAACTTCACCGAATATTAAAGAAAGGGTAACGCAAAGTATATGTCTTGAAACAGCTGGATTAATATTGTCTTTATCAATAATTTTCTTTAAAAAAATAAATTGAAAAATTAATGATGATCATCTGATTTTTTTATTCGAGTAAAGTGCTGTTGAGTTCACTTGTTTGCATTTGTGTTTATTACATCTTGAGATGGTAAAGTGTAGATTAAACACAAACACGTATACGTAGTACATATAAATAACTTGTACGTGTGTCTTTAGTTGAATTGTAAAATTGAGTCAGATATGTACTACATGTAAATACAAGCAATCTACTGTATACATGAATTTTAGGCCTCTTTTATACATAAGTTTTAGTGGGTGGGAGTTAATAGGATTCCATAACAGAATAAACGTACGTGTTACATTATAAACACGATAAGCATGATTAGCAGATTACCTCTTTTTATAGTTTTAGTGACTCTGCGAATATATATATATATATATATAAAAGAAGTGCGTTTAAACTCCGCCCACTGAAACATGATACTTGTAAACTTTTCGACAATTACAAGTTTAAAGTATGCTGCTAAGGATGCAGTGATAATGTCTGATTAAGATATCTTATCACTGATTTATATTGTAGGTGTTATAGCCATTTTAAAAATACTATACACGAAAGGAACAAATTTATACAGTGGTAGGTACCACCGATGCTAATCTGTATTTAGAATAAGAAAGGATATGTTTTTTACTTACTTAGCAAACAGGAGAATTAATACATTTAAATATGTCTTTACAAAAAAGAAGATTTATCGGAAATACATATTTCTTAAAAAAGTCTAAATTAGCCGAGAAGGAAAATATACTGTGTAGACAACAAAAGGTTTTTCCCGCGAACCGGAGTTATCGTCAACATTGTAAACTTGTAATAAGATGCTCTTCAACTTCGTACTTTATTTGGCCTTTTTAACTTTTTTGGATTCGAGCGTCACTGATGAGTCTTTTGTAGACGAAACGCGCGTCTGGCGTATACTAAATTTAGTCCTGGTATCTATAATGAGTTTATTTACGACAGTATTTTCTTGAAATTATGTGGAGATTAATATAGATGTAATCTGTCGAATCAATTTAAATGATTTTATCAAGTAAGATAACGGTTAAAATGTATATGTTTTTATTTTCTGTATTATTTACTTATATAAAAATGAAGAGTTGTAGTGTGGTTGCCAATGACACAACTATCCACCAAAATTCAAAGAAATGAGAGTAAGCAATTAAAAACAACCGTAGGCGGCATTCGACAAGAAGATAACCTAATACCATATAGTTGTCTATTAAGGGCCCAGACATGAAAATATGAAACGTTCAAATTGTCAAGTGTTTTAATCATGTATCACGTTTTATGGATTGAGGTAACAGATATTTTATTTGGAAAATTGGTGTCACGTTTCATAATGACAATGAAACTTAAATATCAATTTTCGTTTATTTTTAAAGTATTGAGTTATAGATAGTTTATTCAATTTTAGACTTTATAAACACTCCCCTGTTTACAAAAAAGATGGAAATGAAACAAAAACACGAATATATGCTAAAGGCGTTTTATTAAATGAACTGCGACATTCGCAATTTAATTATGACGTATATCCTTAAGAAGGTACCGCAGACGCTTTCTGTTTGTACATATGACATTAAATTGACGTTTATCAGGAGAGAGATATCACCGTAGCTTAATCGTACGTGAACAAAACTGTTTGAAATTATAGATGTTTTCCCTGAGTTATAATATAAGGCTTTATAAATTATAATGTTATAACAAAAAAAAAGGAAAGAAAAATAACACAAATTTATGCTGTCGGCGTTTGCAAACAGACATACATCTACTATATTCTTAATTTGATACCTTATTTATATAGAGCCTTATAACTATAGAAAAGAAAGAAGAAAAAAAACCCAACAAACTTATGATGTAGGCGTTTGAAAAAAAACATACCTCTACGTATATATATCTTCAGAGATCGTATATATCAGCGACGATAATTCGTACGCTATTTTCACAATTTACTTAATGCGGAAATTATAGAACAGGAAAGACAAAAACGTTTGTGTTTATTAGGGTTTATGACATAACAGGGTGTAAAATACTAAAAACTGAGGTTTTTTGTTACTTCAAGGAATAAACAAAATTGAGCAGGAAATGTATTAAACACGAGAAATTAAAATAGTTTAAGGTATTAAAATCCCAGCCATCACTATGATGCATTGTCCTTGTTCTGATGTACTTATTAACCTTAATATAAATACAAGTATAATAAAAACCACAATCGGATGTAGTAGGCGTTTTCAAATAGACATACATCTACAACATTCTTAATTTTATACCTTATATCTTGAGAAATCGTAGGATCAGCGACGCTAATTCGTTCGTAATTTTTACAGTTAAATGAATGCAGAAATTATAATTATTAAAAACAGTAAAGACAAAATATATTAATATATGTGTATATTAAAGGTTAATAACATAACAGGGTGTAAAATTAATTAAACGAATGTATTTTGTTACTGTAAGGAGTAAATAAAACTCAGGAAATGAATTAAGGAAACACGACAAATTAAAAGAGGATACAGTACAACTAGTATCTCAATTGTTTGTAAAACAATTGAAAGGTCTTTCCTGTAAAAGTGATGTTTTCGTAATGTTCTTTGTACGACCTTTCGTTTGATATACGACAAGCATACCTTTTGAAACTTTTAGCTTTTTACACTTAATGACCTCATCCGCCTACATTTTTTAGATCGGAAGTATGATATATGTAACACAGGGTGGATGAGCTTTCATTTGATATGCGACAACGCCATGTTCTAAAAAGTTTGATTTTTGCACTTAATAACCCCATCCAACCAATTTTTGGAGGTCGGGAATTTGATATTTCAAATGTACACATCATGACCTTTCATTTGATATACAACAACCCTATCGTAAAAGAAAATTTATTTTTTGCACTCAATGACCCCATTCAACCAATTTTTGGGGGACGTCAATTTGAAATTTGAAATGTACGCTTTATGTTCTTTCATTTGATATGCGACAACCTTACCATCTGAGAAATTTGACTTTTTGCACTAAATGACCCCACCCGTCCCCCTGGGATGAAAAGGGGGTTTAAAATTTTCATTTTTAAGTAGAGTTTATTGAGACCGTCAATTTGATATATCAGATGACCCCATTTGACAAAGTGCCAAAAATGATGCAATATCAACTATATAAATAGAAGTTATGAAACTTATAAATTCAATGGAAAACATGAAAATTTCAAATTGATTTTTTGGTGTTTTTTTCCATGGAATGTTTTTGGTATTTGGTCAAACACATAACTATGTCAACCTCTTCAATTTGTAAAACATTTTAAGTGGTAAGCTGTTGTTGATTCAGAAATACATGCCTCCGCTCGCAAAACTTCAAACTGCATTATCTCTAAAACGACAATAGATATCTCAAATCTGTTAAATGATAAATGATCTACAGTTGAAGGACAACATTATAGAAAAAGAATGTGGACAATTGCAAAGTTCACCAAGGTCACAATTAATCATCAAATATATGATGCAATACAAAACTTGAGAACCGGAAGTCGTAGAGACATGGGACTATCACCATTCAACTCAGGACCACTTGACCTTTCAAATGTCACAAGGTCAAGGTCATAGTATAATGTGAAGGTCAAGGTGAAATTTCATCATGACCTGACATTGACCTCAAATTGAAGGTCTTGAACTACTGATCATCTTTGCAGTTTATAGTAGGTTGATATCTGTTACCTTTAAAAAGATATACACACAATACTATACTTTTAAGAATCATTCCGTCGTAACTTTTGAACAGACAGTCTGAATCTGTTGAGCTCAGTGTATAAAATGTAGAGCTCGTCGAGAGGAACATTTTATACACTGTAAGTATGCAGCAAACTCTTATCGTTTTCTTAATATGTAAGCTTGAAATTGCAGCGTAATTTTTTTTTGCACTCAGTGACCTTTGACCTTGGGTGCATATTCAAGGTCACATGAATTACAGATTATTGGTGCAGGTCCCAAGTCTCTACGACTTCCGGTTCTGAAAATAAAAAAATTCTAAAACTGTTCACAATTTTTCAAGGGGAATAACTCCTTATAAGGGTTAATAACAAAATGATTGTATATGTTCAATAACATTGCCATCTGTTCTTGTACATGTTACCGTTTTCAAATCGATTCTGTCTTGAATACTTTTTGCTAAAAATGTAAAAGAAAGAAATTGCTTCAAGGGGACATAACTCTCATAAGGGATGATGAAATCCTTAGCAGCCTCATATGGTAACATATCATGATAAGATCTAGCTATTGTCCAAATAAGGTCATGATATCTTTTAAAACATTTAAGGGGGGCCATGTTGAAAAAAAACAATAAAAGGGAGATAACTTCTAAAGGGGATGATGAAATCCTACAAAAGTTCATCTTGTAAAAGTTCATGATGAGGTCTATCGATGGTCCATATTTGGTCTTGATAACTTCAACAGAAAGGGGAAGAGGCCTTGTCAAACAAATGTTGGAAGAAAAAAAAGAACTAGTATCTCAATTGTTTGTAAAACAATTGAAAGGTCTTTCCTGTAAAAGTGATGTTTTCGTTATGTACTTTGTACGACCTTTCGTTTGATATACGACAAGCATACCTTTTCAAACTTTTCGCTTTTAACACTTAATGACCTCATCCGCCTACAGTTTTGAGATCGGAAGTATGATATATGTAATACAGAGTAGATGAGCTTTCATTTGATATGCGACAACGCCATTTTCTAGAAAGTTTGATTTTTGCACTTAATAACCCTATCCAACTAATTTTTTGAGGTCGGGAATTTGATATTTTAAATGTACACATCATGACCTTTCATTTGATATACAACAACCCTATCTTTAAAGAAAATTTATATTTTGCACTCAATGACCCCATCCAACCCATTTTTGGGGAGACGTCAATTTGAAATTTGAAATGTACGCTTTATGTTCTTTCATTTGATATGCGACAACCTTACCATCTGAGAAATTTGAATGTTTGCACTAAATGAACCCACCCTGCCCACTGGGATGAAAAGGGGGTTCAAAATTTTCATTTTTAGGTAGAGTTTATTTAGACCTTCAATTTGATATATCAGATGACCCCATTTGACAAAGTACAAATAATGATGCAATATCAACTATATAAATAGAAGTTATGAAACTTACAAAGTCAATGCAAAACTTGAAAATTTCAAAATGATTTTTTGGTGTATTTTTCCATGGAATGTTTTTGGTATTTGGTCAAACATATAACTATGTCAACCTCTTCAATTTCTTAAACATTTAAGTGGTAAGCTCTTGTTGATTCAGAAATACATGCCTCCGCTCGCAAAACTTTAAACTGCAGTATCTCTATAACGACAATAGATATCTCAAATCTGTTAAATGATAAATGATGTCTATCGATGGTCCATATTTGGTCTTGATAACTTCAACAGAAAGGGGAGGAGGCCTTGTCAAACAAATGTTGGAAGAAAAAAAAGAAAAAGAAAAAACATTAGAAAAACTAGTATCTCAATTGTTTGTAAAACAATTGAAAGGTCTTTCCTGTAAAAGTGATGTTTTCGTAATGTTCTTTGTACGACCTTTCGTTCGATATACGACAAGCATACCTTCTGTAACTTTTCGCTTTTTACACTTAATGACCTCATCCGCCTACATTTTTTAGATCGGAAGTATGATATATGTAACACAGGGTAGATGAGCTTTCATTTGATATGCGACAACGCCATGTTTTAAAAAGTTTGATTTTTGCACTTAATAACCTCATCCAACCAATATTTGGAGGTTGGGAATTTGATATTTCAAATGTATACATCATGACCTTTCATTTGATATACAACAACCCTATCGTTAAAGAAAATTTATTTTTTGCACTCAATGACCCCATCCAACCAATTTTCGGGGGACGTCAATTTGAAATTTGAAATGTACGCTTTATGTTCTTTCATTTGATATGCGACAACCTTACCATCTGAGAAATTTGAATGTTTGCACTAAATGACGCCACCCTTCCCCCTGGGATGAAAAGGGGGTTTCAAATTTTCATTTTTTAAGTAGAGTTTATTAAGACCTTCAATTTGATATATCAGATGACCCCATTTGACAAAGTGCAAATAATGATGCAATATCAACTATATTAATAGAAGTTATGAAACTTACAAAGTCAATGCAAAACATGAAAATTTCAAATTGATTTTTTGGTGTTTTTTTCCATGGAATGTTTTTGGTATTTGGTCAAACACATAACTATGTCAACCTCTTCAATTTCTAAAACATTTTTCGTGGTAAACTCTTGATGATTCAGAAATACATGCCTCCGCTCGCAAAACTTCAAACTGCATTATCTCTAAAACGACAATAGATATCTCAAATCTGTTAAATGATAAATGATCTACAGTTGAAGGACAACATTATAGAAAAAGAATGTGGACAATTTCAAAGTTCACCAAGGTCACAATTAATCATCAAATATATGATGCAATACAAAACTTGAGAACCGGAAGTCGTAGAGACATGGGACTATCACCATTCAACTCAGGACCACTTGACCTTTCAAATGTCACAAGGTCAAGGTCATAGTATAATGTGAAGGTCAAGGTGAAATTTCATCATGACCTGACATTGACCTCAAATTGAAGGTCTTGAACTACTGATCATCTTTGCAGTTTATAGTAGGTTGATATCTGTTACCTTTAAAAAGATATACACACAATACTATGCTTTTAAGAATCATCCCGTCGTAACTTTTGAACAGACAGTCGGAATCTTTTGAGCTCAGTGTATAAAATGTAGAGCTCCTCGAGAGGAACATTTTATACACTGTAAGTATGCAGCAAACTCTTATCGTTTTCTTAATATGCAAGCTTGAAATTGCAGCGTACTTTTATTTTGCACTCTGTGACCTTTGACCTTGGGTGCATATTAAAGGTCACATGAATTAAAGATTATTGGTGAAGGTTCCAGGTCTGTATGACTTCCGGTTCTCGAAATACAATTTTTCAAAAATTATGTTCATTTTTTCAAGGGAAATAACTCCTTATAAGGGTTAATAACAAAATTATTGTACATGTCCATTAACATTGTTATCTGTTCCTGTACATGTTGCCGTTTTCAAATCGATTCTATCTCTTATACTTTTTGAGAAAAATGCAAAGGAAAGAAATTGCTTCAAGGGGATATAACTCTCATAGGGGGCGATGAAATCCTTAGCAGCCTCATATGGTAACACATCATGATGAGATCTAACTTTTGTCCAAATAAGGTCATGATATCTTTTAAAACATTTAAGGGGGGCCATGTTGAAAAAAATCAATAAAAGGGAGATAACTTCTAAAGGGGATGATGAAATCCTACAAAAGTACATCTGGTAAAAGTTCATGATGAGGTCTATCAATGATCCATATTTGGTCTTGATAACTTCAACAGAAAGGGGATGAGGCCTTGTCAAACAAATGTTGGAAGAAAAAAAAGAAAAAGAAAAAACACTAGTATCTCAATTGTTTGTAAAACAATTGAAAGGTCTTTCCTGTAAAAGTGATGTTTAAGGTCTTTCCTCTCCGCGAGGAAAGACCTTATTGTTTTTCTAATGTTTTTTTTTTTTCTTTTTTTTCTTTTTTTTCTTCCAACATTTGTTTGACAAGGCCTCATCCCCTTTCTGTTGAAGTTATCAATACCAAATATGGATCATTGATAGACCTCATCATGAACTTTTACCAGATGAACTTTTGTAGGATTTCATCATCCCCTTTAGAAGTTATCTCCCTTTTATTGATTTTTTTCAACATGGCCCCCCTTAAATGTTTTAAAAGATATCATGACCTTATTTGGACAAAAGTTAGATCTCATCATGATGTGTTACCATATGAGGCTGCTAAGGATTTCATCATTCCATATGAGAGTTATGTCCCCTTGAAGCAATTTCTTTCTTTTACATTTTTATCAAAAAGTATTCAAGATAGATTCGATTTGAAAACGGCAACATGTACAAGACCAAATTGCAATGATAATAAACATATACAATCATTTAGTTGTTAACCCTTATAAGGAGATATTTCCCTTGAAAAAATATACACAATTTTTGAAAAATTGTATCTCGAGAACCGGAAGTCGTAAAGACTTGGGACCTACACCAATAATCTTAAGTTCATGTGACCTTTAATTTGCACCCAAGGTCAAAGGTCACCAAGTGCAAAAAAAAATTACGCTGCAATTTCAAGCTTGCATATTAAGAAAACGATAAGAGTTTGCTGCATACTTACAGTGTATAAAATGTTCCTCTCGACGAGCTCTACATTTTATACACTGAGCTCAAAAGATTCCGACTGTCTGTTCAAAAGTTACGACGGGATGATTCTTAAAAGTATAGTATTGTGTGTATATCTTTTTAAAGGTAACAGATATCAACCTACTATAAACAGCAAAGATGATCAGTAGTTCAAGACCTTCAATTTGAGGTCAATGTCAGGTCATGATGAAATTTCACCTTGACCTTCACATTATACTATGACCTTGACCTTGTGACATTTGAAAGGTCAAGTGGTCTTGAGTTGAATGGTGATAGTCCCATGTCTCTACGACTTCCGGTTCTCAAGTTTTGTATTGCATCATATATTTGATGATTAATTGTGACCTTGGTGAACTTTGAAATTGTCCACATTCTTTTTCTATAATGTTGTCCTTCAACTGTAGATCATTTATCATTTAACAGATTTGAGATATCTATTGTCGTTTTAGAGATAATGCAGTTTGAAGTTTTGCTAGCGGAGGCATGTATTTCTGAATCATCAAGAGCTTACCACGAAAAATGTTTTAGAAATTGAAGAGGTGGACATAGTTATGTGTTTGACCAAATACCAAAAACATTCCATGGAAAAAAACACCAAAAAATCAATTTGAAATTTTCATGTTTTGCATTGACTTTGTAAGTTTCATAACTTCTATTTATATAGTTGATATTGCATCATTATTTGCACTTTGTCAAATGGGGTCATCTGATATATCAAATTGAAGGTCTTAATAAACTCTACTTAAAAAATGAAAATTTTAACCCCCCTTTTCATCCCAGGGGGAAGGGTGGGGTCATTTAGTGCAAACATTCAAATTTCTCAAATGGTAAGGTTGTCGCATATCAAATGAAAGAACATAAAGCGTACATTTCAAATTTCAAATTGACGTCCCCCAAAAATTGGTTGGATGGGGTCATTGAGTGCAAAAAATAAATTTTCTTTTACGATAGGGTTGTTGTATATCAAATGAAAGGTCATGATGTATACATTTGAAATATCAAATTCCCAACCTCCAAAAATTGGTTGGATGAGGTTATTAAGTGCAACAATCAAACTTTTTAAAACATGGCGTTGTCGCATATCAAATGAAAGCTCATCTACCCTGTGTTACATATATCATACTTCCGATCTAAAAAATGTAGGCGGATGAGGTCATTAAGTGTAAAAAGCGAAAAGTTACAGAAGGTATGCTTGTCGTATATCGAACGAAAGGTCGTACAAAGAACATTACGAAAACATCACTTTTACAGGAAAGACCTTTCAATTGTTTTACAAACAATTGAGATACTAGTTTCGTATTGTAATTTGTACGACCTTTCGTTTGATATAAGACAGCATACCTTCTGAAACTTTTCGCTTTTTACACTTAATGACCTCATCCGCCTACATTTTTGAGATCGGAATTATGATACATGGAACAGAGTAGATGAGCTTTCTTTTGATATGCGACAACACCATGTTCTAAAAAGTTTGATTTTTGCACTTAATAACCCTATCCAACTAATTTTTGGAGGTCGGGAATTTGATATATCAAATGTACACATCATGACCTTTCATTTGATATACAACAACCCTACCTTAAAAGAAAATTTATTTTTTGCACTCAATGACCCCATCCAACCAATTTTTTGGAGACGTCAATTTGAAATTTGAAATGTACGCTTTATGTTCTTTCATTTGATATGCAACAACCTTACCATCTGAGAAATTTGAATGTTTGCACTAAATGACCCCACCCGTCCCCCTGGGATGAAAAGGAGGTTTAAAATTTTCATTTTTAAGTAGAGTTTATTGAGACCTTCAATTTGATATATCAGATGACCCCATTTGACAAAGTGCAAATAATGATGCAATATCAACTATATAAATAGAAGTTATGAAACTTACAAAGTCAATGCAAAACTTGAAAATTTCAAATTGATTTTTTGGTGTTTTTTTCCATGGAATGTTTTTGGTATTTGGTCAAACATATAACTATGTCAACCTCTTCAATTTCTAAGACATTTTAAGTGGTAAACTCTTGATGATTCAGAAATACATGCCTCCGCTCGCAAAACTTCAAACTGCATTATCTCTAAAAGGACTATAGATATTTCAAATATGTTAAATGATAAACGATATACAGTTGAACAACAACATTATAGAAAAAGAATTGGGACAATTTCAAAGTTCATAAAGGTCACAATTTATCATCAAATATATGATGCAATACTAAACTTAAGAACCGGAAGTCGTAGAAACATGGGACTAGCACCATTCAACTCAGGACCACTTAACCTTTCAACTATCACAAGGTCAAGGTCATAGTATACTGTGAAGGTCAAGGTGAAATTTCATCATGACCTGACATTGACCTCAAATTGAAGGTCTCGAACTACTGATCATCTTTGCAGTTTATAGTAGGTTGATATCTGTTACCTTTAAAAAGATATTCACACAATACTATACTTTTAAGAATCATCCCGTTGTAACTTTTGAACAGACGGTCGGACATTTTTGGGCTTATTGTATAAAATGTAGAGCTTGTCGAGAAGAACATTTCATACGCTGTATGTATGCAGCAAAGTCTTATCGTTTTCCTAATATGTAAGCTTGAAATTGCAGCGTAATTTTTGTTTGCACTCGGTGACCTTTGACCTTGGGTGCATATTAAAGGTCATATGAATTTAAGATTATTGGTGAAGGTTACAAGTCTCTATGACTTCCGGTTCTTGAATATAAATTTTTGAAAATATATTTTTAATTTCTAAAGGGAAATAACTCCTTATAAGGGTTAATAACAAATAAATTGTTTATGTTTATAAACATTGCCATCTGTTCTAATACATGCTGTCATTTTCAATTAAATTCTATCTCTAATACTTTTTGAAAAAAATGCAAATAAAAGAAATTGATTCAAGGGGATATAACTCTCAAAGTAGATGATGAAATCCTATGCAGCCTCATATGGTAATACATTGTGATGAGATCTACCTTTTGTCCAAATAAAGTCGTGATATCTTTTAACACATTTTGGGGGGACCATGTTGAAAAAAATCAACAAAAGGGAGATAACTTCTTAAGGGGAAGGTGAAATCCTACAAAAGTTCATCTGGTAAAAGTTCATGTTGAGGTCTATTGATGGTTTAATTTTGGTATTGATAACTCCAATAGAAGCGGTAGGAGGGCGAGCCAAACAAATGCTGGAAGAAAAAAAAGAAAAAACTAGTATCTCAATTGTTTGTAAAACAATTGAAAGGTCTTTCCTGTAAAAGTGATGTTTTCGTATTGTAATTTGTACGACCTTTCGTTTGATATAAGACAGCATACCTTCTGAAACTTTTCGCTTTTTACACTTAATGACCTCATCCGCCTACATTTTTGAGATCGGAATTATGATACATGGAACAGAGTAGATGAGCTTTCTTTTGATATGCGACAACACCATGTTCTAAAAAGTTTGATTTTTGCACTTAATAACCCTATCCAACTAATTTTTGGAGGTCGGGAATTTGATATATCAAATGTACACATCATGACCTTTCATTTGATATACAACAACCCTACCTTAAAAGAAAATTTATTTTTTGCACTCAATGACCCCATCCAACCAATTTTTTGGAGACGTCAATTTGAAATTTGAAATGTACGCTTTATGTTCTTTCATTTGATATGCAACAACCTTACCATCTGAGAAATTTGAATGTTTGCACTAAATGACCCCACCCGTCCCCCTGGGATGAAAAGGAGGTTTAAAATTTTCATTTTTAAGTAGAGTTTATTGAGACCTTCAATTTGATATATCAGATGACCCCATTTGACAAAGTGCAAATAATGATGCAATATCAACTATATAAATAGAAGTTATGAAACTTACAAAGTCAATGCAAAACTTGAAAATTTCAAATTGATTTTTTGGTGTTTTTTTCCATGGAATGTTTTTGGTATTTGGTCAAACATATAACTATGTCAACCTCTTCAATTTCTAAGACATTTTAAGTGGTAAACTCTTGATGATTCAGAAATACATGCCTCCGCTCGCAAAACTTCAAACTGCATTATCTCTAAAAGGACTATAGATATTTCAAATATGTTAAATGATAAACGATATACAGTTGAACAACAACATTATAGAAAAAGAATTGGGACAATTTCAAAGTTCATAAAGGTCACAATTTATCATCAAATATATGATGCAATACTAAACTTAAGAACCGGAAGTCGTAGAAACATGGGACTAGCACCATTCAACTCAGGACCACTTAACCTTTCAACTATCACAAGGTCAAGGTCATAGTATACTGTGAAGGTCAAGGTGAAATTTCATCATGACCTGACATTGACCTCAAATTGAAGGTCTCGAACTACTGATCATCTTTGCAGTTTATAGTAGGTTGATATCTGTTACCTTTAAAAAGATATTCACACAATACTATACTTTTAAGAATCATCCCGTTGTAACTTTTGAACAGACGGTCGGACATTTTTGGGCTTATTGTATAAAATGTAGAGCTTGTCGAGAAGAACATTTCATACGCTGTATGTATGCAGCAAAGTCTTATCGTTTTCCTAATATGTAAGCTTGAAATTGCAGCGTAATTTTTGTTTGCACTCGGTGACCTTTGACCTTGGGTGCATATTAAAGGTCATATGAATTTAAGATTATTGGTGAAGGTTACAAGTCTCTATGACTTCCGGTTCTCGAATATAAATTTTTGAAAATATATTTTTAATTTCTAAAGGGAAATAACTCCTTATAAGGGTTAATAACAAATAAATTGTTTATGTTTATAAACATTGCCATCTGTTCTAATACATGCTGTCATTTTCAATTAAATTCTATCTCTAATACTTTTTGAAAAAAATGCAAATAAAAGAAATTGATTCAAGGGGATATAACTCTCAAAGTAGATGATGAAATCCTATGCAGCCTCATATGGTAATACATTATGATGAGATCTACCTTTTGTCCAAATAAAGTCGTGATATCTTTTAACACATTTTGGGGGGACCATGTTGAAAAAAATCAACAAAAGGGAGATAACTTCTTAAGGGGAAGGTGAAATCCTACAAAAGTTCATCTGGTAAAAGTTCATGTTGAGGTCTATTGATGGTTTAATTTTGGTATTGATAACTCCAATAGAAGCGGTAGGAGGGCGAGCCAAACAAATGCTGGAAGAAAAAAAAGAAAAAAAAACATTAGAAAAACAATAAGGTCTTTCCTCACGGAGAGGAAAAGACCTTAATTAGAAAAACTAGTATCTCAATTGTTTGTAAAACAATTGAAAGGTCTTTCCTGTAAAAGTGATGTTTTCGTAATGTTCTTTGTACGACCTTTCGTTCGATATACGACAAGCATACCTTCTGTAACTTTTCGCTTTTTACACTTAATGACCTCATCTGCCTACATTTTTTAGATCGGAAGTATGATATATGTAACACAGGGTAGATGAGCTTTCATTTGATATGCGACAACGCCATGTTTTAAAAAGTTTGATTGTTGCACTTAATAACCTCATCCAACCAATTTTTGGAGGTTTGGAATTTGATATTTCAAATGTATACATCATGACCTTTCATTTGATATACAACAACCCTATCGTAAAAGAAAATTTATTTTTTGCACTCAATGACCCCATCCAACCAATTTTTGGGGGACGTCAATTTGAAATTTGAAATGTACGCTTTATGTTCTTTCATTTGATATGCGACAACCTTACCATTTGAGAAATTTGAATGTTTGCACTAAATGACCCCACCCGAAAAGGGGGGTTAAAATTTTCATTTTTTAAGTAGAGTTTATTAAGACCTTCAATTTGATATATCAGATGACCCCATTTGACAAAGTGCAAATAATGATGCAATATCAACTATATAAATAGAAGTTATGAAACTTACAAAGTCAATGCAAAACATGAAAATTTCAAATTGATTTTTTGGTGTTTTTTTCCATGGAATGTTTTTGGTATTTGGTCAAACACATAACTATGTCCACCTCTTCAATTTCTAAAACATTTTTCGTGGTAAGCTCTTGATGATTCAGAAATACATGCCTCCGCTCGCAAAACTTCAAACTGCATTATCTCTAAAACGACAATAGATATCTCAAATCTGTTAAATGATAAATGATCTACAGTTGAAGGACAACATTATAGAAAAAGAATGTGGACAATTTCAAAGTTCACCAAGGTCACAATTAATCATCAAATATATGATGCAATACAAAACTTGAGAACCGGAAGTCGTAGAGACATGGGACTATCACCATTCAACTCAAGACCACTTGACCTTTCAAATGTCACAAGGTCAAGGTCATAGTATAATGTGAAGGTCAAGGTGAAATTTCATCATGACCTGACATTGACCTCAAATTGAAGGTCTTGAACTACTGATTATCTTTGCTGTTTATAGTAGGTTGATATCTGTTACCTTTAAAAAGATATACACACAATACTATACTTTTAAGAATCATCCCGTCGTAACTTTTGAACAGACAGTCGGAATCTTTTGAGCTCAGTGTATAAAATGTAGAGCTCGTCGAGAGGAACATTTTATACACTATAAGTATGCAGCAAACTCTTATCGTTTTCTTAATATGCAAGCTTGAAATTGCAGCGTAATTTTTTTTTGCACTTGGTGACCTTTGACCTTGGGTGCAAATTAAAGGTCACATGAACTTAAGATTATTGGTGTAGGTCCCAAGTCTTTACGACTTCCGGTTCTCGAGATACAATTTTTCAAAAATTGTGTATATTTTTTCAAGGGAAATATCTCCTTATAAGGGTTAACAACTAAATGATTGTATATGTTTATTATCATTGCCATTTGGTCTTGTACATGTTGCCGTTTTCAAATCGAATCTATCTTGAATACTTTTTGATAAAAATGTAAAAGAAAGAAATTGCTTCAAGGGGACGTAACTCTCATAGGGAATGATGAAATCCTTAGCAGCCTCATATGGTAACACATCATGATGAGATCTAACTTTTGTCCAAATAAGGTCATGATATCTTTTAAAACATTTAAGGGGGGCCATGTTGAAAAAAATCAATAAAAGGGAGATAACTTCTAAAGGGGATGATGAAATCTTACAAAAGTTCATCTGGTAAAAGTTCATGATGAGGTCTATCAATGATCCATATTTGGTATTGATAACTTCAACAGAAAGGGGATGAGGCCTTGTCAAACAAATGTTGGAAGAAAAAAAAGAAAAACTAGTATCTCAATTGTTTGTAAAACAATTGAAAGGTCTTTCCTGTAAAAGTGATGTTTTCGTTATGTACTTTGTACGACCTTTCGTTTGATATACGACAAGCATACCTTTTCAAACTTTTCGCTTTTAACACTTAATGACCTCATCCGCCTACAGTTTTGAGATCGGAAGTATGATATATGTAATACAGAGTAGATGAGCTTTCATTTGATATGCGACAACGCCATTTTCTAGAAAGTTTGATTTTTGCACTTAATAACCCTATCCAACTAATTTTTTGAGGTCGGGAATTTGATATTTTAAATGTACACATCATGACCTTTCATTTGATATACAACAACCCTATCTTTAAAGAAAATTTATATTTTGCACTCAATGACCCCATCCAACCCATTTTTGGGAGACGTCAATTTGAAATTTGAAATGTACGCTTTATGTTCTTTCATTTGATATGCGACAACCTTACCATCTGAGAAATTTGAATGTTTGCACTAAATGAACCCACCCTGCCCACTGGGATGAAAAGGGGGTTCAAAATTTTCATTTTTAGGTAGAGTTTATTTAGACCTTCAATTTGATATATCAGATGACCCCATTTGACAAAGTACAAATAATGATGCAATATCAACTATATAAATAGAAGTTATGAAACTTACAAAGTCAATGCAAAACTTGAAAATTTCAAAATGATTTTTTGGTGTATTTTTCCATGGAATGTTTTTGGTATTTGGTCAAACATATAACTATGTCAACCTCTTCAATTTCTTAAACATTTTAAGTGGTAAGCTCTTGTTGATTCAGAAATACATGCCTCCGCTCGCAAAACTTTAAACTGCAGTATCTCTATAACGACAATAGATATCTCAAATCTGTTAAATGATAAATGATCTACAGTTGAAGGACAACATTATAGAAAAAGAATTGGGACAATTTCAAAGTTCACCAAGGTCACAATTAATCATCAAATATATGATGCAATACCAAACTTGAGAACCGGAAGTCATAGAGACATGGGACTATCACCATTCAACTCAGGACCACTTGACCTTTCAGAGATCACAATGTCAAGGTCATAGTATAATGTGAAGGTCAAGGTGAAATTGCATCATGACGTAACATTGACCTCAAATTGAAGGTCTTGAATTACTGATCATCTTTGCAGTATATAGTAGGTTGATATCTGTTACCTTAAAAAAGATATACACAAAATACTAGATTTTTAAGAATCATCCCGTTGTAACTTTTGAACAGACGGTCGGACATTTTTCGGTTAATAATATAAAATGTAGAGCTCGTCGAGAGGAACATTTTATACGCTGTATGTATGCAGCAAAGTCTTATCGTTTTCCTAATATGTAAGCTTGAAATTGCAGCGTAATTTTTTTTTGCACTCAGTGACCTTTGACCTTGGGTGCATATTCAAGGTCACATGAATTACAGATTATTGGTGCAGGTCCCAAGTCTCTACGACTTCCGGTTCTGAAAATAAAAAAATTCTAAAACTGTTCACAATTTTTCAAGGGGAATAACTCCTTATAAGGGTTAATAACAAAATGATTGTATATGTTCAATAACATTGCCCTCTGTTCTTGTACATGTTACCGTTTTCAAATCGATTCTGTCTTGAATACTTTTTGCTAAAAATGTAAAAGAAAGAAATTGCTTCAAGGGGACATAACTCTCATAAGAGATGATGAAATCCTTAGCAGCCTCATATGGTAACATATCATGATAAGATCTAGCTATTGTCCAAATAAGGTCATGATATCTTTTAAAACATTTAAGGGGGGCCATGTTGAAAAAAATCAATAAAAGGGAGATAACTTCTAAAGGGGATGATGAAATCCTACAAAAGTTCATCTTGTAAAAGTTCATGATGAGGTCTATCGATGGTCCATATTTGGTCTTGATAACTTCAACAGAAAGGGGAGGAGGCCTTGTCAAACAAATGTTGGAAGAAAAAAAAGAAAAAGAAAAAGAAAAAAAAACATTAGAAAAACAATAAGGTCTTTCCTCACCTAGGGGAAAGACCTTAACAATAAGGTCTTTCCTCACGTAGGGGAAAGACCTTAAAAAGACTAGTATCTCAATTGTTTGTAAAACAATTGAAAGGTCTTTCCTGTAAAAGGGATGTTTTCGTAATGTTCTTTGTACGACCTTTCGTTCGATATAAGACAAGCATACCTTCTGTAACTTTTCGCTTTTTACACTTAATGACCTCATCCGCCTACATTTTTTAGATCGGAAGTATGATATATGTAACACAGGGTAGATGAGCTTTCATTTGATATGCGACAACGCCATGTTTTAAAAAGTTTGATTTTTGCACTTAATAACCTCATCCAACCAATTTTTGGAGGTTGGGAATTTGATATTTCAAATGTACACATCATGACCTTTCATTTGATATACAACAACCCTATCGTAAAAGAAAATTTATTTTTTGCACTCAATGACCCCATCCAACCAATTTTTGGGGGACGTCAATTTGAAATTTGAAATGTACGCTTTATGTTCTTTCATTTGATATGCGACAACCTTACCATCTGAGAAATTTGAATGTTTGCACTAAATGACCCCACCCTTCCCCCTGGGATGAAAAGGGGGTTTAAAATTTTCATTTTTAAGTAGAGTTTATTAAGACCTTCAATTTGATATATCAGATGACCCCATTTGACAAAGTGCAAATAATGATGCAATATCAACTATATAAATAGAAGTTATGAAACTTACAAAGTCAATGCAAAACATGAAAATTTCAAATTGATTTTTTGGTGTTTTTTTCCATGGAATGTTTTTGGTATTTGGTCAAACATATAACTATGTCAACCTCTTCAATTTCTAAAACATTTTTCGTGGTAAGCTCTTGATGATTCAGAAATACATGCCTCCGCTCGAAAAACTTCAAACTGCATTATCTCTAAAACGACAATAGATATCTCAAATCTGTTAAATGATAAATGATCTACAGTTGAAGGACAACATTATAGAAAAAGAATGTGGACAATTTCAAAGTTCACCAAGGTCACAATTAATCATCAAATATATGATGCAATACAAAACTTGAGAACCGGAAGTCGTAGAGACATGGGACTATCACCATTCAACTCAGGACCACTTGACCTTTCAAATGTCACAAGGTCAAGGTCATAGTATAATGTGAAGGTCAAGGTGAAATTTCATCATGACCTGACATTGACCTCAAATTGAAGGTCTTGAACTACTGATCATCTTTGCAGTTTATAGTAGGTTGATATCTGTTACCTTTAAAAAGATATACACACAATACTATACTTTTAAGAATCATCCCGTCGTAACTTTTGAACAGACAGTCGGAATCTTTTGAGCTCAGTGTATAAAATGTAGAGCTCGTCGAGAGGAACATTTTATACACTGTAAGTATGCAGCAAACTCTTATCGTTTTCTTAATATGCAAGCTTGAAATTGCAGCGTAATTTTTTTTGGCACTTGGTGACCTTTGACCTTGGGTGCAAATTAAAGGTCACATGAACTTAAGATTATTGGTGTAAGTCCGAAGTCTTTACGACTTCCGGTTCTCGAGATACAATTTTTAAAAAATTGTGTATATTTTTTCAAGGGAAATAACTCCTTATAAGGGTTAACAACAAAATGATTGTATATGTTTATTATCATTGCCATTTGGTCTTGTACATGTTGCCGTTTTCAAATCGATTCTATCTTGAATACTTTTTGAGAAAAATGTAAAAGAAAGAAATTGCTTCAAGGGGACGTAACTCTCATAGGGAATGATGAAATCCTTAGCAGCTTCATATGGTAACACATCATGATGAGATCTAACTTTTGTCCAAATAAGGTCATGATATCTTTTAAAACATTTAAGGGGGGCCATGTTGAAAAAAATCAATAAAAGGGAGATAACTTCTAAAGGGGATGATGAAATCCTACAAAAGTTCATCTGGTAAAAGTTCATGATGAGGTCTATCAATGATCCATATTTGGTCTTGATAACTTCAACAGAAAGGGGATGAGGCCTTGTCAAACAAATGTTGGAAGAAAAAAAAGAAAAAGACTAGTATCTCAATTGTTTGTAAAACAATTGAAAGGTCTTTCCTGTAAAAGTGATGTTTTCGTATTGTAATTTGTACGACCTTTCGTTTGATATAAGACAGCATACCTTCTGAAACTTTTCGCTTTTTACACTTAATGACCTCATCCGCCTACATTTTTGAGATCGGAATTATGATACATGGAACAGAGTAGATGAGCTTTCTTTTGATATGCGACAACACCATGTTCTAAAAAGTTTGATTTTTGCACTTAATAACCCTATCCAACTAATTTTTGGAGGTCGGGAATTTGATATATCAAATGTACACATCATGACCTTTCATTTGATATACAACAACCCTACCTTAAAAGAAAATTTATTTTTTGCACTCAATGACCCCATCCAACCAATTTTTTGGAGACGTCAATTTGAAATTTGAAATGTACGCTTTATGTTCTTTCATTTGATATGCAACAACCTTACCATCTGAGAAATTTGAATGTTTGCACTAAATGACCCCACCCGTCCCCCTGGGATGAAAAGGAGGTTTAAAATTTTCATTTTTAAGTAGAGTTTATTGAGACCTTCAATTTGATATATCAGATGACCCCATTTGACAAAGTGCAAATAATGATGCAATATCAACTATATAAATAGAAGTTATGAAACTTACAAAGTCAATGCAAAACTTGAAAATTTCAAATTGATTTTTTGGTGTTTTTTTCCATGGAATGTTTTTGGTATTTGGTCAAACATATAACTATGTCAACCTCTTCAATTTCTAAGACATTTTAAGTGGTAAACTCTTGATGATTCAGAAATACATGCCTCCGCTCGCAAAACTTCAAACTGCATTATCTCTAAAAGGACTATAGATATTTCAAATATGTTAAATGATAAACGATATACAGTTGAACAACAACATTATAGAAAAAGAATTGGGACAATTTCAAAGTTCATAAAGGTCACAATTTATCATCAAATATATGATGCAATACTAAACTTAAGAACCGGAAGTCGTAGAAACATGGGACTAGCACCATTCAACTCAGGACCACTTAACCTTTCAACTATCACAAGGTCAAGGTCATAGTATACTGTGAAGGTCAAGGTGAAATTTCATCATGACCTGACATTGACCTCAAATTGAAGGTCTCGAACTACTGATCATCTTTGCAGTTTATAGTAGGTTGATATCTGTTACCTTTAAAAAGATATTCACACAATACTATACTTTTAAGAATCATCCCGTTGTAACTTTTGAACAGACGGTCGGACATTTTTGGGCTTATTGTATAAAATGTAGAGCTTGTCGAGAAGAACATTTCATACGCTGTATGTATGCAGCAAAGTCTTATCGTTTTCCTAATATGTAAGCTTGAAATTGCAGCGTAATTTTTGTTTGCACTCGGTGACCTTTGACCTTGGGTGCATATTAAAGGTCATATGAATTTAAGATTATTGGTGAAGGTTACAAGTCTCTATGACTTCCGGTTCTCGAATATAAATTTTTGAAAATATATTTTTAATTTCTAAAGGGAAATAACTCCTTATAAGGGTTAATAACAAATAAATTGTTTATGTTTATAAACATTGCCATCTGTTCTAATACATGCTGTCATTTTCAATTAAATTCTATCTCTAATACTTTTTGAAAAAAATGCAAATAAAAGAAATTGATTCAAGGGGATATAACTCTCAAAGTAGATGATGAAATCCTATGCAGCCTCATATGGTAATACATTATGATGAGATCTACCTTTTGTCCAAATAAAGTCGTGATATCTTTTAACACATTTTGGGGGGACCATGTTGAAAAAAATCAACAAAAGGGAGATAACTTCTTAAGGGGAAGGTGAAATCCTACAAAAGTTCATCTGGTAAAAGTTCATGTTGAGGTCTATTGATGGTTTAATTTTGGTATTGATAACTCCAATAGAAGCGGTAGGAGGGCGAGCCAAACAAATGCTGGAAGAAAAAAAAGAAAAAAAAACATTAGAAAAACAATAAGGTCTTTCCTCACGGAGAGACTAGTATCTCAATTGTTTGTAAAACAATTGAAAGGTCTTTCCTGTAAAAGTGATGTTTTCGTATTGTAATTTGTACGACCTTTCGTTTGATATAAGACAGCATACCTTCTGAAACTTTTCGCTTTTTACACTTAATGACCTCATCCGCCTACATTTTTGAGATCGGAATTATGATACATGGAACAGAGTAGATGAGCTTTCTTTTGATATGCGACAACACCATGTTCTAAAAAGTTTGATTTTTGCACTTAATAACCCTATCCAACTAATTTTTGGAGGTCGGGAATTTGATATATCAAATGTACACATCATGACCTTTCATTTGATTTACAACAACCCTACCTTAAAAGAAAATTTATTTTTTGCACTCAATGACCCCATCCAACCAATTTTTTGGAGACGTCAATTTGAAATTTGAAATGTACGCTTTATGTTCTTTCATTTGATATGCAACAACCTTACCATCTGAGAAATTTGAATGTTTGCACTAAATGACCCCACCCGTCCCCCTGGGATGAAAAGGAGGTTTAAAATTTTCATTTTTAAGTAGAGTTTATTGAGACCTTCAATTTGATATATCAGATGACCCCATTTGACAAAGTGCAAATAATGATGCAATATCAACTATATAAATAGAAGTTATGAAACTTACAAAGTCAATGCAAAACTTGAAAATTTCAAATTGATTTTTTGGTGTTTTTTTCCATGGAATGTTTTTGGTATTTGGTCAAACATATAACTATGTCAACCTCTTCAATTTCTAAGACATTTTAAGTGGTAAACTCTTGATGATTCAGAAATACATGCCTCCGCTCGCAAAACTTCAAACTGCATTATCTCTAAAAGGACTATAGATATTTCAAATATGTTAAATGATAAACGATATACAGTTGAACAACAACATTATAGAAAAAGAATTGGGGACAATTTCAAAGTTCATAAAGGTCACAATTTATCATCAAATATATGATGCAATACTAAACTTAAGAACCGGAAGTCGTAGAAACATGGGACTAGCACCATTCAACTCAGGACCACTTAACCTTTCAACTATCACAAGGTCAAGGTCATAGTATACTGTGAAGGTCAAGGTGAAATTTCATCATGACCTGACATTGACCTCAAATTGAAGGTCTCGAACTACTGATCATCTTTGCAGTTTATAGTAGGTTGATATCTGTTACCTTTAAAAAGATATTCACACAATACTATACTTTTAAGAATCATCCCGTTGTAACTTTTGAACAGACGGTCGGACATTTTTGGGCTTATTGTATAAAATGTAGAGCTTGTCGAGAAGAACATTTCATACGCTGTATGTATGCAGCAAAGTCTTATCGTTTTCCTAATATGTAAGCTTGAAATTGCAGCGTAATTTTTGTTTGCACTCGGTGACCTTTGACCTTGGGTGCATATTAAAGGTCATATGAATTTAAGATTATTGGTGAAGGTTACAAGTCTCTATGACTTCCGGTTCTCGAATATAAATTTTTGAAAATATATATTTTTAATTTCTAAAGGGAAATAACTCCTTATAAGGGTTAATAACAAATACATTGTTTATGTTTATAAACATTGCCATCTGTTCTAATACATGCTGTCATTTTCAATTAAATTCTATCTCTAATACTTTTTGAAAAAAATGCAAATAAAAGAAATTGATTCAAGGGGATATAACTCTCAAAGTAGATGATGAAATCCTATGCAGCCTCATATGGTAATACATTATGATGAGATCTACCTTTTGTCCAAATAAAGTCGTGATATCTTTTAACACATTTTGGGGGGACCATGTTGAAAAAAATCAACAAAAGGGAGATAACTTCTTAAGGGGAAGGTGAAATCCTACAAAAGTTCATCTGGTAAAAGTTCATGTTGAGGTCTATTGATGGTTTAATTTTGGTATTGATAACTCCAATAGAAGCGGTAGGAGGGCGAGCCAAACAAATGCTGGAAGAAAAAAAAGAAAAAAAAACATTAGAAAAACAATAAGGTCTTTCCTCACGGAGAGGAAAGACCTTAAAAAAACACTAGTATCTCAATTGTTTGTAAAACAATTGAAAGGTCTTTCCTGTAAAAGTGATGTTTTCGTAATGTTCTTTGTACGACCTTTCGTTCGATATACGACAAGCATACCTTCTGTAACTTTTCGCTTTTTACACTTAATGACCTCATCCGCCTACATTTTTTAGATCGGAAGTATGATATATGTAACACAGGGTAGATGAGCTTTCATTTGATATGCGTCAACGCCATGTTTTAAAAAGTTTGATTTTTGCACTTAATGACCTCATCCAACCAATTTTTGGAGGTTGGGAATTTGATATTTCAAATGTACACATCATGACCTTTCATTTGATATACAACAACCATATCGTAAAAGAAAATTTATTTTTTGCACTCAATGACCCCATCCAACCAATTTTGGGGTGACGTCAATTTGAAATTTGAAATGTACGCTTTATGTTCTTTCATTTGATATGCGACAACCTTACCATCTGAGAAATTTGAATGTTTGCACTCAATGACCCCACCCTTCCCCCTGGGATGAAAAGAGGGTTTAAAATTTTCATTTTTAAGTAGAGTTTATTAAGACCTTCAATTTGATATATCAGATGACCCCATTTGACAAAGTGCAAATACTGATGCAATATCAACTATATAAATAGAAGTTATGAAACTTACAAAGTCAATGCAAAACATGAAAATTTCAAATTGATTTTTTGGTGTTTTTTTTATGGAATGTTTTTGGTATTTGGTCAAACACATAACTATGTCAACCTCTTCAATTTCTAAAACATTTTTCGTGGTAAGCTCTTGATGATTCAGAAATACATGCCTCCGCTCGCAAAACTTCAAACTGCATTATCTCTAAAACGACAATAGATATCTCAAATCTGTTAAATGATAAATGATCTACAGTTGAAGGACAACATTATAGAAAAAGAATGTGGACAATTTCAAAGTTCACCAAGGTAACAATTAATCATCAAATATATGATGCAATACAAAACTTGAGAACCGGAAGTCGTAGAGACATGGGACTATCACCATTCAACTCAGGACCACTTGACCTTTCAAATGTCACAAGGTCAAGGTCATAGTATAATGTGAAGGTCAAGGTGAAATTTCATCATGACCTGACATTGACCTCAAATTGAAGGTCTTGAACTACTGATCATCTTTGCAGTTTATAGTAGGTTGATATCTGTTACCTTTAAAAAGATATACACACAATACTATACTTTTAAGAATCATCCCGTCGTAACTTTTGAACAGACAGTCGGAATCTTTTGAGCTCAGTGTATAAAATGTAGAGCTCGTCGAGAGGAACATTTTATACACTGTAAGTATGCAGCAAACTCTTATCGTTTTCTTAATATGCAAGCTTGAAATTGCAGCGTAATTTTTTTTTGCACTTGGTGACCTTTGACCTTGGGTGCAAATTAAAGGTAACATGAACTTAAGATTATTGGTGTAGGTCCCAAGTCTTTACGACTTCCGGTTCTCGAGATACAATTTTTCAAAAATTGTGTATATTTTTTCAAGGGAAATAACTCCTTATTAGGGTTAACAACAAAATGATTGTATATGTTTATTATCATTGCCATTTGGTCTTGTACATGTTGCCGTTTTCAAATCGATTCTATCTTGAATACTTTTTGCGAAAAATGTAATAGAAAGAAATTACTTCAAGGGGACGTAACTCTCATAGGGAATGATGAAATCCTTAGCAGCCTCATATGGTAACACATCATGATGAGATCTAACTTTTGTCCAAATAAGGTCATGATATCTTTTAAAACATTTAAGGGGGGCCATGTTGAAAAAAATCAATAAAAGGGAGATAACTTCTAAAGGGGATGATGAAATCCTACAAAAGTTCATCTGGTAAAAGTTCATGATGAGGTCTATCAATGATCCATATTTGGTCTTGATAACTTCAACAGAAAGGGGATGAGGCCTTGTCAAACAAATGTTGGAAGAAAAAAAAGAAAAAGAAAAAAAAACATTAGATTAGAAAAACAATAAGGTCTTTCCTCACGTAGGGGAAAGACCTTAACAATAAGGTCTTTCCTCACGTAGGGGAAAGACCTTAACTAGTATCTCAATTGTTTGTAAAACAATTGAAAGGTCTTTCCTGTAAAAGTGATGCTTTCATAATGTACTTTGTACGACCTTTCGTTTGATATACGACAAGCATACCTTCTGAAACTTTTTACTTTTATCACTTAATGACCTCATCCGCCTACATTTTTGATATCGGAATTATTATATATGTAACATAGAGTAGATGAGCTTTCATTTGATATGCGACAACGCCATATTCTAGAAAGTTTGATTTTTGCACTCAATAACCCTATCTTACTAATTTTTGAAGGTCAGGAATTTGCTATTTGAAATGTACACATAATGACCTTTCATTTGATATACAACAACCCTACCTTAAAAGAACATTTATTTTTTGCACTCAATGACCCCATCCAACTCATTTTTGGGAGACGTCAATTTGAAATTTGAAATGTTCGCTTTATGTTCTTTCATTTGATATGCGACAACCTTACCATCTGAGAAATTTGAATGTTTGCACTAAATGACCCCACCCGTCTCCCTTGGATGAAAAGGGGGTTTCAAATTTTCATTTTTAAGTAGAGTTTATTAAGACCTTCAATTTGATATATCAGATGACCCCATTTGACAAAGTGCAAATAATGATGCAATATCAACTATATAAATAGAAATTATGAAACTTACAAAGTCAATGCAAAACATGAAAATTTCAAATTGAATTTTTTAGTGTTTTTTTAAATGGAATGTTTTTGGTATTTTGTCAAACATATAACTATGTCAACCTCTTCAATTTCTTAAACATTTTAAGTGGTAAGCTCTTGATGATTCAGAAATACATGCCTCCGCTCGCAAAACTTAAAACTGCATTATCTCTAAAACGACAATAGATATCTCAAATCTGTTAAATGATAAATGATCTACAGTTAAAGGACAACATTATAGAAAAAGAATTAAGACAATTTTAAAGTTCACTAAGGTCACAATTAATCATCAAATATATGATGCAATACAAAACTTGAGAACCGGAAGTCGTAAAGACATGGGACTATCACCATTCAACTCAGGACCACTCGACCTTTTAAATATCACAAGGTCAAGGTCATAGTAAATGTGAAGGTCAAGGTGAAATTTCATCATGACCTGACATTGACCTCAAATTGAAGGTCTTGAACTACTGATCATCTTTTAAGTTTATAGTAGGTTGATATCTGTTACCTTTAAAAAGATATACACAAAATACTATACTTTTAATAATCATCCCGTTGTAACTTTTGAACAGACGGTCGGACATTTTTGGGCTTATTACATAAATTGTAGAGTTCGTCGAGAGGAACATTTTATACGCTGTATGTAGGCAGCAAAGTCTTATCGTTTTCCTAATATGTAAGCTTGAAATTGCAGCGTAATTTTTTTTTGCACTCTGTGACCTTTGACCTTGGGTGCATATTAAAGGTCACATGAATTAAAGATTATTGGTGAAGGTCCTAAGTCTCTACGACTTCCAGTTCTTGCAATAGATTTTTTCTAAAATTGTATACAATTTTTCAAGGGGAATAACTCCTTATAAGGGTTAATAACAAAATGATTGTATATGTTCATTAACATTGCCATCTGTTCCTGTACATGTTGCCGTTTTCAAATCGATTCTATCTCTAACATTTTTTGAGAAATGAGCAAAGGAAAGAAATTGTTTCAAGGGGAAATAACTCTCAAAGGGGATGATGAAATTCTATGCAGCCTCATATGGTAATACATCATGATGAGATGTACCTATTGTAAAAATAAGATCATGATATCTTTAAAAACAACGAGGGGGGGTCATGTTGAAAAAAATCAATAAAAGGGAGATAACTTCTAAAGGGGATGATGAAATCCTACACAGCCTCATCTGGTAATACTTCATAATGAGGTCTACCGATGGTCCATATTTGGTTTTGATAACTCCAATAGAAACGAGGGGAGGCCATGTCAAACAAATGCTGGATGAAAAAAAAAAAAAAAAAAAAAAAAAAAAAAAAACATGCGAAAAACAATAAGGTCTTTCCTCACGGAGAGGAAAGACCTTAAAAAAAGAAAAAAAAACATTAGAAAAACAATAAGGTCTTTCCTCACGTAGGGGAAAGACCTTAAAAAGCAAAGTCATTACTCTGATGCGTTGTCTTTGTACTTATGTAGTAATTAATCTAAAAATAAAATATCCATTTCGTGTATCATACCAAGATGAACAGATCTATAATTAATAATTAACGTAGTGGATCACAAATGCAACTATTTAGTGGTATAATTTTGGATATCACACTCAAGCAATAAATATATCTACAGTAATAAATACAGTTTAAAAAACAGACATGTTCCCTTTATTTGCTACAACCTCTTAATTAATCTGTATTAAAACTGTGTTACATTTCTATATTAAGGAAATAAACACAACTAGTTGCAGTATAAACGAATATTTGACCAACGAAATTGATACATTAATGTATGGATCATTTATATAATACCAGGCATCTTTTATTGAAACACTTATGCTTAACAGTCATCGAATGCAGTAAGTGTATATGATAGTATTTGACCCTTTTCCATATGTGGTTACTAGTAAGTTTGCAAATAAACGAACAGTTTCAAAATTTAAATTTTAAAATGATCTCTTATATATGTAATAAGTATCGTAAGCACATTGGAACTTATTCTCTTCATTCATATGTGCACATACATTTTTAAAGTGTCATAAAAGACCGTTTGAAATTCATTTACACAAAGTAATGAACGTAAAAAGTAATATTGTGGCTTATTTTTGTTTACGTCTCAGTATACACTGAATGCCCGAAAACACAATATCAGAGATTTATATATGCTCATTATCGATCCTCAAGAACGATAATTTCCTCCACTTAGAGATTAAATCAATTTGGTTACCGTTGTCCTTTGCTGTTCAATTATACAAAGACAAGTACTAGTAATAAAAAGAAAAATCATTTTTGAAAATGCTTTTTACATCAAAATTCAGCACTGACTTTTTTTGAGAATTTTATAATTAAGAAACTCTATTTGAGTAAATAATAGAATTCGCTTAGATTCAATTTTCAGTAGGAAATTTACAGCTTATATTTAAGTTTCATTATTTTTATCCTGTACGTTAAACACACAATTTCTCACATACATATCAATAAATAACTAATTCATTTCAATCAAAAATATCAGCAAATTCCATATATACTAAGTGAAAAGTTAAAAATTTCTACCCGACTCCCCTCCATCAAAAAAATTTCAATAAAAGGAAGCTTGATAGATTTTTTTGTTTATTAAATTATCAATGTTTTATTTTTTTATTAAGGAGGTTTGCTACACAGTTCCAAAATAAAAGCTTTTCATAACACTAAAATATATTGATAAGGGAATAATAAAGAAACAATAAAAAAAAAAATAATAATCGGTCAATATGCTTGTTTTCGGGATATCAGCCATTGGAATTTTGGTGGGAATATGTTCTCTCTTGATTTTACATAGCTTTATCATTGACAAGTTTAAGTTCTCAAAAACTATTAAAAATAACAAAGAATTTATAAGACTTTGACAGGTGACTTATAATGAAACACGTAAAAGATTAATAAAAGGAAAAATGGGGTCAATGGGCAAAATATTTTAAGACATTGAAATGGATAAAATCAGAAGATTCCGAAAATATACCAATATATAGATTAAAGCTTAAGCTGATTGTCGTTCGGAGAAAGTTTCAATAGTTATAATTATGGGAAATGAAGCGGATAGGACTGAACTAATTAACTTTATTGACATGGTGTGCATGTCCACGGCAATGTTAAGTAACGCCTACATCAGATTATTAAACTTATATAAAGCCGGACTTTAATTTCATTATTCATAACCAGCACGATGGTAATCATGATATAAACGATATATAAGTGTAGCTATTTGATGATTATTAAATTTGAAGATATGAAAAAATATAAATTTTCATTATTAAGCAGAAACAACTTCAACATCGGAAAAGAACGGACCCAAGTTATAGAAGTTTGAGGTATGATTTTGGTTATATATCTGTGTTTAATTATCAACATTTAAAAAAAAATTTACAATTTGGTAATTCATGGGTTTATGCGTCATGAATATATATATACTAGTCAACAAAAGAAACGATACACGACTTTAGAATAAAATTTATCAAAAAGAATTATAACTAAATCAAAATGAATTACACTATTTTAAAAAGCTTTCATTTGCAATGTATGCACATATGATAATGAAAATCACAATCTGCTAGAAAGGAACTAGATTCCATGTAAACGATCATAGGGTGCACATTATTTTTGCGGAAAGTTGGACACAAAATCGACACATAATTTTCTAAGGACTAAATGAAATTTCAAAATTTGTTTTAACATATTTAATATGCCAATTAAGTAATGTTCATATTGTTCATATGCAGAAAAAGAAAAGAAATGTTTTCGTCTCAAATAAATGTTTTAGATATGAAAACAACACACTGTAAATATGGAACCTTTCGGATTAGTTTTAAGGTTATTAACGTTTTTTTTAATTCACTTTAAACATACTGTCAATGGTAAATCAATTGATAATGTTTACATTTTAACGATTTCTTGTGGTGCCGAACTTTGCTTTACAAATAAACAAAGAAAATGTACGATTTTAAAAAAGAATTGATGGCAAACATTGTCTTTATCTTTAAATGGGAGGTTGGCATAATTAGTTGGAACTTCTGTTTTTTAAAATGGTCGTTTTATGAAAATTTTGTCAAACAATTTAAATTTCGCCAAATGACGTCATGAGAGCAAAAAAATTATTTTTTAAACGGATTTATATTTTCATGGTCATTAAATATTGCTACCTTCAATATCAGTCCTATAAACGGAAAACTTCATCTTTAATTTGAAAAAAAATCGAGTAGTATCGTTTCTTTTGTTGACTTGTACATGTTGATCATTCATAGATACGATGAATTCAAGGAAAACGGCGATGCATACTCCTTGTTGATGAACATGTTTACATACTCTTTATGGACCTAAATCGTATTAATTTTAATCCAACAATTCAAATGCATGACTGCAATGTTACTTATGATGATTATCCGAATTGTGAATGAGAAATGTATACTGTGTATCATGTTGAATCAGAAGATATCTAAGAATAAAAATTTGCATTGCCCTTACTTTAAGATTCGGTGATAATTTAATGGAACATCGAATTTAAAGTAAGCGGCGCTGCATTTTGCAATTTTCAGCAGCTACTCATTGTACACTTTTCATCATGTGCTCTTTTTCACTTTTTTCACTTTTTAGTTTAGCCTCTGCATGTAGTTCTTTTTTATTTTCTGTTGGGCTTATTTCATTCAAAAAAATGCTCGTATATTATTATAGGCACACGTCTGATACAGTGTACGTTCAAAATAAAACCATGTTCAATCCACAATTTTCTACAAAACAAATGCCTGTACCAAGTCAGCAATATGACAGTTGTTATCCATCAATTCGTTTGATGTGTTTGGGCTTTTAATTTTGCCATATGATTAGGGACTTTGCGTCTGAATTTTTTCACGGAATTCCGTATATTAGTGATTTTACTTTTTAAGTCGTGACAATTAGAATCAATCAATAGTATACCTAATGAAAAATTAGGGGAAGGGTCATTACGGCTTTTTTAATAGTTATCAAAGGTACCAGGATTATAATTTAGTACGCCATACGCGCGTTTGTCTATATAAGACTCATCTGTGACGCTCGTATCAAAATATTTATAAAGCCAAACAAGTACAAAGTTGAAGAGCATTGAGGATCCAAAATTCCAAAAAGTTGTGCCAAATACGGCTAAGGTAATATATGCCTGGGATAAGAAAATCCTTAGTTTTTCAAAAATTAAAAGTTTTTGAGAAAGTTTCAATAAATGTAATGATAAGAGGTCGAGAATTAGAACGGATACAAACGTGTACTTTAGTGTACAAATATCACAAATCCATGTCATGTCAAAGTAAACGACAAAAAATGTTTCCGATGAAGATATTAAAAAAAAGTCCATCATTTGTGAAGACACTGCGAAGGATTCATAAAAGTTTTCCTAGCTATATACGTTAGAACTGATTCATTGCAAAAACAACCCTTTAACCTTGATTGAGATTGCAAATACTTCCAATTTATTCTTTGTGTAGACTACATATCACAAAGTTCAAAAGATGTACTTTGTCTTTTCCGTTTGTAGACACACACAGTAGTTTTTAATACCTTTTTCAACTCTTTTAACACAATAAAATGATTAGGTTACAAAATAAAAGAGATGAGCAATCTTATTTAGAATGAAGTGTCATAAGATGAAGACATAACCTTTCAATCAGTTTAATTTAGGTTTGAAGCTGGCATGTAATTAACTGCTAGCAGACCTTTCTTAATTTATGTATCATTGTCATTTTGATTAGTTTCTTTTTTTACCAACGCCTGTCCTAAATCTGGAGCCTCTGGTTTTTGTTAGTCTTGTATGTTTTTTAATTTTAGTTTATTTATATTTTTTTGCGTTTAATGTGATGTCTATTTTTATTGAACTAGTACACACGTTTTTAGGGGTCAGCTGAGTACCACCTGCGGGTGCGAGAATTTCTCGCTGCGTTGAAGACCCATTGGTGGCTTTCGTCTGTTGTCTGCTCTATGGTTGGGTTATTGTCTCTTCAACATATTTCCCATTTCAATTCTCAATTTAGTTATTTACATTATGTATTATGATAAGAGGTCAATAAGGAAAAGTGGATACAGATGTGTATTATAGTGAACAAATATGACAAGCTCCATGTCATTTCAAGGTTGACAAAAAATATTTCTGAATAAGAAATAAAAATAAAACATGCCAAAGTCTATCATGCTTTCATGTTGCACAAAGTAAATTCACCAAAGCCGCATCTTTTTATTTGGGGGAATACATAATATTCATATATATTTTCTTTTCTTTACGTACTGGTTCCCAATTATGATCTCTGAGTTTCATTTCAAAGAGAAATAACTCTATAGGGAATTTCACGAGTTAAAAAACAAATGGTAGCCACACAATTTAATTCTAAGGCAGACCCAGTTCGAATTTTAGTACTAGTTTAAACTCTAAGAATTTCGTGGCTTATACATGTTTTGAATATACCACACAGTCCTATATTTTGACTTTTGAATAAAATAGTAGTTCATATCAACTTTTCCTCGAGGATAAGATTTTTATCGAAACGTCATTGTAAAAGTCGCAAAGAGAAATTACATTGTCTATATTTATAGCATCACAACTAGAAGAAACGGTGAATGATTCACACAATTTAGTCAAAGATCAGTTGGATGGTTATACGGATGAATACATGAACGGGTAGGCGGATAGGTTTCTATTATACTATCTTTCAGCCGCCTTAAACAACAGAAGTAAAGCAAGATAGCAATACATTGAATGATCTAATGACATGCATACAAATGACGTCATCAGATATTTTAAAACATTTGAAAACCAAGGATGCTATATTGACAACAGTTGTTTACGATGTTTGGCTAGCCACAAAACTAGTTCTCTTAAAATGTCCTGTACCAAGTCAGGAAAATGGTGGTTGTTATCTTAAAGTTCATTTCTGTGTATTTTGCATTGGCTTTATTTTTGCACTTCAGTGTTTCTGTTGTTTTGTTTTGTTCCTGTTATAGTTGATGTGTTTACATCAGTTTACGTTTGTATCCCAGATTCGTTTTCTGTCAATCGATTTACGATTTTCGAACAGCGGTATACTATTGTTGCCTTTATTTACTGAACATTTAGTGGCATGCATCAAGAAAAAGACAAATTCCGGTATTACATAAAACTGATGTCATCACATAAACTTCAAAAGGATCGAAACTTGGTGCTTTTACATGATAAGCGAACACCTAATGTATCCATCACATACTTGATGAAACACCAATGTAAAATACCTTCTTTTGTGGAAGAGACTAGGACCATATTTACATGCTTATCACTGATGTTTAGGTTCATAGGTCTTGGAATGAAACAGTATATTGTTAAATATAAGAGCAATTATAACAATCATATTAATAAACATATTTTCTTTTCATGTTTGCATAACTATTTGAAACTTAAAGAAAAGAAATTTATAGAAAATACACACATGACAATACATACATTACAATACAAGACATATAACTATAATCCTGGTACCTTTGATAACCATATAACATTCATTTATGTGCAGTACATTTAATTCAAAAGGTGTAATTTGGAAACTTAAGCTTGCATCGGGATGATAGTATTATATCCCGCTATAGGAACCGGGATAGTTTGTGCTACCCTTGACCATCCGTTCCATTTTGTTTCGCACTATACTTGAGTTTGCCCATTGCAAATGTTATGAATCGAAAAAAAAAATTGCAGACAAGGTTTGAATTTGGAAAGCGATTCAGTAACCACGTTAGAGTTATGTCCTTTTCCATGTCAAACTTTTTCTAAATCATATTTAATAAAACTCATATAAAATGCTTTAAACTACATAACGCAGACAGATGACGAATTTGAGTTGTGAGTCGTTTGCCGTTCTAGAATAACGCCCTGTTTTAACTTGTAAAGCTTAAGCGAGGACATTCTCGTCTTCAGACACATTCATTTGTTGTTTAACAATAAAAATTAAAGAAATATACAATGGTGGTCAAATATATTGAGTTCATTTTAATGGATTATAACAGACTTGGTATTATGATCAAAGAAAACCTATTTTAATGATATTGAAAGCTACAAACTATTCCTAGGCTAAGGGAAACTAAGCAAATGATATCGAAGGCATTGTTTTAATGTTTACTCTTGTAAGTGTTTTTCATCATCAACCACCAACGCTAATTGTATTCCATTGCCGTTTTCATTTATATCCGGAATGTCTTCCTCGTCTTTGTTTTCAGTCATTAAAGAAGACAAACACAGCCTCTGGGTAACCACTACACAGGTCGATTGTACGCTGTAGTTGTACATGACCTCATTCTGTCTCTGAAACAAGATAAAAAAGACTCATAAAATTTTCAGAAGTACAGTAAAGGTTTGTCCTATGCATATTATTTCATGTCCATTATACGTAAATAACAAGAAATGATATCTTATTTGACGCACATTTTCTCTCTCTGTTTTGATATCACGCGATTTCCTGCGTTTTCCTTTTGTTTTTATTTTACGTTCAAAATATTTAAACGAGATAGATATATTAAAAACTGCAATTGAATTTTTCATATAATTAATATGTTAATGAGACACAAGTAAGATGGCATAGTAAGGTATACTTACAGAAGCCATTCGAATGAGAAAAGAAGAGCTGCCGCTTCCGGTGGGATATTAAGTGCGGTGAGTAAAATGATCACAGTAATCAAGCTTGCCCCAGCCACAGACGGTACAGCCAAGGACGAAAATGCTGTCAAAATACTAAAAGAATTATTAAACAAAATTTAGAAATATATTTCACTCAACAAAGTGAATATGGAAAGCCTCATTAACATCACTAGTAATATGGAACAGTTAATCGGAATGACTATGATGCAATCTTTAAATACCGAGATGGGAATGTATATTTTGAAATAACACAACGTTTTAACAACAACATACAACCCGAATCGTATTCCGTCTTGAGACCTTTAGACGTATAAAAGTATAGCAATCAAGACACAAATTATGTGTGAAATCTAAACCGTATACAATATAAAAAAAAAATACAGGATTTCGAGAGGATGTAGGACCATACTTAGTATTGGTAAATATAATGCAATATGTATTCATTTATGTTTTAAATATATCAAAAAGAAAATAAATGTAGGTACGGAAAAACAATATTTTAAGATCATGTACGACGTTAAACTTATAGCCTTTAGAAATAAGTTTAATCAACGGATTCCTATTCATACTTGTTTCGCTTTTCCTATGGTGCAGCTAACAACTATAAATTTGTAAAACATGTAATATACTTGAATTGTGAACACTCACATGACTAAAATAACGGAAGCAGCGTCCACATCCTGATCGGTGATTTGCATGACAAACAAACATGATATACTTATGTAAATACAGCTTCCACAACGTCCAATAGCAGCACATAAGGGTATACTAAATCGAGTCACTCGACGATCCACTTTGTTTGGTCCTTCTAATTGCCGAATACTCTCAGGAATAGCCATGGCTCTATTATGAGAAATGTTTAAGACCACCATTTTATGTATTGTATTTAGTATTTCTTTATATGCAATAGCGTTTCTCACGAAGGTTACATGTTAAACGTATTGGAACGAGACCATGCGAAATACACAAAAACATTGCCCATCGATTTCTTTCTTATTCATTCTCTGTGTTTTCATTGTCGATTTGTTACGATTAAATATACTTTTCAGGTCCTTTGATTATTTGTATATACAAAAAAAAATACTTCGGTACACAAAGTATTAATTCCTTTCAAAAAGTGTGAACCAATATTTGAAAAAAAGAATGAATTACGTGCTTATTATTGTGTAATATATGTTTTTTGCTGGGGTTTAATTTTATTCTTTGTATTCGTGTGACATGTTTAAGGCTTGGTGAATGCTATATTCAATGATTTGATTGTTATATGCTTGTTGTTCTAATATTGAGATAAGCATTTGACTCCAAAATACTGTAAGTCTCTCTCAGTTACTTTGATAATTGACAAAATGAGTGTCTATATATATTAATAACCACAAATAATATCTTGTCATTAACATGTATTAATATTGTGTATTACTTACGTGCTAGAAGTAGCAAAAACTATAACAAAAGCATTAACCAAGGTGAAAAGGAATTTGAACGGATTCATTTTCATCAGAGTGAAATACGTAATTGGTACTGCTGCTATAACTACGAGTAAATAACCAATCATTTGTGTTGCTATGTATAATCCAAGTCTACTGAAATCATCCTCCAAGTTCTTTGTTCCTCCAATAGTTTTACCAATCAAACTTGCCACACCAATTGGTGTGAACCTGAAAGAATGTTTTTTTAAAATAAGATTATGAGCAAGTACAATCGTAACCTTTATTTCACGGTTCACGTAACTTGAACATGGATAGTACGAGCTTGGAACGTTATCCTATGTTCATTGTTGATTTTACTTGAAGCCTACTCTTAATATCTTTGGTTTTTGAAGGAATAAAATGAAAAAGATACTTTATAATTCCAGGTTATCACCAACAAATTGAGTCAATTTGATCTTATGTCAACTTAATATGAAGAAATTCAAACTTTTTTTTAGAAATTTATAATTAAAAAAAACGTACAATTTAAGAAAGGTTTGTTTTAAAACATTTCAGAAACTAAGTTATAGCTGGAGTGCTACTGAGCTGATGATATCTTCGGGGAATGATAGTTCACCATCAGTGGTATCCATCAGTTTTGTAAATAACTAATGATATGTATGTGCATACAACGAACACTTTATCATGGTTATGAGGACGAACTCAAATTGACACTTAACAAATTGATTGTCGACATTGCGAATTACTTTATCAACATGAAGTGCCCGTGTACGATCTGACGAGTGAAATGTAATCGCCTTCAAAAAATCTAAGGACATAACAATTAGTCGGCTGATCTGTAAATCTGCCGTTAGTATCAGTTTCCAATTATTGAAAATCAGACGCTAGATTTGTATGGTTGGTAATGAATGCATAGCAAAAGTCGCTATCCTCATGTACTCGCCTGTATTCCCTCCTGGCATGAATACTAAATATATATAACTTCCACATGCAATTTGTAAGTCCATATCTTTTTGCACATAAGTGTATTTTTGTATGCAATCACTACTATAGCATGTATAGGTGACTCATGGTGTTTTCCAATGTTTCACCTTAATTCAACTACTAACAAAACATCAAATTGTTAAAACACAAGAAATAACATCCACAAATATATTTTTCTTACCAAAATAGCTTTCCTAAAATCAATAAGATAATTTCAGTAGCTGAGTAGAAGAATTTGAAGAAAGGTTGTCCAATTTCTTTTGCTGATGCTGTGGCAATTCCGAACACAGCACAAGCAATCAAAATACCTGTCATTGAAGAATAAAACCGACCATGTAATTAACCATATTTGGAGAACCTAAATGTAAATGTGTGATAAATAACAGTCGATTTCAATGAGTGTGTAGCTTAAGGAAATATCTTCAGCTAGCTTGTTTGTCAGCTAGACCGTGAAGTCATTGTTAGGTAAAGTATACTACCTCCTTTTGAAGTAGCCTACACAGCTACTTTTGCAAAGGTACTATTTCTGTACTGAAAATCTGTAGCACTGGAAATTTACCTTTAATATTTAATACAATTTCTCTACTTAAGAATTATTGTAATATTCAAGTACTTGTATTTTCCAGTACTTGATTTGTACTTAAAGTATTGGTACAAAAAAAATACCAAAAAATGATCACAGTATTCCATGTTTAAACATCATAACTTTTAGAGAATTGAAATAGACAAGCTTTAAAAATGCTGAAAATGTAACTGTGCAACCAAAAATCTGTATTATTTAAATTTCAAGTACAAATCAAGTCCTGTAAAATACAGGTACCTAAATATAACAATAATTCTTACATTGTAAGTAACAAAATAATACTGAATATCAAAAGTAGATTTCCAGTACTACATATTTTTGGTACAGAAATAGTACCTATGCAAAAGTAGCTTTGTAGTCCTACAGACATATAGATTGGTTATCTTTCTGACTAAACTACTCCCAAAGGAGGATAGTTTACCTAACAATGACTTTACGGTTCATCTAGCAAACAAGCTAACCAAAGATATTACATATGCATATACACTCATTGAAATCAGCTGTAACAAAATTTGAGAATAAATATATTCAAAGTGATGAAATAATTTGTCTCGATTTTATGAGAGTGTTTATATGTTGTTGAAACGGATTCTTGCAACGTAATTTTCAAATTGTGTGACTTTCTGTTTTGAATTATAGTTGTTCAAAGTAATATTTTAGGACAAAGTTACAAAACTCAGATTTATATTCAATTGGTAAAACACTGCATATGTTTTTCGATTGTTATTGTTTATTTTTTTGCTACAGGAACTGAATACAAAAAGTTGATTCACAAATGCAATTTGGATGCCTTGATAATATACAAAGAATAAGATGAGTTAAATACCACCTCTATTTACGTATACTATGATAAAAAATAAAACTCTGTTTGTGCAGAATACATAGAATCATACTAAACATACTAAACTGATAGTTTAATTTTTGTATTCAGTAATTAGTATTCATATTTAATATTTGTTTTATGATAGAAATAATTTAAGTAGCTAGCAAGCTCAATAACTTTACCTAGAATATTTGTACTATTAGCAGACGACAGATTTTTGCCAGTCACCACAGTTTTTATAACTTCTACGATTGTCCCATTTACTGTTTCATTAACCCTGTATTGTTCTGTATCATAGCTCGTCATTGTCTGAAAAAAAACCACCCAAAGTTGTAAGATATATATCTTTGTCAAACTTCAATGTAATGCTTCGGGTAGTGTAGTCAATTTGATAAAATTTTGGATGCTCAATGCTATTCAACTTTGTACTAATTTGGCTTTATTTATGTTGATATGAGCATCACTGATGAGTCTTATGTAGACGAAACGCGCGTCTGGCGTACTAAGTTATGACCGTGGTACCTTTGATAACTATCATGAATCTGACTAGCAATGTGTCTTCAGTGATATATGATAGATGCCTTAGCGTTTTTTCATCCAAATCATGATGAAACCTTGAAAAGTTGATATATCAGAAGAGTTACAAAACTAAAGAGACCCGGGACTAGTAATCAGTGCTATACACGAGGGATAACACTTTTTTTTAAATGATATCCCAAGGTTTATTTCTGCAAATTTTATAACAATAGATATCTGTATTTTGTCTTCACTACCCAAAGTATGTAGGTACCGGGATGATAGTTCCTTCTGGAACTAACAGACATCCCTACTCAAATGTGGATTTCATATCCTATTTGATTTGAGAAATAATATGTAATTTTTTTTACACTAAATGACTTTTCTGATATAAGAGTACATACGCACTTTTATTGTTAGTATCATACACTGGTCAATCTGAAAACGAACCTTTAAGGTTCAACGTGCTATCATGTTTTAAATTAACAGTTTTATTTCCGATTTCATAGATGAATTGCAAACTTACCTTGCGAAATGTCGCAGCTATCAAATTGCCAGGAAAAATGTTTCTATTAAAAGAATATCAAAATGATAACACGATATATTGATAAAAAAACGAAAAATGTACGAACGTATTATCAATACTGGACTTAAATTTATATATGATAATTACCCTTCACAGACTGTAAAGGTAATTAAAAATGTAGGATAAAAAAAGACAACATAATTTATGGCAAATCATTGCAATATTATACATATATAGTCTTCCTGATCGATATCACAATAGCAATTCTAATATCATTATCAGGTTTTTTTATAAGGAAAAAATATGATTACAACGCGTTATAATTGTATTTGTCCGACGCACTCTTCTGGATTAAGATTCATCAGGAATTAACGATAAAAGCCGAGTATTTGACCATCAAGGACGTCTTAAACCCGAAACAGTCAAGGAGCTATATGACCCAAAAAGGACCCAAAGTAACCAAATCAATAAAAGGTCATTTTTGCATCAGGTAGTTGAAAAATATAGCTTCTCTAATTTTTGTGCTATTTTCACATTTCCTGATCGGTGTGAGAAAAATATTTTTCCTCACCAGTGCAAATCGGCAAATGATTAGTCGAAATTTGATTATGACGTCTTACTGTTTTGATTTCTTCTGAATTTTCCTATTGTGACGTCATGAAAAAAGACGACAATGGCTGAGGACGTCGCATATAAAGAACACAAGTTTCTTAAAATCTTTGAAAAAGAACGATAAAAAGCATTTGAGAAACAGATTTCGACACTATAACTCGTGTATTACGATATTTCTCCACTCTCGACAGTTAAATTTTATTATTTAAAGAGCTCGGCAAGCCTCGCGCTTTAAATAATAAAATTCAACTGTCTCGAATGGAGAAATATCGTAATACACTTGTTGCAGTGTAAGAATCTATATTTCTCTGACTTATAATTCCAAAATTTATAAAGGGACACTTTTAGAAATGTTTGTTATGAATCATGTTAATTCCGAAATACTGACTCCAGATGATATTCCACCACAACACGTATTTGAATTTAAGTATAATCCAGAGTTTTTAATGGTCATGTAAATCAACATAAGGTAGAGTCTAAATAATGTATGCTACGACATTGGTATTGTCTAAATAAAACCACGATCGTTCAAGTCAATCAAAAACAAATTCTGTTGTTTGTATTTCACATCTTCAAAATTTCAACACAATAATTAATAACAACACAGTTTCTACTTCTACTATCAGTACTGCTACAGTACTTGCAACCTTAGGCGTTACTGTTTGACGTGAACTTGACTGATCGGTGAATGATCGGTGACGGATGTTTGACTGATCGATGACTGATCGGTGATCGGTGACCCATAGGATCCGTCAGATAAGTCAAATAACCTATGTGAGAGTTACCGTGACAACGGTCATCGATCGATCAGTAAATCAAATTTATGCACGGATCGGACGGATACGTATATATTTCAAATTCTTATGTAAACCGAACTCAACATTGTTTACGATCCATGAACGCGGACCTCGACGAAGACACCATAATTTACACGTTAATTTGGTTGCAATAAAAAAAGTAAAAATAGTATAACAGTTATATTAGATTCTTGATTAAAGCGTTAAATTGTTTGTGTTGATTAATAGTTTTGTATTAAAAATTGTATACATTAGAAACATATATAATACATTATAGGATTATATGTCTCAGTTAACATGAACTTCTACCTACAAAAATGCCGATAATCCGCCATTGGAGTTTTGAACTTTTTATAGTTTAGAAAAGGTCGTTTTTCATAAAATTAAAAGAATTAAAAGAAAGGCATATTTAAATTTTATGCACATTGTTCAAAACTACCAAAAAATTCTCTTTTATTTAAAAAAAATGACACTCTTTTCTTTGAAATCAGTTATTTCAAACAACTGGAGATAAATATTTTCATTAGAATTGAGATAATAAGAATTAAAATACTTAAACTTTTATTTTTATGGAATAAGAATGCAGTGATTGATTTATTTTGATAAACATTATTAACCGTCATATCATTTCGGTACTTTTTGTACATCAGGATTGGCTGTTCTTCATAACATATGCTTACTTTAAGGAAAAAAATATTAAATTTTTGTATGCGTTGCCTAAAATGCAAATATTTCTTCTTTATTCTAAAAAGTATTGACCGCCATTTGATTTTTGTACTTTTTAAAGTTTAAAATTTTTTTTTTTCATGAAATTAAAGGAGTGTCATAGAAATCATACTTAAATTTTATTTCCATTGTTTAAAATAACTAAAATAAGTATTCTTTTTATTAAAAATGATGCTTTTTTATTTAGAATTAGTTATTTTTACAATTTTGAGACAAGTCTTCTTATTAGAAATTACACTTTAATTTTTGTTGAATAAGAATGCAGTTCTTGATTTATTTTGATACAAATTATTAACTGTCATATGATTTCAGTACTTTTTGTACAACAAGATTGGCTGTTCTTCATAAAATATGCTTACTTTAAGGAAAAAGATATCAAATTTGTGTACGTGTTGCCTAAACTGCAAATATTTCTTCACTTTCCTAAAAATTATTCACCGCCATTGGATTTTTGTACTTTTTATAGATTAGAACAGGTTTTTTTTCATGAAATCAAAAGAGTGTCAGAGAAATCATACTAAAATTTTATTCGCGTTGTTTAAAATAACCAAAATTAGTCTTCTTTTTATTAAAAATGAAGCTATTTTATTTGAAATCAGTCATTTTTACCATCTTGAGACAAGTCATCTAATCAGAATTGAGATATACTGATAATTTAAATACTTAAACTTTTATTTTTGTTGAATAAGAATGCAGTTGTTGATTTATTTTGATACACATTATTAACCGTCATATGATTTCAGTACCTTTTGTACAACAAGATTGGCTGTTCGTCATAAAATATGCTTACTTGAAGGAAAAAGATATCAAATTTTCGTACGCATTGCCTAAACTGCAAATATTTCTTCACTTTACTAAAAATTATTCACCGCCATTGGATTTTTGTACTTTTTACAGTTTAGAATAGTTTTTTTTCATGAAATTAAAAGAGTGTCAGAGAATCATTCAAAATTTTATTCGCATTGTTTAAAATAACCAAATTAGTCTTCTTTTTATTAGAAATGATGCTATTTTATTTGAAATCAGTTATTTTTACCATCTTGAGACAATTTTTTTAAATCAGAATTGAGATATACTGAGAATTAAAATACTTAAACTTTTATTTTTGTTGAATAAGAATGCAGTTATTGATTTATTTTGATACACATTATTAACCGTCATATCATTTGAGTACTTTTTGTACTTCAGGATTGGCTGTTCTTCATAAAATATGCCTACTTTAAGGAAAAAGATATTAAATTTTTGTACGCGTTGCCTAAAATGCAAATATTTGTTCATTTTACTAAAAATTATTGACCGCCATTGGATTTTTGTACTTTTTATAGATTAGAATGCTTTTTTTCCATGAAATTAAAAGAGTGTCAGAGAAATCATACTAAAATTTTATTCGCGTTGTTTAAAATAACTAAAATTGGTCTTCATTTTATTAAAAATGAAGCTATTTTATTTGAAATCAGTTATTTTTACCATCTTGAGACAATTTTTTAAATCAGAATTGAGATATACTGAGAATTAAAATACTTAAACTTTTATTTTTGTTGAATAAGAATGCAGTTATTGATTTATTTTGATACACATTATTAACCTTCATATGATTTCAGTACTTTTTGTACATCAAGATTTGCTGTTTTTCATAAAATATGCTTACTTTAAGCAGAGACATATATTATATGTCTCTGCTTTAAGGGAAAAGATATTAAATTTTTGTATGCGTTGCCTGAAATGCAAATATTCCTTCATTTTACTAAAATTATTGACCGCCATTGGATTTTTGTACTTTTTAAAGTTTAGAATAGTTTTTTTTCATGAAATTAAGAGTGTCAGATAAATCTCACTTAAATTTTATTCGCGTTGTTTAAAATTTTATAGGCTTTGATTGTGACAGGAATATAAAAAGTCCTTGCATTATGATAAAAAAAAAAAATTAAAGGATTTTATCATGATAAGGATACAAAAATTTTGAATATAGACTACATCTTTCAATAACTGATCCTTTCATTTTGCTTTTCCCGAGTATGTTTGGAAAATAATAAAATCAAAATCGCGATGTAGACGCCGTTTTAAAACCCGCTGGGTTTGAAAATATATTACCTAAATAAAACAAAAAGACCATTCTTTAATAATAATATATTTATGTTAGGTTTTATCGGTACATTTCTTTTCAATTAAACTTTGCTAAATTATTATTATTAAAGCAAAATGTATCATCATGATCATTGAACGTTCGATTTTCACTAGTCGCCATTTTAATTAAACAAAACGAAACTAAGATTCCGTAATTTGTATTAGTTTATCATGTGACGTATTACAGGTCAATCCGTCATCAAGGTCGATCGGTTCTATCCGTCCGATCAGTCCGATCAGTCAATTACTTTTACTATAAGTCTGACGGATTGCTGACTTGAGTTTGACGCGAACTTGACTGATCGGTGACTGATCGATGACCGCTGATTGATCGCTGAAATAGTAACGCCTAAGGTTGCAAGTACTGTAACAGTACACATATTTCGTGTTTCTTGACTAAATTGGGCTCCCAATAATGATAATAAAAATAATTTGAATGTTCCCTTTTTTACCATTATGCAAAAGGATAGTGATCTCAATCGCACCCATATTTTTTTTAGAGGTTTCATTTCAGAAAAAAATATTGAAAAACAGCTTTTTATATATTTTATTTGTCCAAAGACTTTTCTGGCTTATTTATTAATCCGAATATTTTTAAAAAAAGTCAACGATGTAAAAAGAACTTAAACAGTTGAAAATTGTTTTATAGTACTTCTTCGTTTTTACTATTCACATTTGATTTCTAACATTTAATCAACTAGACAAATGTATTCTCAATGCTAGATATCGTTTTATTCAATACTTATGACATAAATCGAGAAGAAAAGTTCCTGGCAATTTTACCCAAATGAATATACACTTGACTTGATGTATTTTTATTATCACATAAATAGACAAAATGCAAAGTGTATCATATTTTGATATTGATACGAATTGAATTCGCTGAAGTATAGGGTTACAATTGCAAAAAAATTTGCCTATCTAAATTTGAATAGTCATGATAATTGATCTCTTTTAATTTTGATACGTAATTATAAACAATTTTCACATTATTCAATGTATTCATTTCAATGTGCCATATGCATTCCAGTGAACAGAATGTTTTAATTTCGATACAAGTTTTTCCTTTATTGTATAATTTTTTTTCCAGTATGCATTGAATGTTAATTGTTCTTACTTAAAAATATCAACCTATATTCCTTTTTGGATTATGGATACATCAACATGAGCAAAAGTTACACATGCTGCAGCTGTAGAAGGAACCTTTACCTTTTCTGAAAAAACAGTATAATTAGGTACTAGTTGTCAGATCCTAAAATGTAGCTCTTTATGGACAACTATTAGTCTTTTCGTATGGTTTTCATTTGGTCATTGCATTTTTTGATTTATTTCGAGATAGGATCCCTCTTATTTCTTGTGTCCCTCTTTTAATTACTCCTTATTTAACCCTCTTTCTTTTTTTCAACTGAACTCGGTAAACAAAAGAGAAAGTCGGTAAGGGCCGATTTTGTCCTCAAATTTCAAGTTCATCTAACGAAAGATTTTGAACACTTTGTAAACAATTAAATGTCTATTTGAGTTGATTCAATTAGTTTATGTGAAATATTTTTTACTGATTAAGTCATTAAATACGCTTCGATTCAAGCATAAATATGAAAAATATGTAAAAGAAAATGTCACTTTTCAGATGGTTTTTTTTGTCAAAAAAAAAAGTGGCCGCATCCGTGTTTATCCTCAACCTGTATATATGTTATGTATTGTCATCAAATACAACTTACATTTCAATATTAAGAATGATCACGAATTCGTCCACTTTTATTTAAGATGGAAACCGTCTAAAATTTAACAAAAATGCTAAAATTGTGAAGATTTCAGTAATTTAGCATGACTTAATGATGCTAGTACCCGATATATGTGCATTATATTGTCTAAAACAGCCCATATTTATGTAGCAGAAGCATTCTACTTTCGAGTAAATAACTAAAAGTTGACATTTTAACAATTTTGTAAAACTGCTTTATTTTTGGGACAAAAAGGGGTCTTACTGGACATAGTCCTCTCAATAAACAACACAGTATATTTGACTGATGAAATGGAATTACAGTTTAAACAAAGGTAGATCAACGGAATCATTCCTCGATACAACAAATCAACTTATATAATTTAAATTATTGTGTAAGGATACATTTTTTTACTTTTAAAAATGCTTATAATAACTATTGAAATATTGAACATGTCCCCATGAATGTTCAATAATAGGAAAGCTTATAATAGTAATATATCTAGAGTGGTAAAATAACAATAATAAAAAATCCACAATGTTTCATAAAGAGAAACATAAAAACACTGCTTGTAAATATACTCATCATAGATCCCAGGATTAACATTTGTATATATTGAAGTTTTGATATGTGTCTGTACAGAATATCAAACATTATTTCACCACTAGTTTACCTCAGTAAATCGGCAAAAATATCCTCCGTTTCTAAAGGAACTGAGTTAAAAGCTTGGACTTCTGTTTTATCAATTTCCCCTAAAACAGAAAACATATCACACTTTTCTTAACTTCGATTCACAGAAAATGCATTAAATGATAGTATCATGTGACTAATACATAAATCATGAACCAGAAAAGGCTTTTACATGTATCAGGCTTACAGTTCTCTACAAAATAAATTACACATTTTTTATATTTTTTTTTAATGAAAACACAGATACTTTCTAATAAAGATATATGAACTCTAAAGCAACTGTATTTTTGATTCATTGTTATGAAAAAGATTGACTATGACATAGCTACTAACAGTGCACCATTAAATGAAAGATTGAACTACTTGCGAGTGTAGAAGTGCCCTTGATATATGTCGACATGTCTAAAGACTACAATTATATATCAGTTCAATTTATGCAATTGAAATTGTTAAATCCATCTGACAGGGTTTGTTAAAATTTAATAAAAATATCAGAACAGAATCCTACATGTGACTATGACTTCACAAATGTTGTTTGACAGGACTACGGATTGAGATATTATTATCATTATAAAACTCTTCAGGCAAGACTTTTTTCTATCAAAAGTATATGCATTAAAAAAAAAAAGAGTTGGAAAATACCAAGTTGATATTCGAACACATAAGTGGAATCAACGTCTTTACCAAAAAAAAACCCAAAAGACAAACAAATAAGCCTTAGTTTTGGTTTGATTTTTTTTGATGTTCCGATAAGCGAAGCACATCCTTCATGCTTCACATCGTCATGTTGTTCATCTAAGTGCAAATTTTGTGATAAGTCTAGTTCGGTGATTTGAAGGAAAGAGTACATGATTGTGATACAGCATTATAATATGTATCTAAAGGGGTGATATTATTTCTAACGCGTTCGTTTTCAATGAAGTGCTCATGCTTTATGATAAACTAATATATAAAGTGTTCCTTCAGAAAGATTGTAGACACTTTAATCAACTCTTCTTCTAAATAGTCAACATATCCTGCTTCCTTGTAATTAAAAGTATAAAATATCACCCCCCTTGTACGTTAGTATCTAATAGATGTAATAACATACCTCCTTATAAGTAAATATACAATTATTATAAGTATTTATTATCAATTGAATGTGAATCATAATGAGAGAAGTAATTATCATCCAATCGCTATTAAGAGTTATATCAGAACTTCCTTTAACATGTTTAAGTTTTCTATACTTAGATCATTAAAGTATTAAAATGATATTCAGATCATATGAATTGTCAGTTTCATATATTTTAAACTTTTATTTCAATCTCAATATTAATTCAGCATTGCAAGACAAAAAAGACGAATAAACGTTAACAACATCTTTTGACAAGGGATTATCAAGTACAGTATTTGTGGTACTTGGCTGTCGAGTGGTCTAAGTAATAAATTTATAGCAAACACTAGCCTGTCATCAATGAAGTAGGAAGTTCAAATCCCGTTCATGATATTTGGTTTATATTGTTTTAAATATATTTATCTGTTTGATTGGTTTATTTATGTTTTGAAAAAAAACACTTTATCATGTGTAATGCTACAGAAATATACATCTCACCTGGTCGGACAATAATGCAAAGTATACTTCCAACTAAACAACCAAGGAAATTCATAGACATAATATAACCCAGACACACTAAACTTATTTTTCCATTAGATTTAGGGTCTAGAGTTGCTGTTCCTGTAAATAGTACAAGCATGTCATTTACTGTGAATTCATTTTTATTCGTTGGATACCAATATTCGTGGTTTTCGTGGGTACAGGTGAACCACGAATTTAAATGTTCAACGAATAACATATTTTCTATAGGTGTTGTATGCAGATATTGGCAAAACCACGAAATCAAATATCCACGAAAATACGGGTTTTCGTCAATCCAAAAAAATGATACCCACGAAAATATATGAATTGACAGTATGCAACATAGTGTAAAGGAATATAAACAAATAATATTGTTTTAGATACAATTGTAGTTATCTATCAAAGATTGTTGCAGTTGTAAAAATCAAACCATATGAAACACCAAAAAGACAAATGATTTCGAATACAGTGAGAAATAATGTTGCATTGTATCAGGTTTATGTAAAAAGCTTAAGTTGTATACCTATACAGATGATCAGAACATCTGTGTTGCCGTTAAGTGTTCGTCTCATTGAGGTATACTTCGCTTTTCTTTTTTTTCATTCATGTCTGTTTGGGATGGTCAATCCTTTCTTTCGTTATGAAAAGAACTATTAACAACAGCTTTTCAACTAGGAGGTGTAGTTAACTACAAAACCAGGTCTTTTAATATGTCTGATCTTGAATTTCGGCATGTGTGTATCTGCATTAACTTTATTTGAAACACGTTTATATTTCTTACATCTTATATTTTAAAAACAATTTCATCGTACTGTCGATAATGATTCATGATGGGTATGCAAAATATTTTTTTTTTATTCTGAACTGAAAAATTAAGGATGATTATAAACATAAAAGCGAAAAAGGCAAAAAAACAAAAAACAAACCTAAAGGAAACCGTAAATAAACAGCAACTGATTTGTATTACATTACATATTATGATTTTGTCACAATTAATGGTTCTTTGTATTTGAAACAAATTATTTATTTTTTCTTATCTTATATTTTGAAGTTAAGCGGTTTTTAGAATTGAACCACTAAACTTCGACACAAGCACTTTCATTAAAGTCATGTTCATTACCTGTTATAACTGAAGCTACTATCAGAGGAACAATCATCATTTTCAACATGTTTAGGTAAACCTCTCCTAAAATACCTGACGAAATACAAATCATTATTGGTAAGCATACAATTGGTATTAACAAAATGTTAGTGAATTCAATGTATTAAATAAAACACTAGCAAAGACATACATCAAGACTTAGTATTCTCTAAATATCGTTTACTAGTATTTTTAAGGGATCTTAACCAGTTGTTAGTTGCATATAAACAATGAGAATAATTAAGGATGAAAAAGAAGCTATACTAGTATGTAGATTCCTACCGGTTGCAGTATCCCTAATTTGTTTTTGAAAACGCACAAAATCAGTAAGTCTGGAACTTTCAATTACATGTCTAAACTAAAAGTTATCAAAGGTTTATGTTATAGATGGAGAAAATAAACAACAATAAAATCCTTTCAAATAACCTTGGATAAAGAAGATGACCAGTTATTATAAATAGATTTGTTTCAATGCCATTATATGATATCTCTTATCTAAACTTGCTTGTTTGTTTTACTGATTAAGTTAGCATAAAGCACAAAGTAGAAACTTGGTTTACTTACCAACCCACATAAGTGTGCTGTCTGTTGGGTTTGTATTCCGAACAATCACACCTATAATGAATCCAATTGCAGCCCCTACTAAGGTCAAAAGGACAAGCAAGTTTGCCTTCACAATCTCCAAGCATTTTTCTCTGCCTTTTGGCATATTGAAATTATTTGTGAAGAGTCGGTATGACTGCGTGTCATTAATTCTTCAAATGTTAGAGACGTTTAGCCAGAGTCATATATATATCTCAAAAGTACTTCATTTGTTGAATAAGAAAAGGTGTAGATTTTTCATTTTAAAAATGTGTCGAATTTCATCCATCTACATATCAAGGATACGTGATCTTAATTGGGTTCGAATTCACTGTTTAACATAGCCAGATGATCACAACCAGGAACAACTCAAAAAGACAGAAAGAGTTCTAAGTGTGTTATATAGAATATGAAACCAATTGAATAAGGCGTCCAGTAACTTTTTTTTCAAATTCAAGTACTGAAGACTGTGGCTTACGTATTCTAAAGCTTTTTTGAAAGGTTTTATTGAAACTAAACTTTCAAACAGATAACCTCACTCAACCATTTCATCTATAAATTCCTTTTTTAAGATAAACTCATACAAACCACCAATGTTGGCACCGGTGTTGTCGTAAAAGCCAAAAATATATATGTTGTGTATAAACCAAAGATAAATATGTATTGAAAAAGTAGAGATATATTTGAAGTTCTATGATAGTTTTGTTTTATAAAACGTATTATGTTTATTAAAAATGCCTAAACTGATATATTCATTTATATATTTATAATATATTTATATTTGTTGCCCAATTCATCATTGTATTGATAAATAGATTATTCAAATTTTAATCAACATATAGTTTGTTTGATCCCATTAGTTCACAGCACTCTAATGATTTCAAGTGTTCTTGTATTCATCTAAAACATGTAACGTCATGAAAAATGTCACCATGATTGATGACGTCATAAAGGATAAACACATCTTTTAATACTAGTATAAAATATTAGGGAAATAGAATAAATGTGTATGCATGTCATTAAAACATCATCAGAGGAACAGATTCCACCACACTAGCTTGTTCAAAACGATATTTGATTTACGTTTTTCATAGATTGAAATAATTTGTGCATGTTTTCACTTTTTGCAAATTTAGAGCGTTTTGTACACGCACTTGATCTGTAAAATGTTGAACATTCTTCAAATTTCAAAGGCAGATCAATTCCAATCATGATGAAATGTCTATGTGCATTAAAATATAAACAGGAGGGGGCTGATCAGATATGTAGGTGTTTATGAGTAGGCACACTACAATGAACTTGTTTTGCAAAGACCATTCGATATTGATGGTTTATCTCTTCGTGTAAGGTATTTGCAATCGATGTCAAACATTGTGATTTCTAGACAGATGTATTTAACCAAAGACGTTATTTACCTATTCTCGATTTTAGCAGTATTTTTAACATTGCCATGAAAGCGTAGAGTTTGGCTGGTTATTAAACCAGGTTAAACCCGTCATTTTTTCCTAAAATTACCTGTACCATGATGAAATCAAATAGACAGTTTCTATGTATTTTGGAGTTTGATTTTTTGTTGCAGTTGAATGTTTCTGTTTTCCTCTTATTGTTGATGTGTTTTCCTCGTTTTAATTTTTTACACAAGATGCTTTATCGATTAATGACTATTGAACACCGTTTACTACAAATGTTTCTTGTATTAATAAAATGTATTGGGACACACTATCATCTGCTCATGCGACAATAAGTATTCTGTCTTCCGAATATTGCGGTTAAAAAGTATCAACATAACTTATCTTGATCTGATATTGACATATGTTGTAGTTTGCGAAAATTTCGTCGAAACTATATGACCTTAGAGGTAAAAGAGGGACGAAAGATACCAAAGGGACAGTCAAACTCATAAATCTAAAACAAACTGACAACGACATGGCTAGAAATGAAAAAAGACAAACAGACAAACAATAGTACCCATGACACAACATAAAAAACTAAAGAATAAACAACACGAACCCCACCAAAAACTAGGAGTGAGCTCACGTGCACCGCAAGGGTAAGCATAACCTGTGGCACCCGTCGTGTTGCTTATATGATAACAAATCCGGTAAATAGTCTAATTCGGTAGGTCACATTCACGAAAGGGAAGGAGATTGGAGTCACGACGTAAGGAACATATCCGATATCTTTTGTAAAACGGTTATTCCATAACGGTCAACCAACTCGTGATGGCGTCCGTAAAATTTACAAATTGATAATCTCAACTTCATCATTTGGCACTCTTTGTTTAATAGCATCCTTGTGAGCAGCAATCCTCTATCAAGAAAATCATGATAGGAAATGCAAGCACGGGAATGTCGTATCAATTGCAAGATATATACCTCGTATGCAGGTGCTGCTGGAATGTTGCTACTTAGAAATGGAAGGTTCACAATTGGAAAGCTGAAATCATCTCTTTTGTAGTAAAAGTTTTGTTTTCAACTGACCCTCATTGTCAATTTCTAGATGTAAGTTAAGACATGAAGCCGATTTAACTGTATCTGTAGTATCCTTTATCTTTAGTTCGATGGGATAGATGCCATCCACATAGTCACCAAATTTTGATCTATTTAGTGAAAGAACATCTTCTTTATAGCAGAAAGTAGACTTAAGGATATTGCTAACTTCTTATCTTTCTTTCTAAGAAATTCATGCATGACGTCAGCCTAATAATAATAAAGAAACAAGTCGGTAAGTAGAGGGGGCACAGTTTGTTCCCATTGGAATTCCGAGTCTGTTGAAAAACACTTCCTCCGAACGTAACAAATATGTTGTCAATCAAGAAATCAAGAGTTTTATGTTTAAATCAGAGTGATCCTCTACAAAGTAGAATGTATCCCTCCCGAAGACAAGATACTTATATCCATGTTGGCCATTTTGTTTTCATGAAGCAAAGCAATACCAACTCTTTCGATTTGTCTTTTAGTTTGGAATGTGGAAAACTTGTGTAAAGAGTAGAAAAGTCAAATGTTTTAATACTATTACAAAGTATCCACATCTGATTTACGCCACCTCTAGAATAGGCCGTTTCACAGTAACTTTACAGCCCATCTTTGGTTGCTGATAAAATAGATGTTAATAATTTAGAAAGAGGAAGACCCAGCAGTATACCGTTGTGTGTGAGGACACTTATGTAGTTTAGGTATCCAATACAGTGATGGAAGATCCAGGTCTTCATCTTTGGTTGAAATTCCAAAGGAACAAAGAACAGATCTATGATTATCTAGGATTTTCTCTTTGGTAAGTGTCGTCAGGGTGAAGTTGAGTTTCCAAGTGAATCGTCAATATCTAAATCGTTTATCAAGCAGTTAATGTAATGAGTTTTACACACACAACGATGTTGTTTGGGGCTTTATCTGCGGGGACATCAACATATTAAAATTCAGTACATGCATATGTTAATCTTAATAAACTCATGTCTATTTAAAATTCGTCCTTAGTGAGACTACTGTTTCATAGCCATCATTCAGCCCACACATTCTCCGAGTTTTACTCATGCATTAAAAGGATTAACTGAATTTGTGAAACAATCAATCATAGAGCAGAATTCCATTGAAATATTTTTTAATTTATCAAAAGTGAACGCGATAAATTACCATCGAAATGTGATATTTTAAAACCCTACATTCTGTCCTTGGGACATATTTAAAAAAAAATCTGCATCATCTTGACACTCTACAACAAGCCTAATTCAAAGAACATCATATAACATGGGGTATGTCGGTCCATTCAATATTTGATTTATCCTACATGTCCTCGCACTAGAAACAAAAACCGAGGTGTTGTTTGAAATTCGAAAAGCTAGAAAGGGAGAGTCAATCGTGCATTTTTGTTTACAACTTTCACACTCAGGGAAAGAGGTAACATGTCAGACCAAAATGTCAAACCCAAAGTATAGGCTTGTTGTGAGTAAGACCTTTAAATATATTTTGTCGAACCTTTTAACGACACGGCTATGGTTGTATGGTTTTTAGTTTAATCAATGTATCCAGTTTCAAGACGGAAGATTCACAGGGCCTTTTCAATATCTATAGTTAAGGAAAATAGGATAGTATTGTAACCTTAAAACTTAAAAAAAAAACATTTTGCAAATTATGTAGAGATATATACGCGATTCCAAATTTTGTTGTGAACCACGCGTTCGTAAGTTTGACACGGTAAAAAGATTAGAATAAATATGACACCAATGTTCCTCCTGACTTAAATATATTTTTGCGATCCTCTTTTTGTCAATTGAAAGTGAACATTTCACCGAACTTATTTAGATTGGATCGTTGATTTTTGCCAGGACATGTCAAATGACTGTGTAATATCAAGTGGAATTTGTTGGAGGAAAATTACTACTAGAGGCGGATTTTTAGAGGGCAGGGGACCAGGCACCCTTTGTTAAGCTACACATATGATTTATGCATCAGCTTTTACAAATGTCATTCCTAAAGTTGTTTTCCCGCCTCTTTCAAATTGGGTCGATGCCACTGCTGGTGTAGTTTAAATTCCCGGAGGATATCAACAGCCCAGTAGTCAGCAAGTATGTGCTGACATGAATTATTATTGATACGGTCATATATCTAAAAGATGGACGAAAGGTACCAGAGGGACAGTCAAACTCATAAATTGAAAATAAACTGACAACGCAATGGCTAAAAATGAATAAGACAAACAGACAAACAATAGTACATATGACACAACATATATATTATACAATACATATGCAATACAAATGTAAAGCATAATGTTCTATCAGTTTTACAACCTTTAACATTATATCGTAAAACATACAATATGTATGTAATATATTATATTTATGGTTATAAAATGTGGTCTATTATTGAACAGAACATATATTTGGTATAATATTTTAAGGCATTACTTTTTCAATTGAAAAAAAAAATACAATAAAGTTTTTTTGACAAATACACTGGATACATTAAAATACCAAAAATTGTAATAGTTGTATGTAGAATTGATATATAAACATATGAGTTTGATAAGTCTTTTAAAGGCGTTGATTGAATGTTTCCTCTGATAAGTATTTATCGTCGTCAACCATCTCAGCTATTGGAATTTCATTTTCTTTTTCAATCAATACATTCAATGTTTCAACATCTTTGTTATCAGTCTTTAATGAAGACAAACACATCCTCTGAGTAAACACTACACATGTCACTTGCACGCTGTAGTTTGTAATTGACCTCATCCTATCTCTGAAACGGGAAAATTATCAGTTTTAAACTATGACAGGATGAATGCATCAAACTATGTACCTCCTCATTTTTGAAAGGGGGATAAATCTAGAACAATAAATACTTAGCAACATAAATTCAAAATGCTGTGGTTCTCAGTATTCTGTAGTGTTTCATAAAATATGAATGGGCAAAACTAAATTTTAACAGTGCTAAAACATGTAAAAAAAAAAGGAAACAATTTGCAATGTTCCAAGTTATAAAATGGCCTTAATATAGAACGGTAAGTGACTTAGTGTCCTAATTCTAACTCTGTCCAGAGGTTTGGTTCATAATACTGTGTTTTAATTTCATAAAAATTTGCTGAGGCATTAAATAAAAATGTGGACATTAAATTTGGATGGCCGGGAGGTGAACGGAAAGCCGGACGGCAGGATGGTCAAGGGTCACACTTGATGACTTTGTTGCCTACGGTGGAGGAATACGAAAATTGTATAACTCATCATATATAAATATTCGAAGGATAAGACGCTTTTCATATTGCATTGTACGTTATACTTACAGAAACCACTCGAAAGAATACAGAAGTGCCGCCGCTTCAGGGGGAATATTTAAGGCAGTGAGTAGGATGATGACAGTAATCAAGCTAGCCCCTGTCACAGATGGTATGGCCAACGACGAAAATGTCGTTAAAATGCTAAAAAAAAATCGTCAGTACCGAATTATTTATACATTATAGTATTACTAAAACTTATTGTTGTTACAAGTTTTTTTGTGTTAAGGTAGCACAATACAAATATTTTATAACTCCAACTCCCAAGTTTTAAAATACTGTAACTCTCTTAATATTGCTTGAAAATTTAAAAAAAAGTGGTAGTTTTGGATAGCTAACAGATTACTCTTTCAAACTTAAGCAATATTAGTATTATGCAACAATTGTGTAACCAATTATGATGTTAACTGTGTCTAAAATATTTCTCACCAAATTTCCACTTTCAAATGAAATAAGCTTCTGCATAGGTATCCCTAAAGGATTGATTTTATTATATGTTGTTCCTATACTATGGCCATTATCTACAAAAGGGTGTCTCAGATTTCAGATAGAATGTATAGAACAAATTTCACACATAATTTAACATTATCTTCTTTTATGTGGTTTGGATGTTTACACTAATTAGAGATTTATGAGAGAATGGATTACCATAGAGACAATCTGAGACACCCTTTTGAAGCCCAGATTAAGATTTCTTTAAAAGGGTGTCTCAGATAGTTAAAGAGATGATAGAGCTAAATTCATTCAAGTGAACTTACCCAGATTGTGCCACTAATTGCATAATAATTGATTACATAATGATTGCATAATAAAATATTGCATTCTTTTTAAAGATTAATCTTTTATCTATCTTTATATACCTCTTTTATTATTTTCTATTCATTCATAAGAAAGTTACAGCATTTCAAAGGTTAGTGATTGGAAGTAAACGAATCTTTGTATTGTGCTACCTTAATACGACGATAGAAGAAGAAGAAGAAGAATTGTTTATTATAGTGCAACCTGAATATAAAGTATATCGTTACATTAAATACATAATATACATCTTCAGCCAGCCAAATAGGCTTATGATGCACTGTTTGAATCGTTATTTAACATACATATAATTAAGAGACTTTATCATTGTTAATAAAATTTAGTGTCATGTTATAAATATAAGCGAATTGCAAAAAAGATAAGATAAATAATTTCAAATCAAATGATCATAGTGTTATACTTCTGATATGATAACAGTCTGCTATAAAATTTGCCACGAGTTTGCTAAGTTTGTGGTTAGAAAGAAGCTCACACAATTTATCAGTGTCAGACAGACCAGATATATCACGGAATGTTACACAAATATTTTCAAACAGTTTGTTTCTTTTCTCTGTATATTTTGGACAGTGGATCAAATAGTGTATTTCGTCCTCAACGGAGTCTGTATCGCACATTTTACAAGTTCTGCGTTCTACTGGAATGTTTCTAACTCGTCCCTTTTCGATTTCTAAAGGAAATGTCCCACAACGCATACGTGAAATAGAAGATCGTTGACTTCTAGTTAAGCAACGTTTCAGAAAAGTTTCTGTTTCAAATTCTGTTTTAAAAAGTTTGTACGTTCTCAGTTTAGGCATTTGTTGAATATTGTCAAACCAAGATTGTTTATGTTCGTTTTCTAAATGAGTTTTCACAGAATCGATTAAGTATGGCGTTATATATAATATGTTGATTATCTAGAAAAAGCACATCGTTGAGTCCGCATGAATCAAACAATTTCTTTGCGTGATTGAACCACGTATCACGATATCTGGTAGATACATTTTGATCCCAGACGAAAACTTTACGACATATTCTAGTGTCAGGTAATTTGACTAGTCTACAATAAAGACGCACAATATTGACCTGAATTCTATGGTGAATCGGATACCATCCCATATCTCCAGTGATTGCGGGTATCGGCGTTGTTAGACTTACACCGAGAAAAGTACGTATAGCTCTATATTGCAGTCTTTCTAATGAATCATAGCGTTTATGTCCCCACACACCGGATCCATACTCTAGTATAGGTAAAACTGTCGAGTCAAAAATCTTCGTATATGTATCAGAGTCCATTCCATCCATTGCATAGTATTTCGACACAAGTGAACCCAATGATCTGCTTCCACTTGAAACTAGTTCGTTTGTTGTTTCCTTATAATCCAAATGTTCATTAATTACAAGTCCAAGATATCTGTATTTCGAGACTGTTTCGAGAGTCATATTGTTTAACTAGAACTCGTAATCGTTCTTAGGTTTCGAAGCTTTCCGTACGTGCATTATCTTCGTTTTGTCCGTATTCACTTTAAGTTGCCATGTCTTTGACCAATCGGTTACACAATGAAGTAATGATTGTAATCCATCTACTGTATCTGAGATCAGTACTATGTCGTCGGCGTAGAGAAGACAGCTTAATGAATCTGTTCCAATGTTAATACCTTTACCAATACTGTTTATTTCCGTCACTAGATCGTCAACAAACACTGCGAACAGAGTCGGTGCTAAATTATCACCTTGACGGACGCCTGCCTCTACTGAAAACCAGTCTGTTAGAGATCCGTTTAAGCGTACTGCTGCTTGAAGCTTTTCATAAGTTGACTTGATCGCTTTGTACATATTTCCATGAATTCCAATTGACAAAAGTTTGTGAAAAAGTAGGTTGTGATCTACGGAGTCGAACGCCTTTTGAAAATCGATGAAACAAAGAAAAGTGTCTTTATTCGCAAGTTTTCGATTTTGGAGAATAGTGCACAAACTGTATATATGGTCCAAGCATGATCGGAGTTTCCGAAATCCATTCTGTTCTTCGCTGAGTGAACTATTTTCCTCTAGATATTCAAGAAGTCGAGTGTTAAGAATATTGCTGTACGTTTTCGCTATTGTGGAGATGAGGCTTATACATCGATATCCTAAAGGATCTCTATAGTCTTTTCCCTTCTTCAAAAGAGGATGAATGAAACTCTTGGTCCAGTAGTCCGGAACTATTCCATGCGTAAAACAAGTGGTAAAAAGGCGATGTAGGACCGTTAGCAGTTTTTCGTTCTTTATTATTTCATTCGGAATATTGTCCAGTCCTACGGCTTTCTCGTTTTTCGCTTTTCGAATCGCACGTTTTGTTTCTTCTATCGTAATCTCATCGTTCATGGTACTTATGTGTTGAGATTCATTATCATCTACAATTGTTCGAATTCTAGCTCCCATTGACTGTTAAGTGCCTAAATTCTCTCCATGAACTCACTATCAACGTTTGTAGTGTTTTCGGAGAAAAGTTCTGAGTATTCTTCTTTCCATCTTTCTCGGATTACATTCGGGTCGTTAGAATAAGTGCCATCATCCATCACTACGTTATCGATGGTTGTATGTTTCCTTCCAGGTCCTAATTTCCTGATCTCATTCCAGAATTCTTTTGGGTTCGATGTATTCAGCGTTTGTATCTTTTCTCTACGTTCCTTCTTGAATTTTTGTTCTTCCTGTCTCAGTGCCTTATCGAATGTTTTTCTTTTCGTCTTAAATTCCATTTTCAATGTAAGTTTCCTGCGATGATCACCTTTGAATCTAAGATAGTTTTTTTCCGCGTTACAAGCTCGTTTGAACAGATTCTACAATTCATTATTTCAATAGGGTTTGCCTTTATTTTTCACCTTTTTAGTCGATGACCTGATATCTTTGTACAACATATGTTCGCTCATTTCATCGCGGAGTGTGTTAATAAGGGTATCATAAATTGCGTCGATTTCGTTTTTGACGTTCTGTACTCTTAGTAGTGAGTCTATAATGCCGCTAAGTGCTACGACGCACCGTTCGCTCGAGAAAATGTTCGTAGAGATACTTTTGACATTGTATTTTCTTTTGAGAAAATTGTTTGGGTTATCCGTATTCCTTGATGCTTGATCTTGTTTTTCAAAGTTTATTTCATTCAGTTTAGAATATCTAGATAGTTGAACAGAGCACTGTAAAAACGACATGATCCGGAGGATTTGAATTCGATGCCAATGGAAGATCGTGATCAGAAATGACATCAGAAACGAGTTTCACTTCAAAGTTTTTATACTGCGTCAACAAGTTGTACGGTACGATCATATAGTCCACCACCGATTTACCGATATTTGATACATACGTGAAATTGTTTTTATCTTCTTTCCCCCGACCGTTTAACATACAACATCTACTGTCTTTAAGAAAATTCACCAAATGATCACCAAACGCATTTCTTGTATCGTCAACCCATTTTCGTTCTGGAACTAAGTCCATCATATCGTCAAAATCTTGAATAGATCCGACACGTCCGTTAAAATCGCCACAAAGGAATATTGGAACATCATTACTGTATAAAAAGATTTGTTACAGTAAACTGTCGTAAAAATCTTGCGCTATATTTCCCCTGCTTGAACGTTCAGGCTGTAAATAGCATACACAAAAGTACATTTTCATGTCTTGTATCCATAAGATGTCATCTCGATTATTGTCTAAAATGTTCACCTCAAAATGTTGTAGCAAACTCGATTTCAATAAAAATCCAACACCCCCGCTTCCCCGCCATGAGTTATGTAAAATGTTTCTTCTATTTGAGCCGATCCATTTGTACCCAAGTAAGTCGATTTTATCATCCCCTTTCAGGTGCGTTTCGCTTAACCCAATTATATCACAATTAAGGGCGTGTAAAATATTCTCTCGCAAAGTTCTACTGTCATCACAATGATGGGACAAATACCACCCATTACAATTCCAACTATCTATTAAAAGTTCTGAATCAAAGTTATTTGGCTGGCCGAGTAATCAATGTTCTTTTTGAACGATTCGTCCGCTTTTAAATTCAAGATCCGGGATAGCCTTCACTCTTCGCCGCATGTTGGCGTCTTGCATCCGTTCGCGTCTAGAGCGATCTGGCTCTATATATATGTTACTAAAGTTTTCGTTGTTTTTTAACTTGCGTTTGTTTCTCAAAACATTAGTACGTTGAGTTTCATCAGCAAAAGATACGATTAACGGTTTTGGTCTTTGATTGGGGCTTGCGGCGGTCCGATTAAGGTGTGCGGTGATCCTTTCAACTTTCAATACATCAAAGTCAAGCTCTAACGCACGCAGTAGACCGTTAGCGTATACCTTTAAACTTTCTTCACCCTCGTTATCGATCGGTTGTACATTTTTAAACACAAGCTTTGGGTGAACACTATTCGCACTATTTTCAATGTTTACATTTTGAGATAGTTTAAATTCTACATCTTTCATCTTTGTTTCAAGTTCTATAATTTTATTGTCAACTTGTGCGAATTCTAGCGTCATTTCAGATTTCACTTTGTCCATGTTCTCTTTGATTTCACTGGTAAAGTTTTTTTCTAAATTTGTCATTCTTTGTATTGATTTTCTCATAGATTCTTGATTGTCTTTGATGGTTATTAGAATTTTGAATAGATCGTCAACAGATTTTCTGTTTTTGCGGCGTGTGATGGTGATGGTGATGGTGAGGTATTTGTAGATGACATCGTACTTATTCTTTTGGGGGTGGGACAGTAAGATTGATCGTTGTCAGTGTCAGATGAGCTGTAATTACGGGCGAATTGCGGGGCAAAGCTGGGCTTGTTTTTGTATCTTGACATTTGTTTATGAAGTCATGCAGATATGAGTGCTTTGCAGAGTTACCATATCGTCAAATATTGTTCTTGATCTTCTTTTGCTGATATTTTGAAAACAATAACACGGAGCACTAAATAAAGACCGTATATTCATATTTGGTGCTCGTCTTTTGGAATTTTTAAATGTATATCAATTTTATTTTATGTTAAAACAATAGTCATCGTATACAAAACTAAATATAACGGTTAAACACTCACATTACTAAAACGACAGAAGCAGCGTCCACTTCCTGCTCAGTGATTTGCATGACAAACAAACAGGATATACTTATGTAAATACAGCTTCCACAACGTTCAATAGCAGCACATAATGGAATAACAAATCGAGTCACTCTGCGGTCTAATTTATTTGGTCCTTCTAATTGCCGTATACTTTCAGGAATAGCAATGGCACTAATAAAAAAAACCCAGGTTTATCGTGCATGAATTAGTATGCTGTACTTATTTGAAAACTCAAAAGTGCTTCTTATTTAAATGTTTCAATAATGTTTTGTTTGGAGCAAAATTCGATTACTACCATGTTACATATTTATAGATAAAACAATGAAATGACTTCAATACTTATTATTAAATTTAAATGAGTAAACATATGTAAGATAGAGTAATATTGATTTTAAACACTACATACGTAGCACTTTTCCACTCATAAACGCAAAATTAGGTATTAATTTTGCAAGATGTCTTGTCGAATTTTATGAGTAATATGATTATAGTTATCAAAGGTACCAGGATTATAATTTAATACGCCAGACGCGCGTTTCGTCTAAATAAGACTCATCAGTGACGCTCAGATCAAAACAGTGACGCTCAGATGAAACAGTTGCTGTGGCTTTATTTGGATACTCACGAGAGTTTTATAAATTCTAGTTCCATCATACAATTATAATTGTGTTTATGGGTAGTCTTTCGTGTCTGTTATATAGAAACGTGTTGTCATACATGTAGGTATCTGATGCTAAGTGAAATACACAGCAATATATCAATCAATCTTCGACACAATGTATTCAACCTTTATGATATGGTACGACAGATAACTCATTTTGAATACTAGCATTTGTATTGCAGGTTTCTTTTAATCTGTCGATTTCATTTTTAAAGTATGTGAAAATAAATGAAATTAAACGAGATCTGGATTGACTTTTTGTAAGGCGTGTTCATGCTGCTTGTAATTCTGTCCTTTTCATATTTAGTGGTGGTGCAGAAATGTCTGTATACACAACACTCAATATGTCTTCTGTTAATATAAAAAAGAAGATGTGGTATGATTGCCAATGAGACAACTATCCACAAAAGACCAACATGACACAAACATTAACATTTATAGGTCACAGTACGGCTGCTATAGTAGTAATTTCTGATATTTAGTAATAAGGAAACGTGCTTTCAAGTTTAATTACAAGTTTGTTGTACTTACGTGCTAGTAGTAGCAAACACTATTATAAAAGCATGAATCAGAGTGAAAAGAAATCTAAACGGATTCATTCTCATCAGTATAAAGTATGTTAATGGAACTGCTACTATCATGAAGAGTAAATAACCAATCATTTGAGTTGCTATGTATAAACCAAGTCTACTGAAATCATCCTCCAAGTTCTTAGTTCTTCCAATAGTTTTACCAATCAGACTCGCCACACCAATTGGAGTAAACCTGAAATTAAACTTCATAATACATAGTTGCTAACGCCAACAAACATTATTAATGCAATAAATGGCAAACCAGATATTAAGTATGCACTCATACCAAATCTTCTTATTAATATTTTTTTGGGGCAAAACACCTAATCATTGATTTTACTGAATCTACATAAGCTCTGAATAACTTCACTACATGATATTGTAGATATACCATTAACATCATCATTTGTCTTAATTTTTTTTATTAAATCGGAGATTTAGTGCATGTGACAACTGATAATTAAAAATGTGATCAAGTCGATATGCAATATAGTTCTATCAACCCAATTACCATAACAAAGTATTCATAATCATATATAAAAAGACCATTCATCACAAGGGCCTAACACTTTTAACGTCACTGATTGGTTTGTTTGTGTAGCTAAACGCGCGTCTTTTTCAAGTCTGGTTTCTCAAACGAGTTGATTGTGATTTGCCAGAAGATAACGTTTACAAACTATTTTTTAATCCTTACCAAATTAGTTTTCCTAATATTACTAATATAATTTCAGTAGCTGCGTAGAAGAACTTGAAGAAAGGTTGTCCAATTTCTTTTGTAGACGCAGTGGCAATGCCAAATACGGCACTAGCTATCAAAATACCTAAATAAATGAAGTTATGTTTTAACAGATATATATCAAGGATGTGAAAAAGCTGACCCACACTTTCCCACTGACATGTATAGATCGAAACATATTCGAGTAATTGAATAAATGATGATTGTAGTGATATGAAAAAGAATACTTTTGATAATTTTTGTGACTGTAAATATTTTATGTAAGCTATCGTCATTTAACTTTTACACATAGCGTATCTGTATGTATTGTTCTTCACTTCTGAGGGTTTGTTTACTTTTAAAACATGTCAACATGGTTACAAGTTCAATTGTTGGTGTACAGTAACTTGGTATGTGTTTCCTGATCATTTCTTTTTAAATAAATTAAATACGTATTCGTTAATATACATGTAAACATTGATCATAACAATCTCTATGGCAGAAATATACCTAGAATATTTGTGCTATTAGCAATTGATAGATTCTTTCCAGTCACCATAGTTTCTATGACTTCTACGATCGTCCCATTTATAGTCACATTTGCTTTGTACTTCTCCGTATCGTAGCTCGTAATTGTCTGAAAAAACAGCAAACAAACTTGTGGGATTCTGATGAAGACATGTATGTTTTTTTTCTTACCTATATTACGATATAAGACAGACGTATAGTTTTCGACGGCTTTTTGCATGCATTGTTATTGAAAAAAGTGAAATCAAAACAGAAAGTCCCTAATTAAATCGAATGTCAAAATCAAAAGCACAAACACATTTTTGAGGAAATTTGAGGAATACATAATAATGAAGCCTAAAATAAGGTGAAACGATACTTAAATGGGCATTATCTACGAGATATAGAAAAATGTAATTAATTAATCTTTAATTTGAGTTTTCTCTGTTGAAAGGCATTTGGTGATGTTTTATGAATATTGATTGTTAAGCTAGAGTATAGGTTTAAAAGCGGGAGGTTTGGCTAGCCACAAAACCAGGTTCAACCCAACATTTATTTCTTAAAATGTCCTGTACCAAGTCAGGAAAATTGCCTTTGTTATTCTATAGATCGTTTCTGTGTGTGTTGGGTTTTCGTGATGTTGTTCTCCTCTTACATTTGATGTGTTTCCCTTAGTTTGCGCTATACACCCGGATTTGCTTTTTTCTCAATTGATTTATGAATTTCGAACAGCGGTATACATTGTACTACTGATGCCTTTATTTAAGCTTGTGTCATTTCGTAAATTTTACATGAAACTACTACACCCGTTTACCTTGAAATTATGTAGGCGTCTAAATAATGCAAAACATAGGTCTTATCAATTAGAAGATGCATAAGTAACTATTAGAACTTTGTTTCAAATGAGTATTTTGCGGTAAATAAAGAATTGAGAAAAATATTGTATTTCATAAAAAGCGAGGTAATCACCATATACTTGAACGAATTATTATTATTATTATTACTATTATATTAAGATATCTGTTAATGTTTTATTATTATAAATACAGGATTTGAAAATCAAACAGAAATTAGGGAACATTGGCAATATGAAATAAAGTCCTACGTAACTTAGTTTCGAGAAGATGATATACGGAAAAACTAAAACTAAATCTATTATATAGTAAGATAAAAGGAATAAAGAAAAATGTTTGTGTATGTATATTATAATAGTTCATATATATGGTTAGTGAGAAACACCTAACATTTAAGTAAATGAACTTTTACTGATGGACACGTGTACTGCAATATTCCAACACAACACATATTAAACTTATAACAATATTATACCTTGCGAAAAGTTGCAGATATCAAATTGTCGGGGAAAATGTTTCTGTAAAACAAAAACCAAATATTTGATATATCGATTGATAAAAAGAAACTACATGAAAGCTGTCCTCAACAGACATTTTATTCGAAATAAATAAGAAAAATAATAACTGGCAATGTTTATTGAAACAGGAAATTTGCAAATTTCAATATCATAAGATTTCAAATACAATTCACCAATCCAACAACACTAAGAAAACTATCAGGCATTTATTGATTCAAGCTTATTTCTGTATTGTGCCATTAAAGTTATCTTGCATTTATGTAATTGTTTCTTATGTTTTACACATAAACAGGCCATTAAGGTTGCACCTTATGAAAACAATTGAAGTTTAATCCGTATCAAGTATAGTACATGTTACTATAAATTTTGAAATTATTAAGAAACTAAGGTTTCCACTCCCTCAGGCAAAGTTGACTTTAGATGAATTTTTGGTTATTTATTTTATGTTTTTTTTTGTCATATAGCTCTTCAACGAGTTCGGTACTCATACACCTGCGGATTTCAAATGTTTGGCTTTGAGCATTCATAATGAAGGTAGTTCCAGAAAAGAGCTTCGGACGCATGAAATTATTAACTGTGTTATTTTCCAATTTTTACTATTGATGTTAAAGTTAACAACAGCGTGATCGTTATAATATATTTCTTCTTTCTATTTGAAATCAATCAAACGGATAGAAACCTTCAAATGACCGTATAAAATTACATTTGACAGCGGTAACATCAATATTACCACTGCTGGTAATGATAGTAATGATAATACGGAATTTAATTTTCACTCATGTCATTGATATACAATTGTATAACACCCATTGAGCACTTTTATGGACAAATCAGTAGTATTAACATTGAATTGAACTAATCTGACCGCAAAATTCGACAAAAAAGTCTCCTCGAATACACAAGAATTCAATCTTGTAACGATTGAGTTTGAGATTCTTATTTTTTTATATTTTTTATAGTTTATATTGTATAGCTTATTGTAGTGTGTTTTTTTCGGTTTTTTTTTTCGTTTTTTTTTTTGTTCCATTTGGTAACAAGATTGTGTTTCATTCGTGGATTATATTGAGTGCTCTCTTTGTATCATCTGAATACTAAAGATGCGTTGTAAATTTAAAAGGGCAAGTATAATTCTCTCCTTACTTTACCTCAGTAAATCAGCGAAAATGTCCTCCGTTTCTAAAGGAACAGAGTTTAATGCTTTAACTTCTGTTTTAGCTATTTCACCTGTAATCAAACGATAAAACACTGTTCTAGACTATTTGACCATTAACAGTAATCTTAAAGTATGAATAAAGTTAAGTTAAGCCATGCAATGAAAGATAAAAATATAATTTACAGATTTAACTCGGTTTTATAGATTTAGAGTTATATAACGTATAAGAGATGTATTTAATTTGTTTTCAACCATGTTGAATATTGTCAAAATTGAATGTCTTTAAAATTTAAAATGAAAAGCGAATGACAGATTTTGAGAGAGATAACAATTCGATAAAGTTAAACATACTTTAAAAAGTCCTTTGTTCATGAATAACGGATAAAACGGTTAAAAGTACACAAGATACTAAACTCAAATAAATTTAAAGTACATTTAATCATTCTGTTCATTGTGAATCAACAAGTGTGTAAATTAAATAACTTTGTGGTTTTTTTTTTTACAGAATAAATAATTTGCTTGAAGTATTTATTGCCATTGAATATGAAAATATTACCTGGTCGAATGATCACACAAAGTATACTGCCAACTAAGCATCCAAGGAAGTTTGTACTCAAAATATAACCCAAACTAACTAAGCTAATTTTCCCATTTGATTTAGGGTCTAGGGTAGATGTTCCTGTTTAATCAAATAAATTATCATATCAAATATTAAATGTAAGAAAATGTGTTATTTTGTTTATTGTTTTTTACAAAAATAATGCATTTTATCCTCTCATATGAATTTGTTCCACATTTTCAATGCCAGGACTTTTATATCTTGGTCTATGTGGGAAGGGTTTTGTTCATTATTAAAGACCAAACAGTGACATAAAGTTGCTAGCGGCTATATCATTTGGGTTTCTGGTGGAAATTTGTATCATTGGCAATCATAGGTCATATACTAAACCTATTGACATAAAAGGGGTCTGGTTGACTTGTAACATCAAAAGTTACAGTTTTTGGAAATTAAATAGTTGTTAGGATATCAGATAGATGACAGTCAACCATACGAGACTAAGATGTTATTCATGAGCATTTCATCATTCAAAATCTTCAATATCTAGCAAATAATTTATGTCACAAGTCTTAATTTTCAATTGAAAGAAGAAATGTTCAACATATCTACATGTATGTTCTTATAACTTATTGGGAAGAAAATAAAGTATCCTGTACTCTGCTTTCCGTCATAAAGATGATGTTCTATCATTTAATAATTTTGAACATGCTCTGAACATCTATCACATCGATCTTGATATAAAGGATATAACAGAAACGGTGACGTCTGATCCATATCTTAACTTACATCTACAAATTGACAATGAGGGTCATTTGAAAACAAAACTTTAATTCAAAAGAAATGATTTCATTGTCCCAATTGTGAACTTTCTATTTCTATGAAACAACAATCATTCAGCAGCACTTGTGTATTGAGTACATATATATCCCAGTTGATACAATATTCATGGACTAGTATTTCCTATCAGGATTCACTTGATAGTTGGTCGCTACTCACAAAGAAGCTATTAAACTGAGAGTTTCAACTAGTGAAGTTGCAATTATCCCTTCTAAATTTTACGGTCGCCATCACGAGTTTGTTGACCGTTATAGAATATCGGTCTCACCGATGACGACGGATACGCTCCAATTATCGTACTGGCAATCTCGTCTTCTCTCCCCAAATGTTACCTACAGAATTGGTCTTATCATTAGCTTTGTATTTACACGAGGAACACGACTGTCGTCATATGTGAAACATGATCTGCTTACCCTATTGGAACACCTGAGATAACCCCCAATTTTGGTGGGGTTCGGGTATGTTGCTAAGTTTTTTAGTTTTCGATGTTTTGTTTTGTGCACTTGTTTGTCTGTTTGTCTTTTTCTTTTTTTGCCATGGCGTAGTCAGTTTATGAGTTTGTTTATCCTTTTTGTACATTTCGTCTATAATTTTTATAACCAATCTTATATTATATGACCCAAGTTTATGATAATAATTTCCATACTACGGAAGACACATAGTATGAAATGTTTGACTATTAATAAAACATTTAAAATCACCAGAGTGCTTTACCCCGTTATATTTTCTTAAAACACTTTCTGAATTATAAGCCTCTAATGAACCTCGTTATGACGTGGTTGTCATTTATAAGGCTTTGTATTTGAAAAAATTGCTGTAAATGGGGCCTTTCCTTTTGTTTTGTGTCAATTTCTTTTGAAAATGTTTCCCTTTAATCAAAATGATCAACCTAATTACCTGTAATTACTGAAGCCACTATCAGAGGAACTATCATCATTTTCAGCATGTTTAGATAAATTTCTCCAAGGATACCTTAAACAAAAGTTAAAGCTGAATCATAATTTGTTATTTTATTTGGTAACTATATATTTAAACAATGTTTGCTATATGAAGACAAATTTTTCTGAATCTTTTTTGTTGTTGTTTTAAACATGAAATCACCGTTTTTTACTGGATGCCAAGTTATCTTCGCAAAACATATTAATTTTTCGCTCTACAAACAAGAACACTGAGTCTCGTAACTTTAATAATGTGATTAAATATAATATGCTGTTAATTTTACTGGCTGACAAGCCATAAGCTGTAAACTGAAAAAGAGAATTTCATACAAACGCTCGCCGTACGTCATTATTTGAAAGGTAGATAATAAGAAGAAAAAGAAATAAAAGATGTGCATTAGCACTGTATGAAAAGACTCTGTGAATGTATCATAACCGAAATATAGCTGTTCGTTTAAAAATGTATAGCTTACATACCAAAATATTTTAATTTGACAAAGCCAATGATTTGCAGTAAACAAAACCTCAATTCAGTAAGAACATATCATATAATAATGCACTATTAAATAAGTAAAAATAGAAATATTGCGTTTTATCAATAAATAAATAAAAATTGGAATAAAAAAGGAATACTTAATTTATATAAGATTAATTAAACGTTTAATTGAAATCTTCCGAAATAGCTTCAGTATATATATAATGATTCGTTTAGGTTAATTGGAAAACATATTTATATGCAATGCAATTTGCTTTGTTGAGAAATAAATTTGAATGTTTAAAGTCTAAATCCTTGCAATAATAAAAAAAGATCTCTCGCTTGAAAAGTAAGCAATATGAAATTATTGCACTGTTTTTCGGTATTGGTATTTTGTTATACAAATACAACTTTTATTCAATAGCTGGACACACAAGGACACAAAAACAAACGGGTCATATAAAGTTCAACTCATAGTTTTTATTTTCTTTAAGAATGCACAAGTGTTTATATACGTCAATATAAAATTGAGAATGTGTCAAATGACAATTATCCGACCAAAGAGCAGAAAACTGACGAAGGCTACAAATGGGTCTTCAAAACACCATGAGAATCCCACATCCGAAGTCGGACTTCAGCTGTCCCCTAAACACAATGGATATCGTAAAGCACTGAAATTTCACGTACGAAACTAAAACCAAAAATTGATACTAGTATATTACTAAAGATCTGCCACAAAGTTTTAAACAAAAAGTACACAATCAGAAAAATATATCGGAAGTAACTTTTTTGTTCATTTAATTTTTTAAAATAAGGAAGCAGTTGAAATATACAAAAGAGAATAAAACTGATTGTTTAAGGTATATATGATTTTTCTTTCTTTCAGAGACTGGTGTTCTAAATATGAGTAGGACGATTACTTGCAAAATTATTTATTTTAGTTAACAGTCAAATCATATTTATTACACTACATACAAAAATAAGACGATGTGGTATGGTTACGAATGAAACAACTCTTTACAAGACAGATATTATCAAACTACAGGGGCCATTGTATGTACATACTAGTACATGATATAAGCTATGATTGTTTATATAAACATAAATATTAAACATTTAGTTATATCTTTATTTACTAACAACCAAATCAATATTTATACGAATAAAAACAATATTCGAAGATCTAGTTACAGTGTTGAATTTGGTAAACGTTTAGAATGAGTTTGTTTAAAGCCATTATTTTAAATACAATTACTAGTACAATTAAGTCACTACAATAAGTTTGTTGTTCAAATTCTTGATATGTTCCATTCTATATTATGTACAATAATTGAAATACGGCGTACAATATTTATCGCATCAGTTATTATTCTACCTTTATACATTCACTTTACTTGTGCGGTCTTGAGGACTTAGCTTCAGTTGTTGAAAGCATTACTGGTGATACAAAAGATGCAGGTATAGGTGAAAACAAGTTGAAGTAATGAATATGATTAAAATGTAACGAACTGTTTTCTATTTATCTGAAAGCTTAAGATTTGTACAGATCCAGTCAAACAAATGATTTTTTTTTCATAGGTCAAATTAAAATACTAGAGTAACTATTATTTACTTACCAACCCACATGAGTGTGCTGTCCGTTGGGTTTGTATTCCGAACAACCACACCTATAATAAATCCCACTGCAGCACCCACTAAGGTCAACAGTACCAACAAGTTTGCTTTTAAAATCTCCAAGCATTTTTCTTTTCCTACTGCCATGTTGCAATACAAAGAAACTCAAAGATCAGGGCAATTGGTATGCGTTTTTCATCGAAAAATATGAATTTTTGAAATACTGATATACAAGTAAATATACATCTTTTAAATAAGTGGTTTATTCCTAAGCGTAGGCCTTTCATAAAAATTAAATGTCAGGTAAAAGCTTTAGATATCAATGATAACAAGCTGTTTAAACTGTATACGCGTTATAAATACGTTATGGTACATTTATTACTTTCATGAAATAAAAAAATAAATATGTGGGCATCCGTATATGAAATAGAACATTATAGTTATATCACCATTTTATACGTTTTTACGCACCTAATAATAACCTGAATTTATTCAGTTTCTTTCATGGTTAGTCATGGCTACTGAAAAACAAGATTCATCACGAAAACGTCCACCCAATTTTAGAATAGAAATTCCTGGTGACGAAACTGTCAAAAGTAGGATTTTGGAAAAGCTTCAAAAAGTAAAGGGTTATTTGACTTCAACTTTGAATAAGCCAGTTAACAATAGTTTAATTATAGAGGAACTTTTAGACTTTTGGATTAAATAACAACTTGGAAGTGACAATTCGAAAGAACTTCATCCTTTTCCATCCACCTATTCCCAAACAAGAAGCCAGTATGTAGACCAAGGGCTATTTGTTACTGCAGAAAAGTCTTTGGACACATATGGAGAACTCTTTGAGGCACATACCAGTATTTGTGATGGATAGCTTAAAGTATTGAAAAGAACTATGAAAGGACATGTAACTCTGTAAGACTGATGTGTAACAAGGAAAAATCACATTCCTATTGATGGTCGTCATCATCTTACCTTCCGAATGATGAGTTCTTGGTCAATCACAGGATTTGTCATGCATTTTATAGTAGTGGACTTTTGCCAGTACATTACACTAGATTTGTTAATGGGGGCAGGAATTGGCTGCATCACTAAAGAGAGAAGATCGAAATTCTTTAGAAAATATAAAGAACATGCTGAAAATGAAAGCATTCAATCAATTGACAAACACATATAATATATGAAAATTTGGAGAATAAGAATGTGTCCATAAAAATTCACGCACATGACAGAAATTTGGCTGTAAATAAATTTGTGAGGGACACTCAATTTACCGTTAATCAGAATGACTTATGGCATGCTGTCAAGGCTGTAAAAAAAGCTGTCACCAAGATTTCCAATGGTACCAAACGTTCAGAGGGTATAAGTTGGAGTGTACAGCTAGGAGATAAAGTTGAACCCATAGCAACACACATTAACTGGGCTGTCTGTAACTGTGAGCAAAATTCTCTAAAACTGAAGGAAAGTTTGGATAACATTGTTAACCATTATTGTCATAAGCATGAACATTGCAATCATTCATCAAGGTGCAGATTTGATTCAAACTATGAGCCATCTAGGACTGTACTTACAAATTTAAAAGCCAGAAAAATGTTAGAGATTGCTAGTAAATCTTTCAAAATGCAGTTTTCTATTTGCTGACGAAAAACTCCCATGGCTACTTCTGATTATTTGCTAAATCACCCTGAACATCCAAATTTTACACAATGATCTAAAAATCTGGTCCGATGTCAAATGCGTGGCAGCTATATAACTTTATACTATGTTGTATGAACATTCTTAGAATTTAACGTAGTCAAAACTAATTTCGCCGACAGCCTGTTGGTCTGAAATGACAGAAGTTGTATCATTATCCTTGGTGAAACCAGCACTCATAAAATGCACTAAACGGTATTTGTTTGGAAGTACTCCACCATATTATGTTCACGAGGGACATACACTTAGCTCCCCATACTGCTAATATTATAAATTTCACAAGAGCAACAAAACAATGTTAAAATTATAAATTTCGCAAGAGCAACAAAAAAAAACCTCTACTGTCAAGGCAAGTTTATTCTAAAGAGACATATAACTTTATATTACTATTCTATATAATATAAGACACAATTTGCATGATTCTACCATAATATACATACGACCATATATATACATATACAAAACGATATCTGGTACTTTTGTCAACGGTATCGACAATCTACAGGCATCTGAAAACAATGTGGTGGAAATGACAAAATGCATAACCGCTTACTTTAAATTCGATTTTTACCGAATATTAAAGAAAGGGTAACGCATATTATCTGTCTTAGTTTAAACAATATTTTATTTCAAGAAGTGCACAAAAATATTATTATACAATATGAAATACAGGGATTCGGAAACAAGAAAAACTTATATAAATCCGTCTCCCTTTAAAAAAAAAATGACAAAATTAGGAACATAGTATTTGAATCTCGTATAACGTAATTTTCAATTCTTAGCTAACATGTTTATTCTGTGGTTTGCCCGTTGCTCAGAAGTCAGTTTGATCGAAAAATGTGATCAACTCTTATTTAAATAATTAAGGTGCATGTAACTGAGAAATATGTTAATGTTTCGAAAATAAGGTTACATCAAATAAAGTTTCAAAATCTTAAACGACATCGACATAAAAATAATTGTTACGGACCAAATCTCCCTGTTTCTAAAATAAATCTTTGTACAACTTTAAAAATATTTTCGTTTTCCTCATCACTGATTAGTTCACTACCTGATAATAATGTTTGTATATTATATATTGGTAGTGTGAATGGTTTGTGTTCTGATGAGTCGATAATTATGACATTCTAGCAAATAGTGTTTGCTGCTCTCAACTTGCCCACATATACAGAGACTGGAAAGAACAATATTTTTCTGGAAAAGGTGTTCATTTAAGCCACTGCAGTTCAACCGGAGGCTGGCGTGAAGTATTTGGCCTTTTCTACAACAAGCATTATAATGTGTGTGGACACTCTTAGTATCTCGATTTATATAATTTTTAAGTGTAAAATTTGAAGGATTACATCTAACATCTTGTGGAAGCCTGTTCCAATCACGAATTACAGATGGTAGGAAAGAATTTTGATAAAAAGCAGTTCTACAGTTCATATTTTGAACATTAAATGCACTTCTAGTATTATAATTATAGACCTGATATAGTTGTTGAGGAACGAGACTACAAAGATAGTTAGGAGCTTGATCGTGAAACATTTCGTGAAACTTAATAATTTTATGTCTGGATCTTCTTTCACTTAGAGACACCCAACCAGTATCATTATAAAGATTAGATTTAGAGCAAAGCTTAGTGGCACCTGTGACTATACGAGCCGCTTCTATTTGAATGCTCTCTAGCTTGTCCTTTAAGTAAATTGGTATGTTATCCCACACAGTGTCTGCATATTCGAGAATGGGCCTGATGAAGCTGATATATATAACTTGTAGATTATTACGCGATAGCTTAAACTTTAAACTCCTCATAAGATTTAAGCGAGGCGTAGCTTTATCAATAATATATATATAGTTTACATGACTTTCCCAACAACCGTTTTCTTGAAAAGTTAACCCTAAATGTTTATGTTCCTCAACCTCTTGTATCAGTGTATCATTCATATATATTGGTGGATTATGGGGTTTTGCTCTTTTTCTAGATATAGTCATGGTTTTTTTTTTGGATTAAAATTAACTAGCCATTGTTGAGACCATGAGTGAATTTTTTCTATATCAGAGTTCATTAATTCAGCTGTAGCATACTCGTCCTCAACAACTATATATAATGATGTATCGTCAGCAAAAAGTCGGATGTTGCATGATATGTCACAGACAATATCGTTTATGAATAATAAAAATAATACAGGGCCTAAAATTGAGCCCTGGGGGACACCTGCTTTAATGCTATACACATCAGATGTCTGTCCCCCTATGACAACTCTTTGTCTTCTCTCGGATAAATAACTTTTAAACCATTTTAATAAGTCCCCTCTCATTCCATATTTTTCTAGTTTGTGAAGGAGGCCTTCATGCCAGACCCGGTCAAATGCTTTACTGATATCACAAAACACAACTCTTATTTCATTTCCAAAATCAAGGGCTTTAGCAATATCGTTGGTAATATAAATAAGTTGATTAACAGTACTATCTCCAGGCATAAAACCTGACTGCAAGTTTGTAATTATTTTATAACGAGAAAGAAAATTGAATAAATATTTAAAAAAAACATTTTTCCATCGTTTTACCAATAATTGATAACAGAGAGATTGGTCTATAGTTTGATAAAATTTCTTGAGAACCACTCTTGAAAACTGGTATTACATTTGCTATTTTCCATTCATAAGGATAAATGCATAACTGAAGTGATTTATTGAACAACAGAGCTAGGGGATAACTTAATTCTAAAGCCGAATATTTGAGAAATCTTGGACTAATGCTATCGGGGCCGATTGCCTTAGACACATCTAACAAGAGAAGTTGGTCATAAACTTGCTCTTGCGTTATAATTATATTATCTAAAGTATGTATAATTTCGTCTAAATTTAGATCTGGGATATTTGCAGACGAGTCATCAACACTCGATTGATCACAAAAATAACGATTAAAGGCATTTGCTTTATCCTTATTATCGTCTAAGTAGGTATCATTTAATAAAATAGGGGGGTAGTCTGAGGATTTAGAAGGAAATCCAGCCAGGTTACGCAATTTCTTCCACCAATTCTTGATGGAATCTACTTGTAAATTTAATGATTCACATTGTTTTTCAAAATAATGGGTTTTTGCTAGTTTAATCATGTTTACACATTCATTCCTAATTTTCTTAAAGTTTGCCCAAGACTCAGGAGTATTGTATTTTTTGGCTTTTTTGTGCGAACGTTTCCGTCTTCGAATTTGTCTCCTTATAAGTGACGTCATTCAGGGTGGATCTTTTGTGCGAACAACAATTAGTTTACTAGGTATATGCTTGTTAGCAGCATCTAGAATTTTTTATGTAACAATGGAGACTGCATTATTTAAATTTGTATCATATAAACTATCCCAGTCAACTTGTCTTAACTCCTCACAGTAGAGATTGTAGTCCCCTTTTTCAAAATCCCAAACTTTACGTTTAAATTGGGTATATTTCGGTTTGTGCAAATTTAGTATTCCACTTACTGGACAATGGAACCTAGTATTTGCTTCTAAAATATTTTCACTCACTTCGTGATATGCAAGAATATTGATATCATTAACTATAAGGGGGTCGAGGAGTGATGAGGAATTTTCACAATAAAATGTTGGCTCAGTAATTGCTTGGTGCATACCATTTTCTAATAATATGTTTTTTTAAATTATTACGGTTTGCCAGTAATAAATTTTCGTTAAAGTCGCCCATGACCACAATACTTTTTATACCGCTGTTTACTGCGTTTTCAATTGACTGTTTTATATGATTCCAAATATGAAATGGTGAATCCGGAGGTCTGTGAAATAGGCCAAACAGTACTTTACAATCCCTAACCACTACTTCGACCCATAAACATTCGAGAGTATTGATTACTAGATCATTTCGTCGCTTACTTGGGATGTTTTGTTTTACATACATCATGACTCCCCCTCCAAGCTTATCACCTTCTCTGTCGTTACGAGAAGGAGCCTTAAAGTTTGATAATACAACTGAATTGTCGGATATGTTCGGCTTTAACCAAGATTCTGTAAACATAATTATATCTCTATCCCCAAGCTCTGCTTCCAAAATATCAAGTTTTGTTTTGACACTTTGGATATTAATGCAAGTAAATGTAATCAAATCGCGAAGATCTTAATTCGAAACTGAATCATTTAGGCTAAGATCATTTGCAAATGATGGCCCAGGATTTGTTTCAATATCACCAGAAAGCAAGATAGTAAAAACTACAAGAAATATCAAGTAACAAATAAGCTCAGTTTTCACAAAAAAACATCTGAATACTTCTTTAAACACTTTGGTAGTTAATCGTGTACTTGAAAATGATGTTCTTGGAAGTTGATCTAATTAAAAAATAACAGTATATAATACAGCAATTGTGATCCCTAAATAACCATATCGAAGCATAAGTGAAACAAGAACAACAGTATTCATGTCAATACATTTTTTATGATGCAGTCGAGTTGACCTAAAATTTTTTAACCCCACCCTTATTCTGTAAGTAGTTATATCAGTAGACATATAAAGTTATATAAAAAAGGTATACAAAGTACAAGGGTGGGGCTTCAACAATGTAATAAACAATTTCAAACAGACATAAAGCATGGGAAACCACAAAACAGGCATATTAAACAAAATAAAATAAAAAGAACAAGATAAACATATATACACAAATTGTTTAGTTGTTGGTAAAGGCTGTGTGACAATGTGACTTTAATTATATAGATCAAAATTAATAGTAAAAGATCTTTCCTTATGTTTTCAGTTTGTGCTGGAAGAAAAAAAAGTTTTCTTTTTGAATCAATTTGGACAAAGTATTAAATACAATTCAAATGTATCTATAGTAAAATTGAAAAAAACAAACAAAACAAGCAAAACACAAAACCCAAGGAATTTAAAATAAAAAAAAGACAAAACAGTTCATGTAATTGGTATGCTTCGATTTGAAATCAAAATAATAATGTTAATGAATACAGAGAAATCTGTTAGCTTAATATGTTTATATTTTCATTCATCTAAAAGTATCATGATATGTACTTTATTATAATATCTTTTCAAACGTTTTAGCAGTGCATAATACTTTCAGAATACTGCCTATAGTACTATCTGAGAAGACAACTTTTAATAACATATTGAGATTAAAATAAATGTAGAAAATGAACTGGTTCTTGGCAATAAGTCAAGTAAAGACATTCGAACAGACCCTATATTACAGTTACAGATATTTCAAAAAAAAAAAAATAATACATATATTTTTTTTTTAATCAAAACAGTTTCAAATTCCTATTTCAGACTTTGTTACAAGTATTATCTTATATGTGTAGACAGCGGTTTGCAAAAAAACAAACAAGTTCTAGATAGACTTAGTTCCCGTTTCCCATCACTACTTCATCAGATACAGGTTGTTTTTCAGGAGTAGATTCATCATCCGAGATGTCTGTGTCGATATGGCACACACTCAGCATCTTGGCGAATTCAATTTCATTCCGGATAACATGTCTAGTTTCTGATAAGTCATATACATACATTTTACCATCTACCACAAAAGTTGACTTGATTTTCTTTCTTCTAAGTAGCTGTCGTGCCTCGTAAGCTAGACCACTTCTGGCTACGGTGAGATCTTGATTTATTGAAATACCTTGTGGATCAGGTCTGTCTTTAAGTTGTTTGGATGCCTTGAGCAGTTTTCTTTTTAGATTATGATTTGGTATTCGAGCAATAATTTGTCTAGGTTTAGCTCTCCCTGTACGATGACTAATCAGTATATCATTTGGCTGCATATCAACACCTAATTTATTGGCGATTTCTATAATTTTGTAATCGGTATTTTCACCTATAGTATATGATACTCCGCTCTGCCTAATACATTGCTTCCTGCTGTGCTGTTCTAGCTCGTCACATTTAATTTTAAGATAGTCTATCTGGTTTTTAAAGTTTTTGACATCTTCTCCATAGGAGAATTCTAATTCAGATTGCTTTTGTTTAATTTCTGCTAGTTCAAAGAGAATAGGCCTCTGTTTTTCTTCGATAAGGGCTTTGAAATCATCAGACAAAATTTGCTTTACTGCTATAGCTATTTTAGCGATATCACTGTCACTAATGCTAACAGTGGGTTGTTGGTTGGTCGCTGCCATGCTATCAGTAGAGCTATCAATGTCAGTGCTTCTGATCAGATTGGTCTTTTTGGCAATATGTGTGTTTTGGGGAGATGGTCTGGATGAGTTGCTACGTCTCCGCTTTTTTAAATTTAAAGTCTCAGGTGTATTGCATTCATCACCCTGCATTAAACTGTATTTGAATTCTTCAAAAGTGTTTGACACAATTGTTTTATATGTTTTATATTTCAAGTTTGGTTTTCAATGACAAATGAATGACAGGCACTCGAATAACATAGTCTATATCATGAACGGAATGTTTGTTTGTTTACCTTTTGTTTACTTTTAAAAGGTGCACTCGAATAATACTATAGAAAACATTATACCTGTTCACATATCGTAGTTTCAGTTACATGTGATTCAAAATTCATATAATTGATGTCCGTACCGTACATACATTAAAATAAGGCACTAAAGCATTTTAAAGTCACATATGGAAGCTGTTTTCTTGAGAAATCACATTTTTTTTAACGGAGCTTCAAAACACGTCTGTTCCTTTCAGGCATATCTGTCTTGACACAGCTGGAGAAAGATTGTCTTTATCAATAATTTTCCTTAAAAAATAAATTGTAAAATTAAGGATGATCATCTGATTTTTTTTATTCGAGTAAAGTGCTGTTGAGTTCACTTGTTTGCATTTGTGTTTTAAATACATCTTAAGATGGTAAAGTGTAGATTATACACAAACACTTATACTTAGTACATATAAATAACTTGTACGTGTGTCTTTAGTTGAATTGTAAAATTGAGTCAGATGTGTACTATATGTAAATAAAAACAATCTACCTGATACTTGAAGTTTCGGCTTCTTTTATACATTTAAGTTTTAGTAGGTGGGAGTTAATATGATTCCATTATAAACACGATTAGCATGATTAGCAGATTATCTATTTTTATTGTTTTAGTGACTCTGTAAATATATATATATATATATATATAAAAAAGTGCGTTTAAACTCCGCCCACTGAAACATGTTGCGGATGGGAATTAACGATAGATTATTTTGTAAAGTACATATATATTATATGTAGTATAGACACATGACACTCTTATTAATATATTAACATGATACGGAAAAAATATTGTTAGTTTTTAATATAAAAGATTAAATTTACAATCACAATCAATAAATATCATTGATAAACATAATATGGACACATATGTCTTACAATAAGTAAAAATGGATATTTTCTTAGCTTCTTTTTGTGTTCTAACAGTACTCAATTTTTTGAAAGTTATCATGTAACACGATTGATAACTTATGTAACTTTATCCAAATGAACTCATAATAAATTGTGATTTTGTTATGTGTAAAATTCACCTGTATATGTAATAATGGAAATTTCACTTTTCAAAACAAAACCACATACATCTTTTAATTTAATAATTAAATGGTGTGTGTATTTTAAGGGTGAAAACTAATATATTCTGAGTAAATTGATGGTTTAATTCCAGACGATGACGTATTTTTCTAACAATAAGTAAAGAAGAAAAAAGAAGAAAGGCTGAGATATGAAAAAGGCATCAATTGCAGTATACAGTTGCAGTATATTTGCATGTTGTTAAATCTTGTTTTTTCTGATCGTTTTAATTACAACTTAAAGTTTCTTTGTTTTTTTCTTAATATAAAAAAGTAAATCGTCAATAGTACTCGCATATAATTTGTATTTTAGAGTCAGAACTATCAGTCACTTTTGCTATTGTTGTGTTGTAACTTTGCAATGTTGAATTTTAAATTTGTTGTTTCTTTCGAATATTGGTTTTTCTATCCTTTGATTGAAACATGCGTTTCTTTCCATCAAATTAAGCCAAAACGTATAATATTTTTTAGAATAAGTAGTGATTTTCATTCTATTAATAAGCATCTGCTCTTGGTTCAAGTTCTATAATTGCAAGATGTTAAACAATTTAACAGTTTTCTTAAAATAACCCAAGTCAAAAATATGAACAATTGTTACCTTATAATTCGTTTCTGTGTGTGTTGCATTGTTGTTCGATTTTGTAGCACTTCATCGACTCTGTTATGTCGTTGTTTTACGGTTGATGTGTTTCCCTTGGTTAAAGTTTTAAATCCGGATTTGTTTTCTATCAATCGGTTTATGACATTCAAACAGCAGTTTACTTAAAACCGGGTTCAACCCACCACTTTTATTCCCCTTTAAAAGTGTCCTGTACCAAGTCAGGAAGATGGCCATTGTTATAATATTGTTCGTTTCTGTGTGTGTGTTGCATTTTAACGTTGAGTCGTTTCTGTTTTCTCTTATTTTTGAGATAAGACGTGGCACGGTACTTGTCTATCCCATATTCATGTATTTGGTTTTGATGTTATATTTGTTATTCTCGTGGTGTATTGTCTGTTGCTTGGTCTGTGTGCTGTTGCGTTTCGGTGTTGTGTCGTTGTTCTCCTCTTATATTTAATGCGTTTCCCTCGGTTTTGGTTTGTTGCCCCGATTTTGTTTTTTGTCCATGGATTTAGGAGTTTTGAACAGCGGTATACTACTGTTGCCTTTATTTGGACTATATAATATGTCTGTGTACCACACAGTAACTGTTGTTTGGCTTTAATGCCACAAAATGTTTTATCTACAAAACTAGAAGTCTTAAACAATATTTTTAAGCTTTCTGCCTTATGTTTTACTGGTTTTAAGATTTTATTCCTTGCTAATTTTTAATGTATGCCACACATCTTTTATTCATACTAAACAAACTTTAACATTAGTTTGTTTTGACAATTACAATTTTTAAGTATGCTGCTAAGGATGCAGTGAGAATGTCTGATTGAAATATCTTATCACTGAATTATACTGTAGGCGTTATAGCCATTTAAAACATACTATACACGAAAGGAACAAATTTATACAGTCGTAGGTACCACCGACGCTAATCTGTATTTAGAATAAGAAAGGATATGTTTTTACTTACTTAGCAAACAGGAGAATTGATACATTTATTTATGTCTTTACAAAAAAGAAGATTTATCGGAAATACATGTAGATTTTCATAAAAAAGTCTCAATTAACCGAGAAGAAATAAACTGTGTAGACAACAAAAAGTTTGATCCCGCGAGCCGGAGTTATCGTCTACATTGTAAACTTGTAATAAAATGCTCTTCAACTTCGTACTTTATTTGGCCTTTTTAACTTTTTTGGATTCGAGCGTCACTGATGAGTCTTTAATAGACGAAACGCGCGTCTGGCGTATACTAAATTTAGTCCTGGTATCTATGATGAGTTTATTTACAACAGTGTTTTCTTGAAATAATGTGGAGATAAATATAGATGTAATCTGTCTAATCAATTTAAATGATTTTATCAAGTAAGATAACGGTTAAAATGTATATGTTTTTTCCTGTATAATTTACTTATATAAAAAATGAAGAGTTGTAGTGTGGTTGCCACTGACACAACTATTCACCAAAATTCAAAGAAATGAGAGTAAGCAATAAAAACAACCGTACGCAGCATTCGACAACAAGACAACCCAATACCATATAGTTGTCTATTAAAAGCCCCGACATGAAAATATGAAACAGTCAAATTGTAAAGTGTTTTAATCATGTATCACGTTTTATGGATTGAGGTAGCAGATATTTTATTTGGAAAATTGGTGTCATTTTTCATAATGACAATAAAACTTAAATATCAATTTTCGTTTATTTTTAAAGTATTGAGTTATAGATAGTTTATTTAATTTCAGACTTTATAAACACTCCCCTGTTTACAAAAAAGATGGAAATGAAACAAAAAAACACGAATATATGCTAAAGGCGTTTTATTAAATGAACTACGACATTCTCGATCTAATTATGACGTATATCATTAAGAAGGTACCGCATGCAGACGCTTTTTTTGTACATATGACATTAAATTTTTATCAGGAGAGAGGTATCACCGTTATTAAATCGTACGTTAATAAACCTGTTTGAAATTATAGATAGTTATAATATAAGGCTTTATAAATATTAATGTTATTACAAAAAGGAAGGAAAGAAAAATAACACAAACTTTTGCTGTAGGCGTTTGCAAATAGACATACATCTACTACATTCTTAATTTGATACCTCATATATATAAAGCCTTATAACTGTAGAAAAGAAAAAAAACAAAAACCAACAAACTTATGCTGTAGGCGTTTGAAAAAAGAAATATCTCTACGTATATATATATATCTTCAGAGATCGTATGTATCAGCGACGATAATTCGTACGTTATTTCCACAATTTACTTAATGCGGAAATTATAAAACAGGAAAAACAAAACATTTGTGTTTATTAGGGTTTATGACATAACAGGGTGTAAATTAGTAAAAACTGATGTGTTTTGTTACTTCAAGTCATTCAAGTTCAAGGAGTGAACAAAATTTAACAGGAAATGTATTCAACACGAGATATTAAAAGATTATAAAGTATTAAAATCCAAGCCAACACTATGATGCATTTTCTCTATACTGATATACTAGTTAATCTAAATATAAAAATGACACAATAAAAACCACAATCTTATTCAGAAGGCGTTTTCAAATAGACATACATCTACAACATTCTTAATTTTATTCCTTTTATCTTGAGAAATCGTACTATCAACATCGCTAATTTGTTCGTTATTTTAACACTCAACTAAATGCAGAAATTATAATTATTAAGAACAGTTAAGACAAAATATTTTAATATTTGTGTATATTAAGGGTTTATAACATAACAAGGCGTAAAATTAATTAAACGAATGCATTTTGTTACTGTAAGGAGTAAATAAAACTCAGGAAATGTATTAAGGAAACACGACAAATTAAAAGAGGATACAGTACAAAAAGCAAAGTCATTGTCTTTGTACTTATGTAGTAATTAATCTAAAAATAAAATATCTATTTCGTGTATTATATCAAGATAAACAGATCTATAATTAATAATTAACGTAGTGGATCACAAATGCAACTATTTAGTGGTATAGTTTTCTGATATCACACTCAAACACTAAATATATCTAAAGTAATAAATACAGTTTAAAAAACAGACATGTTCCCTTTATTTGCTACAACCTCTTAATTAATCTGTATTAAAACTGTGCTACATTACTACATTTAGGAAATAAACACAACTAGTTGCAGTATATTTGAATATTTGACCACCGAAATTGACACATTGATGTATGGATCATTATAATAATACCAGGCATCTTTTATTGAAACACTTATGCTTAGCAATCATCGAATGCAGTAAGTGTATATGATAGTATTTGCCCCTTTTCCGTATGTGATTACTGTTAAGTTTGAAAATAAACAAACAGTTTAATTTTTTTAATTTAAAATGATCTCTTATTTATGAAATAAGTATCATACGCACATTGGAGCCTATCTTCTTCATTCATATGTGCACATACATTTTTAAAGTGTTATAATAGACCCTTTGAAATTCATTTACACAAAATAATGAAAGTAAATAGTAATATTGTGGCATATTTTTGTTTACGTCTCAGCATACTATGAATGCCCGAAAACACAATATCAGAGATTTATGTATGCTCATTATCGATCCTCAAGAACGATAATTTCCTCAACTTAGAGATTAAATCAATTTGGTTACCGTTGTCCTTTGCTGTTAAATTATACAAAGACAAGTACTAGTAATAAAAAGAAATTTCGTTTTTGAAAATGCTTTTTACATCAAAATTGAGCACTGACTTTTTTTTGAGAATTTTATAATTAAGAAACACTATTTAAGTAAATGATAGAATTCGCTAAGATTAAATTTTCAGTAGGAAATTTACAGCTTATATTTTAGTTTTATTATTTTTATCCTGTACGTTAAACACAATTTATCACATACATATCAATAAATAACTAATTCATTTCAATCAAAATTATCAGCAAATTCCATATATACTTAGTGAAAAGTTGAAAATTTCTACCCGACTCCCCTCCATCAAAAAAATTTCAATAAAAGGAAGCTTGATAGTTTTCTTTATTAAATAAATTATCAATGTTTTATTTTTTTTATTTAGGAGATTTGCTACTCAGTTCCAAAATAAAAGCTTTTCATAACACTAAAATATAGTGATAAGGGAATAATAAAGAAACCAAGAAAATTAAAAAATATATATCGGTCAATATGCTTGTTTTCGGGATATCAGCCATTGAAATTTTGGTGGGAATATGTTCTCTCTTGGTTTTATATAGCTTTATCATTGACAAGTTTAAGTTCTCAAAAACTTTTAAAAATAACAAATAATTTATAAGACTTTGACAGGTGACTTATAATGAAACATGTAAAAGATTTATAAAAAGAAAAATGGGATCAATGGGCAAAATATTTTAAGACATTCAAATGGATAAAATCAGAAGATTCCGAAAATCTGACAAAAATCTCAAAACATGACAATCGAACATCCTTTATAACATGAAATGTAATGTTTTGTAATCATATCATATCTATATATCAATATATAGATTAAAGCTTAAGCTGATTGTCGTTCGGAGAAAGTTTCAATATTTATAATTATGGGAAATGAAGCGGATAGGGCTGAACTTATTAACTTAATTGACATGGTGTGCATGTCCACAGCAATGTTAAGTAACGCCTACATCAAGTTATTAAACTTATATAAAGCTGGACTTTAATTTCATTATTCATAACCAGCACGATGGTAATCATGATATAAACGATATATAAGTGTAGCTATTTGATGGTTATTAAATTTGAAGATATAAAAAAATATATAATAATTTTCATTATTAAGCAGAAACAACTTCAACATCGGAAAAGAACGGACCCAAGTTATAGTAATGTGAGGTATGATTTTAGTTATATATCTGTGTTTAATTATCAACACTTAAAAAAACAATTTAAAATTTTGTAATTTATGGGTTTATTCGTCATGAATATATATACTAGTCAACAAAAGAAGCGATACATGACTTTTGATTAAAGTTTATCAAAAAGAATTATAATTAAAACAAAATGAATTACACTATTTTAAAAAGCTTTCATTTGCAATGTATGCTCATATGATAATGAAAATCACAACCTGTCAGAAAGGAACTACATTCCATGTAAACGATCAAAGGGTGCACATTATTTTTGCGGAAAGTTGGACACAAAATCGACACATAATTTTCTAAGGACTAAATGAAATTTCAAAATTTGTTTAAACATATTCAATATGCTAATCAAGTAATGTTCATGTTATCACTAATGGGTTGAAATATTTTTTTTTTTTATATTTTTGGTAAAAAAAGTGTTTATTGAAATCTCATAAAATGCAGAAAAAGAAAAGAAATGTTTTCGTCTCAAATAAATGTTTTAGATATGCTAAGGACTAAATGAAATTTCAAAATTTGTTTAAACATATTCAATATGCTAATCAAGTAATGTTCATGTTATCACTAATGGGTTGAAATATTGTTTTTTTTTATATTTTTTGGTAAAAAAAGTGTTTATTGAAATCTCATAAAATGCAGAAAAAGAAAGGAAATGTTTTCGTCTCAAATAAATGTTTTAGATATGAAAACAACACACTGTAAATTTAGAACTTTTCGGATTAGTTTTAAGGTTATTAACGTTTATTAAATTCACCATAAAAACATACTCAGTCTGTCAATTGTAAATCAATTTATAATGTTTACATTTTAACGATTTGTTGTGGCGCCGAACTTTGCTTTACAAATAAACAAAGAAATGTACGATTTAAAAAAAAGAATTGATGGCAATCATTGTTTTATCTTTCAATGGGAGGTTGGCATCATTAGTTGGAACTTCTGTTTTTTTAAAATGGTCGTTTTATGTAAATTTTGTCAAACAATTTAAATTTCGCCAAATGACGTCATGAGAGCAAAACACTTTTTTTTTTAAACGGATTTATATTTTCATGGTCATTAAACATTGCTACCTTCAATATCAGTCATATAAGCGGGAAACTTCATCTTTAATTTAAAAAAAAAGTCGTGTATCGTTTCTTTTGTTGACTAGTATATGTTGATCATTCATAGAGACGATGAATTCAAGGAAAACGGCGATACATACTCCTTGTTGATGAAGATGTTCAAATACTCTTTATGGACCTAAATCGTATTAATTTTAATCCAACAATTAAAATGCATGACTGCAATGTTACTGATGATGATTATCCGAATTGTGAATGAGAAATGTATACTGTGTATCATGTTGAATCAGAAGATATCTAAGAATAACAATTTGCATTGCCCTTACTTTAAGATTCGGTGATAATTGAATGGAACATCGAATTTAAAGTAAGCGGCGCTGCATTTTGCAATTATCAGCAGCTACTCATTGTACACTTTTCATCATGTGCTCATTTTTCACTTTTTTCACTTTTTGTTTAACCTCTGCATGTAGTTCTTCTTTCGTTTTCTGTTGGGCTTATTTCATTCTTCAGCATTTATTTCATTTAAAAAAAATGCTCATATATTATTATAGGCACACGTCTGATACTGTGTACGTTAAAAAAAAAAAACATATTCAATCCACAATTTTCTACAAAAAAATGCCTGTACCAAGTCAGCAATATGACAGTTGTTATCCATCCATTCGTTTGATGTGTTTGAGTTTTTATTTTTGCCATATGATTAGGGACTTTTCGTCTGAAATTTTTCACGGAATTCCGTATATTAGTGATTTTACTTTTTAAGTCTTGACAATTAGAATCAATCAATAGTATACCTAATGAAAAATTAGGGGAAGGGTCATTACGGCTTATTTATTAGTTGTCAAAGGTACCAGGGGCCTGGTTTTCGAAAGTATCTTATGACTAAGACATGTCTTATGATAGTCTTATGACATGTTATAGTCGTAAGATATGTTTTCGAAAGTGTCCTAAGTTACGATTTGTCATAACTTTTGTCGTAAACTTAAGACCCCTCGCGAGATGACTTATGATGGTCTTATGATTCTCAAAATAGATTTTAATCACTTTCATGTACTATTTCATGTTAATTCCAATAAACATATTTGTTGTGTTTCTCAGTTAGCTGAATGGTAAAGATTTAATTTTTGTCAACATCGTGAATTAGAATTTGAATCTCCTGCGACATATAATTTGGAACTCTTTTCTAACTCATGGTTTTGTATAATAAATATACAAACTATTTCGTTCCTAAATTATTTAATAGTTTTATATCAACGTATGTGCACGAGCATTTCGTTAAGCGGGTACACGATCTACTGAATCTAAAAAGTAATCACAGTTAAATAACAATGCATGTATGGGGGGGGGGGGGATGGGGCTATGTATGATCATATACGAAAGCACAGATTTGCTATATATTCCCAACTAAATTGAAACAAATTATCAAGTCATATTTCAATTCATTTTTTTTGTATAAAATGAATGTTCATTATAATGAAAAAATAAAATATTCATAAATATTAAGAATAGCAATAATTTGTATGTTCATACTTTTAATTTTCATTCTTATATTCATCACTTGTTAATCATTATTTAGAATAATAGAAAATAATATTCAATTATGACAGTCATAAGAGCATCATAGCTATGACTCTCTTAAGACAGCTTTGATTTACATCCTATGACATATCATATGATAGTCATAAGATGATCATAAAATATGTCCTAAGATATATCTTATGACATATCTTATGATACTTTCGAAAACCAGGCCCCAGGATTATAATTTTGGTACGCCAGACGGGCGTTTCGTCTATATAAGACTCATCAGTGACGCTCGTATCAAAATATTTATAAAGCCAAACAAGTACAAAGTTGAAGAGCATTGCGGATTCAAAATTCCAAAACGTTGTGCCAAATACGGCTAAGGTAATATATGCCTGGGATAAAAAAAATCCTTAGTTTTTCAAAAATTAAAAGTTTGGTTAACATGAAATTTATAAAAAAAATACGACATTATTGATATTCATGTCAAAACCGAAGTGTTAAGTGTCCCTCTCAAAGTGACCAGAGAAACCCAATAAAATAATTCAAACAAGCAATGAAAGAAATGCTCAATCTCATTTAGAATTAAGATTTTGAGAAAGTTTCAATAAATGTAATGATAAGAGGTCGATAATTAGAACGGATACAAACGTGTACTTTAGTGTACAAATATCACAAATTCATGTCATGTCAAAGTATACGACAAAAAATGTTTCCGATGAAGATATTAAAAAAGATATGACAGAGTCCATTATTTGTGAAGACACTGTGAAGGATTCATAAAAGTTTTCCTAGCTATATACGTTAGAACTGATTCAATGCAAAAACAATTTTTGACTTTGATTGAGATTGTAAATACTTTCAATTTATTATTTGTGTAGACTACATATCCCAAAGTTTAAAAGATGTACTTTGTCTTTTCCGTTTGTAGAAACTCACAGTAGATTTTTTTTAATACCTTTTCCATCTCTTTTAACACAATAAAATGATTAGGTTACAAAATAAAAGAGATGAGCAATCTCATTTAAAATGAAGTGTCATAAGATGAAGACATAACCTTTCAATCAGTTTAATTGAGGTTTGAAGCTGGCTTGTAATTAACTGCTAGCAGTCCTTTCTTTATTTATGTATCATTGTCATTTTGCTTAGTTTCTTTTGTTACCTACGCCTGTCCCAAATCGGGAGCCTCTGGTTTATGTTAGTCCTGTATGTTTTTTTAATTTTAGTTTATTTATATTTTGTGGCGTTAAATGTCATGACCATTTTTATTGAACTAGTACACACTTTTTTAGGGGCCAGCTGAGATCTAGGCCACCTGCGGGTGCGAGATTTTCTCGCTGCGTTGAAGACCCATTGGTGGCTTACGGCTGTTGTCTACTCTATGGTTGGATTATTGTCTCTTAAACATATTCCTCATTTCAATTCTCAATTTTGTTATTTACATTATACATTATGATAAGAAGTGATACAGATGTGTATTATAGTGAACAAATATGACAAGCTCCATGTCATTTCAAGGTTGACAAAATATATTTCTGAAGAAGAAATTAAATAAAAGATGCCAAAGTCTATGCGTTCATGTTGCACATAGTTAATTCACCTGTTTCCCAAGCCACACCTTTTTATTTGGGGGAATACATAATATTCATATATATTTTCTTTTCTTTACGTACTGGTTCCCAGATATGATCTCTGTGTTTCATTTCAAAGAGAAATAACTCTATAGGGAATTTCACGAGTTAAGAAACAAATGGTAGCCACACAATTTAATTCTAAGGCAGACCCAGTTCGAATTTTAGTACTAGTTTAAACTCTAAGAATTTCGTGGCTTATATAGATATAGGAAGATGTGGTGTGAGTGCCAATGAGACAACTCTCCATCCAAATAACAATTTAAAAATTAAACCATTATATGTTAAAGTACGGCCTTCAACACGGAGCCTTGGCTCACACCGAACAACAAGCTATAAAGGGCCCCAAAATTACTAGTGTAAAACCATTCAAACGGGAAAACCAACGGTCTAATACATGTTTTGAATATACCACACAGTCCTATATTTTGACTTTTGAATAAAATAGTAGTTCATATCAAGTTTTTTATCGAAACGTCATTGTAAAAGTCGCAAAGAGAAATTACATTGTCTATATTTATAGCATCACAACTAGAAGAAACGGTGAATGATTCACAAAATTTAGTCAAAGATCAGTTGGATGGTAATACGGATGAATACACGGGCGGGTAGGCGAATATGTTTCTATTATACTATATACCAGTCGCCTTAAACAACAGAAGTAAAGCAAGATAGCAATACATTGAATGATATAATGACATGCATAATGACTTCATCAGATATTTTAAAGCATTTGAAAGCCAAGGATGCTATATTGACAACAGTAGTTTACGAGGTTTGGCTAGCCGCAAAACTAGTTCTCTTAAAATGTCCTGTACCAAGTCAGGAAAATGGTAGTTGTTATCTTAAGGATGTACACCTCTGAGGAGCCAAACATTTCTAGAATTAAACTTTTTTTTTTAACCTTTTTTTTTAAGGTTTATAAGACTGTAACAAAACAATTGGTGAAGAAAAAATCATATGATGGTGTGCTTCTTTTTTTGCTACGGCCCTTTGAAAATGCCCAATTTTGATGATTTTCTCACTTTTTATCGATTTTTACCTATTTTTGGGCTATTATCGTGAAAAAAAATCACAGTTCCACAATTAAACTTTTTTTCATACTTTCCATAAGATGAAGTGGACCAATCTGAATAAATTTAACTTACAAAAACTATAGGTAGGTGTTAATATAAGAAAGTTTTATCATATTTTGATGCTTTTTAGTGTAAAATTTACCATACTGCCAATTTTGTATTTTTATGATTTTTCTCATTTTAAAGAACAAAATGCATATTAATTCAACTTTTTTGTTATAAATGATTGACAAAATACATATCTAAGAAATAAGAAAAGACCAAAATGAGATGGGATGTATATTATTCTTGTAAAATCATTTTTTGTATCCCTCACCCATTTTCTCAAAATTTTGACTAAAAATACTGACTTGAATGGTCGTAAAATTTGAAAACTGGATTATTCAAAAACCGTTCATGGTAAATACACAATTTTTTCACAGAGTTATGTTTGATTATAATATTTTTAAAGTTCATTGATATTTTCCACTTCTATCATATGTTTTGGAAATAATTTAAGAACGAGATTTCAACGAGACTGAACGAGACTGAAAAGTCAGAAGAATACATCTTTAAAGTTCATTTCTGTGTATTTTGCATTCGCTTTATTTTTGCACTTCAGTGTTTCTGTTGTTTTGTTTTGTTCCTGTTATAGTTGATGTGTTTACATCAGTTTACGTTTGTATCCCAGATTCGTTTTCTGTCAATCGATTTACGATTTTCGAATAGCGGTATACTATTGTTGCCTTTATTTACGGAACTTGTAGTCGCATGCATCAAGAAAAAGACAAATTCAGGTATTACATAAAACTGACATGATCACATGAAGTTCAAAAGGATCGAAACTTGGTGCTTACACATGATAAGCGTATACCTTCTGTATCCATAACATACTAGTACTTGATGCGACACCAATGTAAAATGCCTTCTTTTGTGGAAGAGACTAGGACCATATTTACATGCTTATCACTGATGTTTAGGTTCATAGGTCTTGGAATGAAACAGCATATTGTTAAATATCAGAGCAATTATAACAATCATATTAATAAACATATTTTCTTTTCATATTTGCATAATTATTTGAAATTTAAAGGAAAGAAATTAACAGAAAATACACACATGAAAATACATACATGACAATACACACATGACAATACATACATGACAATACAAGACATATCATTATAATCCTAGTACCTTTGAAAACTATATAACATACATTTATGTGCAGTGCATTTAATTGATAACAATTCAAAAGGTGTAATTTGGAAACTTAAGCTTGTATTAGGAGCTCAGGATAGTATTATATCCCGCTATAGGAACCAGGATATTTTTTGCTACCCTTGACTATCCGTTCAATTTTGTTTCGCACTATACTTGAATTTGCCCATTGCAAATTTTATGAATCGCATAAATAAAACTAAACACTAAAACTTGCAGACAAGGTTCGAAATTGGAAAGCGATTCAGTAACCATGCTAGAGTAATGTCCTTTTCCATTTTAAACTTTTTCTAAATCATATTTAATAAAACTCATATACTATGCTTTAAACAATACCTTAGCTGTATTTGGCAAAACTTTGAGGAATTTTGGTTCTCAATGCTCTTCAATTTCTTACTTTTTGGCCTTTTTAACTTTTTTGGATTCGAGCGTCACTGATGATTCATTTGTAGACGAAACGCGCGGCTGGTGTATATACTTATTTCAGTACTGGTATCTATGATGAGTTTATCTACATAAGGCAGACAGATGACGAATTTGGGTTGTGAGTTATTCACCGTTCTAGAATAACGCCCTGTTTTAACTTGCAAAGCTTACATGTAAGCGAGGGAATTCATGTCCTCAGACACATTCATTTGTTGTTTAACAATACAAATTATTGGTCAAATATATTGAGTCCATTTTTATGGATTATAACAGACTTGGTATGCTGATCAAATAAAACCCATTTTAAAGATATTGCAAGCTACAAACTATTGCTAGGCTAAGGGAAATAAAGCAAATGGTATCAAAGGCATTGAATAAACGTTTACTCTTGTAAGTGTTTGTCATCATCAACCACCAACGCTAGTTGTATTCCATTGCCGTTTTCATTTATTTCCGGAATGTCTTCCTCATCTTTGTTTTCAGAAATTAACGAAGACAAACACAGCCTCTGTGTAACCACTACACAGGTCGATTGTACGCTGTAGTTTGTACATGACCTCATTCTGTCTCTGAAACAAGATAGAAAAGTCTCATAAGATTTTTAAAAGTACAGTACAGGTCTGTCCTATGAATATCATAACATTTTAAGTCAATTATACGTAAATAACAAGAAATGATATCTTATTTGACACATATTTTCTCGCTCTGTTTTGATATCACGCGATTTCCAGCGTTTCCCTTTTGTTTGTATTTTATATTCAAAATATATAAGCAAAATACATATATGAAAAACTACAATTGCATTTTTCATATAATTAATATGTTAATGAGACACACGCAAGATGGCATAGTAAGGTATACTTACAGAAGCCATTCGAATGAGAAAAGAAGAGCTGCCGCTTCCGGTGGGATATTTAGTGCTGTAAGTAGGATGATCACAGTAATCAAGCTTGCCCCGGCCACAGACGGTACAGCCAAGGACGAAAATGCTGTCAAAATGCTTAAAAAAATATTGAACACAATTCAAAAATATTTTCCACTCAACAAATTGAACATGGAAAGCCTCATTCACATCACTAGTAATATGGAACAGTTATTCGTAATAAATATGATGCAATTTTTAAATACCGAGATGGGGATGTCTATTTTGAAATAACACAACGTTTTAACAACAAGACATAACCCGTATCGTTTGCCGTCTTGAGACCTATAGACGTATAAAAGTAAAGCAACCATGACACAAATTATGTGTGAAAAGCTAAACCGTATACAATGGCAAAATAGAAGTACAGGATTTCGAGAGGATTTAGGACCATACTAAGTATTGGTAAATATAATGCAATATATATTTGTTTTAAATATATCAAAAAGAAAATAATAGTGATACGGACAAACAATATTTTAAGATCATGAACGGCGTTAAACTTATAGCCTTTAGAAATAAGTTTATTCAACGGATTGCTATTTATACTTGTTTCGTTTTTCCTACTGTGCAGCTAACAACTATAAATTTATAAAATGTAACATACTTGAATTGTGAACACTTACATTACTAAAATAACTGAAGCAGCGTCCACATCCTGATCAGTGATTTGCATGACAAACAAACAGGATATACTTATGTAAATACAGCTTCCACACCGTCCAATAGCAGCACATAAGGGTATACTAAATCGAGTCACTCTACGATCCACTTTGTTTGGTCCTTCTAATTGCCGAATACTCTCAGGAATAGCCATGGCTCTATTATGAGAAATGTTCAAGACCACCATTTTATGTATTGTATTTAATATTTCTTAATATGCAATAGCGTTTCTCACGAAGTTTACATGTTAAACGTATTGTAACTATACCATGCAAAATACACGAAAACATTGCCCATCGATTTCTTTCTTATTCATTCTCTGTGTCTCATTATCAATTTGTTACAATTAAATATATTTTTCATGTCGTTTGATTATTTGTATTTATATAAAAAAAATACTCCGATACACAAAGTATTAATTCCATTCAAAAAGTGTGAATCAATAGATTGAAAAAAAGAATGAATTACGTTTTAATACGTATGAATTATAGTGCAATATGTGTTACTTGCTGTGGTTCAATTTCATTCTTTGTATTCGTGTAGCATGATTAAGGCTTGTTGTATGCTATATTCAATGATTTGATTGTTACATGCATGTTGGAACTTTTGGATTATAGCTCTTCGTCTTTTATGTAAGCTTTGGATTCCAAATATTTTTGGCACGAGCATCACTGAAGATACATGTCTTGTCAAAATGCGCATCAGGTGCAGGAAACTTGGAACCGATAATGTTATTGTTCTAATTTTGAGTTAAGCATTTGACTCCAAAATACTGTATGTCCCTCTCAGTATTTTTTTTCATTGACAAAATGAGTGTATAGATATATTATAATAATCACACATTATATTTCTTGTCATTAACATTTATTAACATTGTGTATTACTTACGTGCTAGAAGTAGCAAACACTATAACAAAAGCATTAACCAATGTGAAAAGGAATTTGAACGGATTCATTTTCATCAGAGTGAAATACGTAATTGGTACTGCTGCTATAACCACGAGTAAATAACCAATCATTTGAGTTGCTATATATAAACCTAGTCTACTGAAGTCGTCCTCCAAGTTCTTTGTTCCTCCAATAGTTTTACCAATCAAACTTGCAACACCAAATGGTGTGAACCTGAAAATATGTTTTGTTACATAAAACTATGAGCAATTACAATTGTACCAGGATTATATTTAAGAACACCAGACGCGCGTTTCGTCTACATAAGACTCTTCAGTGACGCTCATATCAAAATATTTGAAAAGCCAAACAATCACAAAGTTGAAGAACATTGATGATCGAAAATTCCAAAATGTTATACTAAATAACATTTATTTCACGGTTCACGTAACTTGGGCATGGAAAGTACGAGCTGGGAGCGATATCCTATGTTCATTGTTATTTTTACTTGAAGCCTACTCTTATTATTTTTGGTTTTTGAAGGAATGAAATGAAAAAGATACTTTATAATTCCAGGTTAGCACCAACAAATATAGTCAATTTGATCTGATGTCAACTTAATATGAAGAAATTCAAACCTTTTTTTTGAAATTTCTAATTAAAAAAACGTACAATTTAAGAAAGGTTTGTTTTAAAACATTTCAGAAACTAAGTGCTGGCTGCAGTGCTACTGAGCTGATGATATCTTCGGGGAAGGATAGTTCACCAGCAGTGGTATCCGTCAGTTTTGTGCATACAACGAAAACTCTGCTCTATCAGGGTTATGAGGACGGACTAAAATTGACACTTAACAAACATTGATTGTCGACATCGCAAATTACTTCATCAACACGAAGTGTCCTTGTATGATCTGACGAGTGAAATGTAATCGCCTTCAAAAAATCTAAAGACATAACAAATAGTCGGTTGATCTGTAAATCTGCCGTTAGTATCAGATTCCGAGTATTGGAAATTCGACCAAAGCTAGATTTGTATGGTTTGTAATGATTTCATAGCAAAAGTCGCTATCCTCATTTACTCGCCTATACTCTCTCATGGCATGTATACTAAATATATATAATTTCCACACGCAATTTGTAAGTCCATATCTTTTTGCACATAAATGTTTTTTGTATGAAATCACTGCTATAAGTGACTCATGGTGTTTTTCAATGTATTACCTTAATCCAACTACTATACAAAACATCAAATTGCTAAAACACAAGAAATTCCATCCACAAATATATTTTCTTACCAAACTAGCTTTCCTAAAATCAGTAAGATAATTTCAGTAGCTGAGTAGAAGAATTTGAAGAAAGGTTGTCCAATTTCTTTTGCTGATGCTGTAGCAATTCCGAAAACAGCACAAGCAATCAAAATACCTGTCAATGAAGAAGAAAAACGACCATGTAATTTATTATATTTGGAAAACCTAAATTTTAATGTGTGATAAATTACAGTCGATTTCAATGAGTGTGTAGCTTAAGGAAATATCTTCAGCTAGCTTGTTTGCCAGCTGGACCGTGAAGTCATTGTTAGGTAAAGTATACTACCTCCTTTTGAAGTAGCCTACACAGCTACTTTTGCAAAGGTACTATTTCTGTATTAGTTCTGTACTGAAAATCTGTAGTACTGGAGATTTACCTTTAATATTTAATACAATTTCTCTACTTTAGAATTATTGTAATATTCAAGTACTTGTATTTTCCAATACTTGATTTGTACTTAAAATAATTATACAAAACAAATACCAAAAATTATCACAGTACTCCATGTTTAAACATCATAACTTTAAGAGAATTGAAATAGACAAACTTTCAAAATGCTGAAAATAGAATAGTAGATTTCCAGTACTACATATTTTTGGTACAGAATTAGTACCTATGCAAAAGTAGCTTTGTAGTCCTACAGACATATAGATTGGTTATCTGTCGGACTAAACTACTCGTAAAGGAGGATAGTTTACCTAACAATGACTTTACGGTTCATCTAGCAATAAAGCTAACCAAAGATATTACAACTGCATATACACTCATTGAAATCAGTTGTAACAAAATTTGAGAATAAAATATATTCAAAGAGATGAAATAATTTTTGTCGATTATATGAGAGTGTTTATTTTGTTGAAACGGACTTTCTGTTTTGAATTATAGTTGTTCAAAGTGATATTTAAGGTCAAAGTTACAAAACTCAGATTTTTATTCAATTGGTAAAACACTGCATATGTTTTTCGATTGTTACTGGTTATTTTTTTTGCTACAGGTACTGAATACAAAAAGTTGATTCACAAATGTAAATTGGATGTCTTGATAATATACAAAGAATAAGATGAGTAAAATATCACCTCTATATACGTATACTATGATAAAAGATAAAACTCTGTTTGTGCAGAATACATAGAATCATACTAAACATACTAAACTGATAGTTTAATTTTGAGATAGAATATTTTGTATTCAGTAAGTATTCAATCTTCTATTTGTTTTATAATAGAAATAATTTAAGTAGCTAGCAAGCTCAATAACTTTACCTAGAATATTTGTACTATTAGCAGACGATAGATTTTTGCCAGTAACCACAGTTTTTATGACTTCTACGATTGTCCCATTTACTGTTTCATTAACCCTGTGTTGTTCTGTATCATAGCTCGTCATTGTCTGAAAAAAAAAGTTGTAAGAAATTTATCTTTGTCAAACTTCAAAGTGATGCTTTGGGTAGTGTAGAAAATTTCATGAAATTTTGGATTCACAATGCTATTCAACTTTGTACTAGTTTGGCTCTATTTATTTTGATATAAGCGTCACTGATGAGTCTTACAATGTATGTAGACGAAATGCGCGTCTGGCGTACTCAATTATAACCTTGGTACCTTTGATAACTATCATGAATCAGACTAGCAATGTGTCTTCAGTGATATATGATGGATGCCTTAGCGTTTTTCATCCAAATCATGATGAAACCTTGAATACTAGTAGTTGATGTATTAGAAAAGTTACAAAACTAAAGAGAAACCGGGAATAGTAATCAGTGCTATACACGAGGGATTAAACACTTTTTTTAAATGATATCCCAAGGTTTAGTTCTGCAAATTTTATAACAATAGATATCTGTATTTTGTCTTCACTACCCAAAGTATGTAGTTACAAGGATGGTAGTTCCTTCTTGAACTAACAGACATCCCTACTGAAATGTGGATTTCATACCCTATTTGATTTGAGAAATAATCTGTAATTTTGTTTTACACTTAATGACTTTTCTGATATTTAAGAGTACATACGCACTTATATTGTTAGTATCATACACTGGTCAATCTGAAAAAAAACACCTTTAAGGTTCAACGTGCTATCATGTTTTCAATTAACAGTTTTATTTCCGATTTCATAGATGAATTACAAACTTACCTTGCGAAATGTCGCAGCTATCAAATTGCCAGGAAAAATGTTTCTATTAAAAGAATATCAAAATGATAACACGATATATTGATAAAAAAACGAGAGATGTATGAACTAATTATCAATACTGGACTTAAATTGATATATGATAATTACCCTTCACAGACTGTAAAGGTAATTAAAAATGTAGGATAAACATATAAAAAATACAACATAATTTATGGCAAATCATTGCAATATTATACCTATACAGTCTTCCTGATCGATCCCACAATAGCAATTCTGATATCATTGTCAGTGGTCGTTTATTTTAAGAACAACGCGTTATAATTGTATTTGTCCGACGCACTTTTCTGGATTAAGATTCATCAGGAATTAACGATAAAAGCCGAGCATTAGATCATCAAGGACGCATTAAAACCGAAACAGTCATGGAGCTATATGACCCAAAAAGGACCCAAAATAACCAAATCAATAAAAGTTCATTTTTGCATGAGGGAGTTGAAAAATATAGTTTCTGTAACTGATAATTCCAAATTTTATAAGCGGACACTTTTACAAATGTTTAGGTACTAGTTGTCAGATCCAAAAATCTAGCTCTTTATGGACAACTATTAGTCTTTTCGTATGGTTTTCATTTGGTCATTGCATCTTTTAATTGATTTCGAGATAAGATCCCTCTAGTTTCTTGTGTCCCTCTTTTAATTACTCCTTATTTAACCCTTTTTCTTTTTTCAACTGAACTTGGTAAACAAAGGAGAAGGTCCGGTAAGGCCGATTTTGTCCTCAAATTTCAAATTCATCTAACGAAAGATTTTGAACACTTTGTAAACAAATAAGTGTATAATTTAGTTGATTCAATTAGTTTATGTGAAATATTGTAACTGATTTAGTCTTCAAAAACGCTCTGATTAAAGAATAAATATGAAAAATCTATCAAACATGTTAAAAAAAATGTCACTTTTCAGATGTGTTTTTGTCAAAAATGAAAGTGGCCGCATCCGTGTTTATCCTGAACCTCTATATATGTTATTTATTATCAGCAAATACAACTTACATTTCAATATTAAGAATGAACACGAATTCGCCCACTTTTATTTTAGATGGAAACTGTCTAAAATTTAACTAAAATGCTAAAATTGTGAAGATTTCAGTAATTTAGCAGGACTTAATGAAGCTAGTACCCGATATATGTGCATTGTATTGTCAAAAACAGCCCTTATTTATGTAGCAGAAGCATTCTACTTTCGAATAAATAACTAAATGTTGACATTTTAACAATTTTGTAAAACTGCTTTATTTTGGGGAAACAAAGGGGTCTTACTGGACCTAGTCCTTTCAATAAACAACACAGTATATTTGACCGATGAAATTGAATCACAGCTTAAACAAAGGTAGATCAACGGACTCATTCTTCGATACAAAAAATCAACTTATATAATTGAAATTATTGTGTAAGGATACATTTTTTTACTTTTAAAAATGTTTATAATAACTATTGAAATATTGAACATGTTCCCATGAATTTTCAATAATAGGAAAGCTTATAATAGTTATATATCTAGAGTGGTAAAATAACAATAATGAAAAATCCACAATGTTTCAAAAAGATAAACATAAAAACATTGCTTGGTATTACAGTTTTGATATGTGCCTATACAGTATATTAAACATTATTTCACCCCTAGTTTACCTCAGTAAATCGGCAAAAATATCCTCCGTTTCTAAAGGAACTGAGTTGAATGCATGGACTTCTGTTTTAGCAATTTCCCCTAAAACAGAAAACATATCACACTTTTCTTAACTTCGATTCACAGAAAATGCATTAAATGATAGTAACATGTGACTAATACATAAATCATTAACTAGAAAAGGCTTTTACATGTATCAGACTCACAGTTCTCTACCAAAAAAATTACACATTTATTTTATTTTTTTTAATGAAAACACAGATACTTTCTAATAAAGATATATGAACTCTAAAGCAACTGTGTTTTTGATTCATTGTTATGAAAAAGATTGACTATGACATAGCTACTAACATTACACCGTTAAATGAAAGATTGAACTACTTGCGAGTGTAGAAGTGCCCTTGATACAAGTCGACATATCTAATGACTACAATAATAAATCAGTTCAATTTATGCAATTGAAGTTGTTAAATCCTTCTGACAGGGTTTGCTAAAATTTAATAAAAAAAACCAGAACAGAATCTTACATGTGACTATGACTTCACAAATGTTGTTTGACAGGACTACGGATTGAGATATTATTATCATTATAAAACTCTTCAGACAAGACTTGTTTCTATCAAAAGTATAAGCATTAAAAAAAAGAGTTGGAAATAACAAGGTGATATTCTAACACATAAGTGGAATCAACGTCTTTACAAAAAAATAACAAACAAAAAGACAAACAAATAAGCCTTAACTTTGGGTTGATATGTAGATGTTCCGATAAGCTAAGCACATCCTACATGCTTCACATCGTCTTGTTGCACATGTAAGTGCAAATTTGGTGATAAGTCTAGTTCGGTGATTTGAAGGAAAGAGTTCATGATTGTGATACGACATTATAATATGTATCTGAAGGGGTGATATTATTTCTAACGCGTTCGTTTTCAATGAAGTGTGCTCATGTTTTATGATACACTAATATATATAGTGTTCCTTCATAAAGATTGTAGACACTTTAATCAACTCTTCTTCTAAATAGTCAACATATCCTGCTTCCTTGTAATTAAGTATAAAATATCATCCCCCTTGTACGTTAGTATCTAATAGATGTTATAACATACCTCCTTATAAGTAAATATAAAATTATTATAAGTATTTATTATCAATTGAATGTGAATCATAATGAGAGAAGTAATTATCATCCAATCGCTATTAAGAATTATAACAGAACTTCCTTTAAGTTTTCTATAATTAGATCATTAAAGTAGTAAAATGATATTCAGATCAAATGAGTTGTCAGTTTCATATATTTGAAATTTTCATTTTAATCTCAATATGAATTCAGCATTGCAAGAAAAAAAGACGAATAAACGTTAACAACATCTTTTGACAAGGGATTATCAAGTACAGTATTTGTGGTACTTGGCTGTCGAGTGGTCTAAGTATTAAATTTACATCAAACACTAGTCTGTCATCAATGAGGTAGGAAGTTCAAATCCCGTTCATGATATTTGGTTTATATTGTTTTAAATATATTTACCTGTTTGATTGGTTTATTTATGTTTTGAATAAAAGTTAGTATGTGTAAAGCTACAGAAATATACATCTCACCTGGTCGGACAATAATGCAAAGTATACTTCCAACTATGCAACCAAGGAAATTCATAGACATAATATAACCAAGACACACTAAACTTATTTTTCCATTAGATTTAGGGTCAAGAGTTGCTGTTCCTGTAACAAGTAGTTGTAAAAATTAAACCGTATTAAACACAAAACAAGACAAATGATTTCTAAATACAGTGAGAGGTAATGTTGCATTGTATCAGGTTTATGTAAGAAGCTTGAGTTGTATACCTATACAGATGATCACAACATCTGTGTTGCCGTTAAGTGTTTGTCACATTGAGGTATACTGCGCTTTTCTTTTTATTCATTCATGTCTGTTTGGGATGGTCAATCCTTTCTTTCGTTATAAAAAGAACTATTAACAACAGTTTTTCATCTAGAAGGTGTAGTTAACTACAAAACCAGGTCTTTTATTATGTCTTTACCTTGAATTTCGGCATGTGTGTAATATTCTTTAGATCTGCATTAACTTTCTTTTAAAAACGTTTTGATCTGAGCGTCACTGATGAGTCTTATGTAGACGAAACGCGCGTCTGGCGTATAAAATTATAATCCTGGTACTTTTGATAACTATTTACACCACTGGGTCGATGCCACTGCTGGTGGACGTTTCGTCCCCGAGGGTATCACCAGCCCAGTAGTCAGCACTTCGGTGTTGACATGAATATCAATTATATGGTCATTTTTATAAATTTTCTGTTTACAAAACTTTGAATTATTCGAAAAACTAAGGATTTTCTTACCCCAGGAGTAGATTACCTTAGCCGAATTTGGCACAACTTTTTGGAATTTTGGGTCCTCAATGCTCTTCAACTTTGTATTTGTTTGGCTTTTTAACTGTTTTGATCTGAGCGTCACTGATGAGTCTTATGTAGACGAAACGCGCGTCTGGCGTATAAAATTATAATCCTGGTACTTTTGATAACTAATTAGATTTCTTACATCTTATATTTTGAAAACAATTTCATCGTACTGTCGATAATGATTCATGATGGGTATGCAAAATAATTTTTTTTTATTCTGAACTGAAAAATGAAGGATGATTAAAAACATAAAAGCGAAAAAAGGCAAAAAAAACAACAAAATGAAACCGTAAAAAAACAGCAACTGATTTGTATTACACTGCATATAATGATTTTGTCACAATTAATGGTTCTTTGTATTTGAAACAAATTCTTTATATTTTCTTATCTTATATTTTGAAGTTTATCGGTTTATAGAATTGAACCACTAAACTTCGACACAAGAACTCTCATTAAAGACAAGTTTATTACCTGTTATGACTGAAGCTACTATCAGAGGAACAATCATCATTTTCAACATGTTTAGGTAAACCTCTCCTAAAATACCTGACGAAATACAAATCATTATTGGTAAGCATACAATAGACAACTTTCGAGTTCATCCGTCACCGGCAAAAACTCGTCAATTATGCACGCCTTTGTGACGTCATTTACCAGATAGAAGGGGTCGCCTGTATCCCTGCACTATTTACGTTCATCAAGCGTCTTAGTGATCGTCTTTGTGCAGGATAAACTAGAAATAATGGTTGCTTTGTAGGTACTTACTGACAATTCCCTAATGACAGCAGTGTTGATTGTCAATTTTGAGAATTCAATTGCCGAATAATTAGTACAATATAGAATTATAGTTTTCCAACCACTCGCTCAACACTGGAAGGGAAGTGACGACGCCCCTAAACGCACAAATGACGGTGATAAAGGCGCGTATAATTGACGAGTTTTTTCCGGTGACGGATGAACTCGAAAGTGGTCTATAAGTATTAACAAAAAATTAGTGAAATTCTATGTATTAAATAAAACACTAGCAAAGACAAACAACAAGACTTAGTATTCTCTAAATACCGTTAACTAGTAAGTTTAAAGGATCCTAACTAATTGTTAGTTGTTTATAAACAATGAGAATAATTAATGATGAAAAAGAAGCTATACTATATATTATGTAGATTCCTACCGGTTGAAGTAACCCTAATTTGTTTTTGAAAACGCACAAAATCAGTAAGACTGGAACTTTCAATTACATGTCTCAACTAAAAAGTTACCAAAGGTTTATGTTATAAATGGAGAAAAAAAAAACAACAATAAAATCCTTTCCAATAACCTTAGATAAATAAGATGACCATTTATTAAAAGTAGATTTGTTTCAATGCCATTAAATACTATATTTTATCTAAACTTGCTTGTTTGTTTTACTGCTTAGGTTAGCATAAAGCACAAAATAGAAACTTAGTTTACTTACCAACCCACATTAGTGTACTGTCTGTTGGGTTTGTATTCCGAACAATCACACCTATAATGAATCCAATTGCAGCCCCTACTAATGTCAAAAGGACTAGCAAGTTTGCTTTCACAATCTCCAAGCAGTTTTCTCTGCCTTTTGGCATATTGAAATTATTTGAGAGGAGTCGGTGTGTCGCTGTGAATGTGTTTATTAATTCATTAAATGTTGGACACATTTAGCCAGATTATTTATATAAACCTCAGAAGAACTTCATTTGTTGAATAAGGAAAGGTGTAGTTTTTCTATTTAATACTGTGTTTCGAATTTCATCCTTTTACATATATCAAGGATATGAATCTTAATTGGGTTCGAATTCGCTGTCGTTTCGACATAGCTAGGTGATCACAACCAGGAACAACTAATATAGGCAGAAAGATTCATAGCTGTGTTATATAAAATATAAAACAACATAAAACAAAAAACTCTAGGTAGTTTGAACAACTTTGAAGTAGTCGTCCAAGATCTTTTTTTTTTATTCAAAATGAAATTCTGGAGACACATAAAGCTTAAGTAATATTTTGCTTCACCGATTTGTGGCAAATCTTTTATACAAAAATTTTAAGCTGATTTCCTCACTGTACTATTTCAACTACACATTAAATTTCTTTGTTGAAAAATTCATACAAACACAAATGTTGGCATAAACCAAAGATATATATAGTGTAAAAACCGAAGATATACATGTAGTGTAAAAAACAAAGATATATATGCAGTTGTATGCTAGTTTTTTTTTTTTAACTTATTATGCTTACCATTGACAATGCTTAAACTGATAGAATATATTCATTACCCGATTGATCCTTCTGTTTCATTTTTATTATTCAATTGCAATCAACGTATGGTTTGTCTGATCTCATTTCTTCAAAGCTTTCGTTTGGCGTCAACTGTCTTTTTCCACGCCAAAATTCCTATTGTGACGTCATGACAAAAGGGCATCATGGTTGATAACGTCATAAAGAACGTACACATCTTTTAATTGATTATTCGGGAAAAAAGGAATATGTTTGTCTGCATGTCGTCAAACAATCATAAAAACATCAGAGAAACAGATTCCACCACCAAATATCGAGCAATACGATGTATGAATTACTGTGTTTTGTTTTTTCATAGATTGAAAAAAATAGTTTATGTTTTAAAATTTTGTAACTTTATAGCGTGTTTCACCCGCATTTTTCCCCCTAAAATATCCTTTACCAAATTGTTTTTAAAAAATTCCGTTTCTTTTTTCCTTTGTTTTTCTCTTTTAGTTGATGTGTTTTCCTCGGTTTAAGTTTGTTACCCCTGATACGCTTCATCGATTTTTTACTATTGAACAGCAGTTTCTGCTGTTGCTTTTATGTGTGTATTGGAACATTGATGTTAAACACACTACGGTCTGAACATGCTCTTACATCATGCGAGGTCTGTTTTCTTTAGAATAGGCAAAAAGACAGTGTATAAAGTAACAGCACAATCTATCCGTGTCTGATATTGACACATGTTCCCGAGTGAAGAGATTTCTTCGAATCTATATGAACTTATATGCAAGGCTAATTAAGTACATATAAAAAAGAAGATGTGGTATGATTGCCAATGTTGGCGTTGATCTCAATAATCTCAAAGTAAAGACATTGCTATCTAAGGATTCTTCTTCAATAAGACCAATTGTTCAGAGGCAAAATTCAGGCAACACATTATCCTGCAAGTTTGCGTCTGGAGAAATGACCAAGTCGCCAAACCACCAGCCGGAACACCTTTAGAATATCAATACAAAATGAAATATAGGTCCACTGTTTCAGTATATTTTTCGCCAATTTTCCACATTTTCAGTTTGTACATGCACAAAAAACCCTAACATCTTACGTATGCTACATGCATTGTTTTTTTCAGGATAATGTTGATGTTGAAAACAAGCTTGCTTATCAGACTGTTTTCAGAAGATTGTTACAATGAGGGTGATGATTGAACTATGCCTCTTAATGCACAAGTAGTCATGTGTTTTGCTGCTACTAGCATCCGACTCCGATGTGAACGGGGCGATCTTTCTCATAAAAAAGACACAAACAAGACATAAAAGTCCTCCTTTGGGCTCTGGGCTTGCCATGGTTTGTAGGTTCTCAAACCAACTGAAGAAATTTTGTATCAAATAGTTTACATAACAAGACATCGACATCAATACCTTGTTTCAGAGTATTATGTAACCGTGTCAAAATATTTACAGTATGCATTCTCCTATTTGGCATGTTTCATGAAAACACTTTCATGAAAATATCGGTACATGCTATCATTGAGTATTGTATAGCTTATATAAAAAAAATACATTTTTGTTTATTATTCCTGATGATAAAGATACATTGTATTTGTTTTCATAATCTGACACGTTACAAGCGTATACGTCATTAATCGCTGATACTCATGCATTGAAATAGTCTTAGCTGCATGATTATTTTTATTAGTTGTAAGTGGCTTTAAACTAGCTGTCGGTAACTGCGAGTACTCTCAGATCTGTACTTAGTGTCTTTTTGTTGTTCGGATGTACAAGTACCCAGCCAAGTCCACTTGCATTTGTAGTATTTGATTTTTTTCCATCTTATGATTTTAAACCTTTTTAACTGATTTTCATAGTTCGTTCTTATGTTTTACTGTTACACCACTGTCCCAGGTTAGGGAGAGAGTTGGGATCCCGCTAACATGTTTCACCCCGACACATTCTGTATGCATGTACCTGTCCAAAATCAGGAACCTGTGATACAGTGGTTGTCGTTTGTTTATGTGTTACATTTTTGTTTTTCGTTCATTTTTTATACCTACATTAGTTCGTTAGTTTTCTCCTTTGAATTAGTTTACATTGTCATTTCGGGGCCTTTTATAGATGACTATGTGCTATTGGATATACTCATGGTTAAAGGCCGTACAGTGAACTATAGGAGTGAGTTAATTTCAGTGTCATGTTGGTTAGTTGTGGAGAGTTGCCTCTTTGGCAATCATACCACATCTTCTTTTTTATATTTTACATATTTTTTTTTTAATTCGAGTTGTCGATTTTCGCCTGGAAATGTCAATGACTTTATAATATGATCAGAAAGTTGTGTTTAAATGCCTACTACAGGCGGATTGTGTATGGGGCTGGGAACAAGGGCCCCTTTATAGATCTAAATATATGATTCATGAATCATTTCTAGGTGTCATTCCTAAAGTTGTTTGCCCATCCTTTTCAAATTGTAGAACCATATTTTGTTAACATTAGGTCTGTTTTAACATATCAAACATCTATAACATCTTTTATCTACTCTATTCAATGTTACATCATTTATTAAATGTGAACAAAATGAACTGGCAGATTTACAACATTTACATTATATCGCATTAAACATACAATAAGGTATATTATTCACCAGAATATATATAAAGTTTACTATTTTAAGACATTAAGTTTCAACTGAAAAATATATACAATATCGGTATTATTTAAATACACTGGACACATTAAAATACAAAATATACATTATGTAGAATTGATAATTAAAACTATGAGTTTGGTTGAGTATTTCAAAGGCGTTGATTAAACGTTTCCTCTGATAAACATTTTTCGTCATCAACCATCTCAGCTATTTGAATTCCATTTTCTTTTTCGTTCAATACATCCAATGTCTTATCATCCTTGTTACCATTTTTTAATGAAGATAAACACATCCTCTGAGTAAACACTACACATGTCACTTGTACGCTGTAGTTTGTAATTGACCTCATCCTATCTCTGAAACGGGAATATAATTAACAGTGTTGTACAATAACATCATGAAGGCATGAAAAAAGGAAAGTAGCTTTTAATATTTGTCATATTTTTCGCATAATAATCCAACACATACATTTCACAAAACCCGGCATTTTAAAAAAGAAGAATGTCTTTGAAAACATGCGCTCAAACTTTGCAGTTTTCCCAAGTTCAAAAGTGACATAGCTCTGAACGGAAAAAGATTTATAAATCAAATTTAAACTCTGTAAATCACTACCCAAGTTCCAACTCTGTCTGAAAGTTTTAATTCATATCATTGTGTATGAATTTCATGAAAAGCGATGATGCAAACTCCCGTAAAAATGCGGAAACCAAAATTAAACTTACGAGAAGACGGATTAAAGATGGACGGATGGACGGTTTATGTTTACACTTAATGTCCCCATTGCTTCAGTGCGGGAGTAAACATATTAATATGTTAATTTTCGAAGGATATGAACCTGATCATATTGCATCTTTTGTCATCATTATTATACTCACAGAAACCACTCGAATGAATACAGAAGTGCCGCCGCTTCTGGTGGAATATTCAAGGCAGTGAGTAGGATGATGACAGTAATCAAGCTAGCCCCTGTCACAGATGGTATGGCTAATGACGAAAATGTTGTTAAAATGCTGAAAAAACAATTCCTCAGTAATTGAAACATTGCATGATGAAGCATACTATTTCTGTAATACTACAATAATACTAATACATATATGTTATCGTCTTTTTGTATTTGAAATGTATATCAATGTTATTTAATTGAATAGAAAAAGATGATTATCTTGTACGTTTGTTACTTTATCCTGCGGTAAGATACTCACATGACTAAAATGACCGAAGCAGCGTCAACCTCCTGGTCAGTGATTTGCATAACAAACAAACAGGATATGCTGATGTAAATACAGCTCCCACAACGTCCAATAGCAGCACAGAGTGGAATAACAAATCGAGTCACTCTACGGTCTAATTTGTTTGGTCCTTCTAATTGCCGTATACTTTCAGGAATAGCAATGGCTCTGATAAGAAAATAGTCAGGTGTATAGTACGTGTATAAGTATGCTCTACATATTCAAAAATGCAAAAATGCTCTGATTTACATGTTTTGTTAAATTTTTGTGCTTTAAAAAATATGTTACGTATTTATAAATAAAACATCGAAATGATAAAAAATACTTATGGATTATACCTTAATGGGTAAAACTATGTTAAACTGAGAAATATCAATTTCAAACACTACATACGTAGCACTAGTACTTTTCAACTCATAAACACGACATTGGAATAAATTTTGCAAGATTTTCGATCGAATTTTAAGAGAAATAAAACAGATGCTTTGTTATTATTCGGGTACTTATAGGATTCGAGTACATTAAGTTTCATTATACAAAAGTAATTGTTTTAGGGATGTTCTTTCATGTCAGTTTTATAGAGAAATTTATCATGGGGAGCTGATGCAGAGTGAAATAAAATCTATCAATCAATCTACGATACCTATCCTTTATCATCTGGTTCGACAGATAACTAATTTTTAATACTAGCATTTATATTACAAATTTATTTTCATACTCATACTGTCGATTTGATTTTTAAAGTATGTTGAACTCAATGTAATACAACGAGATCTCGATCGAATATTTGTATGGCGTGGTTTTGCTGCTTGGAATTCTTTCTAATGTATAATTTCAAATTGTGGTTAAGAAAAATTTGTATTCATAACAATTAACAATCTTTGTCTTTTGCTATAGTAGTTATTTCAAATATTTACAAATAATAAAGTGGGCTTTAACATACAATTAAAAGTACTTACGTGCTAGAAGTAGCAAACACTATTACAAAAGCATGAATCACAGTAAAAAGAAATCTAAACGGATTCATTCTCATCAGTATAAAATACGTAATTGGAACTGCTACTATCATGAAGAGTAAATAACCAATCATTTGAGTTGCTATGTATAAACCAAGCCTACTGAAGTCGTCCTCCAAGTTCTTGGTTCCTCCAATAGTTTTACCAATCAGACTCGCTACACCAATTGGGGTAAACCTAAAATTAAACTTCATTATACAAATAACATACTTATTTGCTAACGCCAATAAAGACTGTCCATGCAATGAACGAAAAAATCAGATAAAGAAAAGTATGCACTCATACCACATCTTCTTATTTATAACAAAAAATGCAAAATAGTTCAATATTAATTTTGTTTACTGATTCTACATAAACTCTGAATAAATTTACTACAGGTTATTGTAGATCTACAATCAACATCATCATTTGTCAAATCAGAGACTCAGTAATATGACAATAAAAATTAAAAAAGTGATCAAGTCGATATACAACATAGTTCTATCAATCCAATTACCGTATCAAAGTATTTAAGAAACGACTGTTATAATTGTTCTGTCCATGAAGAAATAACATAGAAAAATTGGTGCACACTAAATAACGCGCGTAGCGGGTTATTTAACAGTCTGCACCACATTTTTTATGTTATTTCGAAAAGACAGAAAAACAATTACAGTCATTTCTTATAATTTATTTCTAAATCCCATTTTAAACCGTAGAAAATCATGGAAAAACATTGATGACGTCACGGTCACATGACTAAAGTATGTCTATGGGCTGATAACAAAATAACGTCAGCCATTCAGAAAACGAGTTACATTCAAAATTGAATTATTTATACATAAATAAAGAGACTATTCATCACAAGGGCCTAACACTTTTAACGTCACCGATTGGTTTCTTTTTTGTAGCTTAACGAACGTCTTATTCACGTCTGGAACGAGTTGATTGTAATTTGCCAGAAGATAACGTTTATAAACTGTTTTTGAATCCTTACCAAATTAGTTTTCCTAATATCACCAATATAATTTCAGTAGCTGCGTAGAAGAACTTGAAGAAAGGTTGTCCAATTTCTTTTGTAGACGCAGTGGCAATGCCAAATACGGCACTAGCTATCAAAATACCTAAATACATGAAGTGATTTTTTTGACATATATCAAGGATGTAAAAAAGCTGACCCACACTTTCCCACTGACATATATAGATCGAAATATATTCAAGTAATTGAATAAAAGATGACTGTAGTGATATGAAAAAGAATACTTTTGATAATTTTTGTTACTGTAAATATTTTATGTAAGCGATCGTCATTTAACTTTTACACATAGCGTATTTGTATGTATTGTTCTTCACTCCTGATGGTTTGTTTACTTAACAAGTCAACATGGTTACAAGTGCATTTGTTGGTGTAGAGAACAGTACTCTATATGGTTCTATATTTTCGGATCATTTTTGTATTTGAACGAATTAAATACGTTTTCATAACATATATGTAAAGGTTGGTCATAACAAGGTCAATGATATGAATATACCTAGAATATTTGTGCTATTAGCAATTGATAGATTTTTCCCAGTCACCATAGTTTTTATGACTTCTACAATTGTCCCATTTATCGTTACATTTGCTTTGTACTTCTCTGTATCGTAGCTCGTTATAGTCTGAAAACAGCAAACATTTTTGTTGCATTCCAATGAAGATATGTATGTTTCTTACCAATTTAATGAATTAAATTAAAAGGTAGATTATCATGGTATATTAAACGTTCTCTGTTGAAAAGCATTGATGATGTTTGATGAATATTGATTGTTAAGCTAGAGTATATATGTAAGCTGGTCATTTCGTGAACTGCAAATGAAACTATTTCACCCTTTTACCTTGAAATTATATAGGTGCATAAATAAGGCAAACATGGGTCTTTTCATGAGATTAAAAAAAAATTAGATAATTGAATTAGTTTTTTGCGGAAAATGAAGACTTGAGAAAAATATTTAATTTCATAAAAAGCGAGGTAATCGCAATATATTTATTTCTGAACGAGAACAGAATTTTATTCTTATATTTTAAAAGATATCTGTTATGTGTTATCATGATAAACACTGGTTAACTCCGGTTATCCTATATATTTGTTAAACAGAAATTAGAGAACATTGGCAAAATGGTATATAGTCCTTCGACAAAAGAGGGACGAAAGATACCAGAGGTACAGTCAAACTCATTAATAGAAAATAAACTGACAACGTCATGGCTTAAAATGAAAAACACAAACAGACAAACAATAGTACACATGACACAACATAGAAAACTAAAGAATAAGCAACCCGAACCCCACCAAAAACTAGGGTGATCTCAGGTGCTCCGGAAGGGTAAGCAGATCCTGCTCCACATGTGGCACCCGTCTTGTTGCTTTTGTAATAACAAATCCGGTAAATAGTCAAATTCGGCAGGTCACATTCATGAAAGGGAAGGGAATTGCAGATAACTTAGTTTTGAGAAGATCATAAATGAAAAAAAATATTTGAGATAAGATAACAAAAGAAACATTTTTTGTTTGTGCGTGTCTATAATAACAGTTTGTCTATATACACATATATGGTAATTGAGAGACACTTACAAAATGAACGTATAAGCATGGACACGCTACTGCAATTTTCCGACATAACTTATATTAAACTTATAACAATAACATACCTTGCGAAAAGTTGCTGATATCAAATTGTCAGGGAAAATGTTCCTGTAAAGAAAAAAAACCCAAATATATGATATATCGATTGATAAAAAGGAACTTCATGAAAGTTAAGGAGGGGACAAAAGATACCAAATGATCGTTTCAGTTTTAGTACAAATCAATTTAAAACAAACAGTATCCGTATCTCCATGTCGGTCTAGAGTTGAGTTGGTATCCTCTTGTGGAATTACAGTCCATGTTAACATGATTGGACATAGTGGTAGTAACATTAAATGGTACGAATATTACTGCGCAATTCGACAATAAATCGGCGCCTAGCATGCACAGGACTCCAATTCTGTTATGATTTAGTTTACGTTGTTCAATCGTTAGTTTAATGTACTTATATTCGCCTTTTTTATTTGGATATAGAGTTGTCTTTGCTCCTTCAAATATTCTGACTGTTTTCTTTGTTTCCTCTTACTTTCTGCAACTTATCTCAAATTTGTTTCTTAAACTATCTATTTAAAATAGCCCTTACATACTTGTCTAGACTAACTTCAAATTGTGGTGTTTATGATATATACATGTAAGTGTGTATATTAAAGGCGACAAAAACCTTATTACATTCTTGTTGACGTGTAAGAATTCCTGTCTTCATTTTTAATAATGTCAATAGTGAAAAGCGTTATAAAAGAGCAAGTATAATTCTCTCCTTATATTACCTCAGTAAATCAGCGAAAATGTCCTCCGTTTCTAAAGGAACAGAATTTAATGCTTTAACTTCTGTTTTGGCGATTTCACCTAAAATTAAACATGAAAATACTATATAGACTGTATTTGACCACAAGAGTAGCAGTATTCTTAAAGAAACAAGGAAGGAAAGTTAACATATGAAATGACAAATAAGATTATAACTAACAGATTTGTTTCGGATTTATAGATTTACAGTTTTGTGACGTGTAAGAGATGTATTTATTTTGTTTATGATCCTGTTTAATTTTATCAAAATTGAATGTCTTTAAGATTTGAAATGAAAAGTGTCTGACAGATTTTGAAAGAGATAACAATTTAATCAAAGTCTTGCATACTTTAGAAAAACCATTATCCAGAACTAACAGAAAGGAACGATTAAAAGTACACAAGCTACACTAAACTCAAATAAATGTAAAGTACATTTGATTATATGTTCATTAGAAATCAACAAGTGTATAATTTATACAGCTTTGTGATTGTGTTTTTGTTGTTGTTTGTTTACAAACTAAATCATTTGCTTGAAATATTTTTTGCTTTTAAATATGAATATCTTACCGGGTCGGATGATCACACAAAGTATACTGCCAACTAAGCCTCCAAGGAAGTTTGTACTCATAATATAACCCAAACTAACTAAGCTAATTTTCCCATTTGATTTAGGGTCTAGGGTAGCAGTTCCTGTTTAATCAAATAAATTACAATGTGAAATGAATTAAATTTCAGAAAAGTGATGTACCACATTATGTATGCATCTGTTATTAGTTATGAGTTACCGTATATAATTCGGTGGTCGTGGTTTGCTGCTGAATACATGTATCACATTATGTTATTTTGTTTATTGTTTTGTGCATTAAGTAAGCATATTTGTCTCACGTTTGAATCGGTTTCACATTTGTCCTGTCAGGCCTTTTATATCTTGATATTTGTTTATTGTTGAAGGCTTCACGATGGCCTATAGTAGCTAACTTGTACAACATTTTGTCTTTGGTGGAAAGTTTTATCATTGGCAGTCAAAGTTCTTATGACAAGACTATTGCCGTTAAAGGATTTTCGCTGACCTGCCTCATAAAAAGTTGCAGTTGTCACGGAGCTGTTATAAAACTCGGGTTTTAATACTGATGTTTAGATATACAAATTTAATATAAACAGGTTCAAAAATATACAGTTCAATTAATTTACATTGTTTCATATCTAGACACATCCATTCACTCTCCTTAACTATTCTCCACTCTCCCGCATCTCAACATTTACCAAGTTTTATTCACGTGAAGGCCTTCACTACTTTAATCACTTTCTCACACATAAAATCGTCATTCCTCCCCAGACCACACAACTAAAGGGACAGCATTTAAACAAACAGAGACATAAATTCTAAGGCTTCTAATTAGAAATGATTACAGTTAAACACAGCTGCTACGGGGCGCCGAATGGGACTCTTGTGGTTTTGTACTCAAAATTCAATTTTGTACGGACAAAAGTGACTTTTGTTCAACAAAAATGAGTTCAGTTTAACAAAATTTGTATCATACTACAAATTTGAAATTTTGTCATACAAAATTATCTATCAGCGGACAAAAGTCACTTTTGTCATGACAAAATTCATTTTTGTTACACAGACTTGACTTTTGTTACCTAATTTGAAAATTGAGCGACACAAGTCAATTTTGTATTTAAATTAGTTTAATTTGGTTTCTGTGAACTAATTTGGATACAAAATCGACTTTTGTTACACAAAATTGACTTTTGTTACACAAAATTGACTTTTGTTACACAAAATTGACTTTTGTTACACAAAATTGACTTTTGTTACACAAAATTGACTTTTGTTACACAAAAATGACTTTTGTTACACAAAAATTACTTTTGTTACACAAAAATTACTTTTGTTACACAAAAATTACTTTTGTTACACAAAAATTACTTTTGTTACACAAAATTGACTTTTGTCTCAACAAAATTGACAAAATTAACTTTTGTCTCAACAAAATTGACAAAATTGAATTTTGTCTCAACAAAATTAACAAAATTGAATTTTGTCTCAACAAAATTGACAAAATTGAATTTTGTCTCAACAAAATTGACAAAATTGAATTTTGTCTCAACAAAATTAACAAAATTGAATTTTGTCTCAACAAAATTAACAAAATTGACTTTTGTCTCAACAAAATTTACAAAATTGACTTTTGTCTCAACAAAATTAACAAAATTGACTTTTGTCTCAACAAAAATGACAAAATTGAATTTTGTCTCAACAAAATTGACAAAATTAAATTTTGTCTCACAAAAGTCAATTTTGTGTCACAAAAGTTAATTTTGTTTCACAAAAGTCAATTTTGTCTCACAAAATTGAATCTTACCGTACACAATTGACTTTTGTAATTAAATTTCCATATCAGGTAACAAAAGTAAATTTTGTATGCAAATATGTTTATATTTGCATACCTTTAAGACAAAATTGACTTTTGTCATGACAAATATGAATTTTGTCTACAAAAATGAATTTTGTCATGACAAAAATGAATTTTGTCTACACAAATGAATTTTGTCATCACAAAATTGAAGTTGTCACAAAACAAATCTGTAGCACATAGTTTTGTAAGACAAAAATGATTTTGTTATGACAGAATTGAATTTTGTACAAAGCCACAAGAGTCCCATTCGGCGCCCCGTAGCTGCATCATACATTAAATTTAATGGTCAATCAGAAGTCTGCTAAAGTTCATGAAAACAATAAATATACAAATACTTAACAGGCTTGACCATAGAAAATTAATGTAGGCAATTAAATACTGAACTGAGATAAGAATAAATATTGCAAAGTTTCACCCTATGATATACCTCCCTAATTAACTGTGGCGTCCCGGCACACAAACACACTCTTACTCATACATCATGAATTGATATACATAAACAATAATATTTTATCTTTTTTTAATTATTATATCTTTTTTTTTCTTTTTCTAAAACTCATTTAAACAAATTCAAAGTCTATGCATTCTCATTCGAAATATGAAAATCATTTATAATATGAAAATATTTAATATCATTCTCTTTTACCCACTTGGTTTTACCATTCCCATACTGTACAAAATAATAATTTTCTAATCTCTTTGACTCATGTCGTGATCTCATTGTATCTAAAAATTTAACCATTATATTTTCGTTATTTTCAATTGAATCAATGTTCGAACCAATATCTCCTTCATCTGTAATGGGCCTATCATCAGGATCAACAAATTGTTTGATACGATTAACATGTACCGTTTTTTCAGATTTTTTCGAGTCACACATTTGAATCTTATAGTTCACATCTGAAAGTTTATCAATATTTATATATGGTCCATGCCAATTAAGTAAAAGTTTTGACGATAGTCCATGTTTTGTACTTGGATTAAAAACCCATATCTTTTCACCAATATCATAGTTAATCACATCCGATTTCAAGTCATATTGTTCTTTTTGTTTCCGCTGCGCTGCCTGTAAATTATCTTTGGCTAGTGTAAATACCTCTTGCAGTCTAGTTACCATTTCTGATTTGTAATCGTCACTCGAGGTATACGTTATCGTAGGCGGACACATCACTGCTTTCACTGGTAGTACCGGATCACGGCCATGCATTAAGAAAAACGGAGTTTCTGGTATACTTTCGTGTAACGAAGTAAGCGATCAATCCAAAAGGAATAAACGTATCCCAATCAACCTAGTGTCCACTTACATCCATTGATAACATTGCAGTTAATGTTCCGTTAAACGTTCCAATAAACCATCATTTTCAGGATGGTATGCTGTTCTATATAAGTTTACAAATTTCTTTCATAAGGCTTGATCGAAAGTTTTTAACTGTCTTAGAGCCCAATGACGCCAAACAACTTCAATACGGTAAACATTATCATTCACATGATAAAATTTCCGAAATCTACGTTGCATTAAAAATCACACAGAATATCTAATTCAGACCTATAATACACGGATACAAACAATTTCTGGCTACATAAACATTATAAACAAAATCACACTTATTTTCTAAACCACTGACTATTGATTCCATATCAACTAACATTTAAGACACTTTTCACATTTACTCATCATCTTCTGATTTGATTTTGGCGACACAAAAACTTCGAATTTGAATAACATGTAATACCATTTAACATTAGAACATCTGAAATAATCTTGGCGAGACAAGACTTTTCAGTACTCATTTTCACATCATTTAGAACAGTCGTCGCAACAGACGAATTTCCAACATTTCTATTTCCACATTTTCATTTTTCATCAACTGAAATAACCTTCATTCAGAACAGACGTGGCGATAGACGAATTTCCGAATTTTTTATTTCCACACACTTTAGAAGGATTCATTTCCTTTTCCTTTACAACATCTGACATACGCTTCATTCAGAACAGACATAGCGACAGACGAATTTCCGAAATTACATATTCAGTAGTAAATTTCACATCATTCAGAACAGACATCGCGATAGACGAATTTCTGAAAGTCTCTATTTTCAGATACATGTACATAGAAGGATCCATACGCCATATATTTCTTCTGCCTTTCCTTTCGTTAAGGAAGCAGCTTAATTCAAGTTTCAAGATGTATAGACTTTATTCTTCATCAAATTGTCTTTCCACCTGTCTAACTTTAATACAGTAATTGCAAATCGGCCTACTGTCTGATTCACGTAGATTTCTGTTTCTTTCATATTCACTACCTCTGCTTTGTCTTCTCAATTGCTGAAATCTATTCTCACGATTTCCAAACAGCATTTTCATTTTCTAGATTATTGTTGTTTTCTTCCAAAAAGTTATTGTTGCATTCCTCTCTTCCGATATATTTCTTCCTCCTTTTGGTAGCATTTTGAAGAGTTAACAGTCCAAAATGTTTAATTAAAATCCAAAATAAATAAATCCCGCCGCTGGCCACCATAATGTCACGGAGCTGTTATAAGGCACTGGTTTTTAATACTGATGTTCAGATATACAAATTTAATATAAACAGGTTCAAAAATTTACAGTTCAATTAATTTACATTGTTTCATATCTAGACACATCCATTCACTCTCCTTAACTATTCTCCACTCTCCCGCATCTCAACATTTACCAAGTGTTATTCACGTGAAGGCCTTCACTACTTTCATCACTTTCTCACACATAAAATCGTCATTCCTCCCCAGACCACACAACTAAAGGGACAGCATATAAACAAACAGATACATAAATTCTAAGGCTTCTAATTCGAAATGATTACAGTTAAAACACAGCTGCATCATACATTAAATTTAACGGTCAATCAGAAGTCTGTTAAAGTTCATGAAAACAATAAATCTACAAATACTTAACAGGCTTGACCATAGCAAATTAATGTAGGCAATTAAATACTAATCTGAGATAAGAATAAATATTGCAAAGTTTCACCCTATGACACAGTGTTTGGCAAGTAAACTATAAGATAGTAGTTATTAGGATATCAGATGGATTACAGTCAATCATACGCAACAAAGCTGTAAGTCCTAAACAGTTGGTCGTTCAAAATCTTCAATATCTAGCAAATTGTTCATGTCACTATTCATAATTTTCAATTAAGTAGAAATGTATAAAACATTTTAAAATAAATGTTATTGGAGAAAGAAAAACAGTTAGCAGTCACCTTTAAATCATTTTTCCACTATAAAGACGACGTTCTCTCTCTCACTAATATAAATGTTATCAAACGCATCGATTCCATAGATGTTGGGATAAAGGCTACAACAAATACAGTAAAGTATATCATATCTTGACTTACATTCATGCATGCTGCCGTGAATGGGGCCTCTCCTAGTTTTTTGTTTAAATTTCTCCTAAAAATGATCCCCTCTACCCACAATCGTTCAACTTAATTACCTGTTATAACTGATGCCACTATCAGAGGAACTATCATCATTTTCAGCATATTAAGGTAAATCTCTCCTAGGATACCTAAAAGTAAAGTTTAAGCGAAATCGCAATTTGTTTTCTTTTTAATAACTGGATATTTTCAGTACACTCAATGACGGAAAATGTTCTATATGAATGTAAAGATTAAACAGAGTCAATGATTTTCAGTACACAAAATCCAAAAATATTATACAAAGAGATCATAGTAGGTGCACTACGAAATTAATAAAACTAGAAAGAATGCGTTTAATCAATGAATAACCTTGGACTCATTTGAATACATTACAAATGATAATAGAAAAGAAATACTTTAATAATAAGATTCATTAAACGTTTTAATTGAAATATTCAGTCACTGTCTTAGCAGATATTGATTCATTTTGTTTAAATAGAAATTATTTATAATTATAAATTAACTGTTAACAAAACTTTGAATTTTTGAAAAAAACTAAGGCTTTTCTACCTCAGGAATAGATTACCTTAGATGTATTTGGCAAAACTTTTAGGAATTTTTGGTCCTCAATGCTCTTCAACTTCGTACTTTATTTTGCCTTTATAACATTTTTGATTCGAGCGTCACTGATTAGTCTTTTGTAGACGAAACGCGCATGTGGCGTAAATATTAAATTTTATTCCTGGTATCTATGATGAGTTTATATGTAAGCACTGGGTCGATGCCACTTCTGATGGAGATTTATTTCCCCGAGGGTATCACCAGCCCAGAAGTCAGCACTTCTGTGTTGACTTGAGTTATCATTGATATGTTTATAATTATAAATTAACTGTTAACAAAACTTTGAATTTTGGAAAAACTAAGGCTTTTCTACCTCAGGAATAGATTACCTTAGCTGTATTTGGCAAAACTTTTAGGAATTTTTGGTCCTCAATACTCTTCAACTTCGTACTAAATTTGTCTGTATACCATTTTTGATTCGAGCGTCACTGATGAGTCTTTTGTAGACGAAACGCGCGTCTGGCGTAAATATTAAATTTTATTCCTGGTATCTATGATGAGTTTATTTGTATATGCAATGTCATTTGGTTTGTTGAGAAATAAAGATAATATATAAATTATAAAATTAGTGGAATAGTTCACCACATCTTCACCTTTTAGTTTGTCGCACGAATAAATAAGTACTCTCGCTAAAACGCTTTGCAATTTCAAATTAAAGTATTTGTTTCGGTACTGGTCTATAACTAATGTTATTTACGTCGATAAGGCAGTCACATAAATACACTCAAACAAAAAAGGTCATAGAAAGGTCATCATAGTTTTATTTTCTTCAAGAGTATACCTTCAAGTGTTTAAATACTATGTAAATTTGAGAATGGAAATAGGGAATGTGTCAAAGAGACAATGACATGACCAAAGAGCAGAAAAACATCCGAATGCCATCATAGCTTCAATTGTTGAAAGCGTTATATAACTGATGTTACAAAAGATGCAATGCTGGATATAGGTTAAAGAAAAACTTGCAGTTATTAATAAACTAAATATATAACTATCTGTTTTCTGTTTACCTTAACGCTTAAGATTTGTACAGAGACCATTAAAAAAATATAATTGATTGTGTTTTGCATCGATAAAAAAAAAATACTAGAGTAACTATTATTTACTTACCAACCCACATGAGTGTGCTGTCCGTTGGGTTGGTATTCCGAACAACCACACCTAAAATAAATCCAACTGCAGCACCCACTAAGGTTAACAGTACCAACAAGTTTGCTTTTAAAATCTCCAAGCATTTTTCTTTTCCTACTGCCATGTTGAAATACAACGCCACTCAAAGATCAGGGCAATCGGTATATGCGTTTCATCAAAATCTATGTGCACAGTGACTATGAACTTTCGAAATATAGGACAAAAATAATGATATACAAGTAAATATACATCCTAAGTACTTCATTTGTTAAGTGGGGAAAGGCATATGTTTTTCATTTAAAAATGAGAGTCAAATTTCATCCTAAAATATCAATGAAAGATCTTTAAATAAAATAAAGGTTTGAATACACTGAATAAGATTTTGAGCATTGATTACTTTTAGATAAAAACAAAGTATAAAATGCAGTCGCATATTTAATGTATAAATAACAGTTATATCTCAAAGATACACGGTCGTCTTAGCAAGTTAAATTGCATTTAGTATGATTTACCTGTGAGGTACGTAAACAAGTTATAATATATGCGTTAACGTGAAAGGTCAAGGGACGTTCAAAGTTTGGATTCAAATTACTGCTCATGACAATTGAAAAGCTGTTGCGGTAATTAAAGCGGGATGCTAGTCCTTATTTACGGCTGTTTACTCAGCCGTAAATGGCGATACGATCCAGTCCAACGATTTTAGAAAAGTGCAAGGATTTACAGAAAAGTTCCGAAAAGGACCAAAAAGAACAGGATAGGAAAAAAGAGAATCAGAAAAGAACCAAAGAGAAACCGAAAAGAGCATACATATATTTATTTCATATCTATTTACATACCCGAGATTTGGGTGGTACATGTAAAAACTATGTTATTTAATAAATAAACACCTAACTCTAACTTAGATTGTACATTTTATAGGGATATGTAGAAAGAAAAAGAAAACAAAGACAGCATTACATGGTTTTTATTAAAAAAAAATTATGAGAAGTAATCATTTGCACATTGTACGATATATAAGTCACTCCTGTTGTACTCCATAACACAAGATGTTTCTGTTCATGAAAATATTAGTGATTTTAATTCTCATATTATCGAAATACAATAACCTTTTGGATAAAGTAATGGTGTTGTTTTAAATCAAACGAGATTTTAGTCTTTTAATTTAAAAAAACAACTATGAAGGATTACACAGCCTGGGACCAAGGTTCTGTATCATTAATATATCTCCCAGATGTGACAAATTGTCATTTAATGAAAAAATAAATAAACTGTAAACATGTTTTTGACTTGTGAAAAGTATTATATATTTAAATGAAATGTTTGCAGACAAATCTGCCAGGTATACGACCAACATATAATAAGTTAATTGATATTTGATAGTGTGTCTTTCTATGTTGTAATGTTACATTATTGTTTCAGATAAGGGTGAAGGTTTGGTACCATTAAAACGTTTAAACCCACTGCAATTGTTTGAACATGTCCTAAGTTAGGAATCTGATGTTCAATAGTCGTCGTTTGTTAATGTGGTTCATACGTTTTTCTCGTTTCTTTTTATATACTAGTGAAACTATATATATAGATTAGACCATTAATTTTCCGTTTGAATGGTTTCACACTAGTATTTTCTTTATATCTATAAGATAAATTGATTGGAAATCAACATCTTAACATAAATTGTCTCCCTTTCTGCGTTTTTGGTAAAGTAATACACACGTGTGGACACAGATCAGTATGGATAGCATATTTGAATGTTTGACAGTGTTTTCAGACAAAAAAAGTCCTTTATATTTTTTCCAAAGGGCTCTTTGTTAAACTGTGTTGCAAAGTGACAGTATTAAACACTAAAACTAAGCAGTGTCGGGTTTTAATATTGAGTTTAATGTTTTAATATTGAGTTAAAGACTGTCATAGATGATAGTTTTTACACTCATGGCATGGGTTACAAGTGGCTCTGTTAAACATGTTCTTTAATTTTGGATAGCAGCAACACACAACATAAGGAAGATGACAGAATTATTCAAGGCTTAAATTAAAGATCTACAGAGAGAAATGGCAGGAAGAAAACCTTACAATAGTATACGCTTGCGAGGACACACGATCATTTAAAGATTGTCAGACATGTATAGGCAAACAAGACTTTGATGGAACGAAACAAATATTCAGCTGATACCGGATTATAAACAAACTGGTTCAGTCAGCATATTGCAGATAAGTGATCAACGAAGCTATGGCCAGAGTAAAAAAGAACGTTCAGAAAAAAGAATGCTTGCTTTAATAAGACAAATACAGCCAAACGGCAACGTATAAATTAAAACAACACCAAAGGATTATTGTGTTTTTCAAATACATACTGCGAGGCCATAAACTTTTCTTTAAAAATATATTATGAATAAGAATTGGCTGTATCTTAATTATTTAAAAAAAAATGTTTACTAGTATTTCCCTGTTCTGACCTTCGAACTTGTTTTATTTTGTCATAGGTTTTCTTCTGACGTTCATTGTGAACAAACAAACAGAAACTGTGCTTTATGTAATGTAACTATAAATTATGTATTATAGAGTTATAAAATTAACCTAGGTCTACCTCCTTAATAAAACTAAATATATGAATGACTGCTTTATGACTGTTATTGAAATCTTAAATTGTATGCAAATGAATGTTTTATATGACTGTTATTGAAATCTTAAATTGTATGCAAATGACTGTTTTTTATGACTGTTATTGAAATCTTAAATTGTATGCAAATGACTGTGTTTTATGACTGTTATTGAAATCTTAAATTGTATGCAAATGACTGTTTTTTATGAGTGTTATTGAAATCTTAAATTGTATGCAAATGACTGCTTTTTATGAGTGTTATTGAAATCTTAAATTGTATGCAAATGACTGTTTTTTATGAGTGTTATTGAAATCTTAAATTGTATGCAAATGACTGTTTTTTATGAGTGTTATTGAAATCTTAAATTATATGCAAATGACTGCTTTTTATGAGTGTTATTGAAATCTTAAATTGTATGCAAATGACTGTTTTTTTATGACTGTTATTGAAATCTTAAATTGTATGCAAATGACTGTTTTATGACTGTTATTGAAATCTTAAATTGTATGCAAATGACTGTTTTTTATGACTGTCATTGAAATCTTAAATTGTATGCAAATGACTGTTTTTTATGACTGTTATTGAAATCTTAAATTGTATGCAAATGAATGTTTTTTATGACTGTTATTGAAATCTTAAATTGTATGAAAATGACTGTTTTTTATGACTGTTATTGAAATCTTAAATTGTATGCAAAGGACTGTTTTTTATGAGTGTTATTGAAATCTTAAATTGTATGCAAATGACTGTTTTTTTATGACTGTTATTGAAATCTTAAATTGTATGCAAATGACTGTTTTTTGTGACTGTTATTGAAATCTTAAATTGTATGCAAACTACTGTGTTTTTTATGACTGTTATTGAAATCTTAAATGGTATACACCCATCTCGTTTATCGTCTGTTGTATTAACATTTTCAATTAATTTCAGTAACTGAGATTGTATATAATTTATATCTAAGGGATTTAGTATTGCTGATTCTGATCGTCATTTTTATATACTTTTAAAAATACCGACATGTTATATGTTCATCCGGATTTTCTTGTCTATTGGTGGTACTTAAGAAACTCATAACATCAAAGACTTGCGGAAGAAAGCGTTTCGTATCATATCCTATTATTTTCTCACTAACTAATTAAACAAATGTGAGACATACTAGCAGAGAGGTTATCTGGATGGGTGATGTATAGTCACTTATACTGTGAGATTTGTAAACGATTCCTTTTATCCCTTTTTATAGCTAATCTATGACCAGTTGAAATTTAACATCGGGGAACTGATATTGATATACTATTATATCAAAGTATAGAAAACGCTCAGAGAAAACATATTCTTTTTTTTCACGTCGAAATGATATCTTTTAAATGATTATAAAGTTATATAGCTGCATATATTTCTGCATCTTATTTAAATTATGTACAGTTTAAATATTCGATACAGGACCGGAACGTTCAATCTAGGCAGGACCGGAACAACAAAATTATTACCATAATCATCATTTTACGAAAAGAATATTTAATCGATGAATACAAATAGAGAAAAATAATCAACGAGTGACCGAATCACACATGAATTCACGAATGTGCGTATTGATTAATAATTCATATTCTGTCTAACATCTTGACATTTTCTAACATAAATAAATATTGTGAGTCTCCTTTGCCGGATAACTAGTAATAAACTGTTGTTCATCTTCAACCAGATTAAAAGTACACTCTTACAAAGCTTCTCATTTCTTTCTATAAATTATATATAGTGTTATATCTGTCTCTTTCTATTTTGATGGGACCTCGATGGTCGAGTGATCTAAGTATTTAGTACTGTAATCACTATAGCCAGTCAAGACTGAGGTTGTGACTTCAAATCCTGCATGTGTGGGTGCACCCGAGTACAATCCATAGGAGCGACCCCATCTTAGGTCAGTCAGCGGGTACCCCCCTTATGAAAAGTTCTGGATCCGCCACTGCAATCTTGATTGAATGGGATTGTCAGTTTTCCAATCGAAAGTCCGTGGTTTTCCCCGGGCATTCCGGCTACCTCCAACAAAGAGATGACCGCAGCGAAATAGTCCAAAGCGGAGCTTAAAATTGGTGTTTAAAACACATCTTTCTATTTTGAGATCATTGGCACTGATCTAATTTACATAAAAATTATGTCTTTTCTCAATCGAAATTTGGCAAGGTTAAAAAGGCTTTAATTTTTATAAGATATCTTATTTAATTTGAAAGTAAATATGATATCTCTATTAGTTTATAAGATATCTCTATCAGTTAATGAGATATCTCTATTAATTAATAAGATATCTCTATTAATTAATAAGATATCTTATAAAGTATATAAGATATCTTATTTCTTTATAAAGATATATTTTAAATACATACTTTATAAGATATCTTATTAATTAATAGAGATATGTTATAAACTAATAGAGATATCTAATAAACTAATAGAGATATCTTATTAACTTCTGGAGATTTCTTATATATTAAATGAGATATCTTTATAACCAATTAAATACGATATCTCTATAAGTTTATAAGATATCTCTCAAAGTTTATAAGATATCTCTATTAGTTTATAAGATATCTCTATAAGTTAATAAGATATCTCTATTAATTAATATGATATCTTATAAAGTATATAAGATATCTTACTTCTTTATAACGATATCTTTTGAATACATACTTTATAAGATATCTTGTTAATTAATAGAGATATCTTATAAACTAATAGAGATATCTTATTAATTAATAGAGATATCTTATAAACTAAAAGAGATATCTTATTAAGTAAATAAGATATCTCTATTATTAACTATATAAAAGATATCTTATAAAGTTAATAAGATATCTTATAAATTAATAGAGATATCTTATATTTTAAATAAGATATCTTATATATTTAATAAGATATCTTTATAAACATTTTAATAAGATATCTTATTTAATATATAAGATATCTAATTTAATAAATCAGATATCTCAACTAATATATAAGATATCTCATTTTGTTATTAAGATATCTCATTTAGTTATTAAGATATCTCATTTTGTTATTAAGATATCTCAATTAGTTTATAAGATATCTTATTTAACTAAAAAAGATATCTCGAAATTGAATAAATATAATAACGGCGTGCCATATGTTATACTATACAAAGTAAGGGTAGATCGTTTTGATCAATGTAGTTTTATAAAAAAAAATATAGTCTGAATTATAAACAGACCTAGTCGTTCGCAATATATACACGGTCCCAACCAGACACTACAACCACGGTCACTGTTTATGAGACGACTTTTAGACAAACATTAGGATTATACGATTTCGGTTCTCTGACTATACTTATTTACCAGCGCGCGAAAAACAATCAATGCAGCGCATCCTAAATAGAACATACATGATATTGTTGCCACACAGACACGTTAAAAAGCGGTATTTTGGACAAGTTTCTATCTTAATTTTAGTATTCAAGGAGAGATAACTCTATTTTTATATTTTAGGAGATGTGGTGCTGTTAATTCTTTTTTTTTATATGAAATGTATTCTATTTGTTATAACAGTTAGACTATAGAAATCCCATCCTTCAATTCATTACCAAATAGATATAAGAAGATGTGGTATGAGTGCCAATGAGCATCGCTTAAAATGATCGAGCTATAATATCCTTGTACCACTGGAGCAGGTAGTGGAGAGATATTGATCAGCCGCCATTTTTCGCTACTCTAAAAACTAACTTCTCCAACGCAAGATATGCATACATTTTCATAAAAAGTAAACTTTATGCGTCTGATATAATCCAGGGCACAACCAAAAGTTTGTAGGTTGAAATAAAGTATACGTACATGCAACCAATATAAGTTTAATAACTGTTTGTGCTACATATTTGAAAATAAAAAGGTGTATATTTGACAATAAAAAGGTGTGGTATGATTGCCAAGGAGACATATAAGACAATTCTCCACAAGAGACTAAATGACACAAAAATTAACAACAGCTACTATAATATATTAATAGTTCACCACACATGCACGACTTTCAACCATGAGCAAATCTCACACCGCATAGTCAGCTACAAAAGGACCCGAAATGATACACATGTAAAGTGTATGCTAAAATAAAACCAGAGGGAGCCTTATATAAGTTCTAAAAGGAAGAAATATTCTGTAACATTATTTCCAGTGGCACACTATATGAATTTTAAATCCTAAAGGAAGAAAAGGTTTTAAATAGTTGTTTCAAAAGGGACAGATATCATGGCATTTTTTTTATTATAAAGTTTCATGGGTTCAAAATAAATATTCGTTCATATTTCAATAGGTTTAGACTCATTGACTTGATTAACAATTCCATCAGGTGTCTCCAATTGCTATCTGCAATCTAACTTAAACATATGTCTCTAAGTGTGCTGTCCCCTTTCACGGAGCACGCGAGTTCCGATACATCTTAATCAGATTGGACTCTCTAATACTGTACACTGGGTACTGTTATACCCGCTGATCAACATTTTTACCAGTAAATTTGTTATCAACTTAGTAAGTATCAGTGTGTCCCCAATATTGTATATTGACTCAGGCAAGGTTTTCCTTCATATATCATCACTAAAGTCGTGTTTCATAACTGAAATTGTCAATGTTTTAGAAAAGATAATGTATTGTGTTTTCTATTTCAGCAGAATTTTGAGTATATTTACTAAGTCGGAAGAAAAATGTACGACAAGCTCTTGTACAATGTATGCATGGCTTCAAATAAGAAACAAAAGTAACATACATTACCATGGTATTATTCTATATTTCGATGCATCGTCTCTTTACGCAAACGTTTTTATAACGCACATTTTTTTTAATAACGTGCTATAACATGTATAATGAAAAATGAATAACTATAAGATAAATGAAATAATGCTCATAATCATAATAGGGAAAAACAAAAAAGCAACACTATTAGTCTACAAACGTACATAATGCATAAGAAATGAATAAAGAAGTGTCTCGACTCTCCTTACAAAAAATCTGGTCATAACACTGTGAATTATTTAGACTTCTCATATGAATTTGTATATAGTTTGTATATACCATACACTACGTAAACGCCGAAAAAAATCATATGCATTGAATTCTTCTAAATAATTAAATATCAAAATTAAGATTAAAATCAAATTGACACTAAAAAGATGCAGAAAGAGAGGGAAATACGATTATCTCTGTACAACAAACGACATATTTATTCAACTAAATGTAATATTGATTTATAAAACAATTTTAGATTACATTATGTTTGTAAGATCAATACATACATTTTTTTTATTTACAGCGTCGTTAGTGTTTATTTTTAGCTTTCGCGTGTAGTGCTGATTGTGTAATATGTTGATATCTGTTGTCTAAGATATGGCACAAAGTTGCAAGCAATGTTTGAATACTAATTTATTAGTAATTCTCACGTTACTTGGTGGAGCTATTGGTTTATCTGTGGGATTTTCTTTAAGGAAATGGACATTAACGAAAGATACTCTGCTATGGATAGGTAAATACATGTCATTATAATATTTAATCATATTTGTCTTTTGTGATTATGTCTACAGTTAATGCATTTATATTCGTCAATGAATGCTTTAAACATGTTAAAGGACTTAAAATAATAAATACTAACTGTAAGACATATTCGGTCTATAAAAATTATTTCGAAAACATGGAAAAGAAAAAAAGAAATTATTTCATTTATAAAAATTACATAGACACGAGTTCTACATGTGTTCGTACTATAGTATGTACATGTATGCTATATAGAATAACGTTTCTTGATAACGCTTAGGTGTTATATCAAATTACCGTTATGTACTGAAAGAAGAAATTTCCATTGTTCATGACCTCGATATTTAAATAAAATTTTGTGTACGGTTTATAAATGGCAACATTTCTATTTTTGGTATAAGTGTTTGAACATCGTAATGGTTAGGTTATACAATTATAATATACATGTACATAAACAATGGTTAATGAATTTAATTGTCGACAACTTATCCCGCAATACCAATGATCTATTCAAAAGGGGGAAGGGGATAGAAACTAAGGTTTTAACCATTCAGACAAAATTGAATTTGTACGCAATTAACATGTTGATTAAATTAGCATCCTGTGATTTTGTAATTAGAATTATTTTTTGTGGAGTGAAAATTGAGTTTTGTTAGACAAAAGGGAAAATTTAACTCAAAATTTACTTTTGTGACAGAAGACAAAAGTCAATTTTGTCTACACAAAAATAAACACAAAATTGAATTTTGTCATGACAAAAATGAATTTTGTGTTTATTTTTGTGGAGACAAAATTCATTATTGACTTTTGAATATGAGAGTTGTTTTCCATTAGTTCGAAGTGTTTTGAGTTTTAAGTATTGCCAATTAATTAGGGACTTTCCTTTTTGAATTTTCCTCGGAGTTCAATGTTTTTGTGATTTTACTTTTTTAGTATTTAATGAAATTCTATTTCAGGAATACTTGGGGAAATGTACATTCGTATGCTGAAAATGATGATTGTTCCTTTGATGGTTTCTTCTATAATTACAGGTAAGTAATCTTTTATGATTCCCTGTTTCAATCTGATTTTGAAAAATAAAAAAATAAATAAACAGGGAACAAACACAACCATGCGTCAAAGCAAAAAGACAACAACAAACCATTCTGACTGAAAGACAAACACCAGTCTACGAAACATTTTAAAAAATAACGACTATTCAGAAAATTGAGCTTTAAGTTCTTGACCAATTTTGACCATGACATGATAACATTCTAGTAGTTACATTTGCAAAATAAAAACACAAGGGTCTGACCAAAACAGGACAACTTATCCATTCCAATATTTATTTGAACTACCATTACGGTAGTATCTTGATAACACCTTAATGCGCAATTGGCTAAATTCTAGCGCCGGTCTTAACCAAAATCTTAGTTAAACCATTAAAATTCTATACTGATCCACGAGTAAACTACGAATTTGTTCGAACTTTCCTAATCAAACCTTGAGTAAATGAAAACAAAAACAAAGCCTGAGAAAACAAAACCCCGACTAAACAAGAATCTTTACAAATGCTTTACAATTTGTTTTGTCTTAACCGAACTGTGTATAAACTTAATCCTTGAAAAATGATTTACACAAACCCTAAGTAAACTAGAAAAATAGGTATGAAAAATAACCATGAGTAATTAGAACCCTATCTTTACTTAATCAAATGATATAGAAACCTGCCAAAATTGAACTATGAGTAAGTAAGAAACCTGTCTAAATCAAACACCGAGTAAATCAGAAATCTCTCAAACTAACCGTGAATAAACAATAAACCCGTGTTAACCAATATAAACCTGTCTTAACCAATCCCTAAGTTCACCAGAAAACTGTTGAAACACTGAATACACGAAAAACCTGTATAAACCAAACCCTGAGTACACCGAAATCCTGTTGAAACCCAATCCTCAGTAAATCAGAAATCTATCAAAACCAAACAGTGAGTTCATCAGAAACCTGTCTTAACAAGGCCACGAACATTTGTTTGCTTGCGACTGACGACGGAAGATATATAGCACAAACCTGTGCGATAGATGGCCGTATCATCGAGTTCCAGAGGATATACAATTGAAAGATTTGTGCTCATTTAGCTACATAGTCATAATTGAGCTTGCACTCGAATAACAACATTAACGGTACCAATTTTCCTGCACCAGATGCGCATTTCGACATTACATGTCTCTTCAGTGATGCTCGTGTCCAAAATATTTGAAAATCCAAAGGCTTATATAAAAGATGAAGAGCTATAATCCAAAAGGTCCAAAAAGTAAAGCCAAATTCGTAAAAGGAACCAGAGCTTTGCATGAGGGAGATATATTCCTTAATTTATAATAATTTCTAACATTTTGTAACAGCAAATTTTAATAACACAAAACAAATCCGTATTTTCATGCCAGTTCTGAAGTACTGGCTACTGGGCTGGCGATACCCTCGGGGACTAACACTCCACCAGCAGAGGCATCGACCCAGTGGTAGTAATAACATTAACGGTACCAATTTTCCTGCTCCAGATGCGCATTTCGACAATACATTTCTCTTCAGTGATGCTCGTGGCCAAAATATTTGAAAATCCAAAGGCTTATATAAAAGATGAAGAGCTATAATCCAAAAGGTCCAAAAAGTAAAGCCAAATTCGTAAAAGGAACCAGAGCTTTGCATGAGGGAGATACATTCCTTAATTCATAATAATTTCTAACATTTTGTAACAGCAAATTTTAATAACACAAAACACAAATCCGTATTTTCATGCCAGTACTGAAGTACTGGCTACTGGGCTGGTGATACCCTCGGGGACTAACAGTCCGAAGTGATTTTTTAAGTAACTATTTATATGATAAGTAAAAGTCAATGATCGGGTAAAATAAACTCCGAGATATTTATAACTAAAGGCAACACATTATTATATAAGACCGTTCTATTTACAGAAGGTTGGAAACCAAGTAGATCTTGATGTTTTGCATCTGTATAACACTTAATTTGGGTGTTGACGCAGTACAGTTATTTTGCACTTTCATAGCCTGCCTAAGATTGTTATCCCCTACACCTACGATAGTATAGCGACATTATTTTTCTGGTCTGTGCGTCCGTTCGTCCGTCTGTCCGATCCGTATGATCTTTTTAGTTTAGATTATTTAATTAGATTTTAGACCCCACTTTTATGATTCACTGAACATAGAAAATGATAGTGCGAGTGGTGCATCCTTGTACTATGGACACATTCTTGTTTGTTTTATATTTCTAGCAACAGCATCCCTCGACTTGAAAGCCAATGGTAAAATAAGTGCGGTCTGTTTGATATTTACAATGGTGTGTAATTTGCTGCCAAGTATTTTAGGTTGCATCCTTTGTGTAATAATAGAACCAGGTAAACTATGCATATAGTTAAAGAAAATAGATTATTAAAAAAAAAATGCATTTTGCCATTGTCTTTTTTTCATCAGCTAGTACTGTGTAATTCTAACTTGACAAAAAGTTAAAAATCTGTTATTTATGATTTGATTAGTTATTACAAATGCTATCATCTATGAACACTAGTAAATAAAAAAGGATATTTTCGAGAGTGACCAAGGTGGTGTAATAAATTCAATCGTAGTTGCAGAACTGTTGAATGTTAATGAAATGTACTGTGAATGGTTTGAGGTACTACAATTATATGTTTGATATACTTTAATTTCCCCCCTCATTTACATTTTGCATTTTCTTGTCATTTTGGTTTCTCGATTGTAAAGACTGGTTTACTTGCAACGTTAATTAAGTCAGTCCATAATGAAAAAGAACTTTAACATGTTTGACATAATCAAATGAGAGTAATGATTTATTTTCCAAAGTTACGGGGGAACCAATTATATGTTTAAATCCGCAACATTTTGTACATGCCTGTCCAAAGTCAGGCGTCTGTAATTCTGTTGTTGCCGTTTATAGACATAAGAAGACGTGGTTTGAGTATTTATGAGATAACTCTCCATCCAAGTCACAATTTGTTAAAGTTTACCATTTTGGATTAAAGGACGGTCTGAAACACGGAGCATTGTCTCACACCGACTAGCACGCTTTAAGGGACCCCAAAAATTACTAGTGTAAAACCATTTGAACGGTAAACCCAACTTTTTAATCAATATAAAAAACGAGAAACGAGAAACACTTATTTGCCACATCAACAAACGACAACCACTAAACATCAGTTTCCTGACTTAGGAAAAGTGCAAATGAATTCATTGGGTTTTAACGTTAAAATAGCTACCAACCTTTACCCTTACCTGAGACAATAGTGTAATATCACAACATAAAAGGATTCGGTATATCATATTTGTTTTTCATTTCTTGTTTTACACATATATCAGGTCGTTGTTTTGTTCTTTGAAAATGCTTTACATTTGTCATTACATGTATATGGTCTTTTACAACATTTTATGAGGTATGGATTTTGCTCCTTGATAAAGGCCATACGGTGACCTAGTATAGTTGTTAACTTTTTCCTCTTCTACGTCAATGGTGGAGAGTTGTCTTATTGACAACCATACCACATGTAAGTGGTATAAAAGAAGGACGAAAGATATCAGAGAGACGGTCAAACTCATTGATTGAAAAATAAACTGACAACGCCATGGCTAAAAATAAAAGCACAAGCAGATAAATAATAGTACAGAAGTCCTAACATAGACAACTAAAGACTTAGCAAAACGAACCCCATCAAAACATGAGGGTGATCTGAGGTGCTCCGGAAGGGTAAGTAGATCCTGCTTCACATATGGCACCCGTCGTGTTGCTTTTTTTATTACAAATCCGGTAAATAGTTTAATTTGGTAGCCTAAATTCGTGAAAAGGGATGGGTACTGTAGTAACAACTTAAGGCACATATGCGATATCATCTGTGAAACGGGTTTTCCATAACGGTCAACCAATTCGTGATTGCGTCCGTAAAATTTACGAAGGGATGATTTCAACTTCACCATTTTGAACTCTTGGTTTACACAGGCAAAATTTGCTCACATGAATTTCACATGAATCTCGCATGAAATTCACATGAAAAATTTTACGTGAGATTCACCTCAATCGAGCTTATACATGAAACTCACGTGAAAATTTTCATGTGAATTTCACGTGAATTGAGTTTCACGTGAAACTGATGTGAAATTTTTCACGTGAGTTTCACGTGAAATTTACAAACCAAAAAATTGATATTATTCATGATTTTAATTAAATTTGAAAATTTTGAAGATATTTGAAATACTCTATTTTAAAAGTTCGTGTGAATTTCACATGAATTTTTTTTACGTGATTTTCATGTGAAATTTCACATAAGTTTCACATTAGATTCACATGAAACTCACAAACACTGATTTCACGTTTGTTTCACGTATAAGCTCGTTTGAGGTGAAATTCACGTGAATTTCACGTGAGATTCACATGAATTAAAATTCACGTGAAATTGATGTGAGTGAAATTTGCCTGTGTAATAGCTTCCTCGAGAGCAACAATATCCTATCAAGGAAATCATGATAGGAAATTCAAGCTTTTCAATTTGGAGATAAATACTCTATATGCAGGCACTGCTGCAATGTTGCATAAATTAATTGGTACAAGAAAAGCAAAATGAGTATGTTAAATTTGATGTATGCCTTTTTGTGATTCTTCGTTACATTTGTTGTTTTTATTGTGATATTAATATGATAACACAATTTTGACTGCTGTACCCCTATTTTTGACATTTTTACTCTTTGAGTATGTTTGTTTTGTTCATACATCGTTGACAATGTAATGGAATTTCACACGACTGTCATACACGTGAGAGGTTTAGCTAGCTATAAAACAGTTCAATCCACCATTTTCTACATTAGAAAATGCCTGTACCAAGTCAGGAATATGACAGTTGTTATCCATTCGTTTGATGTGTTTGGACTTTTGATTTTGCCTTTTGATTTTGGATTTTCCTTTTTGAATTTTCCTCGGAGTTCGGTATTTTTGTGTTTTTACTTTTTTTTTTATACACAGAAATGAGACAGAATTTACTGTATCTGTGGTATCTATAGTACGACGGGATAAATTCGTTCAACAGTCACCAAAAATTGTATTATTTAGTCAGAGAACATGATCTATATGGTGGAACGTAAAGTTAAAGACATTGCTATCTTCTTATCTTTCTGTTAGCTTCTTGTCTTTCTTCCTAAGAAGTGCTTTATGAAGTCAGCCTCATAATAATAAAGAAACAAGTCGGCAAGAAGATGGGCACACTTGGTTCCCATTGGAATTCCGACAGTCTGTTAAAAAGCACCTCTGCCAAACGTAAAAAATATGGTTTGAAGAAATCAAATATATTATAGTATAACATATGCATATAGATATTTGTATAAGACTTAAATGATAAAACCTGATCATGTGTTGTAGGAAAAAGTGTCCATATATCAACAGAATTTGCAACTGTTCACGATCAAAGTACAGAAACACAGGATATATTTGCCGATCTTTTAAGGTAAACTTACTTAGTTCGAGATTGTCAATAGTTATCAAAGGTACCTGCATTAAAATTTAGTACGCCAGACGCACGTTTCGTCTACATAAGACTCATCAGTGACGCTCCTATCAAAATATTTATAAAGGTTAAGCCAAACAAGTACGAAGTTGAAGAGCATTGAGGACCCAAAATTCCAAAAAGTTGTGCCAAATAAAACTAAGGTAATCTACTCCGGGGATATAAGAAAATCCTTAGTTTTTGTCAATATGTGATCCAAATGCATTTTCTTGTGATTTTTTATTTAACTTATTTTTCAATTTGATATATTAGTATATTGTTTTTTCTTCTACAGAAATGTGTTTCCTGACAACCTTATTGTATCGACATTTGAACAGGTGAGAAGTGTATTGTTTTTATAATGTTTTCATTAAACTTACCTTGTAGTATATGCAGGTATGACACTTAAAAAATTATACGTAACCGGCTAACTAAATTTTTTTTTTTAACATAGTCCATTGTGCCAAATTTTGCTCTTTGTTTTACATGTTAGTATCACCTGATATTTGAAATGGGAAAAGACTATATATGATACCAATTTACCAGACTAAATGAGGAATATTTAAACCATAAAATGTTTTGAAGCATAACATTCGAAAACCATAAACAGAACACACAAAAGTTCTGCATTTGACTGGTGAGTTGTGATTGCAAACAAAATTGAGTATTGTAGAGGAACACTTATATCAAATGGAACACATACAACGATTTGTCCTTAAATTAACACTGTAAAAATAGCTTTTTTAAAGTATTTATATCGAAATGATCAATGACTGCCAATTCGTATTATAATAGAAAATAAACTAGTCGACAATATAGGATTAACTGGGAATGGAAACGAGAATGTGTCAAAGTAACCAAAACCCGACCAAAGAGCAGAATAAGGTCACAAATCACTGGTAGGTCTTTAACACATCGATAAAATCCCACAACCGGAAGCTGGCTTCAGCTGGACACTAAACAAAAATGTATTATACTAGTTTAGCGAAAGTTAACGTCACACTACACGCAGAAACATATAAAAGAACTAAGATAAATAACAAAAACCAAGCAAGACTAACAAAGACCAGAGGTTAATGACATGCATATGGGACAGGCGAAAAATTGCGGTGTGGTAAGATATATTTGTAAGATATGAACCCTTCCTATACCTCTAGCCAATGTCGAATGAAGAAACACAACACAATACGTTCAAATGAAACGAAATGAAAGAAGACGAAACGGGTCACAAAACACAACTCAAACACCACCAATCCCAATGAAACAACAATCAAACAATCAAACGCTTAAATTCTATGATTCCTATTCTTAAAAAACATTGTGCAGTGTCTTATCGTACCTTTAGAATAACAAACTTTTGAACATCGGTACAAAATTCTATAAAAATAAAAAAAAGCTTTGTCCTAACTTTTCTTTATCTTGCTTTTCGAAGGCACACACAAAATACAGGATTGCTGAAAGAAATCTAAGTCTAGTCAAAAATGAATCAAGCTTTATAACAATAATTAAAGAAAAAGAAAAAATACTTGGGTCTGCAAATGGTACAAATATAATTGGTAAGTATTATATATATTTTAATCTTTTTTGTTTATTTAATTGAAGCTCTATTGACTTTGTCAAAAATGAAATATTTCACACAGAATGTTATCAAATGTTGAAAAGTATATATATATTATAAATATGAAGATATTATACAAAAAACCAAAAACATTCAAGTTTAAAGATTTGAACACATACATAATGAGATGAAAATATTCATAATATTATAGTAGTATATGAAACATGAATATATATAGCAGCACAACAAATAACCTTTGTCAGTGTCGATCATTTATCAAACACTAAATACCATTCAAGAATAACATCGTGGGATTATTACACCATTGAAAGTCGTGAACTTAAAGTACAAAACTTCATCTACGAAAGGAATAAAACTAATATGACTACTTCAAATCAAAACAAACTTGAATCAATCATTTGCAAACAAAATCAAATCAAATAGTGGGATTTAACAAAATCATTTAGGAAATAAAAGAAGACTGATCGAAACGGGGTCGGAATAGTGTGTGGTTAGCAGACACAAGGCAATACGATGACCTAAAGCTGATAATTCCTGTGTCATTTGCTCATTTGTGGAGAGATGTTTCATTGGCAATCATACCACATCTTCTATATATTTCTTTCATATATGTATATAAATCGGCATAAAAACTGTTACCTTGTTAAGTATTTGACAATAGTTGTCGGTTTCGTTTTTCCATATAGTCAACATCAAATCCCTAATAAAGTAAAATACAAGCCATAAGGATAATGACAACGACAAAAAAGGAACACCAGCAAATAATCTGCATCAATATCGCATAAAGGATTTATGTTCATTACAAAGGCTCAAACCAAACAATTTTGAATAAATGTAGCAGTTTTACCGATGTTCTTTTAATATAGTTCGAGTAAGAAGACAAAAATCAAGTAAAAAATGGAGAATACAAAAAATAAACGGGAAAAGTATGGCTTTGATAGGAAAGTTAGAGATGTATGAATACGTGTAAATGTTAGGAAGTATATAACAAAAAGGGACAGAAAAAGAAAAGACAAGGTTCTTGACTCCACAAAAGCAACTTCAAAGAAAAAAATGTCATGTCTCGTACTATTGTTTTTGTTTTTGTTTTTTACAAATATATGATTACTATTATAAATTTGTAACGGAACAAACCCATTCAATTAATGGTATCCGTTGAAACTGATGTTATGTCTTACTATATGAATATAGGATTGATAATAGCAAGCAGTATATTTGGAATGGCAACCAGTGCAACAAAGGAACACGGTAAAGCCTTCTACAACTTCTTCACCTCAGCTACTTGTGTCATTCTACAGATGTTGCGATGGCTTATTTGGTAAAATGACCTTTTTCAAATAGAAATCAATACTTTGAGATTATAAACGTTAACGTCATACAGGAAAGAAATACCAATGAATCTTTGTATAGGGAAATAATTTTTTGTTTTTTTGTTTTTAGGAATTACTTTAACGTATTTCATGCTTATATTTCTTGTTGTATGCTAAGCTTAAGGTTAAAAAGTCGATTCAAAAATGGACTCATCATCATATTCACATAAGCAACTGTAACAAACAGGAAGAAAACGAACTCATATTTATATATTATATATTTAATGTTTTTTTTAAATTTTATTTGCAGATTCAATATATAGGAACAGTCATGTTAAAACAGATTCAGAATGTCGTAAAATACAATGCAAAGTCAAAGAAAATTAAAAAAAAAACACACACGCTTTTAAAACGACTCAGTATATAACGTTTTATTACTTCAGTAGCGTTCTTACCACAGTTCATGCAAAGTAGAATAACTGATTGCCTAATAATGCTAAATTTAGTGTTGACATTGTGTACAATTATGAATCTAGTTGGTGACGAATATAAGAAAATGTAGATTTATTAGTTAGTTAACATGTTCATTTTTTCCATGAAGGTTTACACCTGTTGGAGTAGCTAGTCTTCTTGCAAGGACAATAGCTAGCTCAGCAGACACAAGTGATGAGTTCCGACACCTAGGCATGTTTATAGCTACAGCCTTGCTTGGGTTTGCTTTATGGTCGTTAGCAGTTGTTCCATTGGTTTATTTCATCATTTACAGATCAAATCCATTCCGTTTTCTCTTCACACTGGTTGAACCAGTCTTAATAACTTTTGCAACAAGTAGCACGTAAGTATGAACTGCTGAATCTAGAAAAAACTAAAATAACTAAAATAAAGAATGAACTCTGAGGCAAATTCAAAACGGAAAGTCAAATGTGAAATCAAAAGCTCAAACACATCAAACGAATAGACAAAAACTGTCGTATAGACGTGTTCTTATATAGAAAATGATGGATTAAACCTGGTTTTAAAGCTAGCTAAACCTGTCACTTGGTTTGTTTTAGCTAGCTAAAACTCTCACTTGGAAAAAAAGATAGTATTTGAAACTTTTTCCTCCAATGACAGTTTTGGTAGAGCCTGATAAGATTATAAATTGGAAATATATTTTCCCATTATTTTACTTTTACTTTAACTGTTCAAACGTAGAAACAAATATCCTTACATTATGAAAAAAAACCTTGACTTTATATTATTTCATTTATCACTTTCTTTATATGCTGTAATTGTTTGTGATCAACCATATGCATATGTTTTATTTTAAAATTTAAAAAGCTTATTGCTCTAGGCACTATTATAATGTGTCAATAAAACATTCGTTTGATGAACAAAATACCTACATACACTTTATATCTATGAATATGTAGTACCATCATTGCATATATATGGCTATCTTTTTATACATAAAACACATATATATTCAAATCTCTAGCCAATTTAGATGAGTTGATAAAATATCAATGAATATTAATGTCTTGATTTGTACTAAAAATAAAAACATAAAACAAAGGCTTTTCCCTTTAAAAGAGAAAATAGAAAAAACAGGTCATCTGCTTTGTTGTTTGATAAAGCAGCCAGGTCACATGTTCTTTTTTTCGAGGTTGTATTAAATTGGCCATTTTTATATAAAGATTTGATTTTCATGGTAAATAATTTGAAATTAGACGCTTGATAGGACGGTTATATTGAGGTATTTGTGTATCGTTATCTTGCTGTCCCATAATTAAATGAAATTTTAACAAATTATAGCGTACATCGACCTATAATGGTTTACTTTTTTAGATTGTTATTTGGATGGAAGGTGGTCTCATTGGCACTCACACCGCATCTTCCGATATCTATATAGATCTTTATTACGATATAAGGTTGCAAATGTAGTACGCATAAACGAATTTACGTTTGTCCAATTGACTTTTCAACAACATTCAGGATCTTCGCTTATTACGCATAAAGCTTCTGTAACCCTTTTGTTTAGTTACTACTCTTATCATTAACAGTTTTTATCCAGTGCAAGCAATTCATATGTTTCAAATATTCAGGAGATAATTTCTTACAGAGGCTGTTCATTTGGAATTCAATAAAATGAACATATTACGTACAGATATACGGGATATATAAATGCACAGCAACATTCGAACTAAGTGGAAACGATGAGTTCGATTCAAGGGATTGGAATAAATAACCAGAAGTTAAAATTTAGACAAGGCTTTTTGACTGTTTCAAGTCAAAATGTCCGCCCCTCTCAATATTATCACATTTTTATCGGCTGTTCAAGTTTCCACCTTTAATTCGGCGATCGTGGTTTCAATTGTTTATGCTCCTAATTGGATGGGAAAACTTGCTAACGGCAAACAACAATCAATCTATTATCCATAAAACTTATTCAAGGAAGACGATTAATATGTTATATTACACTGAATGTCGGCACAGTAAATCAGACGAAAAAGATGATGCTTTTTTTTCAGAGCCATTGCAATGCCAGAAACATTGCACAGCTTGGAAGTGATAAACAAACTAGACAAAAGAGTTACCAGGTTTGTCGTGCCATTATCGGCCTCTATAGGTAGGAGTGGCACATGTCTTTATATCAGCATATCATGTTTGTTTGTTGTACAACTAGTTGGAATGGAACTAACATTTACAAGACTTGCCCTAGTATGGTAAGAAGTTGTATAATACAATTGCTCTCCATAAACATACAGGTGAAAATAAAAACCCAATTATATTCTTTTAAAATATATATTTTTTACTTCCAAGAAAGGTTACCACTATTTCCCAGAATTTATAAATTGATAAATCGATTTGTTCTTAGGTCTATCTGAGAACTGTTAGTGAATACGTATACGTAATAATATTAGGTATCAGTGATCAAACAGAATTTCATTGTATTTATTTGTGATCTCCATTGCCTTAGAGCATATAATGGCTAAAATGGTTATGTTAACACATATTAAAAGGCAACCAATATTTACCGATGTTCGAATAAAATGGAATGAAAAAAAAATATATCTTGTCATTTTGTTGTCTAAAAAAGCATTGAATTGTTACAATTTTTAAATCATTTTGTTTTTAAATTGATTAAATGCATTTCTTGGTTATGTTCGAGATCTTAATTTGCAGTATTTTATCAACGATATCAGCATTAGCTAACCCACCTGTAACTGGTGCCAGTCTTGTCAATATAATCATCATACTAACAGCATTAGATATACCACCAGAGGCGGCTTCCTTATTATATGCATTTGATTGGCTATTGTAAGTAAAATACTAGTAATTAGAGTAAGGATATGCAGCACGACTGCCAATGAGGCAACTATGAACCACAAAAGGGAAGCGATATAAAAAAAAACTTCAGATAGATCGTTATGTGACCTTCAACAGTAAACACGACAAAGAACATTATCACCTAAATAACGGACTCTGACATATCATAATGAGAAGCAATTCAAAAGTGAAACGTTAGGTCAACAAAAGAATCATCAGTGACGCTCAAATACAAAAGTTTAACGCAAAATAAGAGCTTAGACCTCGAAAACATCGAACGCCGAAAATCAAAAACAAAATCACAATTCTGAAGTAGACAAAACTGTGAACTAACATCTCAGCAATTGTTTATTCACAGTCGTTTTCATATACGATGTAAACAATTCAAGTTTTTTCTTTTTCTGTGGATTATTGTTTAATATTTATACTTTACTTGGGATACATTTTATTTTGTAGAGACAGATGTAGATCAATAACCAATCTATTTTCACATGCTCTTTGTGTTGTTGTCACTTATGAACTGAGTAAATCGGCATTGTCTGAAGATAATCAAGAAGTCACAGAACATATATTAAACACAGAGATAACAATTTAAATTATGTCTTTTTTTATTATTGAATAAAACAAAAATAATGAAAACCTATATATTTTTATTTTATTTTTAAGTCAAAATATCTATCTTATAGTAAATAGGGCAGCAGGATTTCATATAATTTTTTAAGCTTGCTTTTAGACAGCAATATGTGATTCTCAGGGTTATCATAATATATAGAAACAATATGCTTGCACAACGTTAACGGAAGTATTAAAATAATGTAACCAAAGTTCAAGACCAAATGTCACTTAAAAAGCAGTCAGGAAAAAATATCTGTGTGATATTTCTGACGATCCGATTACAGATTTAAAGGACAAAATAAATAGTGAAGAGAACAGCACAAGTGATTATGTTTGAACCGAGGGAAACAAAATGAAAATGTTATTTGAAACTTTTACCGACAGTGATGGTAGCAGTAATCCCTGATGATCACACATTTTTATTTACTTTACGTATCACCTTCGTTATCATGTGTATGTGCTGTATTAATTTTGTTTTTAAAAAAACCCATCCGCATATTATTTAATTTTAAATTAATAAGCTATCTTCCCTAGGCGCTTGATTATATGTACATATAAAACTATGATTGATGATAAAGACAGACATACGTAGACCTACTTACTATGTGTTCTTATCACTGCATATATATACGAACACAATGTTTGACATTAGCTCCTAAATTGTCAGATCATTTAGCAAGGTTAGATGTTTCATACCAACAATGAATATATACAAGTCATAACCTTAGATGTTTAATAACATCAATGAATATATGCAAGTCAATGAATATATGCAAGTCATAGACCTTAGATGTTTAATAAGATCAATGAATATATGCAAGTCATAGACTTTAGATGTTTAATAAGATCAATGAATATATACAAGTCATAAACCTTAGATGTTTAATAAGATCAATGAATATATGCAAGTCATAGACTTGTTGGTGACCTTCTGCTGTTGTTCTATGGTAGGGTTGTTGTCTCTTTGACATATTCCCCATTTCCATTCTCAATTTCATAATTATTTTTCTTGTATTAAAATTAATCTCTTTACCTTTAATTTGAGAAGGTTTGTAAGATTCAGGAATATTAATAAGAATGAAATGCTCATTTCCTGCGATGTTTTGGGAAGTAAATAGGAAAGGGTGTTTTCACCAGGCGTTCCCAATTGACGTTTTTCTTTTTATGACGATAACATCTCCATGGTAAATATTGTGACAGTAAGAAAATATCTTTCTTTGACGTACTTTCTATGTTATTGTCTTGCGGTTCCCTTGGTATGAAACAACTACTTTTATTGATAATTGAGCAAATCATCACCTTATATATCTGTATTACAATTCAAGTGTCGCACTTGCAGTAATCATATACGAAATTATGTTTGTTCACGTGTCTTACAGTCATTGGAGTATACCCAAAGTAGCTATTAACCACGCAAACTACTGATGTAAATGCATCCCATTTTTATTGGAAAATATTAAATAGTTTTTATAGATTTTAACAAGAAAAGAAAAACGTTTGTCGATGATGTAACTACATTTCCGGTTATATTTTGTGAAAGATGATGAAAGGACCAACATAGGTCTGCAGTATTATACCTCTACCACACAGAACAGGTATATAGAGATTAACAAGTTCGTCCGTTCATGCGGATGGTAATAGAAGAACTACTTGACCAAGTCATTTCAATTTTTAACACAATGCAATGGACCAATTGGGTAGTTTTGACATTTACTCTCCGAACACATGCAATTTATAGAGTGTTCTATTTTTTTTTTCAGAGTTTTGTCACTTTGTTACTTTTACAGTTGGATTTGCATCGGTTTCCAAATGATCATGATCATAAACATTTTTTTTAGAAAAGAAAGGCGAAAAATACCAGAGAGATATTCAAACTCATAGATAAAAAAAAAACCGACAACGTCATGGTTAAAAAAAAGAAAGAAAAAAAAAAACCCAGACAAACAAAAAAATAACAGTACACAAGACACACCTTAGAAACTTCAGATTAGCCAATACGAACCCAACAAAAAACGTGGGAGATCTCAAGTGCTCTGGAAGGGGTAAGCAGATCCGGCTTAAAAGATTTGAAACATCAATACAATTTTATGGACCAACAAAATACAGATCAATGTCGAACAAGATATGATGATTTTGATATTTAGTGTAATATTGTCCATTAAGTGTTATATTTAACATTGCCATAAAAGCGCGAGGTTTGGTTAGCCACAAAACCAGGTTCAATCCCACCATTTTTACACGACCGCAAATTTTGAAAAAATTTTCGTCGTATATTGCTATCACGTTGGCGTCGTCGTCGTCGTCGTCGTCGTCGTCGTCGTCGTCCGAATACTTTTAGTTTTCGCACTCTAACTTTAGTAAAAGTGAATATAAATCTATAAAATTTTATAACAAGGTTTATGACCACAAAAGGAAGGTTGGTATTGATTTTGGGAGTTTTGGTCCCAACATTTTAGGAATTAGGGGCCAAAAAGGGCCCAAATAAGCATTTTCTTGGTTTTCGCACTATAACTTTAGTTTAAGTTAATAGAAATCTATGAAATTTTGACACAAGGTTTATGACCACAAAAGAAAGGTTGGGATTGATTTTGGGAGTTTTGGTTTAAACAGTGTATGAATTAGGGGCCAAAAAAGGGCCCAAATAAGCATTATTCTTGGTTTTCGCACAATAACTTTAGTTTAAGTAAATAGAAAATAATGAAATTTAAACACAATGTATATGACCACAAAAGGAAGGTTGGTATTGATTTTGGGAGTTTAGGTCCCAACAGTTTAGGAATTAGGGGCCAAAAAGGGACCCAAATAAGCATTTTTCTTGGTTTTCGCACTATAACTTTAGTATAAGTAAATAGAAATCTATGAAATTTAAACACAAGATTTATGACCATAAAAGGAAGGTTGGTAATGATTTTGGGAGTTTTGGTCCCAACAGTTTAGGAATAAGGGGCCCAAAGGGTCCAAAATTAAACTTTGTTTGATTTCATCAAAATTGAATAATTGGGGTTCTTTGATATGCCCAATCTAACTGTGTATGTAGATTTTTAACTTTTGGTCCCGTTTTCAAATTGGTCTACATTAAGGTCCAAAGGGTCCAAAATTAAACTTCGTTTGATTTTGACAAAAAATTAATCGGTTGGGTTCTTTGATATGCTGAATCTAAATATGTACTTAGATTCTTGATTATCGGCCCAGTTTTCAAGTTGGTCCAAATCGGGGTCCAAAATTAAACTTTGTTTGATTTCATCAAAAATTGAATAAATGGGGTTCTTTGATATGCCAAATCTAACTGTGTATGTGGATTCCTCATTTTTGGTCTTGTTTTCAAATTGGTCTACGTTAAAGTCCAAACGGTCCAAAATTAAACTTAGTTTGATTTTAACAAAAATTGAAATCTTAGGGTTCTTAGATTTTTGATTATGGACCCAGTTTTCAAGTTGGTCCAAATCAGGATCTAAAATTATTATATTAAGTTTTGTGCAATAGCAAGTCTTTTCAATTGCACAGTATTGCGCAATGGCAAGAAATATCTTATTGCAAAATATTGTGAAATAGCAATTTTGTTTTTAATTAGAGTTATCTTTCTTTGTCCAGAATAGTAAGCAAGAAATATCTAATTGTAAGATTTTTTTTTATTTGGAGTTATCTTTCTTTGTCCAGAATCAACTTAAATCTTTGTTATATATACAATATACAATGTATATTCACTTTTTACTACCAACTGATAAATTAAAATAATCCTTACCATTCAGTGATAACAAGCAGTTTTTTTACATCTTAATATTTTATGATGTATTTAAATGAGTAGTAATTGTTGCAAACTCCGTTAGAAATTTTAATTGAGATTAGTTTTGGAATAAGGGAAAGGGGGATGTGATTAAAAAAATTGGGTTCAATTTTCTCATTTGAAATTTCATAATTAAAAAGAAAATTTCTTCAAACATTTTTTTGAGAGGAATAATATTCAACAGCATAGTGAATTGCTCTAAGAGAAAACAAAAATTTTAATTTCATTAGAACACATTCATTCTGTGTCAGAAACCTATGCTGTGTCAACTATTTAATCACAATCCAAATTTAGAGCTGAATCCAGCTTCAATGTTATGTCCATACTTGCCCCAACCGTTCAGGGTTCAACCTCTGCGGTCGTATAAAGCTACGCCCTGCGGAGCATCTGGTTTTTAAATGTCCTGTACACATACGAGAAAATGGAAGATTTTATTTTAGAGTTCGTTTCTGTGTGTGTGTTACATTGTCGTTGTTTTTTGGTTGCACTTTAAGTTAGTGTCTCTGCTGTTTCGTTGTTTTCCTAATATAGTTGATGTGATTCCCTCGGTTTTATGTTGTAACCCGGATTTATTTTCACTCAATCGATTTATGACTTTCGAACAGCGGTATGCTACCGTTACCGTTATTTACTGTTATACAGTTACACCCTTGGTTACTTTAAACTTTTGAACTTTTGTTGGTTCCGAAAGTTGATGTCCGCGTGCAAATATCTGACTTCAATGAACCAGTTGTATGTTTACATTTGGTGTAGTTATCATCGTGCTTTGGTTACCCCTGTGAAATTTGAAAGGTCTTCGTTTTGAAATCGGTATAAATCTGTTATCCCTTTTAGCGTATAGTGTAAGTTAGGTCTTTAGATGATTTTTTATACTCTGTAAAGTTAAAAGATATTTCGTCCTGCAATTTAAAATTTGACTAACTGTTCTTCAACATTCGGATCATGAGACAACATCAAATGTTAATCCTTCAGATACGGAAATGATCATATGGTTTATGAACTTAAATTTGTTTTTAAATGTTCATTTCTAGATATTAATAAGTATAATCATACTGTTTCGTAACCAGTCGAATGTGAATTTCTAGCTGAAACTTTTATCTATATCGCCCTTCTTTTAATCTTTTAAAAAAAATGGCAGCATGATGAAAGAAAACTAACAGCAAGGAACAGACAAAACCAGTCAACGAACCCCTACAGAGAATTCCAGAAATTGAGCAATAAACCAGATGCTCGCAGGGAGTAGCTTTATGCGACCGCAGAGGTCGAACCCAAAACGGTTAGGGGAAGTATGGACACAACATATAAGCTTGATACAGTTCTGAATTTGGATTGTGATTAAATAGTTGACTCAGCATAGGTTTCTGACACGGAATGAATGTGGTCTAATGAAGTTATTTTTTTTTGCTTTTGATTTCTGTTTACTTATACTAAAGTTATTATCCGGAAACCATCCGTCTTCGGACGACGCTGACGACGACAACGACGACGACAACGACATAATAGCAATCATATTATTTTTTGGCGGTCGTATAAAAACGAATTCAAACTGACTTCACCGGGTCATCAATTGAAAAACGTAAAAAAGTCAAACAAATCAAGAAAGACACTTCACAGAAAAATAAAGATTGAGCAACACGAACCCCTCTTAAACCAGATATGAACGTATGGGCTGCGTGATCGACACCAGCTCTACATGCGGTATCCGACATGTTGCTCGTGCATGTACCAATCCGACGATAAGACTCATTCTGTTCTGTTGCAGAAAACGCTAGCTTCTATTGCAGAGGCAAAAATATACTTCTTTCAAAGATTTAATCATTATTATATTAATTAGCTATAGGAGATAAGGTAAATAAAATCAGAAAAATGTGTTAACAACTGTTGGTCAATATAAAGTCATCAACAATTGATCAAATCCGAATATATAGTAAGATATAAAAGTCCCTGTCACGACAAAAGGTGAAACAATTAAAAAGAGAACATCAACTGACTAAAATAGAACAGTGGCAGAAAAGAAAACATGGCAGAACAACTTCCGAATTTTATGCTAACGAATTTTGACATATACTCACGTAATGTGGTTATTGTTAAACATATTGTGAGCGCTCAACTCTCCATAACCTGTGATATTAGTGTTACATCGTAAAATAGGAATGACAAGTATAATATCAGTTGAAAAAAGCATTACCTCGAACAAAAATCCTGATCTGAAAATCACAGTGACGGAAAGCTGGTTTAGAGCCAATTTCACCCAATCAACAAGTTTTCTAAGACTGGAATGTCAATCAGCAAAATTCATCTACATTGTCACCTTTTATGTAAAACTCTTTTGAGAATGACAATATTTTATGTAGCATTCAGAGGATGGAATATTAACCTGCATACAGACAACACAGACAATGGGACAGGGGAATATAGTGAAAATATGCAAGTTTCAATTGTATTTATACCTAAAATAGCGAGAGAGCGAACTTATTGAATATATCAGAATCACTATAAAATTTCGCATTTCTGTGTACAAATCTTTTCATACATACAGTATGCATACAAATAAACTCATCATAGATACCACGACTAAATTGGTACTACGCCAGATGCGCGTTTCGCCTACAAAAGACTCATCAGTGACGCTTCATGGCTTGAATCCAAAAAAGTTTAAAAGGTTGACAAATCAACTAACAGTTTTAATATGAGAAATTATGTTTATTGTGCATATTTTATTATGTTTATAATGATAATTAACAAAATATAATTGGTCTAGGTATAAAAATAGTAAAGTAACATGAGCACAGTCAGCCAACAAAACAACCTGTCTACTATTACCTCTTACCCAGTCAGAGAAAACAAATCTACTTAAATCGATCTCTTCGTTTAATTCTCAATTGTTTGTTTTCTGATTTTCTTCCAGAGGAAATATCTCATAAACATTTATTTGAATACTTAACTTTGTGTGATCATATCACATGCATCAATTTTGCAGGCGTAAAGATCATGCTTATTCTATTATGCAATATGTGCACTTTTCGTATATTCTAAAGAGATGAAAACTAAAAAAAAATCATATATTCATCAATCGAAATTTTTACAATACAAAATTTATATCATAAAATCAACTTTGAATATATTACCAGAACCTTAAAAGTTTAAATCAATTTAGCTTTCTTTAATATTGCACTAAAGGCAATCGGAAATTTAAATTTTATCAAAAATACTTTTTTTCTATCCCTTTGACTGCAAACTTAGTATGGAATTTACGAACAAGAAATTGTGTAAAGTATCACTTTGGATGCAAGAAAGCACTATAAAAATATGACTATGCCATAAAATAAAAAATTGTGAAAAAAGCACAGACATACAGACAAGTTTGTTCAAAGATGTATCCCAATGGAAGTGGACAAACTAGTTCATTTTGAAAACTTTTTGAACATACTATGGGGTTACTGCATTACAATATAACAACGAGGATAATTAGCTAAACACATTATAAATTTCAGAGTAACAAAATATAGCTTTTATATTTACTGAAATAAATAACCTTCTCAGAAGATATATTTTCTAGGTTTTAAATGGTTATCTTTGTTACCTATCAGCCCTGTCTAACCGCATGATTTAAAATGAGAAAAGGAAATGAACAAAATACATTATGCTATAGTATGTACAAAATATATAACTATGACTTTCATAAATTACTTCTGAACCCTATATTACAAACATGACGGACAAATAACAGGAATGAATACTAAATTTGATGCTTCAGAATCTAAACCATTGAAAGCATTATCTATAACTAATCTTTGTCTTTGCGCATTGTATTTTATACTCAATTTGTCAAATTTTTTATGAAAGTATAATGTTATTTTTATTTTGATATACCAAAAATAGAAATAATTTTAACTTTTAGATTCTGAAGTAACAAATTGTAAAAATAGTTTCTTCTATATCACTATAAGCAAGGAATGTTACTCTCTATACCTTTGTAATATCAGAACTATGTTAACTCTGGTTCTGGTGCATTTGATAATTAGTAAGTTTTTGTTAGATTTCTGCAAATAACATTTATACTTATAAAACTTTTTTGTATAAACAACCCTCAAGATAAAATGCCCTGCAAAGATAAGGACTGTAGATTCAAAATTAAATGCAATGCCTTTTTTGAATGTAAAAAGTATTCCTATGACCATTGAAAAATTAATTCATCTTCTAGTAGTATGAAATGGTCATCTGGCTAAAATGCATTATGTGATATCTAATTTTGATTTTATCACAAGATTCAGTAAAAAATATAACACTTTTAAAATTAGTCTATAAATATTTTTTTTCAGCCCAATGATAACAATATTATTTTAAAATGAAAATTATTATGAACATTTTCAATTATTGCTATTTGTCTAAGATCTAGACTAAATTAATAATGCACACATTTAATTATGAATCCACAGTTCTTTACATGTTAATTTTCAGAATAAATAGTGTAACAATTTATTTAACATAGATCTGTAGTACATATTCTTCTGCTTGTTCTCTGTGAAAGACATTTGGTGATGTTTTCCTTTGATGCAGTTTAATATTTGATCACTTATCTCTTTTTATTCATTAAATTAAAATGAAAATCTTTATTTTTCTAAATATCAATTTCATGTATTGAAGCAAAGAGATCTATGTACTTAGTCTTGGGTGAGAAACTGGTTCATGATATTAATTTCTAGTAAATGAAGGTTTTGTCTTTATTAATTATTTATTGTGACAAAAAGCAATCTTTAGCAAAATATGATTTGTATTTTATAATGAATTTAAGCAAAAACTAACAAAAATTTAAGCAAAAACAAGCAAATATTTTATACAAATTTCTATTTTTTGCATGTGCAACTGTGAATCTTTGAAAATCAACCATTGCTATGACAAATGAGTATTACATAAAAAAACATGAATTTTCTATAAATAATCCTTCAAAAATCATTTATTTTTTGCACAATTATAACTTATCAAATAAACCATGGTCTCCTCCTATCCACTTCATAACATTTACATGTTTTATGAGGAATAGGTACTGTTTCAATTTTTACTGTTCTTCATGTATGCACATTTACATTTACAAAATCATCTCTGTCATTTTGTGTATGAGGAGGGCCTTTTTGAAATGTATGTTCACATGTTGTAAATTAAAATGTAAAATTGTCTTAACACTGGACTGCTGAACCAGACATAAAATAACAACAGAATATTTCATAGTAAGAATAAATGTGACTGTTCTGATATATCAATATTCAATGGTGGAAAACGATGATTATAAGAAGATATTGTAATACCCCCTCCACCCTTAAAAAATATGTCATATGAAGCCCACCAGCAATTACAGAAAATAGAAACCAAATATGTAATACAATTTTTTTTTCTGTAGTGTTTAAAATAGATATAGGAAGATGTGGTGTGAGTGCCAATGAGACAACTCTCCATTCAAATAATAATTTAAAAAGTAAACCATTATAGGTTAAAGTACAGCCTTCAACACGGAGCCTTGGCTCACATGTTTTAAAAGCAAGTTTTGCATAATGGCTTCTTATATTAATTCATACTATCAAATACCAACAAATAAACCAGACATATTAACCTTCAAGCAATGGTGACTTTAAAAATGTTTATACACGACTTATGCTTTTTTTCTACTATACCCTGGTTTGCTTACATGCGATATTTTCAAGGAGACCGGTGTATTTCATTGAGTTGGGAAATATTATATAAAAATATAATGTAACAACATACAGATTAAATCAAAACTTAAATAAAGACATAAACAAAAATTATATCACTACTAATGATATTAAGTCTTAGTTCATGTAATTGCTTATATATATACCCTTAACCAATTTCTTCAAAATTCCTTACCATATTCCCTATTATTAAATCTACTAGTATATAAGTGAACATCTTCATTGGTTCTTCAAATAGTTTTATCTCATATATGACACATGTTGTAGTCAACAATTTTCAATTGGTTCTGTATACTGTTGAACAAATAAAACAGTTAAGCTTATTATAGAAACAGAAATTAAAAACACTGGAATCCAATCTCACTATATGCAATATTATAGTCTAGATATAACAAAACCATTTTCTTTTATTTTCCTTATATTTTGAATACATGAAAACTGGTAGGCTATCATGTTTACTGTAAACCAACTTATTATCGCGATCGATTTGTTTTCGCGACTTTTGTGAGTAGAAAAATCATCGCGAATATATAAGTCTTGGATCTATCCTTACCAAACTACATCAAGTAAATTAGAAAATCACGAAATTAAATAGCCTTGAAGTTGACTAGAAAGAGGAAAACGCGAAATAAAGTACCCGCGAAAATAAGTTGGTTTACAGTATTTGTAATTTAACCTATTACCATACACCACATACATCCTAAGATGACATTTCCATCTCTCAGTTAATAGTATTATTAGAGGAGAATTTTCTGACATGATTAAAGTAGAAAAAGAGGTTTTTAATACACATAAGAGTTAAAATTGAAAATAGCCATTCCCATGTTTTTTTGTACACTTTACAAATAATTATCAAGCTTGATGTGAGACTTAGCTTGTAATAATAAAAGGGGTTAATTATCCGAGTTGGATAGGACAATTATTAATACATTTATTTATTTGTTTGAAGAAATTATCTAGCCTAATTTGGCAGATTATTATCACTCATCCAAAAGATTTTAATGGTTCATTATCTAAATAGAATAACTGTTCATACAATTATTTACTATTTTCCAAAAAATATCTGGCTTTATTTTAAGGCTTAAGGTTATGATAGGGATTAACTATATTTATTAGATAATTTTTTAAGCAGATGATTTTCAGTGTAATGATCAAGCCTGTTTTGATGCTTATGACACACTTCTAAAGTATACAATTATTTTCACCCTTTTTGTGCACCTAAATTGTAATTTTATATAAAATTTTAAGTGTTCACGTGCAAATATGATTTCTAAAATTATTTGAAACTAAGTCTGTAGAACTTAACAGACTGGCTATTACCTGTCCCCATAAAGTTGAGAGAACTTCAACAATAACAATTAGTCTAAAAATCTGATAACATGAAAAATCTACTAAAAATATGTTTTTTCCAAGCAAATTTATAAATTTTTACTGCAGTAAAAGCAATTTATACAAAAGAGGAGAATTCTAATTGATTGCATCTAAAGAAGATGTCTAAAAGTTCTAGAAAATACAAAATAAACCTTTCACTTGAAATTATGATTTTTCAAAAGTTTAACAAGATAAAAGTACTCCACAACTCTAATCAATCTGAATTCAAAATGGAAAAAAAATTTCAGGTTCTACAAATTAAAAATGTTTGCATGCATTCATCAATTGCTATTTTTGAACAATGAACAAGTGATATCAATTATTGCAATAAAGGAAATGCTGTATTGAATAATGCTGTCAAAATCTTAATTTTTATTTTTTGCAAAACCTATAAACATTGCATTTTTTACAATAGTAAAAACATTGCATTTTTTACAATAGTAAAAACATGGCAAACATTTTTAATTCACAGGTATATATTTTCTCAAGCAAATGAATTTGTTTATAAAAATCTCTTAGTAATCTAATAAATGCAAAACATGTCAATTCACTTCATACACTGTTCAGGTTATGGCCATCTATTGGTTTTACTGTTCATGCATTGCATTTGAGTTTTGTTAGCACTTTAAATCAATTCTATAGAGCAATAAAAAATGAATCTCACACAGATTCATAAGACTGTAATTCATATAAAAAATAATTCCTGACTATTTTATCTGTGTTTTCCGGTGGTCTAGTATCAGTTTAGATAATTTACTTTCAGTTTATCACATCGTATGCTGTAAATGTCTGAAAAGATAAAGAGGAATACATTATCTATTGATATTAAAAATGCTTCTGTGCTCTAAGGGGTTAAGATTGCATTTTTCCTTCATTTTTGCAATGGAAACTGAATATTAAACATGGCAATTTAGTTGGATTTATAATTGTTGTTTCAACTGCAATTTTGTAAAAAGGAAGATAACTCCAGTTAAAATTATTACTTTAGCAATGACATAATTGATATTTTAGAACAGATTCCAGATTCATGAACCGTGTACAATTCATACATTTTTCTTGACAACTATGGCTAAACACATACATATCATTTTGTAAATTGCATATCTGTGCATTTATTCCATTGATACATTTTTTAAATATGTACAGGATGTAAGGCTCAATGCACTATGTTTTGTGTATATCAAAAGTAGTGATAAAATCTTGAATATTGAAAACTATCGATCCATCCAAAAAAAGGGTATTCATTAATTGCATGAATGCAATTTTCCCCTTAAAAAATTGTAAATGTTATAAATAAAGACTTATACCAACTTTTGTTATATATTAGAATATGTCCCTATTTTTTAATTCTTTAACTAGCCAGAAATCCTACTGCGATATTATAACATAAAATTAAAATAAACATAGATCACATGGAGTCTCAAAAAACAACTAACTCTTAAGTGATCAAGATGTCCTTTCCATACATTAAACAGGCATGTGTCCATAGAACACAGATGCCCCACCCGCACTATCATTTTCTATGTTCAGTGGACAGTGAAATTGGGGTCAAAACTTCTAATTTGGCATTAAAACTAGAACAATTATATCATAAGGAACATGTGTACTTAGTTTCAATTTGATTACACTTCAACTTCATTAAATACTACCTTGACCAAAAACTTTAACCAGAAGTCAGACAGACGGACGAACGAACAGATCGAAAACCATAATGACCCTAAGTGGCGCATAATAACAACCATTTTTTAATGAATGAGCAAACTATGGAAGTAAGTTAGGCATTTAACATCTTTTTTTAACCTCAGATAGTAGGATTCTTGAGAATGAAATGACAAGAACTGTTCATTGCTGCTGTTATTTGAGTACTGTTTATGGATACGTCCATTGGTTTTTTTAATTTATTCTATATAATACTTTTCTACATACATGTACAGTAAAATCGGCAATTGTATTGACAGGTGTATGTTTACCTACACTTATTTAGCAATCAAGTTAAAAAGGCAAAAATATTTCCTTCACCTTTAGTGATTAACCCTAGGCCTTTAACCCCCAATCCCGCCTGTAGATATGATGTCGATAACCATTCTTAGATGGCCCGTTTGACCTTCCATACCATTTTGGAACTGCCCTACCTGAACTTTCACGATAGCAGGGACTTTATCTAAGCAGTTCATGGTCCATACACTCTTCTTAGACCTCTATTTATGAAAATATGGCACTTTGAAAGCCGTTTAAGGGTTCAAAATCAGAAAAACGTGAAAAGTAGCCAAAATCAGGTAGGGGTGGGCATCTTTCGATGGCCACTACGTAACTGGTAGTCATTGTAGGTATAAACTATTATTGTAAATGCATGCATAGGTGGTATGAGAACACAAAAAGGTATAGAATGGCCAATAGGAAACTAGTATGTAAAATCTAGGGCACCATTTTGTCAAAAATCTGTAAAAACAGACATTTTGGCAGACCAGACTTGACAATTATAATTCGCCAGCAAGACACTTAAGTCCCATATACTATCAGTTGGTATGAATGGACTGCATTAACTGTAGGGTAAGACTTGAATGACAAAAAATCACTGTCTGGTCATTGTTCACCTCTTGAGGTCGTTTTAAAATTGGAAAATAGACGGAAAATGACTAATTTTCAGTGGGGATGGGTTCAAACCCATGAGAAAATCTTCCACCTTCCACCCCATCCCCCACCCATGCCATCCGACCCAAATCGCAATACATAGTTTAATAGATGAGCATCAGTTACAGCAGCAAGAGTCTGCTAATTTGAATATAATTTGCATATGATTGCAAATTTTCGAAAATGCCTGATTTGCCAGAAATCTCTAAGGGGCGAATGAGTTAAGGAATATCAGATACAAAGCAATAAAACACAAAAGTATAACCTTGTGTACAAATTGTGCATTAGAAATCCTCAAATAAAAACTGAAATATACAGCTTCAGAGTATATGTGACTATGACTGTTTATACACTTACATCATCTTGTGCCTCTCCAGTGGCGCCATCTGTTCTATCGTCATCCTCCTCATCTGATGTATCTTCTCCTGACGTATCATCATGTACAGGGGTAGGGGTCACTCCTGCAACAGAAAAAATTGACGTAAATACTTATTTGGATTCATTATTATTCGTAGGATACCAATTTTCATGAATTTCCTGAGTTAAGGTGAACCACAAATTCAAATTTTTAACCATGTACAAATTTCTAGCAAAATGCAAAAAGACTTGTTATCATACTAGAACTAGACATGCTAGATGTGGACTGTAACTCTAATGATCCTGATATATGAATTCCCATGGCGAAAATGGGTGTGCCCATTACATACAAATAAGGATTATACTGGATTTCTACTATTTGTTACAAATCAAACTAATAAAATTATTCTTTTTTGTTCCTAGTTGTTTTAGATCCTTGCTTTAAAATTATATTAATCAGTCATCTAAGCTGTCATTAAGACCATGTGATATATCTTCTTTCGTGCATACCTGTCATATTTTTAGATTTTGTAAGCTGCATATAACAAGTAAGGCATACTCTCAGAGGATGTGATGACTGCTGGGGAAGTAACCATTTTTGATTGGAGCAGGCATTACAAACAACCATGCCACACTTCCTACAGTGATGCTGTAAAATAAACAATTGTTAAGTAATGGTTTTATTTTTACAACATTAAAATTGACAAAAAAAAGTATTTATATGATCATGATGATTTAGAACGAGACAAAAGCTAAGGTCTATAGTAAGTAACTCTTTTTTTCAGATATCATCAAGTAACACTTACCAAAAATATAGCTGATTTACTCAAGCTTAAAAACAATTTGTCATTTCTTTCATAGTAAAACAGATGAAAAGTGTAAGATTATTTTCTTCCCCTGCCATAATTTGATAACAATTAACTACTTGTTATAAACAAAAACTTATTTCTAGCCCTTGCTTTTATATCTTAATGTTTCTTCATTTTGTGCCCAGAAATATGTATAGTTTAATTTCTTGATATGTTTTTTTAGGATGAATCTAACTATTCTAGTAATGATAGATATACAGCTTACCTTTCTATTAATCAATGAAAACTGTGATTTCTTGCAGTGCATACAAGTAGAAGCATCTGAATCTGGTACCCACACTGGTGAATCATTCTCAGAGTTCTGGGTTATTCCCCCTAATTATAAAAAGAAAAATACATTTTCATTATTGAAAGTGACAAATAAGGATTTAGACAAATTTCTCTTCCTTTACATTACCATGATTACATATATATATGTCTCCTGAAAATCACCTGTAACAATACTAAAAACTTAGATTCCACTATCACACTGATCACACAATATTACTGTATTTCTACCTTTTTTCACCAAGTTGGTTTATTTGATTAATGTATATTATAATTGTGCGTTTTAAAATTATATCAACATATAAACAGTGTTATCTTCTTACTGAGTATCACTGCAAACTTAACATAGCCAACAGGAATTAGTTTAACTAATAGAAAAATTTAGTCTATACTTTCATTTGCATTTCATTCTGAATTTGAGAATCACAGTGTTAAAACGATTTAGATAATTTTTTGCTACCTTTGACCTTTTATTGTTAACCAGTTTTGATCACTTGAGTTGTTTTAAAGGTATAAAAGTTTCATTTGAAGTTAAGTAAGGTATAAATAAATGTAGTGATAGATCTGGTTGATGTTATTAAGGAGTTGTTAACTAACATGCACATCAGCTGTATTTGCATTCACATTATTTTATGTTTTATATACCTACCTTGATTTCCTACTAATAAATACAATGCTAAATTAGGGACATTTACAGTACGTATCAGGATATAACAGTTCTTTTATAGTTTAATTCACAAATAAAATACAATTGCAGTTCAGCAAAACTATATTAAAAATTACTTACAAACACATTTTTATAGACCTAGTTCACATACTCAAACAATGTCTTTTTCAAAGCCATATCCTAAATTATTACTTTTGTTATATTGTATTCACCTTTTACATGTAATTCATTGTACATAATTTACAATTCTGTACATTTTGTCAACTTTCAAAAAATGATTTTTCTACAAAAATCTTCAAGTTTTCGTATTATTAGTTGTTTTTTTTGTGGAAAGCGGCAGTGATCCTTTCTGTCTTTATATATAATATGTCTAACCTTGTTGACTTAAAAGCGAACTGCATGGGACATAAAAAGTACAACAAAAATACAGAACTTCTTCGCAAATTGAAAAGGGGTGAGTGAAAAGTCAAAAGGTATTGTGTCAGATCAAAAAATGTTTTAAAATGTTTTAGTCCTGAAAGTAATTGTCCAATTCAATAAACCAAATGTTTTCTTTTACCATTTCTTTAATAGCTAAAAAATGTCTAGTGATCATCATGATCATAAAATGTTCCCCTTCTTGTCATGTTGTTTTTAAAGGGTTTGCCGTCTAAAACTAGGAATAGACCTTATTTCATTATGAACTCACGTTTAAGTAACAAATCATTAACACATTTTCTTATATGTGACATCCACTGAGACTTTTCTGTTGCTGTAGCTGCATAAACCACAAAGGATTTACTGGGACTGATAATCTTCCAGCCATTCCTTAATGCTGGAAATATAATGAAAACACAAATATGATTCAATGCGGAACAAAATTGATTGATTGATTCTTGCTTGAAGTCCAGCAGCACAAGAAAAAAGAAACTAACTCATAATTTTTTTTAAAGCTTAAACATATAATTACATAATATAAAAATTCAGTTTATTACGAAATCATCATTGTTGAAACTCAGAATATCATAAGTGTGTTTACATTGTGGATCTTTAACAGGAGACAACAATGCAAATAGTTTTACTTGTAAAGATTAAAGAGCAAATTTTAATAAATATTCATCATTTTGATTTTTGGATCATAAATAAAGACATCAAACTACTTTCTAATTTTTTCAAATAATGGAAATAAATTGATTTACATTTAGCTTTTTTTTTTAAAGGGGCACTAGCTGTCAAATTCACAGTCACCAATTTGACTCAAATTCTCATATTTGATTTATAACAATGTAAATCATTTATCCAAACTATCAACCGTTAACAGAGCATGTAGGTTCGTTTCATGTGTATTTAAGTCCAGACGCCATCTAATAAACTATGGATTTGACCTCAGATGACCATATAAGCGATGGTAACATAAATAAAGATATGAATAGATAAAACCAACACAGGCAATTGAATTTTCATTGGTCTGTTTGATTTTTTTTTTTAGATTGAAAATATATGTTTCTCATTGTTTTTACCGTATAAGAATGATTTTATGTGGATCGAATCGGTAATCAAATGATTTACCAAAGTTTCAATTTCATTGTTTACATTCTTTTTTCTTTAAATAGCCAGTACAAGTACAAAGCATGTGTTGTCAATCTCTAGCTAGGTATTAAATTTAAGTTCACATGAATACGGATTTAATGAGGTCGAGTTATTCACTTGCAAGTGAATAATTAATTATCAATGTTTCTTAGCTTAATTTGACAAATTTGAACCATTTTGGCTGCTAAAAGCGAATTATTATTTCATTATTTCACTTTCATTATTGATTGAACATCTTACTTTAGATTTTTTATATATCTCTTAGCTAGTGCCCTTTTAAACATTTGTTAAAGTGATTCATGTTTTTTTTTTGTAATCATGGTAATGGAGATAAATTCAAGTCTTTATTTCCTCGAAAACGTATTACATGAGATTGTTTGAGAAGTTACTATAAATAGCCTTGAATCACAATTGAAACATTCAAGTTATGTTACCAATTACATTATGTCATTAAAGAAAAAAAACTCCTTATAATATGCAGATCCATTGATTATCAATATATATTAACAGTATCTCAAAATCTTGAATACATTTACCTGCATGTTGTCTTATTTCATTACATTAGTGTAAACAATATTTTATTCAGAAACAGATAAATAAATGGGTACATAAATACATCAAAACAAGTGACAAGTCACTAATACAAATTCCTCTCCTTAAATTATTTCGTAACATTGAAGTTAATTGACATGTTACTGATGCGAAATGTTTGGATTGGAATTTCAACACAATTAATATGAATGGCAGTTATAATGGGCGTATTGCATTTCCGCTAATTTTTCAAAGTCCCAATACTACATGTACTACGTTTCCGCAAATTTAAAGTATACGTTTCCGCAATTTGTATTTATTACTTTTCCGCAAATTTACCTGGTAAATTATAAAGATTTGAATGTACATATATGATAAATTATTCATTTTTTTCTTTTTAATAAAGAAAATGTTCTGATCTCAGTATTGCTACAATTTACTAGACATAAGTAGTTGACTCAGGTAAGGATGAGCTAAACTTCATTGAGAAATCTTTGGTTTGGCTTAATTGCCAACTGACAAGATTGAAGAATGCTTTGTTGAATTAATTGCCGATGCTCCATCTGACGATAAATGCATTAGGTCTGCCGATTATATATTGGAATTTCATATAGATGGCAATTGAGATTTCCACCAACCATTTGGGCATCATCCCTAATACCGAGGAAAAGAGAACAACGAATGGTGTCGAGTAATTTTGTGCCTACCTGTACGAGCAGTTTTACGCTAGTCATCCTAACATGTTTGTCTCTGTCGATGTGTTAATGAAACTGAAGACAACATCTCACATATATATAAAGATGAGAACTCTAACTGTAAAAGCACCCGTTCGGAAATATGAAAAGGAGAAGATGGATGACGTGTTGGCAACAAATATTCTGCCAGAACTGACTTATGAACTCATATCAAGATATTTTTGAACATACGTTTTCATACATTTTAATGATGTATTTTACTTACATGTTAAGATGACCTATAACTTATCACATATTTATTTTTTATTATAGCTTTGCTTTCGATCAATAGGTATTTCTTAATTATTTACGGAAAAGTAATATTTTTTTTTTTCTGGAATAGTAAGATATTTATTTGCGGAAACGTAAACTTTTTTTTCCGGAAACGTCATCTTTTTTTCGCGGAAAAGTAATGCCAATTTGCGGAAACGTAAAACGCCGGTTATAATGACTTTCATATATATAGGATGTTATATCTATTTCTTGTAACTAATTCTTATTTTTTTTTAAATATGTGTGATAGTATATAGATTATAGTATAATATTCATTGAAAAACACCCACCTTTCAAAGGAAATTGAGAAGAACCTGAGTAACCATGATTAATTGAAAAGGGTGTAAATTAAAGAATAAATAAAGAACTAGAAGTGTTGATGAACAGAAAACTACTTTCATAATACAAAAATTAAAATAGCATACAAATTTCATTTTGATTTCATATGTTCTTCACATATGAATGGTTTATATATTGAAGTTAGGTAAACATCTACATTGGCTATATCCATTAAAAGGCTTTTCCATTGTAAAATATGCAAACATATAAAAAATTTAAAAAAGTGTTCTCCATCTGCATGCTATTTTTGAACTATCAGGTGTTAGGTTTGTTCAATTGAACAGTTTTTGAACTAGACAGTCAGGTGGCATTAGGCACAAAATTTCATCTAACATAATGCTATATCAAATATATGATTGGAAAGCATTTTATCTGTGCTATCCTTTTTGTAAGATAGTGAAATAATCATACTATGTATTAATTTCTGTAAAATCTAGTTAAGGTCAAAGGTCAAGTAGAGCCAATTCTATATTTTACTAGAGCTGTTTTAAATATTGTGTCTTCTTACTAACAAAAAAATATCAGAAAAAGTTAAGAACTGAGGGTAAATGTCAATAAGCAAATATACTTAAAAACATTAATAAAATCTTTTAAAACAAAAAAGTCCTGTTAGTTTAGTACTGTAAAAAAACAACAAAAAAACATCTGTTTAAAATGTCAAACCATTAAAAATCGTTTAGGAAATCATTTATTCAATTCTATCACATTAATCTGCAACAGAGAATATTCTAGCGGGTTTATTGTTAAATAAAGTATTTTGTTGTCAAAATAAGTTTTCAAAAATGCAAAAATAAAATGTCCTTAAATTGACATTTAAGAGAAAAATACACACAGGAATCATGCTTTTAGATAACAATTGGTGTTTAAAGAAGCAAAAACCAATAGGTATTTGTGTCATCTGGTCTCTTCTGGAGAGTTAGCTCATTAGCAAACATACATTATCTTCTTTTTTATATTGCCTGTTACCCAGAGACATCATCATAGCTTTTTCTCTCTACAACTGAATTATACAAAAACAGTTATCTTTATCAATCCCTGATGAAAGACAGCTATAGCATTATTCTTTGCATTAAAATTTAATAGACAAAATAAATATGTTTCCTCATTTTCGTCTGCAAATGTCATGTAAGGTTTCATTGAAATGCGTCAAACCATCTTACATGTCTTAGAAAATATTATCCTTTAAAGTGATTTTTTTTAGAAATACAATTTTACAAAACAATAGACCTCTTGATCATGTTAATGAATCTTTGATTGAAATTGTTTTAACTTGTTCTAAAAGATTGAGGTTAAAATGTTTTCTTGAATCATATTGCAATATTAAAGAATATTCATCCTTGACCTTTGCCCTTGATTTGACAGAAATTGCCTAGTACAAATGTACCACTTTTTTTATGACATCATTAATGAAAAGAAATTTTGAAAGATTTAAAATATTATTTGAAGTTCTTTAAATGACACTCAACTAGGGATGTACAATAGTATCTGTTTACTTTAAGAAGTACAATTAACAAGCTTCTATCTTCATTATAATAATAAGAAATTTTTTATAATGAACCCTCTTTATTCTTGTGATTACAGAGAACTGAATTGTTTCAAATGATCAATTCCAGTTCAATCCAAAGGTCAGTGCTAAATATAGAATTACAAATTCAGTATTGTGTACTTTTTAATTGAACATTCCTTTGATATTTAAAGTATCTGTTAACAGAGTAACACACTACACTACATACACACAATTAACAAAAGAGTGGTAACAGCACACTATACAATAAACACACACAATAACAAATACCTGTTCCTGAAGTTGTGTATGACCTACCTTGAAGAAAAGTTTAACAATTTTACCACTAAATAAATTTAAAACTTTGTAAGGTTCTTAATAATAATATACTTTAGAATTAAAATGTGAGTTTAAAAAAATTTGCAGACCTGTATATAAATAGAATCATAACAATTGTAAAAGATAAAAACTAGATTTTATAATTATTTGCTGTAAACATATCAGTTTTTTATCTATAATACAATGTAGTTAAAAAAAAAAATATACCCTCAAATTTGGCAACTCAACTAAATTACTGAAATAAGAATGGTGGTTTCAACATTTTCGGGACACCAGATAAGAATTGAGGAATTTGCATTTGTTCTGAAAAAAAAAAATCATTCAGTAAACTGCGTTTAAATGAATCTTGATACAAAATTTAAGGAAGCTCTGATTTGGGGTTTCCAAAAAAGAAATTGCAAAACCAATTTTATGGGACATAGACAGAAAGACATAACTTAGTATACTTCCTGTTTGTCTCAGGCAGTTGGATATAATCTACTGCATTAAACTTACACATTTCATCATCTACATTTTCTAATTTAACATCTTCTAGTGATATCAAATGTTGTCTGTTATACTGAAAATAAAACATCAAAAACAAGTTATAAAGTCAATATATATCATTCTGTTAATTTGTGAAAAAAATTCCAGTTGCTTGTAAACAATTATTTAGACAAAATGTTCACAAGAGATCTTGTATATCTCTTTAGTTATAATTCTATTTTTGGGTCAAGTTTATGTATCAAATAATTTGTGAACTACTACATTACAAGCACTTAGAACAATTGTTATCTATCCAAGAATTTTTTTTTAAGTGGAATGCACTAAAAAACCTAAAAATATATCATTGTGAGTATGTACAGTAGACGTCACAAGATAGTTTTGAAAAGTCAATATTCCTGTTTTAGTCTTAAAATGAGTCTTCCAAACCTTTAATTTCCTATTCATTCGTTTTAATTTTAAGTGTTGAGTAGCCCTATGTATAACCCTTTGTTTGTTTTTTTTGTTTTTTTCATCGTCTTCTTTTAGCCAGTTTATTCAGTCATTCCAATTCTGATACATTGTCATGATGTTCTTACTGTGAGCAAGGTGAATAAAGTGTAAAAAAAAGTAACTACAAATTCAAAGGCCAGACCCACTTACCTTTTTCTTACTAATTATAATGGAACCATAAACTAAAACATCATTGAATAAAAAGAATTGTCTGGGTTTTGGTTTCTTTCTGCACATCTTTGTCAATACACCCTCTCCTACCAATGCTCTTCCTGGCAATGCTAGGGGCTAAAACAACAAAAGGTTGAAGTAAAACACATATACCTCATCAAAATATCTAATTGTTATGATCATAATTATACATTTTTGTATTTCATATGTTAACCTGTAGTTTGACGTTTCTTAAGGGTAAATATACATTGCAAATCACAAACCTAAAATAAATTCCTGAATAACCACCCAAAAAGATGATTTATGTAAAGCTATGTGTGTGCCCTAAATGCAGCAACTCAGGAAAGTTTCACTTGGATTTCAACACTATAAAAACACTATTTTGCTATGGTTTGCAAAGCATGTTCTTGCAATAAATGGATTTTTTTTTTAAAAATAGTTGTTTTTATTTTTTTTATATTATTGTTGATTAATCTATTTTTGTTGATTGCACATGTTGAAGGAATATTGTGCTTTTGTTGTTATTTGGTTTCATGGTTTTGTATACATGGTATAAGCTAGTCTACATACAAATACATGACAAATTAGTATTTTGTGATTTACCTTTAATTTGTTTAACTATGAGTTCCATCAAACTTATATCAAAAGAATAATGAAAATGATAAATCTACAGTAGTCAACATTTTGTATAGATATTTATCTGTACGGTGACAGTACATGTACCATGACTGTTTGTATAACATACCTGTCCTGAAGCTCCAAAGCATTGTTCTATAAACGCTACCCTTCTGCAATTCGCCTCACTGTTCACTGAAAAACATTCAAACAGAACATATAATTATTATACATACATGGATCCGCTACTGGCTTTATTACCAATATAATTTATAAATTAATAATTATTCAGAAACTGAGGTCCAAAACCCTTAGGGAAAGTTGGCCTCGGATGAATTTGGCTATTACATGTATTTGTATGTCTCTTATGACATGTTTGATCATATAGAACCTAATGTGGCAATGTCATAAATGTATCTTTTCATCAGTGGTTTCCAAATTTTTAGATGAACATGTTTCTGGTGAAGCAGTGTCTGTAATCCCCAAATAGTGCTTTGAAAACACAAAATTATAAAGTGTTATTTTCATTGATTTTGAATATGTTGAACCTTTTTCTCCAAAACATGTGTACCATAAATAAAGGCATACATTATACATGTAAATTAACTCAACTTTAAGCATGTTAAGAAAATTTGGAAATGCAATTTTAAAATCTAATATTACTATTTAAAGAAATAGGTCATTGTACAGTGTAGGTTATTTCTTGACATGAAAGGTTGGACTTATTGTAAGCAAACCAGCAAAAAAAAATGTTTGAAGCATGTTTGACTTCCTAGATTTGGAGAAATTTTCAAGGGTGGTGAAAAATAACATTTTCAACTCATTTATTAGTCAGGCAAAATGATATTCAAACCTTTAACCATGTAAACAAAATTAAAATCTTACACATTTACTGCATTTGTACTGTATGTACTTAAACAAGGAAATATAAAGCATGCTATTCACATCTTCAAGTATATAAAAAATTAAAAAACTACTTAAGTACAAAATGTACATGTAGCTTAAGTGTTTCCCTAGCCTGATCATATCAGATGTAAAAAAAAGAAAATTAAATGATAACATGATTAAGAAGTGCTACAAATGCATATATGCAAATAAAAACTACACATGATACAGATCTTATCAATTTAATGTGTATGTACATGTACCATATGTGTACCGGTAACAATTTAATGTGTATGTACATGTACCATGTGTACCGGTAACAATTTAATGTGTATGTACATGTACCATGTGTACCGGTAACAATTTAATGTGTATGTACATTTGTACATGTACCATGTGTACCGGTAACAATTTAATGTGTATGTACATGTACAAAATGTACCATATGTGTACCGGTAACAATTTAATGTGTATGTACATGAACCATGTGTACCGGTAACAATTTAATGTGTATGTACATTGTACATGAACCATGTGTACCGGTAACAATTTAATGTGTATGTACATGTACCATGTGTACCGGTAACAATTTAAAAAGTAATATTTCTGGTTTTTACATTGTATTAGTTCAAAAAATGCATAGTTATGCAAGAATTGAATGAAAAAAAAAGCATCATACACGCAACATGCGCAAGGTCATGAAGGTGTAGTGATGTACAAATAAACAAAGGCTAAACATGCTAAATGTGTTTCCTCATTTGAAAACTTTGCATTGCACATAATATATTACATTTTCTGATCAGATGTTTATACATGTAAATCAAAGGTGATCTATGTCTCTAATATTTTTTATAAAATCTCAAATTCAAAGTACACGTACATGACGTAAAAGTAAAAACTAGAAAAGTGTACACTAACATGTCAGCATAGACCCTCCATGCTTTCATTTTTTGTGTGATTCACATACATTTGTACAAAGCAATTCATGTTCGTCGTAGTGTCATTATGGAGAATGTTATATGATAATTCGGCTACTTTTTGGCATGTTGATTCAGAAAATCAAAAAGTGTTTTAAATCTGACAAATTCCATCATTCAGATGTTCAGTACACACTACTTTGTCGGATATCAGAATTGAATTTCATATTTTTCAATTTTGTTTTACATGATGACATTATATATAATAAGGGCCTTAACTTTTTACATTTAGGGCGAAACAGCAGAAACATCTTTTTGCAAATTTTGTTATTTTTTAACAAGAACTTACACTTAGTGTATAGTCAGTCATCTACAAATTTTCACAAAAATGGCAATCCTCACCCTGATCATTTAATTTAAAGCAACCTTTTTCTTAAAATTCCAGGAATTTTAATGCCATGAACAGCACCTGTGTAGGATTTAATAGTGTCCCTCATGAAATAATGTCCCATGGACAGATATTCATGGATATGATCTGTGAAATTTTGTCCAGGACAGAATTTTATTATGAAATATTGTCCACTACTGTGTAAAAGTGTCCCTTGAAAAGATATTCTATTTTGACCTTTGTTGGATATTTATAAATCTTAAAACATTAAATTATAGTGAGAAAGATTAATAAAAATAAGGTATATGTACCTGGCAGACGTACATGTACAATGTTTTAGAACAGAACATTTGTTTGGTATTGTCAGTAAGAAAAAGTGTTAGGCACCACCATACAAATACAATATTAAAATTTAAACACCATACACATACTTTAGAAAAATTGGAAAAACAGTTGAATTGATAAATAAAAAATGTTAATGTTGCTTTAATAAATGAAAATCCTACATGATTCAAAAGATTTCAGTGCATGAATGCTCCACTTTAACATTGTATGGTGTTTTATATTCCAGTTTCTGAACAAAATGCACACTTTGAAGTGTCATGAATGTATGATGTACATGTATGTATCATATTATTATAGTAATGAATGGGAAGTTTACTATACAGAAACTGAAATTAATACATGTACTTCCTAGAATTGTTATAAAACACTCCTTCCCTGTAGTCTAGATTTTATCTATTCATTGTTTATTTTAAAATGTACTTGCTGTAATACCATTAGGTATTGTATGTACACAGTATGTCATGTACATAGAAAACATATCAGAAAAATAATAATTCTGGGGAGATCACTTCAAAATGATGCAGTATTCATAGTCTAGGTCTCGGTATTCTTATCTTATAAAGTGAAACTAAAGTCTAAACTCTTAACTGTTCTACATTTATATATTATGTGAAAATCATTGTTTGAATGCTTATTTTACACTAATCGCTATAATTCATCATCGCGAATTCAAAAAATTTGTAAAACTGCTTCCTAACAATCAATTTATTATTCTTCCGGACTTCTGAATAACAGTGAGCAATATTTTTTAAGTAGCAACCCACCCAATCGGTCTACCATGTTGACAAATGACAGCTAAACGATGTGCAACATATGAAAAATCTATCGAGACGTCTAAAATAAACTCAGGTGACGTAAAAGAGAATGTATAAAACTCGGAACGTTTCTCTGAATATAAAAAAGAACGGATACCTTATTTCCAGCGGGATCTTTTTATGACGAGACTTTCAGTTAACACCAAAGATTGACACATAGAAATACAAACAAAAATTAAAGCCTCAGCATAATTGATAAATCAAAATCACTATTAAAGATGGATTTAAATTTACCCATCAAAAACAATTTATCATGTTTAGTCAAGTACGGCCTTATTTGACCAATTTATTATCAGTTTTTTTTTTATTGTACCAAGTATACTAGGAAGTAGAATAGACAATTTAGTATTGGAACAATGGCTTGAAGACAAAATTTATCTATATTTGTTAGGTGTTTTGTGCAGCTTCGGAAATCAGTACATGGTTGGAACTTTCATTGTATTTTGTAAAGGAGTAGCTAAAATTTAATGTTTGTCACAGATGTCGTTTTCCGAAAATGGTGACAGTTGGAATATTGGTGAATTCGTCACGATTTCCTTTTGCAGAACCTAAATGTTAAAGTATCTTTAATGGTCCCACTGCGGCGAAGCAGCCTAGGTAGAGAGGGTAAAACCATGTTTTGTATCCCCCCCTTTTTGCAACATTTGTTTTTATCGGAAATATAACTGAACGAAAAACTTAGACCTCATGTTTGTTTGCATATAATTAGTAAAGAAAAGATCGTATTTTTGCTTGTTAACTCTCAAAAGTTTACCCGTATCCTTTGCAAAAAATTAATATATTTATACATTGTATGCTACGGAATAAGGGTATCAGGTCCGTTCGCGCCCAATATACTTTCGCACCCTCCACGTTCGCACCTCGCACGTTCGCACGTTCGCACCCAAGGTCCGTTCGCACTCTACACGTTCGCGCCCAATTTTAATTCAAATTCCAGTTGAATAATTGGAAAATCATGATTGTTGTTTTTAATTGGGTTCGTGTAAATACTGAATGTATACGGAATAAGTAAACTATATGTCTTTTACTATACTAAAATAATGCAGATATGAAATGCGCATACATGTAACACATATAAAAATAAGTCCCGAGATTTGGTATATTTTTCTTCTTTGCGTCTCACTTTATCACTTTTCACAAATTACAAATATATAACCAAAACAATATCTCATGGACATAAAGCTATGAAAACGGATAATGAAAAAGATATATCATTTTTTTCTTTCTTTCTTACCATAGCAAAGTAAGAGAAAGTAAAATTAACTAGAGGCTCTAAAGAGCCTGTGTCGCTCACCTTGGTCTATGTGAATATTAAACAAAGGACGGAGATAGATTCATAACAAAAAAATTTGGTGATGGTGATATGTTTGTACATCTTACTTTACTGAACATTTTTGCTACTTACAATTATTGTGAGCCAAAATTTGTTCCTGTGAAAAAAGTTCCAATGGAACTAACTTCACAGGAAATATGTTCTGGGAGAACTTTTTTCAGACAATTTCTATATAATTTGTTCCATCTATATGAAAAAAGTTCCCCACTTTACCTGGTGAAATAAGTTCTGGGTTGGTGAAATTTGTTCCCTACCTAGTGAATTAAGTTCCATGTTTGTGAGATTTATTCCTTACCTGGTGAAATAAGTTCTGGATTTGTGAGATTTGTTCCTCACCTGGTGAAATAAGTTCCTTGTCTATGAAATATGTTCCACTGGTTAAACAAGTTATCATATGTATACCGAGCACTTGTCATCAGTGAGTTTAAAGTCATTACAAAAAAACGTTTATTATATTGATATTAAAAAGGTAATAAATAAAAAGTTTAAACATCCAATTTGGATCATGTGGAGTAATGCAAAAGTTTAATAACATACTCAATTTAATAATATTAAAAATGACACTTATGAACCAGGAAAGAGTAGAATAAGAAATAATAATAAAAGTCATTCCGAAAAAAAGTATTATAATAGTTAAAAATGAACATTTGTATTTTTTGTTAAAAGTACAAATTGACTGATCAATTATATTAAAATACATAAAGAAACAAAAGACACACTCTTTTAAAACTGTGCAATGACCATAGCTAAGTACATGTATGATTAGAACACCCATGACAGATCAACAGGAAAAAAGGAGGTGGAATACCACATAATTGATAAAACATAGATACTAATTATGAAACATTATCATCACTTTTTTATCCTTCATCCTTCAGTCATGCCTTCAATTGCAAATGTACTTCATGCAAGCACAGTACATATATTTTCTGTGAAATAGGTTTGAGCAGAACATTTTCATTGATTTCTATAAAAATACTTTCGTTCAAAACTAATAACACACAAACTTATTTCACTCTTTTTTTATTTCAATATTGGAACAAAACTCATAGTGCTGTGAAGTTTGTTCCGGAACTTATTTCACACTAAGTTAAAAAATTATGAGATTTGTTCCAGCGGAACAAATGTCATGCCGGAACAAATTTTTTGTTACATTATCTCTATCTTCTTCTTCTTTAGGTTTTCAGTAGTCCTTTAATGATCTGAAGATTATTTACTGTTTGCGCGCGCAGCGTGGCCTATATTTATATTTACAAAAACAAAAACAGAAATATTTGGAAATAAATTTGAGGTGCATAATTTATTAAAATTGTGATTAAAACTATGTACATAGGCTAATAATGAGTTAGATGAATTTGTGGAGAACAGCTGGTGTGAGCTGTTCTCTGAAAGTGTCGACTGTGGCGACAGCGACTGTTTGCATTGGCAATAAGTTAAATTCCACTGAGTTATGGTATATGGAAAAAATTAGTATTTATATGTATCTTTTTTGGTTGAAATGTGTCTAAAAGTATAATTATGGTTTTTGCGTGTTCTACTGTCTGATGGTATGAGAATAGCAGATGGTATAGCTACGATTTGATGTACTATTTTGTAGAACATTATTAATCTTGTGCGAGTTCTTCTTTCCTGTAGAGTTGGCCAGTTTAGGGTGTTTATCATATCTGTCGGGCTACTGATGTTATGGTATCTGTTACAGACATATCTGGCAGCTCGCCTTTGGACCATCTCGATTTTTGAGGTTTGTTCAACTGTGTGAGGGTCCCATACTGAACATGAATATTCCAACTTAGGACGGACTAGTGCCAGATATGCCTGAGTTTTGATGTTCTGACATGATGTTTTTAAGTTTCTTTTTAAGAAGCCCAGAGATTTGTTGCCATTAGCTATGATGTTTTCTGTATGTTTAGACCATTTTAGGTTTGCTTGAAGTGTAATGCCCAGATATTTAGCCGAAGAGACAAGTTCCAGTTTGTGATTGTGAAGGATATAGTCATGTTTAAATGGGGTTTTCTTCTGTGAGACTGTAAGGACTGTGCATTTGTCTGGATGGAAAGCCATCAACCAGTCTTGCTCCCACCTAGCAGCTGCATCTAAATCTAACTGTAGTGCATCACAGTCGCTTTGAGATTTGATGGTTTTGTAGATAATACTGTCATCGGCAAACAGTCTGAGCTTACTGGATGATAGGTATTCTGGTAGGTCGTTAATGTATACCAAGAATAAAACTGGGCCCAGAACTGTGCCTTGAGGGACACCTGAGGTGACTGGTGCTAGGTCAGATGACTCTCCATCCAGGACAACTGTTTGTGTTCTGTCATTTAAGAATGCAGAGACCCAGTTAAAAGTTTCTTTTTGGATACCGTAATAGTGTAATTTATAGAGTAATCTTTTATGGGGGACTTTGTCAAAGGCTTTGGCAAAGTCCATTATAATTAAGTCTATTTGAGTGTTGTTATTATTTGCTGCAAGTTCTTGAATGAATGAAATGAGTTGCGTTTCGCAAGATCTAGACTGACGGAAGCCATGCTGGAGGTCATACAGTATGTTGTTCTTTTCAAGATGGTTGATGATGTGTTTTGTGATCATATGCTCCATAAGTTTACAGGAAATACATGTCAATGATATAGGGCTGTAATTTTCTGGTTTATATTTTTCCCCTTTTTTGAATGCTGGTGCTACATTGGCGTGTTTCCAGTCTGATGGTGTAATGCCAGTTTCAAGAGATGTTTTAAAGATAAGTGTGAGAATTGGAGCTGTTTGGTCTTTGAGTTCTTTAAGTATTCTGCCGCTGATGTTGTCTGGGCCAGTTGGCTTATGTGGATTTATATTGTGTAGGAGTTTCTTGACACCAGGTAAGGATATTTCAAGTGGTGTTATCACAGGGTGTGAGCTAGGACCTTTGTCTGGAATGGTGTTATTTGATTCTGTTGTAAACACTGATTGGAATTGTGTGTTGAGGATGTCTGCCTTTTGCTTTGTGTCGGCTATTAATTGTCCCTCTTTTTTTAGAGGTGCAACACCGGTGTTATCTGTGCGCAGTGATTTAATAAAGGCAAATAGCTTTTTTGGTTTAGACTGATTGTTGAATTGTTGGTCTGGTTCATTTATGGGTAGGTCTAAGATCATTTTTTCAATATAACCCAAGTATGCAGTTCTTTGTTCTTTTTGTACTTGTTTTTTCAGATGTCGGTACTTTTCAGCATACTTGATGTCTTGTTTCATTTTATAATAGAGCTTGTTTTTTCTATTGATCATTTTCCTTAGATTGTTGTGAATCCAAGGTAGTCTGTTTTTGTATGTTAGGAACTTATGGGGAATGTTGTTTTCCACTGATTTTGAAAGATTCGTTTTAAATGTGTTCCACATGTCATTTACATTTGTTTTGTCCTCTAGTGAACTTGGCCACGTATTTTCAGTGGAAAATGTTAGTAAAAATTTCCAAATTTTATGAAAATTGTTAAAAATTGACTATAAAGGGGAAAAAACTCCTTAGGCGATCGATTGACCATTTTGGTCATGTTGACTTATTTTTAGGTCTTACTTTGCTGCACATTATTTCTGTTTACAGTTTATCTCTATATATAATGATATTCAAGATAATAACAAATTAGAGGCTCTTAAGAGCCTGTGTCGCTCAAAGGAAACAGATGGATTCATGACAAAATTTTGTTTTGGTGATGGTGATGTGTTTGTAGATCATACTTTACTGATCATTCTTGCTACTTACAATTTGCTCTATCTGTAATGAACTTGGCCCTTTAGTTACAGGGGGAAAGATTTGGTAAAAACTTACAAAAATTTACCAAATTAATTAAAATTGTTAAAAATCGACTATTTTGGTCGTGTTCAATTTATTTGTAGATCTTAATTTGCTCAGAGACATATAGTGTATTATATGTCTCTGATTTGCTGAACATTATTGCTGTTTATACGGTTTATCTCTATCTATAATAGTATTCAAGATAATAACCAAAACCGGCGAACTTTTTTTGACAGTACGATGTACATGTATCGAGTACTAGCACCATTAAGTCATGCTAAATTACTGAAATCTTCACAATTCTAGCATTTTGGTTAAAATTTAGACGGTTTCCGTGTTAAACGAAAGTGGCCGCATTCGTGTTCATCCAAATTATTTAAATGTAAGTTGTATTTGATGATAATACATAACGTATATAAAGGTTGAGGATGAACATGAATGCGGCCACTTTCATTTTTGACAAAACCCATCTTAAAAGTGACATTTTTCGACATATTTGGTAGATTTTTTCATATTTGAGCTTGAACCGGAGCGTTTTTAATGACTAAATTAGTTAAAATCTTTCACATAAATTAATTGCATCAAATAAAATAGACACTTAAGTGTTTAAAAAATGGTCAACATCTTTCGTCAGATGAACCTGAAATTTAAGGCCAAAATCGGTCCTTACCGGACCTACTCCTTTCAACAGATGCTGCCATATATACCACTTATATAAAAAAATAAGGAGATGGGATATGCTTTTTTTTTGCGTCTACATCACTTTTCAAAACTACAGATATATTAAATTCAACTTTCCTAGAATAGCTGCTGCCAACAGACTTGCCTGCATTAATTGTCTTTACAATATATATCGGTATTTATTTTTATATGTACTTTACACCATTACACGGCGGGTTTCTCTGTATATACAATTCCTTGATCACATATCTGAAGAAAACGTGAAATATGACCTTCTTTTGACCGACAAAAAAGCATGACTCTATACTAATCGCTATTTTTCTAGAGCCGATAAAATAGCACCTAAGAGAATAGTTTGTCGCAGCCGGCAAAATTAAATAGCCACTTCTTTTTATAAACCGATTAAAAGATCCGTCCCGTAATGGAGACATAACCACATCCGTCATTCCGTTCGAGTAGTATTATGATCCAAAAATTTTGGAAGAAAATTAATTAGATTTCATAAAAATAGTTGCTTCAAATATTGAATTTTCAATTGTTTGTTCATCCTTGATTTTATACTCATTCTTTTAATATACAAAATATTTTTTTCCGGTGAAAGAAAAAGAAAAAAATATTAATTTGCATGTGGATCATCACGCCCATCAAATCATATGATAATCGACAAACTAACTTGAAAATGGTTTCGTGTCCTATTTGTGGACCAAAGCTGTCCATTTGTTGTACAGTACTTAGTATTTGGGGTGTTGTTATGTTGGTAAGTATTTGATGAAAGTCGTTCGTAATCAAAATATAAAATAAAAAATGTAAACAAATGCTAAACTGATATCTTTGTGCATACCGTTGCCATTGATGGCATAAACTCACAGGCACTTGTTTCTGAACTAATGCCTGTACAACTGGCCATCCAACGTAACTATTCAGATTCAGATGACAGACTGCCATATATTATAATATCATGATATCTTCCTTATGTACATGTTATTGAATGTAAATATGTACCGGTAATTTGAATTCCTCCATTTTTCAAAGAACCCCTCCAAAGTTTCAAGGGTACTGTGGAATCCATGTACACTTCCTATCGGGATTAATGGAGATGTGTCACTTACATTTGATTATGAAATTATTTACAAGGACAATTAATCCCCACCCAACACAAGGTGAGTGGTAGGACACCAGGAAGTCTGTTATTATGCGGCAGAAACAGACAAACCGGAGAGATATCAGAAGATTGATCTCCAGGTCTAAGTAGGGGGCATCTTTGACCAACCGAGTACCCAAATAAAAGTACCCAGTCTAGCTTAAACTCTGGTCTGGGTGAAAATCATGTCATAAATTTATAGCATATTTCTTAGCTGATGGTTTATTTATATATATACTGCAGCTGTGCTATTTGAGCAGTCAAATTGCATTGACTGTATACATGTATTCATATGTCATATACAGTCCATGACCGTATATCACCTTGTATATGACGTTGACAATAGGTTTACGTAGAGTTTTATTTATGACGTCAATAAAACATACAGGTTTGCGGAAATTTAACGTCGTCCAGACGTCCGCTTCAGATTAAGAAATGATGTTTTTTACCCAAAATACTTCATTTAGAACATTTTTAATAGTTGCAGTATATAAAGAATAACCATACATTGTCTCGAATTATCAATTTGTTATTTGCACTCGGCTCGAAACAGGTAGAAATGCTTGGCACAGCCTCGCTTTCTACCTGTTTCTAAGCCTTGTACAAATAACTTTGATATTTCTAGACAATGTATGGTTATTCTATATGTATTCAATGATATTGAATACATATTAAAAAAGACATTGAACATGTTGAAAAATGAGGGGCACGAATAAAACTATATACTTTAATTTTCTAATTAAGTTCTAAATAAATTCTTCATAGAAACAAGGATTGAAATGTTGTGTTTGGGACAGACGACATTTCGTAATTTTAAAAGTTCAATTTTGGCGAGAATCCTAGTCATAAAGAAGCATGGATATTGAGCACGTGTACACTGTATAACATGTACAATCAGATAATAGCTTATTAGTGACAGATCCATGTGTATTGCGATCATCAGATTTTTACGAGAAGAGTCTCACTACTTAAGGTCACTTGAATATGGAAAATATGTCAGTGAAAATTGCTTCCTGGAAGCAAGCAATTATAAAACAGTAAACTACTTCTAGTCATGCTAGTTGTGTCCAAATTAAAGAATTTTCTTCAGAAAAAGTATATGAACATGAGTTTTATTGAAGTTTACTAGAAATGTTACATTCATAATGCTTAAAACCATGCAAAAAAAAAAAACAAAGCAAGAAACAGATTCTTCTCATTTTTTTTTTTAATAATGGATATCATATATATCATTCAAATAAAATTATAAAAAGGCAGCAAGGGTACTATAAACATGTTACATTCTGATGAAAATTTGAAGAAAAAAAAACACCTTAATAGACAATTTCTACGTCACACAGTTACATTTACAACAAAATTTATGTCAATAAAAAACCCACTGATCTGAGTCCTAATCTCCTGACCAAAATTTCCCAATCTCCTGATCTGAGTTTCACAGTCCATCACATGTATGAACTTTTCTATCATCATGATCATTGCCAATATATATTCACTTTTTATCATCCTTGATGTATGCCATAAACAGAAGACATCAATTAATTGATACCTATCACCTGTTTATTATTTAATCAAACTGTTATCACTTGTTAATAAGTTTGTTGTCCAAGTCTGTAAGTCAAAATCTACACATATTGCAATTTCATAATCTGGTATTGTCTGTTACACAGGATATATGTTCTGTACACTATGCTTTTTACATTTTCAAAAACATTGTAGAAAATGGGATTTATGAACTCCCTTCCGAAGTTTCACATGTCACATGCATGTGTATTAGTCTTACAAAATCATGAAAATTTGAATCTTCCTACTGTTCAAGTTTCTGTTTCTCTCAGTCATGTCAGTACTGTAGTTATTTCTCAAAGACAAAAATACATTTCAGCACATCGCAATTGACAAATCTGATGAAGACTTTATTATGCAGATGGTACTCTAACAATTAATATGATGAATTATAAATATATAATAAGTTTTGCTGTAGTGACTTGACCAGGGTTTCTGATAACATGAATAGTTCTGGGCTCTGGCAAAATGTCATCATTTCATATTAACATGATTAAGAAAATAAGCTGTTCAGATGGTTTCCAAATACATGGTACAATATTTTTACTAAAATAGATAACCAGACGACTGTTACATATAACATGTATAAAATATTATTGAAAACTATGTTAAGTTCAAATTGGTAAACTCAAACAAAAATAAAATCATGAAAATATTTATCAAATAACCACAAACTCTTACATGTCTTACATGAGAGGCTTGCAGAGACAAGCACATATTTTATTGTAAATATAAGTATAATATTGTGGAAAGTTCATATAAATACACAGCTATTAAGCAGCTTGTACTGGTTTTCCCAAACCAGTGGTCTACAAATCTGAAAATAAATAATAAAATTGATAATATTATTTATTTGGCAAAATGCTATTGTACACTTTGACTGCAACGGCTCGAATGACTTTAAACCACCTGAGTTCACTCATGCATGAGCTCAATATCTCAATCGAACCAATCTTACTATAATTAACCAAACACACGTCAACTTTAAACAAACACCATTTTAAATTTACATGTTTGATTTTGAACAACTTTGATAAATACATTTCTAAAATAAGCCATTATATATGTTAACATGGGATAAGGCGATAAAGAAATTGGAGTAACCTTCCTTTGTATATGATTTTATTTGCCTTCTATTCATAATGTTCATTGGTCATTTTGCCTTTACAATGCAATGTTTTAACTTTATTTTTTATTTGCCAAATGCTATCTTAACCATTTTGACAGTGATTTAGTCTGTTGACATGGTTAAGGAATCGCCCTGTTAGTTGTGTTCTTTATAATACAGTCATGACAGTCCTGCATTGTTTGAAGACATTATTATTTCCCTTTCATTGTAAAGAATTATCATTTATCATGTTTGTTTATACTTTCAGGCTTTGTTAGGCGTGTTCTTCAGAATACACAGTCCTGCATTGTTTGAAGACATAATTATTTCCCTTTCATTGTAAAGAATTATCATTTACCGTGTTTGTTTATATTTTCAGGCTTTGTTAGGTGTGTTCTTCAGAATTCACAGTCCTGCTTTGTTTGAAGACATAATTATTTCCCTTTCATTGTTTTGAATTATCATTTATCGTGTTTGTTTATACTTTCAGGCTTTGTTAGGTGTGTTCTTCAGAATACACAGTCCTGCTTTGTTTGAAGACATAATTATTTCCCTTTCATTGTTTTGAATTATCATTTACCGTGTTTGTTTATATTTTCAGGCTTTGTTAGGTGTGTTCTTCAGAATTCACAGTCCTGCATTGTTTGAAGACATAATTATTTCCCTTTCATTGTAAAGAATTATCATTTACCGTGTTTGTTTATATTTTCAGGCTTTGTTAGGTGTGTTCTTCAGAATTCACAGTCCTGCTTTGTTTGAAGACATAATTATTTCCCTTTCATTGTTTTGAATTATCATTTATCGTGTTTGTTTATATTTTCAGGCTTTGTTAGGCGTGTTCTTCAGAATACACAGTCCTGCATTGTTTGAAGACATAATTATTTCCCTTTCATTGTAAAGAATTATCATTTACCGTGTTTGTTTTTATTTTCAGGCTTTGTAAGGTGTGTTCTTCAGAATTCACAGTCCTGCTTTGTTTGAAGACATAATTATTTCCCTTTCATTGTAAAGAATTATCATTTACCGTGTTTGTTTATATTTTCAGGCTTTGTTAGGTGTGTTCTTCAGAATTCACAGTCCTGCTTTGTTTGAAGACATAATTATTTCCCTTTCACTGTATTGAATTATCATTTATCGTGTTTGTTTATACTTTCAGGCTTTGTTAGGTGTGTTCTTCAGAATACACAGTCCAGCATTGTTTGAAGACATTCCAATGACAGAAAAAGAGTGGGAACATAATAACCATACACAATCATTCCTCCATGAAAAATATGAACAAGCTGGGCTCAACTGTTTTATAGCTGCAGGAATATACGTCCTCTTCTTTTTCTTTTCCTGTTTTCAACAAAGAATGAATGCCAGATCTAGTAATATAATAAATTAAACATATGAATCCTGATCAGCAATTAGATGAATCTTTAAAATGGACACCCAAGACACTAGTTTATGAAAGGATCCAATGAAAATATTTCATGTATGAAGTGATATGGGACATTTAATATTTATAATTACAATGTCAAAAGTAATTGCAACATTTACTGGTAATTGTAAAAAAAAATCACATTTTGTAAATTATTTCATGACTTCCTTAGAATTTTAAAATCTTGTAATATAATGAATCTTTATAAAGATATACATGATTTATGAATCATTATTAAAAGTGAATATTTTATCAGCTATCTAAAAGCATTGCACCTTACAAAATTCCTACATCAACATGTTCATATCTTCTATTTATAGAAAATTTGATGTATGACAATGATGACAAAGTTTTTAACTTAGACTTTGTTAAGTACATGTCGATCTGCTCATTGTTGAAGATCATATAGTGATTCCAAGATGTTCATGTTTTGGTGGTCTGATCTTTCAAATTATCGATTGTTTACTTCTTTCTTTGAGTATAGATTTGCAAGGAGGTGATGCACTCATAGCAGGGTATATTTTATCATGTTAATGCACACATTTGTGCTGTATTTGAAGTTTATGAAATTCCCCCTTTTTTATATTGATTTGTACAAATGTATATATTTTCCAAATGGAATATTGATAATTTGAGAATTGTTTTCTGTTATCTTGGACTCTTGGGACTTTTTTTAGGTTACAAGTCTACCTTCTCATACTTCTCAATAAACTATACCAAATTCTCTTCATGTTCATATCTTGATAACTTCAAGTTGTGGATTAGAATATCAAAAAATGTATTAAAATTTTGGAGACTATTCAACAATAGTTATTTACCAGTAAGTCAAAGATCAAAACAAATCTTTACAAGGTAATATCAATTCATGTTTTCAACAAACATGACAAACTGTTATCAAATCATTAATGAATAGGAAAACAATGGGTGACTTTGTGGTAGCCAAATTCTATTTAAAAATTAGGAATACCTTGAAATTTATCAAATATACAGAGCACTGTTCTTCATCTAGATGGTTTCTCAAAGTCTGTATATTGTTAAAATCAATGTGTTGATTCATGTAAAAAAATGATTTGAACTTGTATGTATGATGAGTGTTTATGTTGTATGTGAATAGTAGAGATTAGGGAAATCCAAAACTATGATAAACAGATTTTTTTTTATTATAACATGAGAGACTTTAGTTATTAAATGAATGAGATAATATTATGTCTGAAACATTCCAAGTTGTTTTTATGTATAACCATGATAGCTTTCAATTCATAATAGCAAGATAAAAAAAAATATATGGATTTTTCATGAATTTTTAAAAGGTACATGTAGTCATGAAAAGAAAAACTTCAATCTAATTATAATGTATATCTCAAATGAAACAGACAAAACAACAAAGCGTACAATAAAAACTAATCATAAAGTTATTTATATAGTTAATATATAATATTCAGATTTCTTGTTGTATGAATTTATTATATACTTGATGTATAGATATGATGAGCTAGAATAAATGATAATATATTATATAAAATAGTTTTATTAAGATCAGATGAACTTATTTGGAGAGAGCAAATTATGTAAGTTTTATTAATATAAGAACATGTGGTACAAAATGTGCTACATGTTTTGCCAATAAGACTGCTCTCCGCCAGAGACTCAATAGTTTAGATGCTAACAACTAAAGGCCAACTTACAGGTTGCACTTTGTAAATACAGCTGTTTCTCAAACCAAGCCTCTTTTAGGGAGAACTTGATTATGCATAGAAAATTAATTTTGTTTACACACTGGTTCCCAGTTATGCTCTAATCTCACCAGAGACATAACTTGAGACTGTTACCAGTAAATATAAATGTGCATATTGTTAATATTGAAATGAATGGTAACCCTTTATTCGAGGTAGGGGTAATAAAGAAAATTTGTGTTAGTTTAAACTCTGAGAAAATCAGGTCATATAAAGATTGAAAATATGCCGCACAGCAATATATTTTGATATTTGAAAAAAATTGTAGTGCATATGAACTTTCAATTCTAGGATAATTCAAAACTTCATAGTAAAAGTGGTACAGTTTTAGCCGTAAAAGGAGTTCCTATGGGAAATTGCATTGTCAATATTTACAGAAATGCAACCTACAGTTATCAACAATGTGCAAAACCCATAAGTCATAGAAAGCCATAAAAAAAGCCTTGAAATTACAATTGCAAAACATGAGAAAACTGATAACTTATTGATGTACAAAACAATATACATACTTTTTGCCAATTTTGGTATAATTCTCTGTTGATTTGAAATCTTCAAAATGACTACAAAATCTCATAAATATCAAAAATGTTTATCAAGTCAAATTTATTTATTGCATGTAAGTCACTTGATCAAAAACAGTAAATTACCATTATTGAAGTAGTTGCAGGTTTAGACTATTTTAACATTATTTTATGTGTCAAATATTTTTATCTCGTAAAACTTATGAATCAATCCAAACCAAACTTAAATCCTAAAGTCCTCAATTGCCTTTCTTTCACTTGACTGACGGGAAAAGCTGTTTATTTAAAAAAGCCAAAAATAAATGTCTCCTTGTGTATTGGATGTTTTTACCAGGGGTTGAAGTCATAAAACTTTTCTCATTGCTCGGAGCACAAAAATCATGCTCGAAACATGAAATCCAGTTATTTGATTGGTTGATTTTTGAGTCTGGGTACAAAAATCGTGCTCAAAAATTTTATGACCGCAAGCCCTGGTCAGCATTTCAGGAAGTAACTTCCTTGCTGCGCTTTCATTATGAAACTGAAGAGTTTTCTTATTGTCCTGAGTTTTATCTCTCCATGTCAGAATCAACAGCATAACATAGAAATGCAATTACTGGAAGCGGCATCACCAATTTGTTTATTTTGTGATAAGTGGTTTAAATCAATTAGATTCGACATGCAGTTGTATAAATATTGGCACATCTCATTTTCATGTAGACTAGAAGTCCATGCCCATTGGTCATGGTCTATTGACTTACAAACTTTTGAATGGTTTATATGTTACAGCTTGTGATGAGGTTAGTTAAAAAAAACCACTAATGATACTTAAGTGATAATTGGTATGCAGTTGTACAAGTGTTTTTCCAAATCTTTTTCATGGAGATAACTTGGCTCCTTTCTTTCAAGTGTATTGACTATGTAACCTTTGCATAATTTACATTTTTCGATTTGTGATTAGGTCAGTATAATGACACTATAAAGGGAATCACTAATGATAAGTAAATGATGAATGGTATGCGGTTGCACAAACATTGTTACCAGTGGTGGATCTAGGTGGTTCATTGGGGGTTTCAACACCCTTTTTTTGGATGATGAATGACAATTTCAGTGGGGACATATGATTAGAATCCCCCATTTATCCTGGTGGACCCCCTTTTTTTTAAATTGGCCAGATCCGACACTGTTAACGAGATAACTTGGATCTGTCCCTTCTGTCATGGTTATTGGCTCTGAAACTTTTGTAGAACTTACAAGTTAAAGCGTTTGTGTTTAGTTAAAATTTTGTATGCAGCTGTAAAAGCATTGACATATCGCTTTTCAATGGAAATTATTTGGCCCTGTTATCTTATTTATAGTCTATTGACTTTGAAACAGCACGGCTAATTCATAGCCCCATTGCTTTCTACCACTACAAGCATTCATAGCTACTTCGTCTCAAGTTGGAATAAATTCGCAATCATTTCATTAAACTCAACCTGACTTTTGCTGAAACAAAATCAAAATACCTTTTAAAGGGGCACTAGCTGTCAAATTCATGTTCTCAGATTTGACTCAAATTTTCATTTTTGATTTAGATAAACAATATAAAACATTAATCCAAATTATAAAAGTCTAACTGAATAAACAATCTACAGGACATGTGCTCAATGGTTATCAAAGATACCAGGATTATAATTTAGTACGCCAGACGTGCGTTTCGTCTACCTTAGACTCATCAGTGGCGCTCATATCAAAATATTTATAAAGCCAAACAAGTACAAAGTTGAAAAGCATTGAGGATCCAAAATTTCAAAACGTTGTGCCAAATACAGCTAAGGTAATCTATGCCTGGGATAAGAAAATACTTAGTTTTTCAAAAAATTCAAATTTTTGTAACCAGGAAATTTATAAAAAAAAATGACCACATTATTGATATTTATGTCAACACCGAAGTGTTGATTACTGGGCTGGTGATACCTTATAATGCGTAGTTTCTTTTCATGTGTGTCTTAATCTTGACGCCATCGTATTAACTGTCGAATTGACTTCCAAAGACCTCTGATTGTCATATATAGAGATATTAATAGAAAGCCATGGGACTCGTGCAATTGGATTTTTCTAGGCCTGTTTGATTCCATAAAGATTAAATATGTGTGTTAATTATCGTTTTTACCTGTATAAAAATCCTTTTTTGTGGATCGAATCAGTCAATCAAATGATTTGCCTCTGTTTAACTTGCAATATGTTAACATTATTTTTCTTTTAATAACCGAACACGCATAATGCATGCGTTATCCATCTCTAGGAAAGGGATCAAAAATGAATTTTAATACTCGAAGTAATGAGATACTGACACAAACAAAACCATCTTCAACATGCACTATTCATTATGATTATCTTCCGATACTAATCCTGTTTGAGCGGATAATGAAAAAAAAAGATTAAGCCGGAATTAACATTTAAATGTCAGAGAAAAATATAACAAGCTTGAAAGTCAAGTTAATTAAATGTTGAAGTATATTTGCATAGCGGTATCAGAGAATATCAGGTTAATAATGTCAATTCGCCATATAAATATATTCCGACGCTAGTTACTACTTTGTCTTGCAAATGATCTTTAAATTGACGTTTTATTTTGTTGTCAAAAAAGCTTATATTCAATTTTCTCTTTTTTAACTGAGCTTATGTAGCCCCATAAGATTTATACACGATTTTAAAGTCAACTTATTTATATATAATATACTAAAGATGAAGTAATAAAATTGATTTATGACTGCAACAAAAACAAATACGAGATTATATAGAGGTAATACAGAGACGATAGCTTTATTTTGGCATTCATCATAAGCCAAAAGAGCAAGTAATAAATCACTTGTTTCCAAAAAAAAAAAAAGAACTAACTAAATAAATTATACACAAGTTACTATCATTTCATGGACCTCATTAATATGGGATTGTAATTTATTTATATAGTATTCCAACAATAACATTCCCTGTCGCTTTCATCTTCTTAAATTTGTAGGTGGTATGAGCTTATAAAAGTGGCTGCCAGCTTAAGTCTGATGTATGAGTAGGGTTTATTTGAATTCGTCTTCAAGCCGCAAAATATTTTATATACATATACCCATGGATTGTTTGAGACAACCAAGGTCATAAAATAGATACAATAACCACATACAGTTACAAGCGTAAAATCAGACAGGGACTCACCCCCTTATACATATAATACAAAGCTAAAATTACAATCATTTATTTGTCAAAATATGGCATACTTACTCTTAATTTTCAGGGCTATCCCCCCTCCTACACACATAAAATCATAAGCCTACGCATGAAACCTGTAAGCGGTCTAAACTCAAGGCTATCCCCTCCTACACACACATAAAATCATAAGCCTACGCATGAAACCTGTAAGCGGTCTAAACTCAAGGCTATCCCCTCCTACACACACTTAAAATCATAAGCCTACGCATGAAACCTGTAAGCGGTCTAACCTGAACCATACTTTTTGACAGATTTTAAAACACCATCAACATGCAAAATAGTTAGCAATGGTACCAAAACAAACTCGTAAAGATCGTTTTTTGACACATAACCCACACTGCCTTATATTATTTTCTGAAAATAGGTTTCGCCTGACATATCTAGAAAATTTCATTTTGTAAGATTGTTTAAAAGGAATCTTGCGGAACGTTATGAAAAACAAGCAGCCACAGATTGAAGAAAGAACTATTCATCCTATTCTATAATAATAAATCTACCAGTTTATGGAGGAAAGAACATATTTATGATGTATTGAAATGTCAGCCCAGGCTATACATGTAGGTGTCTATAATGATATTACAAGATCATGTAACTTTTGATTTAAAGTTCTTCTCGAAAAAAATCGATAAATTTATTTTTGGAAAGATAAATAATATAGTTACAGACTTTATCAGGAACATACTAAAAATGTCTGAATATTCGGCACTGATCGAACCATTTGACAAATTGATTTGTGTTCGAATAAACTTTAGATAACGAACTTAAACATGCTGGTAGTTTGGAATAAAGCGATGTTAAGTGCATGTTTTAAAGTAAACTACGAATAATTTGTATCTAGCACTGAGGGCACAACTTACGTTTGTTAGGCAGATCTATATTATGTTCTATAGTTAATGTTTGTAAGCAATGTTGGATTTGAAAAAAAACCTGAAATTTTGAAAATGAGCATTAGTTGTTAAATGCATTTTCATTAATTTGACTCAAATTCTCTTATTTGATAAACAACATACTAAGACGTATATTCAAATGGCAAAAAAAATATAAAATGAACTATTTATGATGCATGGACTCGATAAATGTATTAACATGGCGTGTTTATGGTCTAGGCGCCATCTAACTAACCACCGATATGCCATCTGTAGACTGGTAGCTAACGTACAACCCGATATAAACATAAACATAGATATAAATTCGGAGCGAACTCATGGAATTTGATTTTGTTCAGGTATGTTAGATTTCATACTAAAGGTTTGAAAAAAAAATATGTTAATAATCGTTTTTACCTGTATAAGAATGAGTGTTTGCTTTAATACTAATGTTGGCATTCTTTTCTTTTCAAGAGATAAAACACCTATTTAACGCGTAACCCATCTTTAGCTGAAATGTTCAATCTAAGTTGACATGAATACGGATTTAATGAAGACGAATTAATTACTTGCAAGTGATTAATTCATTAGTGATGTTTTCTTTGCTTATTTTGACAAAACCAAACAAAAGAGACTGCGAAAGTTAATTTTAAATTCACAATTTCACTTTCACTAATGATTGAATAAAAGAAAATCATATTTTAATTTTTCTTGTCCATTTTATTGCATATATAAATATAGTTTTTTTCAATTCCGTAACTAATAAGTGTAAGGTAAGACACATGTCATGCATCCAGTTTAATCAGTACCCATTTTAAAGAAAGACGATTTTCATTTTACCAAATTTAAAATATTCTAAAGGATAATGTGCGAGACCAGAGATTTTTCTTTAAAAAAAAGCTTTTAAAAAATATGAAAATTCGTTTAAGGCTGATATTGGTGACATAAGTTAATTTTCTAATCTCATAATCAAAGTATTGATAAACTTTGTACAAAAGCCACTTTCTGAATAAATTTGCATGTCTAATATTTTATCACGATCAGAAACAAAATAATGTAACGATTTACTGATTGATAAGTTGGCAAATGATAATAGATTAATACATAAAAGATGATCTGCACACCTAGAAGATGAAGTGGTCAAATTGAGAAAATGTATATCTTTTTCCTTTCGAAACTAATACCTGAATATATATATGAAATTAAATTAAAAATACTAAGCTTAAGCACAATTTTTATTTTTTCTACAATTTATTTATAGATATACGTCATTTTTACAGACTCTATCAATAACATATTCATGATACAGTATACATAACAACAGAAATTTCTGAATAATCCAAATTTCTATCCATTTGATAAATGGATATGTCTTCAAATGAAGCTAATTTTACAAAGGTCTCCTAGTTTCGCTTACTAGCTTTTTTTTGTAGCATAGTCATCCACGCAGCCCAAGTCACAAACAAAACAAACTGCAGCTTTTTGTTTGGTCAGATAATTTTTAGTCCAGATTGGCAAAAATGATGGCTATGACTTCTGTATCCCGAGATATGTAGTGATTATTGTTGATACATTATGGAATATGAAGGATAATATAGAGAGATCAAGAGAAATAGAACAATACGGATATGGTAAATACCAATCGTAAAATGAAATGTCTTCTATAAATTCTAAATAACACTTATATTGTGAATGAAATATTGATTCAAGTCCTGTAGCATGAAATTGCAGTTTATAAGTCAGCTGCAGCTAAAGTCTGTATAAGTATTAAGCAGATGAACGCAAAGGTTTACGAAAGAGTATAGTGAATATGACATGTTCATTAGAATTGACATACAAGATATAACAGATCCGGCAAGGTAAAAAAGTATCTATAACACTAACCATTATCTATATCAAATGTTTGTGTGTGTTAGAAAAATGCTCATCTTATTTTTGATACGCAGACGGCTAAATCAATTTTAATGTTGTGTTTTTGTTGTGTCGTAGTTCTCTTCTTATATTTGATGTGTTTCATTCAGTTTTAGTTTGTTACCCGGATGATTTTTTTTGCTCAATCGATTATGAATTTCGAACAGCAGTATTCTACTGTTGCCTTTATCTATGTATTTTCTAACCATTACACCAATATTGATATTGACTTGTCTTATTGTTGATGTATATTTTGTTGGACTTTCGTCTAAATCATAACAATGTAAAACAAAATATCTTGTGCATACTAGTATATCTATTGTTGCTTTAATGTACAATGTCCAATTAAAAGAATCTGAGTAATTGCATTCCCAAGACGAATATATCCCTTACCATTTGTATCAGTTCATTTTCAGATTTAATGATACTATATAGATAAAGGAAGATGTGATATGAGTGTCAATGAGACAACTCTCCATTCAAATAACAATTTATGAAAGTAAACCATTATAGATCAAGGTACGACCTTCAACACGGAGCCTTGGCTCACACAGAACAAGAAGTAATAAATGGCCCCCAAAATTAGTAATGTAAAACCAATAAAACTGGAAAACCAACGATCTAATCTATATAAAAACGAGAAACAAGAAACACGTATGAACTACATAAACAAACGACAACAACTGTGCATCAGATGCCTGACTTTAATAGGACAGGTGCAAACATTTGCAGCGGTATTAAACGTTTTAATGGAACCAAACCGTCTCCCTTTTATATTTTTATATTAATTTTGTATCAATGTCTCAATATTTCTGTATATTATTACACTGTTTGTTCATCACACGCATCATTTAATCATGTAATCTATGACTAGTCATTCATTATGTTTTTATAATGCGGAATATATTTTTTATCTAAGGATTTTTCTTTTGCAACTCAGATAATAAAAAAAAATTAATGTCATGTCTGTCATATTGTTTTTGTTAAGTTTTTTTGTTATGAATTACGCCGTTAGTTTTCTCAATGGAATTGTTTCATATTTTTTATGTTGGGGTCTTTTATAGCTGACTGTACGGTTTAGGAACTTTTCATAGTTGAGGGCAACCATATCTCATTGAACTATTTTTAACCTAAAGAGAAAAGTTAAGGTGATTTAAGAATGGTTTGTTTCCTTTTTTACTTGTTTGATAGCACCTAAAAATAAAACGGTTGAGAAGATACATTGAATGTACAATTAAATATCACTTAAAGAAACATACAAGAACTCTTTCCGAAATTCAACTTTTGTTTTTGCTTCCATTAATTTCTAGGAAAAGATGCATATTGATTTAAATTGTAATTATTTTGTATGTTAAGGTTTCAAGTTACAGTTTAATTACATATGAAATGGAATTACGCGCAAAAAAATTGTATAAAATAAGTCGAATGTCTCTAATTCGTAACTTCCTACTGCGTTTCTATCCCAGTTTTGTCGAGGATGAAAATCTTCTATCAGTAATGGTGTTATATTTGTAATGACAAATTGGACAAATATTTGCAGCTTGCAAGAAAGGTAAAGGTAATCGATTAAGGATATCTCTTTAATGAAGTAGTTGATGTATGTTAAGAACTACTGAAAGCTGTGTGGTCTGTTATGTTTCTATTGCTTATTGAAAACATTTCATATTTTCACTTTGTTCGTAAGACTGTGTTGAAGATCTGTACATTGTAAGAATGCTAATTACACAAAATATCATACTCCCTGACATCTGAGCTAAAAGTTTTCGTCGACTTCAAAGAAGAGTCTTACCAAGATTTAGAGGACCCCTAATTGTTTATCCCCCACTTTCAATATGAGTAAGATCATCTATTTAATTGAACCTTCATGTTGTATCCATGTCGCATTATTGCTGTGTATTATTTTGTTCATCAATGAATCTTTTTGTCAGCTTACAAGACTAGTATCTACGTTTGCGAATTTATTCAGCAGATAAAAAGAACATTTTTTAAATATGTTATTATGATGCAAATATGTGTAACATTTAATGTCATGTTTTAGATAATGATTTATCTGAAGACCTGCTGAACCTGTTATGTCGATCACGAAAACACTCAACTCAAATTGAAGGTTTGTAAAATTTTGTTGGATTTTATTTTGTATGTAGATATAAGAAGATATTTTACATAAAATTAAGAATGGAAATGTATACATGTATATCATTTCTTTTGATTTTCAAAGCATTCAAGTTTTATATTTCATTACACCGAATAAAAAATATTCAAAGCAGACTTTTTCTAAAAATGATTTTTACTAGTTTAAGGACCTTTTTTTATTTACTATGATTTAAATAAGTGCAATTCATTTTTGTTTTAATTTACTCTTAGGATTTACAAGGAAAACCCTTCCTGCATTTACTGCATCGCTGACAGCAACAAAAGCACTTGGAGCAAGAGAATTTATAAAGTTTGACAAAGTCTGGCTGAACACGGGGGATATTTATAGTCCATCAACAGGCGTGTTCACAGTACCAATGGATGGTCTATATTTGGTGTCAAGTTCTTTGATGTCTGTTAAAGGAAAACATCTACACTGTCACATGTGGAGGAACGGTCAGTCCAATGTCGGAGCGTTTGGTACAGGGTGGTCTCAAGGGACTCTAAATGCTGTTATGGACTTGAAGAAAGGTGACACACTGTCAATACGTCACCACAATTCCAGTGGTGAGGATGTTTAAGGTGGACACTGGTCAATGTTCTTGGCGTACCTCATATCTGAATGAAAGAAATAATAAAAGTTGAACAATGCCTTTTTATATTTTGTCATTATTCTTGGCATGGTTGTCATATAAGGGCATACATTCATATAAAGATGTTTTTTTAATAGTATACAGATTAGCTAGTTGTAATAAAAACAAATGTTTTTGTTGATTCAAATTATTTACCTTTGTTTAACTTTAAATGATGGCATTATTTTCTTTTTAATAATTAAACACGCATAATGCATCCGCCAAGTGGTCAACATGTTTTTTTTTATCCTCGAAGAAACGAAGATACCGACAAAACCAAATTAAAACTATCTTCAACATGCACTATCCGTTATGATTATCTTTCGATACTAATCCTATTATTTGAGAGGATAATGAAAAGAAGGTTAAGCTGGACTTAACATTTAAATGTCAAAGAAAAATATAACAAGCCTGAAAGTCAAATAAATAATATGTTAAAAAAAATCGTTCGAAGCTAATTACTAGTTTGTCTTGCAAATGATCTTTAAATTGATGTTTTACTATATTGTTTAAAAATCTTTCATTCAATTTTCTCTTATTTTAACTGAGCTGATATAGCCCATAAGATAAACACAGGACTTTAAAGTCATCTTGTATATATGTTCCAGGCCATATGAGTATTTGGACCGTACGCGTACGGCCCGGACCGTATGCGTATACTCGTACGGTCCGACCATACGCGTACGGTCGGACCGCATGAGTATACGCGTATGGTCCAGTACGAACTGACCATACATGTTATTTGATCATATGGGTTAAACTAAAACAAGCGTTTATTAAAATCTTTTTTTATTAGTTTTACAAATTGTTATTGATAATTTATTACAATTAGATAGATAAAATGAACAAACGAACAATTGAAATTAATTATTTGTTTAATTGTATATCTGAATCCTATTTTGGTACTCTCGTCCAAGGTGAAACAATTCAAGTAACGTAATATTTTTCACATTTCCATGTATACTGTTATGCATGTTCCTTTGCATTTGCATGTTTTGGTAAAGTTGCTAAATATGCTAAAACAAATGTCCCCCACATTATGTTTACTTCAGATATCTTCAATTTCAGTTATCATAGTTCAATTAATGTACTACTGATCGACAAGAGATTACCAGATTTAATTAGCGTGACGTTTAAACAAAAGTTAAAATATAAAGTTTTTGTTTCTATTGCAATTGAACTTTTTTATATTAATTTGATAGTTAAGTTATGTTGATCTAACTATATGCATTTGTATCTAATAAACCTTTACCAACTTTTTAATATTAGTCAGACCGTACGCGTACGGTCCGACCGTATGAGTATTTTGAAAAGTACGCATACGGTCCAGACCGTACGCGTACGGTCCAAATACTCATACGGTCTGGAACATATATACATAATAAAGATGAAGTAATAAAATCGATGTATGCCTGCAACAAAGGTAATACGAGTTTATATAGAGGTAATGCAGAGATGATAGCTTTATTTTGGCATTTATCATAAGCCAAAAGAGCAAGTAATCAATCACATGTTAACAAAAAAAGAACTATCTATATACAGTATTCACAAGTTATTATCATTTCATGGACCTAATTTATCTGGGATTGGAATTATTCACCTAGTATTCCAACAATAACATTTCCATGTCTCTTTCCTCTTTTTGATGTTTGGGTGGTATGATCTTATAAAAGTGGCTGCCAGCTTTAGTCTGATATAAGAGCAGGGTATATATATATATATGTCTTTAAGCCGCAAAATAAAACCCAAGGTCATAAAATAGATAGAATAACCACATAAAGTTACAGACGTAACATCTGACACCCCTTAATAAATAGAATTAATATCTAAAATTACAAACCTTTTTTTGTCAAAATAAGATCTCCTTACTCTTAATTTTCACGGATATCCCCCTCTTACACACACATTAAATTATAAGCCCACGCATGAAAATTGTTAGCGGTCAAACCTGAACCCTACTTTTTGGCAGTTTTAAAAAAAAATACCAACATGCAAAAACTATTTAATCAATAAAATTGAGAAAGGAAATGGTGAATATGTCAAAACGACAACCACCCGACCATAGATCAAACAACAGCCGAAGGCAACCAATTGGTCTTCAATGTAGCGAGAATTCCCGCACCCGTAGGTGTCCTTCAGCTGGCCCCTAAAATATGCATAATACACGGAAACAAAATGAACCTGACATCAAAACTAAATAAGCCTATCAACTAAAACATAAATTATGTCCATTTCAAATCAGTCGAGTTTTCAAAATAAGTGAAAGGCAATTATTATAAAGATCGTGTTTTGACAAATACCCCACACTGCCTTTTATTATTTTCTGAAAAAAGGTTTAGCTTGGCATATCTAAAAAAATCACATTTCGAAAGATTCGTTATATATGGAATCTTGTGTGATGTTATAAAGAAGCCATAGATTGAAGGAAGAAGTATATCCTATTCTATAAAAAAATATTATATGGTTAATGTCCTCTGAAGATCATTATATATATATGATCAATTATATACTTAAGAATTGAATGCTTCTTTTTGTAAATTCATTGGTGGTGTAAAAGCGTTGACCGAAGTACATTTTGTATGAAACGCGGAAGCGCTTCATTCTAAAAATGTGCGCACGGCCAACGCTTTTACAACCCTATGACGTTACAAAAAGAAGCATTCAATACATAATTACATTTTTTTAAGCTCTGATCATGAAAACACGAATGTTATAACTTTTTTATTCAATTCACCTGTGCACTTTATTGGGACCACGTGTTTAACAGTTATCATGAATGAAAAGTTTTATTGACTGATGCAATTGCTTGACGAATAACATGTGTTGTGCAGTTAGCCAATCAAAATAAAGTATTATAATGAAACATACATCTAATGTAATTATATTAATATACAACTTAATTTGTGTTCGAATAAAGTTAAAAGGGCAACATGTCTCCTAGTTTCATTTTTTGTAGCATTTTCGATAATGAAGCCCAAGTTATATATGCATGTGATGTGTCTTTGGGCTTATATTTATATTTGAACGATGAACGAGAACATGCTGTTGGTCTGGTTTAAAGCTTTTTTAAAATAAATAAATTCACTACAAATTTGAAGAGCATTGATGAGACAAAATCCAAGTTTGGAAAGCAGATTTAAATCATATTCTATTATAAATGATTGTAAGTAAAATTGGACAAGAAATGGACCCTATCATTTTAAAGGGGCATTATCTGTCAAATTCTTGTTAACCGATTCAACTAAAGTTCTTATATTTTATATAATTAGTTATCAAAAGTACCAGGCTTATAATTTAATACGTAAGAAAATATATTAAGATGAACATCCAAAGTACAGAAAGTCTAGAACAAACAAAAACATGTTAAATGTGCTAACATTTCGTGTTTATTTTAGTCTATTTGCTATTTAAATAACCATCATGATGACCTCCAAAGTTAGTCAACGATCTCATAACTCGATATAGACATAGACGTGAATATGAATAGATAGCGAACTCGTGCAATTGAATCCTTCTATGTCGTTTAGATATCACTCCTGGATAGGTTTATAAATATGCTAATAATAGTTTTTGTTCACTTCTAATTTTTCATTAGCGATGTTTCTTTTTTTATTTTGACAAAACTGAACCAAACTTGTTGCTAAATGCGAATTTTTATATCACTATTTCACCTTCATAGATGATTGGAAAACACACGTAATATGTGCTTGCTTTATTTCGTGTGTCCCTTTAAATGCCCCCATAAAACCTATTTTTTTCAATTTCCTTAGTAATAAGTATGAGATAAAACATTCTTTTTGAAGTAACATAAACATAATGCAATCACACACAATGTGATCTAACTGATACTTGTATACGTCCAATCATAATCATAAATTGACGTCATCCATTCAGATATCGTTTAAGTGAAACAGATAAAAAAACACATTTGCTAACAAAATGATAATACACAGACACAAAATAAAACTGCAATCGAATGATTTTTCCAAATAACAAAACATTATTAATGTACAGTCTAAATAGGCCGAGTTTTGAAAAACATGTAAAAGCAAATTTTTCTTAATATCATATTTTGATCTTTAAATGTATTTGGATTCACTGTTGTTTATTTCTGAATTTATGAAACATACCAAACACGTAGTCAGACTTTTAAGTTTTCTGAAAATATATTATATTCGATATATTAAGAAAATACCTCGTAAGATTCTTTATATATGGAATCTTGCGTAACGTTATAAGATATAAGAAGCCATAGATTGAAGAAAGAACTGTATATCATATTCTATAAAAAAAATTCTACTTATTTATGGATGAATGATCAGATTTATGATGTATTGAAATGTCAGCCTAGGCTATACATGTAGGTGTATAAAATGAATTTACAAGATCATGTTACTTTTGATTTAAAGTACTTTCTACAAAATTCAATAAACTGATTTTTGGACAGATAAACAATGTTGTTACATACTTTATCAGCAACATACTAAAAATGTCTGAACTTTCGGCACTGATCGAACCATTTGATATATGGATTTGTGTTCGAATAGAGATAATTAGACAACAGATGTCACAGTTTCGGTGTTCTTATATTATACACAACAGGCCTTTTATTATATTAGCTTAACATTAAAAAAATTTGATCAGCTAAAATGTGATGAAAAATTTATATGGTTAATGTCCTCTGAAGATCATTATATATATGATCAATTATATACATTGATATACAACTTAAAGAATGAAAAGTTCAAATTGGTGAATACTTAAATTAAATAACTTCTCTTGTAATATATATGTTTCATTGCTATATGCATCTGTTTTCATGTTCCCTTTCCTATGCCATTTTATATCTATATTCATAACTTTATCAATATTGTACCAACCCATATTGAATTTTGTGTTTTGTATAAGATATGCTTGTATTGGAATTTATATTTTAGCTCCATTCTGGGCGCTCATTGCAAAATAAAATAATTTGTATTTGTACTTTCATTGTGTATTAAAACGATCAATGAGAACGTGCGTGGGGTTTGTTCAAAAGCTATGTTTAGTAAATGAATGAACGATGAATTTGAAGAGCATTGAATACAATTGATCCATATCATGTTCTATTATTTATGTTTGTAAGCACGGGCTTGAAAAAATCCCCTCACATTTTAAAAGACGCATTAACCGTCAAAGTTATTTTTATAGATTTAACTCAAATTCACATTTTTGATATACAACGTACCAATACGTATATCCGAATTATGAAAAATTATTTAAATAAACAATTTCCGATGCACGTACTCAATGAATGTATTAACATTTCTTATTCGTTTTAGTCTTGAAACCATCTAGTTAACCATCGATATGACATCCGAAGACTGTCGACGTTCATATAACCAGATATAAACATGTAATAAATAGAGAACCAATTCATGGAATTTAAATTTCCTAGGTTTGTTGAATCTCACTCTTAATGTTTGAAAAATATGTTAATAATCGTTTTTAACTGCAGTTTTAAAAATATCACAAAATCGAGTTGAGACTAACACGAACCCCACAAAATACTAGGGGTGATCTCAGGTGCTTAAGAAGGGTAAGAAGATCCGGATCCACATGTGGCACCCATCGTGTTGCTTATGAGATAACAAATCCGGTAACTATTCTAATTCGGTAGGTCACATTTATGAAAAGAAAGAGGACATAGATTCAATTGAAGGTCACATCCATACGGATTTTATAAGGTCGAATTAGTTAAGTACAAGTGAACAATTCATCAGCCATATATCTTTGCTTATTTTGACAAAAATAACCTAAGTTTGTGACTAAAAACGAATTTTTCTTTCACTTTTATTAATGATTGAGCCAAACGAAATAATATTTTAAGATTTTTTTTCATATCTCGTAGCTTTTGCTCCATTACCACAGAGCTTTCTACAATGTCAAACCAGTTTAACCAGTACCCATTAAAAAATCATATCTGTTTAATTGACAGAATATAAAACATTGAAATTGGCTTCAATAATATACTTAAAATTTCTTTTAAGACTCAGATTCGTGACATAAGGTATTTAAGCGACCTTATAGTCATAGTATTAGCTAACTTTATATATCAAAAATCCGATAAATCCTTCGCTAATTCATCTTCTAGAAAATTTAACATATCTACCATGTCGTCACGATCAGATACAAACTAATGTCACTATAAACAAATTAATGAGTTTGGCCATATATTTAGATTTTGTTTTCACAAAAACATAAAAGGTAATTCAAAGCGTAGGATGTGTAACATTAAACGATTGATTGATGCTGATGGTGAGATTTTTAACGACATAAACTTGTAATACAGTTCTCGCACGGTCAAAGAAAAGCGAAACGATATCAAAGGGATGGTTTAACTCATGGGTCAAAAACGGACTGAATGGGACAAAATCAAAAAAACAAAAAACAAAAAAACATGTGTATTTTATGTATGAGACACTAGAGGCAGTGGGTAGATTTTGCAATCGCTACAGCAGGTAAATAAAACATTTCATTATGAATAAATGGGTCTCTTGCTACCCTTTTAAAGAAACAGTATTTTTCAATTTACATAATATGAAACACTGAAAGGAAATTGCAGAGTATTTTCGTTTTAAATTATACAATTCAAATTTCTTTTGAGAATCATATTCGTGGCATAAGGTAATTTTGATTGCGTTATAAAGACAGTATTAACAAACCTATTTTGAAAATTAGATAAACTCTTTGCAAAGCTATCTTCTTGATAAATAAACATATCTACCATGCATGTAGTCTCGATCAGATACACGCTAATATCACCATAAACTTTTTAATGAGTTTGACTATGATAATAGATTTACAATTGTTTTTCATTAGCACAAAAAAGATTATTCAAATCATTGAATGTGACATTAACCGATGGATTGATGTTATGTCTAACGTTTCCGTATGTACTATGGCAGAATATTCAGAAGAGAACATTTGTAAAAAGTGTAATTTAATTTAAAAAAGCACATTTTTTTTCTACCGTAAATTGTTCATACATTGTTTTTTTAAAGGTTTATGTACCCTTCTGTCGCCATTTTTGTACGAATTTTTCAAACATCAATTGTATCAAAACAACAGACATAACTAATAATAGAGACAGGCCATTTTGAACATATAATAGGGGGAAACTTGCTGCAAAGCATAATTGTTTACTGTTGCATTGCATTTAATAGAAATAAAGGCAACAGTAGTATACCGCTGTTCAAAACTAATAAATCCATGGACAAAAAACAAAATCGGGGTAACAAACTAAAACCGAGGGAAACGCATTAAATATAAGAGGAGAACAACGACATAACACCGAAACGTAACACACACAGAAAGGGACCAAGCATCAGACAAAACACCACGAGAATAACAAATATAACATGAAAACTAAATACATGAATTTGGGATAGACAAGTACCGTGCCACGTCTTATCTCAATATCTCAAAAATAAGAGAAAACACAAACGACTCAACGTTAAAATGCAACACACACATAAACGAACAATAATATAACAATGGCCATCTTCCTGACTTGGTACAGGACACTTTTAAAGGAGAATAAAAGTGGTGGGTTGAACCTGATTTTGTGGCATGCCAAACCTCGCACTTTAATGGCAAAGTTAAATATAACATTGAGATGAGAACATAATATTACAGGACTACAATACAAATAAATAGGAGAACATATTAGACAAAGAAAAACATGATTAATAGATAACAAAAAGCATCAGGTTTAAAATTCAATACGCCAAAAACGCGTCTTGTCCACACAAAAATCAACAGTGACGCCCAGATATAAAAGATCGAAAGTGAAAAAAGTACAAAGTCGTACAGCACTGAAGATCAAAAGTTGAAAAGGTTTCTCCAAATACGGCATTGTTTTTATGCCCGGGATAATAACATTCTTATTATATAGAACAATTCATGCTATTGCAAACAGTAAATTTTATCAAATGTATATGAAAGAGTTAACATAAAGAAACTGAAGTATTAACTAATTACAGAAAACTAAACCCGAATACATAACGCCAAGATATAAAATATCGAAAGTGAAAAAGGTACAAAGTTGTACAGCACTGAAGATCAAAAGTTGAAAAGGTTTTGCCAAATACGGCATTGTTTTTATGCCCGGGATAAGAACATCCTTATTATATAGAACAATTCATGCTATTGCAAACAGTAAATTTTACGTCAACGTAATTAAAACAATGTGACGTCACATACGATGGCGAAACGGCACAAACGTTATGCCACATTTGAATTTATGAAATTTAGAAACAGCATGACGTCACACATGAAAAACTATCAAAGTGAGATAGAATTAGGATTGATTTAAGACTACATTAGAACCCAACACTAATAATTCATTCAAACAAAATGCATATTGCAATACTTATCAACAGCAATCAACTGCAAGATATATATATGTCCAGTCTGCCATGAATCCAACCTCAAACGCAAACAATCGTTCAAAATTGTATATAATTAACAAAGGCGGTGATCAATTTTTTTATCCGCAACACCCAAATAAAAGAAAGAGTACTTTGTGGCAAATAAACCAAGATTTTTATAGAAAATCCACAGCCTTTAATAAAGAGATTTATGTTATAAAATTTGAAATATAAATTACTCACTTGCTTTTTCTATGATGTGATAGTGTTTATTTTTTTTACAAAAAGTTCTATCCAACCTGTAAACTCCAAAATACCTCGTGCAGAGTAACTAAAGTAGAGCGGTGTACTTGATTTGGTCCATATTTTTATTTGTTCTAACCAATAACTACATGTTTAAACTTGTTTTAAGGAAATCAATACTAGCACTGCATGCACTAATCCTATATCTATCGGTCAACAAATTGCCAAATATCTTTATTTTTATTACAACAAGAAATGTGTCACTATACTTTTGAGGGTGAATAATTTTTTCCAAGTCACTTTCTAATTCAAGGGCCAAAACATTATCTATTTCCAGTAAGCAGAAAACAACGTTTTAGTGCTCCGTTTTATGAAGCCCCCCTCGCAAGTTTTCCGTGTTGCATATTATGCGACTTCAAATAATAAAAAAAAATATAATAATTCACTTGTATATGCTTTTTTCTTGTAATACTATATGCATGTTTAAAAAAATCCGGCTTTTGGTAATTTTCCCCGTCTGATTTACATGTATGAAGAAATGAATTCCTATCATCGAATTTAGCTATTTGATAGTTTCTGAGTAACATTTCATTAGTTTTAAAATAAAAGGTTATGTGTCGCTCCGGCTTTTGGTAATTTTCCCCGTCTGATTTACATGTATGAAGAAATGAATTCATCAGATAGTTTGTAATTTTAACACACCTAGTCTATAGTGATACATCTTTATTATCATAAGATAATATTCATAATGGACTAGAAAGCATTTCAAATATACTTGATAATTAATTAATTGTATGTTCACTCTTACACATTATGGTATTTAGTAACTTTTGTAATGTTATCAATACAAATAAAATTATAACTTGTAGCCTGATATAAAAAAATCACTTTTGACCATTACGCGAGTCTGTCGCAAATACAAAATTCAAACCCAGGTATGTGCCTGTCGCAAGTCAGGAGCATGTAATTTAGTGGTTGTCGTTTGTTTATGTGTTAAATATTTGTTTTTCGTACATTTTTGTTGATATAAATAAGGCCGTTCGTTTTTTCAATTATTTTATATTGCCATTTCGGGGCCTTTTATAGCTGACTATGCGGTATGGTCTTCAGTGACCTTTATTTGTTAATTTCTGTGTCATTTTGGTCTCTTGTGTAGATTATATATCTTTGATGAGTTTATTTATGACTATTATCGTAAACAATCGTGATATTGAACGGTTATTTGTCTTTGTTTAATTTAAAATTTGTGTTGCCATATTTCCCTAGTGTTTGCCTATCTTGTAGTAAAAAACATATATGTAAATTGGTAAAGGAGAAAACTTACGCTATAGAATTGTAAATTTTGAAAAACTGTAAACGAATAATCTTTTGTAGGTATTTGGAAAATATTTAAATTCAAATGGTAAACTTGTTTTCGTCACCGATAATAACAATTATAATGCTGGATGCAATATCCCTTTGTATGGAATTTCCGCTAACGGGAATCCTAAATTCGCACCATGTCACAAAGCTTGTTATACATCTAATGTGCACGTAATGTATTTGTCAGATTTTTTTCAACAAGACTGCCATTTTACCGTTTAATCATTTTGAAGATTGTGCTTTGCTGGAATTTACCCGAAGAACACCGGTCGATTCAGTTGTTACATACGAATGAATGACGTCTTTGGCCAGTATCCCAACCTAACATAACACTTAATACATCTTGATGTCAGCATAGTTACGGTAGCCATAAAACAATACGTTTCCAGACATTATGTCAATATGTTAATCAGCTCTAGTCTAGCAAATGTGTAAATAAATTGAACAAGTACGCTAAGGATTACCAAGGTAAGGTATGGAAATTTTTGTCAGATGTTCGGATGTCGTGGGTCTTTAACATTTGATACAAGGCAAACTATTTTGCCCATAACACCCATTCATCTTGCAAATATAAGGAAAAAGTCCGAGTCAGCATTTTCTCACCATATTTTAAAAATCAAATATCTCAAAAAGGAGCTCCATGACCATCAATATTTTTAGCTTATTTTGTTCCTTAACGAATGCACTTCTGACGTATAGTATCAATTTCAAATTCTTGTTTTTCTTTCTATGGTCACACTACAAAGTCGGATAAATGATGTTACAGACGACGAAATGTTAAAAAAACCCGTTTCATTCCAAGAGTAAATTGTTGAGTTAATTGATATTGGAAATAACAGATAGTAATATACATTCGATTGACTCTCTGTCGATTTAAATGTGTTATTTGACCAATATATTTCTTCAAATTGACCATAACTTTCCTGCAAGTTAATTAGTACAAGTTAGTAGAAATGTGTTTAGTGGCTCATCATTTCTATTAACAAAAGATTACAATAACTATACATTATTATTCATATATAGCCATGTTATTGCAAGATAGCTGTTCCTGTTTCTTATTAGAAAAGATTACTTGATCACTGGGAATAATAACTGACCTAATATAAATGGCATGCTCCAGCCAAAGTTTATAGTCGGTTGTAACATTAATAGGCATGGTGTAACGAAGTTTCGGAGATAAAAGCATCCAATTACTTTTTCTTTATTCTTTTTATAATTATGTAATATAATCGGATAAGTGAAAATGAGAATGCAGGACTCATTGTAGTTCTTAATACATATCAAATAATATTTTCAGAAAATAGTTGTGATGATATATTCAAATTCTTTAAAATTAACATTTAATAATCGATATTAGATAAACGTAACATTCGTTTTGAAACAACGATTGCCTACGATAATGATACCTCACTGCATCAATTTGGATTAAAGTATGGTAATATGCGTTAGCTAATTTGTTATGGATATTGAGTTCGTTTTATTTATACTTTTTTTGGTCTTGCTTTTGTGATCCGGCTAAATGAAACATAGAAAGCATTACCCAGCAAATTATCATTCCCTTATCGTCAGTATGGCAACTGACGAACCTGGCTAATAAGATAACTAGTATAAATACAATTGAATTCTAACAACATTTACATCACGTTACGCTTGTGCCAATATTTACAGATCACAAAAAGAAATTAAGAAGTTGAACTGTTACTTGAAAGTATAAAGCATATATGTTTAGTCAAACGACATTTGAAATAAAAAAAAAAACAACCCTACTGTGATTAGTATATAGTAAGCAATGTGAATTGATTGAAAATATTACCGTGATTTTGAATTGCTGATACGTAGAATTGAATTATTAAACTCTAACATTAGCTATCTAATTGTATAGAAAGTCATTTGATAAAAATCCCGTGGTTCTAATCAAAATGTTTGAAATGACATTTACGAGGAATAACATTAGCGATTGTGTGAAACTAAGAATTGAAAATGAATTTATAAGAAAACAGATTGAAAACTTGAGATTTCAAATTAGAGAAATGATTATCTGTTCCAATTGAAGTTTGTCTAATATTTACAATTTGTTATAATAATCAGTCATTTTTCTGGCTGAAAATTTATGTTCGAAATCAGGCTATTCTTTGTCCTAAACATTAACAAAACGATCACAAATGAAGAAAGACATAAAGAGGGATATGATCATTACACATTTCGAACAATAGACTTCTTTGGAATTCATCCGTCACGGTAAAAAAAACTCGTCAATTATGCACGCCGTTTTGACGTAATTTAGTAGATAGAGGGAATCGCCTGTATCCCTGCACTATTACCGTTCAGTAAGCGTCTTAGTGATCGCCATTATGCAGGATAAACTAGAAATAAATTGTTGGCCTACTGAAACTAGTAAACCGTTACAAAGTAAAAGTTAAATATGATTTTACACCTGTCTATGATCTTTTTAACTGAAAGGTAAAACATTATCTTACAAAGAATAGATAACCATTAAAAGGTGAACGTTTAATGAATATATTACTGAGAACACCCCATGACCTTACACAGTAAAAGGTCAAAGTTGAATTTATTAAGACCAGACCATGAACTTACAAACTGAACGATTTATCGCCAAAAATAGTGGCAATTTTCATTAAAATGACGAACGTGAAATGTAATCTAAAATAATAATTGTCAAAGCCAGTATATATTTTTCTCATATTAGGAACTTATTCAAATGAATGTCAGTTTTCAGACCAAAACTAATGATATTTATTTATTGCGTACACAACTTTGGCTTTTTTTAAAATAGAAATGGTTTTCTTTTCCAGGAATAGATTACTTTAGCTGTATATGGCAAAAGCCTTCAACTTATTGATTCTGAAAGCACTTAAACTTTGTTCTCTGTGCAGGCATTTTAAAATTTTTGTGAAGATTGTATTTTAATCTATAAAGATTTTTTTATAGAGTGTAGTTTATTTGCTGTCTTTTGACATATAACACACACTGCGTTTTATTTTTCTGGGAGAAGTATTAATTTGACATAATCTAGAAAATTCTTATTCGCAAGATTCTTTAAATGGAATCTTGCTTATGTTATACATTGTATTAAGCCATAAATCAAATAAACAACAATATATCATTTTCTATAATAATGAACTTATCTATGAAGAAAAGTACAAATTCATGATGTATTATCAAAACGTCAGTCATTCTAGGCTATACCTGTAGGTGTATATAATGAGATTTCAAGATGTTGTTTGTAATATAAAGTTCTTCCAGAAAATATTCGTTAAACGTATTGTTGGATAGATAAACAATATTTATGACTTTATCAGAAACATATTTAAAAAACTTTTGGCACTGGTCGAACCATTTGATAGATGGCTTTGTGTTCGAATAAAGATAATTAGACAACATGTCTTCTAGTTCTCCTTTTTTCAATTTGTGTAGCAAGTAGTGTTTGCACTTAATTGGTATGTGGACATTAAGTGTAACAATTTACAACACAGTCCTATCGTTATGTTTAAACGATGAACGATAAAATGCTGGTGGTTTGTTAAAAGCTATGTCAAGTAAATGAACAAAATACGAATTTGAAGAGCATTAAGATACAAATCATGTTTGTAAGGCAGATCTCTTATATGTTTTATAAAAAATGTTTGTAAGAAAAGTTTGACTAGAAAAAAAAACTTTTAAAGGGGCATTGGCCGACATATTCATGTTCACCGATTTGATTGTTAAATTACTATTACACTTTCATAAATGATTGAGCAAAAACAAATGGGATTTTTTTTCTTTCTCTTGTATCATTTAATTGCAGCCATAGAGAGATAGTTGTTTACAATTCCCTTACTAATACGCACATGTCGTATAACCACTTTAATCAGTATCCATTTTAAAGAAAGACGACTTTCACCTGACCAAATCTAAAATTTTCAAAAGTATAATGTGTGATCCAGAGATTTTTTCGTTTTATAAAAAGCTTAGAATATATAAATATAATTCTTTTAAGACTGAAATTCGTAACATGAGGTTATTTTCCAAGCCTTATGATTGACCGAATGAATAAAGTCTGTACGCAGGTCATCTTCTGAATAAATAATAAATAAATAAACTGATTGTTGGCATTTGAAAAAAAAGATTAATACTTTAAAACAACATGCATGGATTGGTGTTCTTTCTGAAATTTTACGGGAAAAGACTTTCTGAACATCCAAGTTCTAAAATTAAGGAAATGTATATGAATATAATATACTACTGGAATTTATAAAATTCAATTGTTATATTTTCATAATTTATTCAAAATCATAATATTTTTAAGGTAGTCAGTATTGTGACATACTTTTTCAGCAACAAATTCATGATACAGATTGCATAACATTAAAAATGTTGGAACATTCAAAAACTATGTTTATTGAAGGTACAATATATGACAGGGTTAGAGGTATAAAAAACCTCTTTATCTGTTTTTTTTAAAGATATTTTCATCAACAAATGAAGTGTCTTAACAAGGATGGTCAATATATGAAACATATTCAATATAGTGAAGAAAAAAAACCCTGTTGATTGTGTACTATGTTTAAAACAACGGTTTTGTCACTGTGTTGCTTATCTAATGTAGAGGTGTAGTAGTTTTTATACCATAATAGGTAGCATAGACTATATCTATTGATAAAATATCAACTTGCCTTCATGCCAAACCATTTTTGCATTGGATATTCTGTATTCATCATGCTTTCACCTAGAAAAAGGTCACATTCCCAGAAGAAATATGTTTACATTATTAAAAGCTATCATTTAGTAATTATCTTCAAAAATAGATGTATACCATTAGACTAACTCCCTCATGAGTATAACTTAATATACTTAATGTGTATGTTTATTTTGTATTTTGTTCGTTATGTTTTCACGACAAAGACAAAACAACAGCTGTAAATATTGTGCCTTTAAAAAAAGAGGAATGTGGTATTTGGTGCTAGTTAAAAAGAAGGATAGCAATAAACGATCAGAGTCCTGCCTTATTGGTTTATGTAGAACATTTATTTATACGATAACAAGCATCGCAAAACAAGATATGAGTTACTATACGTTAAGGGTTAATGATTTTTACCAAGGCACTTTCGAATTCTGTGGAAGGACCAAAGCCTGCTAGAGTTAAAACATTACTTTTAATATACCAAACAATCAAAAGAAAAACAACAGTCTTCAAAACACAACCTATGACATTTAAATAATAACACTATTGGCCATTGCCAGAATTTGTAATCGTTACAGCTCGTAAACGAACCTTTTTGTAGTGAATAATTTAGCATTGTGTTAATCAATCTACGAGTTTATTAGAGACTATAAATATTTTTTTTTAACTTTTAAACAACTAAAGGTGTTTTCGAGTGGTCTCTTCCAACAGATGACTTCACACTCAGCATTGTTGTTCTTAAACTGGTGTTTGTCTTTTGATTTTTTGTATGTTGGTCAAGACCGTGTAGAACGTTACATGAAGGGTGTAAACTATGTTTGAAAAGGGATGGCGAATTTGAAACGGAGAAAAAGAGAAAAATGTAATCAAAAGTATAAAAATTTCTTTTTGAAAGCATCAAATAATATATTGCACGGAGGGACCAAACCAGAATCTATTTCAAGCGAACGTTTTAGTGCTTCATTTTCTAAAGACCCCTCGCAAGTTTGCCGAGTTGTAGATTTTGAGACTGCATATAATGAAAATAATAATAATTTCTTGGTGTTTGTTCTCAGTCTGATCTATGACGAAATAAATTCCTTTATCGGTAATTCGTATATTTTCCATTTGGTCTTCATCTGATAGTTTGTAATTCTAGCACACCTATTGTATTGGTATGACTCTTTATTTGTCATAAGTTGATATGCAGAATGGAATGGCAAGCATTTCAAATATACTTTTATCAGAATTGTATGTTTAGACTTACACATAATTGTTTTTAGTAACCTTTATGATGTTGTTATTTCATCTTTTTCTTTACAATTTCCTGCATGATTTACTAGGAACCACTCATGACCATTATCGTAAAGAATCGTGATATAAAACAGTGATTTTCTCACGTTTTATGACAAATTGTGTCTTTCTTTCTTGTATTGAAACAAATATGAAAATTGTTTCAAGAGAAAACTTACGCTATTGAGTTGTAAATACTAAATTACTGTAAACGAATAATTTTTTGTAGGTATTTAAGAATATAAGTTCGAATGGTAAACTCGTTTGCGTTACAGATATTACAAAATTAGATATTGTTTGTAATATCCCTTTTTATGGAATTCCCGCTAACCGGAATCTTACATTCGTTCCATGTGTTAATATTTGCTATACAATTAAATATGACCACTTTTGTGATATAATCGCGACATGTATTAAGTCAGATTTATTTCAACAGGACTTCCATTTTATATTTGCTTCGTTTTTTTGGTAAAAGAAATTAATTTTTTGTGTACATTATTATTTTGAACATTGTGTTTTTCTGGAATTTACTCGGAAGAACACCGGTCAATTTTAGAACGAGAGAAGACACACTTCTCTATCTCAGTTGATACATACGAATAAATGACACGTCGCTGAGGCAGTAACTCAACCTAACATAGCACTTTAAACATCTTAATGTCAGGATAGATACGGTTTCCATACACAAATACGTTTCCAGGAATTATGTCAATCTGTCAATCACTTCTTATCTAGCAAAGGTGTGAAGAAAATTTATCAAGCACGTTTGGATACTTTCCGTCAACGTCAAATTCCCGAAAGATGATAGAAAAGTGTTGTTACCTATCATAAATTGAGCAGCTAATGACGGAAACGTAACAACAAAACTGACATTGGAAAAAACATATACACATGAAACATTCGATTGTGTTTCCGTCATTTTAATATGTTCTATTTGATCAAAATAACAATTACTTTTCTGCATGTTCATTAGAACAAATTAATAAAAATGTGTTTGGTGGCTCAGCTTTTCTATTAATAAAAGGTTTAAGTTACGATACATTATCATTCCTATATAGCCATGTTCTCTCTAGATAGCTGTTCCAATTAATCATTACTTGATATTTGGGAATAATAACTGACCTAATATAAAAGGCATGCCCCAGACGAAAGTTTATGGTCGGTTTAAGTATTTATAGGCATGGGGTAATGAAGTTTCGGAGATAAAAGCATCCAATTACATTTACTTTATTCTTTTTATGTAATTTAATCTGCTGATAAATGAAAAATACAGGCAACACGTAATTGCTTAATACATATTATATATATATATATTATTTTCAGAAAACAGTTATTGCGTTATACTTAAATCCTTTTAACATTCAGTAATCAATATAAAATCAAAGTCACTTTATTTTGTTTTTTACAACGACTGCCTACTATAGAGATATTTTACTTCATTAATTTGGATCAAATGATGTTTATGCATTAGCTAATTTGTCATGCATATTGGATTCGTTCTTTCTATTATGTTTTTGTTTTTCGTCTTAACTAAGCCATGAATGCATAACCTAGCAAATTAGTTTTCCTTCCTCGTCAATTTTTTAAGCAATTGCGAAACTCAACTTATAGAAAATAAAAGTATTCTATTCGAAGGTTTGCTGGCATCAATTTGTCATGGAAATTTTGATTCGTTTTATCCATCTTGTTTTGTTTTGTTTTCCAGCTTGTCTTAGCAATGAAGGCATGACCTAGAAAATTATAATTCCACTTTCGTCAGTGTCTTGAGTAATTGGTTTAATTCAACTTATAAGAGAACAAAAGTTTGAAATTTCCTAAAATCAATTGACAATTTGAATGTATGTGTCGAATTTGTAAACATTAAAAACGTATTTGATTGAAAATTCAGATAAAAAAATACGACACTGTAATCACTGTTCTAAAGCAACCAAAAATAAATCCCCTTTCAATCATGATAATATTCTCACATCTTTACATGATGTTACGCTTGCGCACACCATTACAGATAAACACACGAAAATAGCATTACAAACAGTGTTTCGCTGTAATTAAAAGTTAAAAGCATACATTTTTGTTTCGGAGACATATGAAGCTGGCTATCGGGGCGTGATTGTCTATCTGTGTTGAGGACTCATTGGTAGATTTAGGTTGTTTTTGGTTTTTGACCGGTTTATTGTCTCTTTGTCATATTCCCCATTTCTATTGTCAATGCTTTGAATATTAAGTCTTGGAATTACTTGAAAACCACACCAGTATATAGGCTGCGATGTAAATTGTTTGAAAACATTTTTTTTTTTTTTTTTAGACTTGAAATACATTTATTGAAAATCACCTGATTACATTTTCCTTGTATAACTCAGGGAAGAATACACAAGGGGCCCTGTGTTTACAATGATCCAACGTCCAGGGATAAACGGTGGACTCTATCATAAAAAAAATCTATTTAATATTTTTTTCCATACATAAGTTATACATTCATATTAATTACACAGATTGAGTTTGCGTATAAAATGTTCACAATATTCTACAGTAAATAAAATACATTAATAAAAGTCCCCCAAAACACACTACAATCTACACAATAATTTACCTTTACTTATATAATTGGCTTTTAATTTTTTGTACTTTTAACACCTGGATTACATTGTTATGTGTCGGTCAGTGGTTTTATAGGTCACATGCTCGACCTTGTAAATGCGTGTATTGTATATTTCTATCGTTGGATGTATTATGTTCTAAAAAGGAAAAGAAAGTAAGTACAAATTATTTCGTCACTTACTAATGTATAAGATTTATTATAAGTTTTATTTCAGCTGCAAAATTTTCTTTTTTGGATGATAATGATTTGTCCATAGATTCAATTAAACTTCCCAGTTCCCGTTTTGCATATGCTATCAATTGGCTGGAAGTAAAACTTTTAGACTGATATTTGATTATATTCCTACATTTCCAAATAATCCATTTAACTGTATTCATAATCGTATTAGTTATGACATTGTACTTTTTTTTGTAATCGTACATTCCTAGCATGATAAGTTCTTCGCTCAATGGAATATATACTGTGTTATTTAGTACATTATATGTTTTAAGCGCATCAAAAATGTGTTCCCAAACAACCATTATAATGTTACAGTTGTGAAAAAGGTGTGTGAGAGTTTCGTTTTCTGTTTTACAAAAATGGCATTTGCCATTATTTGATTTGCCCATTCTAAATAGTTTTTGCTCCGTATAGATAATGTTATGAACAATTTTCCAGCTAATTTGATTTGCTTTCCTAGAGGACATACTTTTATTTAAATTTATCCAGATCTTTTTCCACGGTAATTCCGAATTATACTGAATATTCCATTTTATTTGACAGTTTGGAACTATATCTAAATTTAACGAATATTGGATTAATTTCAAAGATATCTCACTTGGGATTACTACTTTATTCTGTTTATCGTAAAATTCAAATGTATTTTTAATATAATAACCATTTTTGGGGGGTTCTGGATCAACGTGGACGTTTTTTAGTCTGTCCTTGAACAATTTAGGAATAGCTAATTTCAGCCTTGCCCATTCCGAGATCCAGTTTCTCTTATCTTTAAGAGTATTGTATATAAAGTTGTCGCTTTTGATGTTTTTCGTTTCTTCATCCCAAATATCTTTTATTGTATGAATTCCACTTTTTCCGAAGTTAGGGAAAAAAATAGGTTTTTTATTGTATTGAATTTTTATGTTTCCAAAAAGTTGTTGGTTTAGGATATCGTTTTTATTTATTGGACTTTGTATACTTAAAAATTTTGACCACGTTTTAATTAAATCAAGATAGTATTTTGGAAAATTTTCCATTTGCAATCCTCGTAAGTCCGAACACTTTGCTAAAAAATTATTACAATTATATTTGATATCAAACTTCTGTAGCCACCATTTGGCTATTGTGTTCCAGTTATCGGTTTTTGATCTTAAAATCTTTTGCATACTTTTGATTTGTTTGGATTTAATGAACGAGTCTATATTGATCATACCAATCCCCCCTTCTTCTAACGGTAAGCAACACACGTCCCTTTTAATTAAATTTACTTTCCCCTCCCATATAAAATTCCACATGACATTGTTTATTTCTTTTTTATATTTTTCAGGTATACCTCGCATTTCGATTTCGAACCCTATTTTAGAAATGATCAATGATTTTAATATTAAGACTCTGCCCTTCAATGTTAGGTCACGAGATTTCCAAACCTCAAGACACGCCTTAATCTTCTTTATTTTTTCTAACCATATAGCTTCTATATCAACACTATATCCATGCATGACTCCCAATGCTTTAATTGGTTCGCTAGACCACCTAATTTTTTTATATTTTGGTGTTTTATTTTTCCAACGACCCAAATATACCCCTACAGTCTTTTCATAATTTATCTTAGCACCCGATGCTTTCTCGTATATTTCTAAAACCTTGAATGTTTCCTCTATTGATTCCTCTGTTCTATTAAAAAATTGTGTATCGTCTGCAAACATGTTAATCTTAACCTCTTTCTTTTCATTTTCTATGTCAGGGTGGGGTAAATTTATTCCTTGAATTTTCGGATTAGCCCTAATTGTGGCTGCCATCGGCTCTGCTTGTAAAATGTAAAGCATCGGCGATATTGGACAGCCCTGACGGATTGATCTAGAAATTGGGACGTATCTTGATTGAAAACCGTTAGTCATTAAACAAGTTTTAGCATTTTTTAGTAACATTTTAACCCATTCCCGAAAATTTTCCCCAAATTGAAATTTTTCTAAACATGCATCTAACCATTCCCATTCTGCATAGTCAAAAGCTTTTGTTTGATCAAGAAAAAGGATTGATCCTTCCTCGTCTTCCATATCTATAAAATCGAAAATATCTTGCAGCATTCTATTAGAATCAAAAATATTTCTGCCCTTAACAAACCCTTTTTGATCTGTTTCTATAATTGATGGTAGAACTATTTTCAAACGTTCAGCCAGAATTTTTGAGCAAATTTTATAGTCTACATTTAATAATGTTATAGGTCGCCAGTTTTTAATATCCTCCCTCTCCCCACTTTTATATAATAGGCTTATCATTCCAAGTCTCTGCGATTCGGAAAGTGTTTTATCAAAAAAGGTTTCTTTTAATATTTGCGTAAGCTCATCCTGTATCAAAAACCAATATTCCTGATAAAATTCTGCAGTTATGCCATCTTCCCCTGGTGATTTATCCCTTTTCATTAATTTAATTGCTTTGAAAATTTCATCTTTTGTAATTTCACTATCACATAACCGTTTTTCTGCTTCAGATAGAGTTTTACTTACATTATATAGTAATTTTCCCCCAGCCTCTCTATTACAACCCCCCGAGGTAAAAAGTTTCTCATAATATTTTAATTGCTCGCCTAAGATTTCATTAATATTATTTTTGTATGTGCCATTTTCGGTTTTATTTTTGACCATAGTTTTTCTTTTCCTCGTTTTTGTTCTAATCTGAAAAAATAATTTGCGGATTTTTCACCTTTTTCATACCAATTTATTTTTGATCTTATGCGTGCTGCTTCTGCTTTTTGTTCGTAATATTTATATATATCTTTTTTTAGTTTTTCAACCTCATTCAGATTTTTTTGTGTTCCATCATTTTCTAACAGATTTTCTAATTTATCTTCCCAATTTTTAACTTCATTTTCATTTAATCTAAATTTCTTTGAAACCGTTATTGTTATGTCCTTTATTTTAGTTTTTGTTAAATCCCAGAACTCCTTTTTATCTTTAAAATTATTTATGTTAAGTTTCCAAGATTTCCAAAATGTTTCAAAAGTATTTTTGAAAAGGTCGGTTTTAATTATACTATTGTTCATTTTCCAGTAACCCGGGCCTCTTTCTGGTTCGACGATGTTCATAGTAATTGTTACGCCGTCGTGATCGCTGAAGGGAAAATAAACAATTTTTGCATTGTTTACTCTACAATCGATATTCTCACTGGTGAATATATAATCTATTCTCGAGTATGATTGACCCCTTGAAAATGTATATTGTTTTTTGTTTGGATATCTGAGACGCCAAATGTCCGTCAATTCATTTTTTTCAATGAAATTTTTTAGTTCATAATTTCCCGCATCTTCACGTTTGGGCATATGTTTTCTATCTAATTTCCTATTTAGACAACAATTAAAATCTCCCATAACGTAATTCACAATATCATTTTCTTTATCTATTTTTAACTTATTAAAGAAATGTTTTCTTTCTATGCCATTATTAGGGGCGTAGACATTAAAAATTCTAATAGTTTCGTTCGAGTCTAATTTGAATTCAACTATTAATTTCCTTCCCTCTGCATCTTTATATTTTTCAGTAATGTTTATATCTAAATTTGGTTTCACTAAAATTGCTACCCCTTTGGAAACGGAAGTCCCGTTACACCAAAAACTTAAACCTCCCCATTCTTTTTTCCATTCATTTTCAACAAATTTTGTGCAATGAGTTTCTTGCAAACATATAAAATCAAAATTCTTTTTTTGACACCATTGAAATAATGCATTTCGTTTTGACTTATCTCCCATACCGTTTGCGTTTAATGAAACTAAACGAATAGACATACTTTATGGGGAAAATATATATTTATATTATTGTCTTCAAAATTCTGAATATTTAGTTTGCTATACAGTTCACCGACTTCATTTATGTTATACAACATAATAAAAGTCCAACCTATATTCAATATATTTACAATAAATGAATTTGCATGTACACTTGCAATGCATTTTTTTTTAGAGTTATCTCCCATACCATATATTTCATATATAATTATTATCTGCCTACTTATTTCACCAACAAATACACATATTTGTATCACTAACATAATACAGTTCAAAAATTTTCCAAAATATTTACAATAAATGCAAGATTTTGCATACACAATAATAGCATGTATTTTTTGTAAGTTTTTCATTATATGATAAAAATTTATAATAATATATTATATACATTTTACACAAAGTTCTCCATAAGCTCGTTTAAGGAATATGCCGGGATAATTTACTTAGAAACAGTTTCTTCCAAAGAAGAGTTTTGTCTTTTGGATTGCTGTTTCTCGCCTGATCCTGGTGTTGAAGCTGAACTTCGAGTTCTCTTTTTACCACATGGTGTTTGGTATTCGCCTAATCTGTCTATACTCATAAAGTTCTTGACAAGAGAAACCAGCTGTTTTGCTCCTTCTGGATTGATATGTACCCCGGATGGGTCATTTTTATCAAACAATGTTTTAATGGGGTTGACACCCATGCCTGGTCGACAAAAATCATCCCAAAGATCGATAAAAGATAGCCTTTGGTCTTTTGAACATACCTTTTCCATATACAAATTAACAGAATGAGATGTTAAATTACATTTTGTTAAAGTTTGACCTTTGCCCTTTCTTGGCAGTATACTGAATATGCATATATCCGCATTTGGAAACTCTGCTTTAACTTTATTTATAGCATTTGTCATATTAACACAAATCATTTCTTTATCTGTCATGTTTCTTGTGACGTCGTTTGTACCCAAACAAAAGATGACCTTCGACACATAATTTTTATCAACACTTTTGTCCAGTGTGACTAAAAGTTTGTCAATGTCTTCTGCTGTACTACCAGAAACAGATGCATTGTGTATTCTGTTGTCAGATATCTTGAGACGGCAACAGTTTGATGCACCTAAAATGATTGTAATAGGGGGTAATGGTAAACAGTTGTCTTCGTTTTCAGGAACAGATTGTTCATAATTCGAGTGTTTGGTGGTATCGTTGTCAATGTAGACATTCAATTCCTCGATCTGATCTTGTTCCGTAGTTTCTCGTCCCTCCCTAATTTCATGAACATAGTCCCCGTATTCATTATCTTCGGTTATTTTCTCATTTTGCTCGTCTTTTCTAACGGTTTGTTTATTTCGATTGCAATTTCGTTTGATATGACCTTCTTGACCGCATTCGAAACATACGTTATCTGTGTGCGGACAGTCTCGAATAATATGGTCGTGGCTACTGCAACGAAAACAGTATCGCTGTCTTTCTTGTCTTTGTGGTTTCATATCACAACGGTATGAAGGGTGGTCCGTTCGACTACAGTATCGACATTGGGTTCTATTGTTGTCAGCGAAAAGTCGGATTTCAAATCTTCCGAGTTTGGTGATATTGGGGATGGTTGGGACACAATTTATCAGCTGAATATACCGCGTTTGAAAACATTACCGTTTTCTTTGACTTTGCTGACACGTAGACCAGAATTGTTAATCCTATACATGAGCCATCTAATTGAATTCGGGTTTTGCAAAAGTTGTTGCTTTATATATGAATTTAATTTCACACAAATGAATTCATGAATTCTTCTTATCATGAATTTATCGTAAATAATCAGATTGGAAAGTCATTTGATAAAAACTGCATGCCTCTATGATATTTAATAAGAACAATATTAGCTATGTGTGGGACTAATCACTGAAGGCATTCATTAGAGAACAGATCGAAGACTGAGATTTCGTATCACAAAAAGGATTATCTGTTTAAAATGAAGTTTGTTAAGTTTTTACAAATTGTTAATTTAGAAATACAACAGGTTTGAAGTTTTATCATTAGGTCTGCATTTTCGAAATTTTTGCGTCCGAACTTCGAGATATCGGAGTCATTTTACTTAAATTCTATATCGACGGAACGATATAATATACTCGACTTACGTAGTATTTGATTTAATCAAGTTTGACTCTTCAACGATATTTATGCTTTGATTAAACGGGAATTTGACTGGGACCTGTTTATTATTTCGACTCATCCGAGTTTTCGACACGACCGAGTTTGACACAACGAGGCTCGACTGTACTTATAATTCTCGCAGCGTTGAATGCTTCATTAATTTCAAAACGTGGTTCAATATGAAAATAAAAGTATTGAATTCGACAGATTACATTATCAATTGACAAACTGCTGCTCGTAAATTCAGTTTATTTGCGTCGCATTAGTTCAGCTACTGACCGGATATTTGAAAACATTTCATACAAAAATGATGACATATTTGAACAAACGGTACATTAATCACAATTATAATGCAACAGAGAATAACCTCCCAATAACAATTACATTCAAACATCAATTGCATGACATTACCCTTTCGCCAAAAATACAGACACACGATAGAAATTAACGGTATAAACAGTGTCTCATAGTAATTTGAAAGTTTTAAAGACATTTTTTAGTCATACGATATATGTTGTTTTCAATTTGAATATAACTTAACCCACTGTGCATATGTGTGATTATTTCATAGTCTGCCACGCAAATTGATTGAAAATATTCCCGTATTCTTTGGCTTTGCTGATACGTAGATTTGAATTTATTTAACTCTTATATTATCTATCAAGTTTTACTCGGGTTTTTCCAAAGCTTTTGCCAAATACATGTATATATAAATTAAATTTTCCACAAATGACTTTATGAATTCTTCTCATCATGAACTTTTCGTAAACAATTATATAAGAAAGTCATTTGATAAAAAGCCTGTGGTTCAAAATGTTTGAAATCATATTTACAAAAAAATACATTACTGATATTGTGGAACCAAGTAGCGAAAATAAATACATTACAAAATAGATTGAAAATGAATTCATTAGAAAAGAGATTGAAAACTCAGATTTCAATTTCGGAAATGATTAACAGTTTCAAATGAAGTTTGTTTAATATCTACAAGTTATCATAATTCGTTATCATCACTGGGTAAAATTTATGATCGAAATTGGGCTATTAGTTTTGACTTTAGAAACATTAACAGAATGAGTGTAAAAAAGACCGATAGGAAGTGGGATTAGATCGTTACAAATTTCAAAAAATAAAAAAAAATATTGTAAATAAGAAAATACTGTTCGTTGTGAGACAATGCTCCGTGTTGAAGACCATACGTGTTATAATGATTTACTTTTACAAATTGTGACTGGAGAGTTGTAGACGTATTTGGCACAATCTTTTGGAATTTGTCTGGCGTATCAAATTAAAAATTTAAGCCTAGTACCTTTCATAACTATTTTCTCATTGGTACCCACACCACATGTTTTTATATCAATTATATAATTATACATTATCAAACACAAAATACAAAAGTTGTATTATATTATTTCATCATTTGAATATAAAATCGAAATATGTTCTGTGGAAAAGTTCACAACCGATCATTATTTGAAAACCGTCAACATTAAGATCCTTATCAGATTTCTTTATTAATGAATTAAAACTCGTAAATAAACCAGACGAATTTTATTCTTATACAGAACGGGGAACATATATAAGTTTTAAAGTCAGAAGCTTAACTTAATTTATAATATAAAACTGTATGGAGTTTTAATAGTTTAAATAAGTCAGCAATGATTTGTTTAAATTTAATCACATTTTTGTAGCATATAAATAAATATATTTTTTTATTCAACAAAGCCAAACACAAATATCTTTCTAAATCTTAAACTAAATGAATCAAGGGGATAAGTTTCAGTCATAAAACCATAACTAAGAGATGATAAGAATTCGGTGAACACCTAACCAACCATGTTAACAATGAGAACAGAAAATGAACAACAACTGATCTCATCTGTGATGATCAAACATCGGAAGATTAATTATATCACAGGTTATTATTATAAATTGGAAGGAAATTGAATAACACATTTAGTAAATATCAAATAAAAATCATCAGTGGGCCATCAGTGCTTCCTTTGTCGAAACATCTGAACGGCTTCCTACTTGGTGGCATATCAACAGTAGGCTCTTGCAAAGTGTTGTAGAAACTGACGTTGTCTATTACGGCATTATAAAATATTTAGACGTGTGAATGACAACAATCAAACTTTGTCAATGAAAGAAAATTAAAACATGAAAGATGCAAATACTGGCACCAAGATGACATATATAATAAAACATAGGTAATTCGCATTTATATTTACAGTTTTGCATGATTGACCTTGGGTAATGATACTGACATAATTGAAATATTTGAGGAGATATTTGTAAGTGCATGCTCAAAAGTATAAACCGGTTGTAACAATCAATCGCCTATTGCTCTACTGGGATCGTGCAAAAAAAGTCTAACTGGGAAACAGTATATATACGTCTTGGCTTCTCAGATTATCAGTCCTCGATGTAAGGTATATTTGTTTCTTTGTCTTGTACAGATTTCCCATTGACTTTCGGTAAAGATAGAAATGAAAGGCAGGCGATACAGTTTTGATCCAACGATGATTTTTTTCACCAAAAAGGTGCAAACAAACTTATTTCCACTATATCAATTCAAATATTTAATAAAATCTTTATATACCTTTAATCGCTAAATAAAGCGTTAGTGTTGGTCAAAATTTAAGACATTTACTTGGTTTCTTTCACTTCCCTATCCTTTAGAAAAAAGTAAAATCACAAAAGTACTGGACTCCGAGGAAAAATTTAAATGGGAAAATCCCCAATCAAATAACAAATCAAAGGATAAAACAACTGTCATTTAATTACTTTTGTGTTTCAAAAGATACGCACATGCAACTTGTTATGTAAAAAACAAAAAAATTGAAATATATGTTTTACAAAAGCCTACTCTAAATTTGTGCAACAAGCTGAAAAAAAAATCAGGTTGTTATATAGTATTGTTATATAATTAAGAAAAACCGAAACAAGTTTTACCTTAAAACACATACATATATAACGATAAATCGGGTATTAACTTTCTATCCTATTGTTTTTGTAAAATATGAGCGATAAAGCTAAGTTTTCATAAAATTTATTCAATGCGCCTAACCGACAAAAGCAAAAGCGTCATCTTATGACTCTCAACTCATATTTTACGCCGTCATTGAACAGAAAACATTTGGTACATCCCACAACTTTGTCATCCTAAAATGTAGTTTTTAAAGTAACGTGAAATGATATAATAAAACAATTACCTTCCTTTATAACAAAACAATAACACTTACTTTCCTCATACGTCATCAAAATAATATTTTTACATTTTTTCATAAGCAAATCTGAGAACATTCTTGAATAAGATACAAATTTAGAAGCATGATTATGACTAAAGATATAAATCGTCAATAAAAAATCGGAAATTGACGTCATGTTACTACTTCTTCCAATTAAAACATCAAAAAGGTTTAATAGTTCTGCTTTAAACATAACATAATTTCCTTTATAAAGTTAATATTTCAAAGACTCGCACTATGGCAAAGAAATCAAGACGCATTTTGTATATGAGCAATAAAAAACATGACATATTGATTTACCAACACTTTTTTTCGTAGTAACTACAATATTTTTAAATGGAAACATCCATGTTTTGTTCATACATCGTTGACAATGTAATGGAATTTGATGCGACTGTCATACAAGTGAGAGGTTTAGCTAGCTATAAAACCAGGTTCATTCCACCATTTTCTACATTAGAAAATGCCTGTACCAAGTCAGGAATATGACAGTTGTTATCCATTCGTTTGATGTGTTTGGACTTTGATTTTGCCTTTTGATTTTTGATTTTCCTTTTTGAATTTTCCTCGGAGTTCAGTATTTTTGTGTTTTTACTTTTTACTAGTTTATAAGATAAAGATAAAAAAAAAATGATTTAGAAGCTTAGTAATACATCTCGCATGTCTTGGTTGGAAATACAATCGAAGTGAAAAGACATGGCAAACAGTTTCTAAACCGTGGCAAAACTTCTGTACCACACGGAGTCTAGACTTTTTAACATTATGAAATATCTACAGGAAAAACCGAAAGTTTCAGAGGTTGGATGATATAATAGTTCTTAGTTGCTTACGCAAAAAAAAAAAGAAAATTTGAAAATTATTTAAAATTTAAAAAATAAAATAGAGATTTGGACATTTGAAAATTAAAATTGAGATGTTAACATTGAATTATAAAAAAAAACCCAACACAATGTTAAAATTCTGTTTGAGGTCTAATTCTTCGTCAATCTTTAAAATTTGACATCTGCATTGGACTAATTCTATAAGTTTGGTTACATTTCCGAAGAGGATAACCAGTCAAAAAAGTATACAGTCACTATTTTTCGTAACACGAGATGAGATAAATTTAAATTTCTTTTTGAAATTAGGAGTCATGAACCTAAAACCGTTATCCGAAAATTTTAATATTATTTGTAGCATTTGCATTTCGGAACACTTGTTGTCAGAAATAGGAAATTCTTTTTTTTAATAAAAAATGTTAACTACCCCATACACTTTTTAATTATATATCATGAAATCATTTCAGTATAAGTTTACTGACAAATTAATCGATTGAAAATGCCAAAAACTGATGAAAAAAAATCATATAGAAATAAGGCTACTAACATGAGGAATTCATAAATGAATCTTGAAACGAAATTAGGAAGAGAAAACCTCCATGGATCTAAACAACCCTTGTGGAGGTCTTTTAATGTCTACATTAACTTATTAGGTTTCACTTTCACATAAAATTTAATAGTGATTAAAAAAAACAAAAATGTGTCGTTGTGCAAGGTAATTATAACATGCGTCTTTTTTCTAAATCAGGACAATGTTAGTTTATTTTTCATCAATCGTGTAATATAAAGAAAACTAATGTGTCTGTAGAAATGTCATAATCCAGACAAAATAATATACATAACTATTATGGTAAAATAATGATGTTGTTTAGTCCAATCTTATTTGACCGAATTTTTTTTCATATGCTTTTGATAATGAGTTCATTTTTCAGATAAAAACACTCAATGTACAGACGAGTCTGGGATATAGCCAACCTTGATTAACGATAAACTTTACAATTTCTTTCTTGTTTAGAACAAGAAAACAAAAACATTTGATATATGGTTCATGCTGAGAAATAGTTGTGTTCTGATTTTAAATGTAACTGTTGATATATGTATTTGTTTGGAATTATTTTAGAAAACATAGTGTAGATAATTGTCTGATGACTGTTTGTTTCCCTTGCTGAGATTTTCTTATACTTTTGTACACTAACAGCACCTGCATACGGGGTATATATCTCCCAATTGATACGATATTCCGATGATTGTATTACCTATCATGATTTTCTTGAAAGAGGGTTGCTGCTCAAACGGAAGCTATGAAACCAAGAGTTCCAAGTGGTGAAGTTGAACTCATTCCTTCGTAAATTTTACAGACGCCATCACGAGTTGGTTGACTATAATGGAAAAACTGTTTCACAGATGATATCAAAGATGTTCCTTACGTCGTAACTATAATCTCTTCCCTTTTATGCATGTGACCTACCGAATTAGACTATTTACCAGATTTGTTATAACATGAGCAACACGACGGGTACCATATGTGGAGCAAGATCTGCTTACCCTTCCGGGGTACCTGATATCACTCCTAGTTTTTGGTGGGGTTCGTGTTGCTTATTTAATTTTCTATGTTGTGTCGTCATGTGTATTATTGTTTGTCTGTTTGTATTGTTCAATTTTAGTCATGGCGTTGTACGTTCATTTTCGATTTATGAGTTTGACTGTCCCTCTTGTATCTTTTGTCCCTCTTTTACGCATATTTGTTTCCTTATCATTATGGTAAGACATATTTATAAAGGAACACTAAATTCGAAACAAGATTGAATAAAAAAAACAGTATTTCCTGTATTAATTTGTGACATAAACGTTTATAAGAATCATATCAGTAATGTTAAGTTTAAAATTAATGTAAATCCTTGATATTAACATGCAATTCAATATTAGACATCAGATAAAAATACAGTAAGGAGGAAATTATCAAAATCTTAATTCTTTTGTCTGTCATTCGACAAATCAAATTGTTAATGCCTGTTTTAAAACTATTTTATAAATTTGAATAAAAAGTGGTAGGGGAATAATATAACAAGTCCAACAATAAAATTGAGAATGGAAATAGGTAATGTGTCAAACAGACAACAGCCCGACCATTGAAAAGACAACAGCAGAAGGTCACCAAAAGTTCTTCAATGCAGCGAGAAATTCACGTACCAGGAGGTGTTCTTCAGCTGGCCCCTAAACAAATATATATACTAGTTCAGTGATAATAAGCGCCATACTAAACTCCAAATTATACCCAAGAAACTAAAATTATAAATAATACGAGACTTACAAATGCCAGAGGCTCCTGACTTGGAACAGGCGCAAAAATGCGGCGGGGTTAAACATGTTTATGAGGTCTCAACCCTCCTCTAAACCGCCAATCTTAAATTCAGTTCAGGAGAACCCTGAGTCTGATGTCAGAAGATGTAAGAAAAGAAAATAAACAAAATGATAATATTGCATAACTAACAACAGACTACTAGATTTAACTGACCAGTAACGGCTAATATTTATTTGTTAATTTATGTTTTATTGTCATCTTGCTTAGTTTTTATTGTTACCTATTCTGACATCGGACTAGGAATTTCTTTTACTATACGTACCACTGTGGTTTTGTGTTTTCATAATTGGCATGAGGTAAAGGGAGAGGTTTGATATCTCACAAAATATGTTTAACTCTTTCGCATTCTTTAATTCAAGAGCCTTTCGTATTTCTGAGTTTTGTATGATTTTTAATTTAAGTTCCTTTATATGATTTGGAGCTTATCTTTGAAACTATTAGGTGATATGTTTTACAGATTAAGGAGAATTTATAATCCACATTAAATTTTAGTTATATATGGCAGCATTGGTTTTATACTTGTTCTGATTAAAACTCAATGGCAAAGACCGCCTTTTCTTCTTTTTTGACATAATTTTTTTTTTTATCAAATCCCATGGGAAAGTATGAAAGGTTTTGTAAACATGTGAAGAGTTTACCAGAGGCAATCCTTAATTGTAATTACCTAATAAGTAAATAGTTTCGACCTTAAAATTACATTGAAAAATGTGGTTCGTTTTGTCCATTAAGGGCATACGATACAGTTACAGGGGAGGTAATGACGTTGCTAACGTAAAATGTTGTTTTTGCGACGTCAAACTGGGACATATCGGGAAAAGATGCATTTTTCGACTGATTTTTATCATTCAAACTGATTTAATTTGAAAACGAATTCATGTACCACTATTTTTAAAAACATCAATTTGTTTCATTTTGCAGGGAGATTATGTGACCCAAATTTTATAAAACTGTAAATAGAGGATTTTTTTTAATTTTGAAAAACATGCAGCAAAAAATGACGTATTTTCCTCAATTCCTGAACATTTAATAAATATAAGTTATTTCTGAACAAAAAAATGCATAATTTTTTAGAATACTTTTAAAATACAGAAATTACCGATTTTTCACAAAAAACAATTTTTGTTTATCTTTTATAACAAAAAAGTTAGGTCTTTCTTTCGAAAAAGAAATTACGGCCACAAATCTGAATTTTGAGCAAATATACAAAATTTCGACCTCATTTTACTCAAAAAGTAGTACATGAAGGTATATTTTTTATTACATATTTGATTTCATCAGGTTAAAAATAGCCTATTTGCAAATTTTCACGAACTTGTAAATACAGGAGCAAAACTGTATCGTATGCCCTTAAGCTGTTTACTTACTCGCAATTTGAGAAAATAGTAGTTAATCTTTTTTGAACTTCGATATTGTGGGATTCAGCGATCTGATGACGGTAAGTCAAGACAAGCGTTTCGGATGCAACATATTGGTAGGTTTTGTAAACATTCCATTAGCAGTTTTTTTTTAATTTGAAAACTAATATGCATATAAACGTATTACAACTAGATTGATGAAAGTGACATGTATTTACGATGTTGCCTTCATAAAGTAAGCAATAGACTTTTTTTTTTATAAAAATACAATAAAACACATGTTACAGGATAAAATTATGTTTCCATATTTCGTACCTTTTGAAAAAAAACTTACAATGCCACTGTTTCGAAAAAAAATCGACGAAAAGACAAACAACAGTTCACAAAACATAACAGAGAAAATTAAACATTTAGCCAATTGAACCACAAATTTGATAAGATGGTCCTGATTCAGAATGATTGAAGTACAAACCCGTGATGAGTGTATTTTGATAGCTTGTATTCAAACACAAGGGAAAGTGATAATGTCGGATGGTCTCAAAATTATGATGACAAGTTTTGTCCTTAATCGACATGACGTATTAGATAGTTTGATATGTTCACAATTTCAGATCAATTTTTTTTCAGAAATTAAACAATGCGTTGACGAATTATTTTTGAAACAATGGTTATTTCAGTCCAAAAAACATAAAAAAAGAAATTATTGTTTCTTTCTTATTGTGAATATTTCACACACAAAAACATAATAGTCAGTATAAATAAACACTTCAAAACAATTTGATGACACTGTTGTACAAGTGAGAGATTTAGCGCTCTAAAACCATGTTCAATCCACCATTTTTTATATTTGAAAATGCCTGTACCAAGTCAGGAATATGACAATTGTTGTCAATTTGTTTTAGATGTGTTTTGTCAGTTCATTTTGCTATTTGATTCAGAACTTTCCGATTGAATATTCCTCGGAGTTCAGTACTTTTGTGGTCTTTTTTTTTATAAGTTTAATATTGTTAAATCTGGATAAGCAACTCACCAGTATATACCCGAAAATAAAATGTTAAATAGGAAATTATTTAATTTGAATAAAACCTCAATTGTTCCTGCTGATGAAACGAAAGGCGTAACCTCTTCGTTTTCAAAGAATACATGCTATTCCATGGATGATGAAGGGATAATTTTTTTCTGCTTAATTGATTTTTTGTCTGATACCTTTCAGTTACGTATGTGAAACATATTTCTATAAGAACAAATTCGAGACACCACAAACAATAACAAGAAAACTCGATATACATGTAGCAGTCTTTATAGAAATGTTACACTACTCAAAGTGCAAAATGACATTAGATTAGTTAAACTTACATTTTGTCTATCAAAGAAATATTACTGTATTCGATTTCTACAAAAAGAAATCATCTGTATAAGGTTTAGTTGTTATGAACATTATTGAATAAAACATAATTCACCCACTCACAATTTCATTCAAACTTCATTTGATGTCTGAAAGGATCTCATAGATAAGATATATAAAAATCAATTCAATATCTCATTTTGATAAACACAATAAGCTATCCTATTTAATCAAATACTGTTATGTCTTGAAGCCGTTTTATCTAATAGTACTACATGTATATTGATTTAGCTGATTGAGCAACGAAAACAACATAGAATACAAAGACTACTCCAATTACCCATGTCAAATTATTTCGTAACGTAGGAGTATGGCAATATCATAAGGCATAACTATGGGTATGGCGTGTTTTTGTGTTGTATAATGATCGACACAATGTCCTTCAATAGGTGCATTAAGGACATCTGAAATATTTAACATTGGAATACTAGTTTGCTAATAACATATCAGGCATCATATCTTAAAACATGACTTTAAAGTATTAAAGAAATAAAATATTATTACATACAGTACTGGGTAAACTTTCAGGATGCCTTTGGAAAATAAAAGGATGTTAGAGAAATTTGACAGTTCCTTCCCAAATGATATACTTATCTAGCTATTCAAACTTTTGTTTTAAGTTTTATTTGAACGAGGTTTTATAAAAACGCCACACAAATCATACAGTTGTTATCTGCTTCATTTGCTTTGGTCGTGTATAATAGAAAAGCAATTACTCTCAAGCAAGCTGATACCTTTTTCCTTGCCCCTTTGCTATTTGTTTTATCTTGTTGCTTTATATCAATCTGATGAGCTGTAACCCTTTTAAACTGATTTAAAGTTTTATCTTATGTTGCGGGTGTAAAACTCTGTTTTTTTAGAAGAGGGCAAGCACTTCATGAAATCGTTCTCGATTTAAATAAATAAGTCTTAATGATAAAAATTAGTCGACAAATTAAACAAAAATTGAGAATAGAAATTGAGGATTGTGTCAAAGAGACACAACCCGATAAAAATAGAAAACAGCAAAAGGCCACGAATGGGTCTTCAACACAGCCAGGAAATCCCGCACTCGAAGGCGTGCTTCGATAACCACTATACAATACGTGTACTAGTTCAGTAAAAAAGGAAGTCACACATAATTCCGAAATATATAGATGCAATAAAGGTAAAAAAATACCCTTACAAAAGCCAGAGGCACCTGAATTGGGACAGACGCACAAATTCCGCGGGGTTACACATGATTTGTGAGATATCAACTCTCCCTTATACCTCTACGCAATGTAGAAATAACAACCACACAGCAATGCACACTGTAAACTCAGTACAAAAGAAGTCAGAGTCTGATTAAAGAGAAGGTAAGCAAAGAAAGTAAGTGAAATGACAATGACAATTGTATATACATTAACAGGGGACTACTTTCAGTTCCTTACAGTATTAATCTTTTGCTGATATGTCACAATTTGACGTCCCGAGATAGCATTTGACGCTACCGAAGTTTTCACCTCCCCCTTTAACTATATCGTATGCCTTTAAGTGCGAGCTGGCAACGGTTAGATACTGTTATTAAGTTGTATTTGTTGTTTTTTGTCTTCTTACCTTTCTAGTGTAGTTGTATTAATCAGACTTGTTTTCTCTTCTCACAATAAAATCAAATATTATCCAGTACGTTTTGGTGTATGGAGTATAATTAATAAACAAATTTGCCCAATTATGAGATTGCATCATACAGTTTTCAGCTCGCCGATCTTGCTCCGTTTGGAGTTTATGCGACTACCTTCGGTTTCTTATCTGATCATGTTTTTGTATCTTTAAATCGATTGATGCGATTTTTACATACGGTCGTCTTCAAATAACAAGTGTTAAAGTTACAAATGTTATATATATGTACCGTTAAGCCTGTTTCCATTATTCAAATGGTATAATCTGTCGTTGTTTTTAAGTATTTCTTTTGTTTTTAAGAACACAAATCGGTTATATGGTGACATAACAATACAATTGTACCGACCTCTGGATTGAAATCAAGTATATGTTATTGATTTTAAGAAAACATGCATTTGTCTTTATATGTGGTGATGTTACACTTTTGTTTGATATAAGGGTGCAGGTTTGGTACTATATAAAAGTTTAAACCCGTTGCAATTGTTTACATTTATTCTAAGTCAGGAATCTGATATTCAGTAATTGTTGCTTGTTAATGTGATCAAAAAAATTATCTTAATTTTTGTTTTTCATATAGATCAGACCGTTGGTTTTCCCGTCTAATTGGTTTAACACTAGTATTTTTTGGGGGGCCCGTTATAGCTAGCTGTTTAATGTGAGCCGAGGCTCCGTGCCGAAGACTGTACTTTGACCAATAATTTGTTATTTTTATAAATAGTGACTTAGAAGGAGAGTTGTCTCATTGGCAATCATACATCATCTTCTTATATCTAAATATGTTATTGAAAATTAGAGTGGTAATATCGTTTTTTCTAAGTTCCTATAGACATCGTTAAATGCGTTTTATATGTTATAAATAGTAACCAATATCACATCTGATTTTCCATTTTCAATATTCTTTGAAGGGTAACGGCTTACACAATGATCTTCCTCTATCATAAGCCTGCCATACTCATGTACTAATTATCGTGCTTCTGTACACATAATTGTCCGTATTTGGCTATACTTTAGTTTATTTTTGGTATTGTCAGCTCATCAACGTTTATATCAAATTTTGGATTTAAAAACAGTTTAGCCATAAGCCTTACTGCAAAGCAATTAATCGTAGAAATATGCACCTGGTGCATTCAAAAGGCTACCGCAAGCGTTAATACTTATATAATTCATTGCAAAAATGTTTTGATTTAGATTTAGCGATTTAGGAAACTGTCTCATATAAGGATGGTGGATTTTATATCTTATTTTTGTTATCATTTCCGAAGAAAAAGTAAAAAAGTATATTACCAGACAAAAAAGAGAAAAACAAATAGTGTGAATAAATTCATTAAGAATTATGGGAAACATCAGTATTAAGTTATAGCCATACAAATGTTATAAAACCAGATTAAACCAAAATCAAAAGAATCTCTTCATATTGCTTTTTTAATATTTTGCTTAATTTCTTACTTGAACAGCTTTAATCTTCATTCACGGCTTCAATTCTTTTGTATCCTACTTCCTGAATATCAAAAGCAAATATAATTAACGAGTCATAATTCATCTTTCATTTGGGTTGTTGGACATGGGTGTGGTTAATCTAAAGCGTATTACACAAACATACTCGTTTAAATGTAAATGATAAAACTGGACAGACTGATGCAAAACAAAATATATTTTTGATGGTATTAGAGTCAGATGATCAAATTGAGAATGCATATGTTAATTCATGTGTACTATTATTTGTCTGTTTGTCTTTTTCTTTTTTTAGCCATTGCGTTGTCAGTTAATTTTCGATCTATAAGTTCGAATGTCCCTCTGGTATTTTTTCCTTGTCATACAACATACATTGGACGTTAGGATTGCACAAAGTGTCTCCGTGACGGTCAGCGATTAGTTTCAACAATCAAAACAAACTTCATTAGTGTATTATACATAAAGACAAACAAAAAATATGCTTTATCTATTATGAAAATGTGGTGAGTCTAAATAGATTTTCTGTATTATCTTCCTCAAGAACGCTCAAATCTCCAGTACTCTTCAGTAAATATATTAGAAAAAAGGGACCTACAAATATACGCAAAATCATATTTAACTAGTGGAAATGGAACAAGTGGAACTGTAGTTTACTTTATAATTTCGAAAATTTGTCAATAAGGAATGGTATGTTTTGAATTATATCAGTAACTATTGACCATGAGCTGATGATACCGTCGAGGACTAGTAACAAAAACTCAAAAATGTCTACCATTGATAAAAACAAAACATTATCATTTACGCCCGTCGTCTATCTATCTATCATCTGTCCTTCTGTCGTTAGGCGATTAATATTATCACAATATCAAATTAAACCAAACTCGTCAGGAATATAATATGGAATATCTTGAAGACAAAGAGCATATTTAATGTATTTCTGAAGAAAAGTATACTACAAATACCGAACACATGCAAAATTCCGAAAAAAAAAGACCATAAATAGAGGCAACAGTTGTATGCCAGTATTTAACAGTCATGGATCGAAAAATATAATATAAAATTCAATAAATGTAGCAGATATAATTAAATGAAACATTACTTATCCACTCACATTTCTACTTCAATTTTCGCTCAAACGTTATTCGATGTCTAGAATGATCTGGTAGATAAGATATATGGACTAATCTAATATCTCATTTTTGATAAACACAATAATCTGTCGCATTTAATCAAATATAACCAGAAGCCTTCTTATAAGTGGTATTGCATGTCAATTTGCTTTTCAGAAGAAACAGTTTAAAAATGTTAATGGCCTTCGTTATTCACTCAACTAAGGGGAACGCTTAGAAGCATATTGTTTGAGTTGCAAAGATGTATTATTGATCGTACAACACCATTTTTGTGTGCCTCCATTCCGTCACTGAAAGAATATTGTAACGTAGGTCTATACTTGGAAGAATTAAGGGTCTGTTCATATGAAGGTATTAACGACACGTCTTTAAGATCAGTACATTATATTAAAACTTATTTATAGAAACCTAAAGACGTAGCAAATAATTCATAAACCTGGTTAAATTGAAAGAATTAAGAATAAATTACGTGTATATTTTGTTTGGAATTCACAAATTTATAAATAACAACAACACTGTATGTTCAAATGATAAGCACATCGTTTCAGACCGTACCGTGACCTATAGTTGTTCATTTCCTTGTTAGTTGGTCTCTTGTAGATAGTTGTCCCATTGGCAATCATACCAAATCTTCTCTTATTTATACATATGAAAATAAGTACGTCCTATCTTTTATCTAACCATTTACAAACTATGTTATCCATTCTGTGTAAAAATGGATAAGAAGAATAATCTGTTTTTGAATAAATGCAGTTATTAACAAGAAAACTAATCTTAAGAAGGTAAAACTTAAGTATATAAAAACCAAAGGTTTCTAAAAAAAAGTTCAGTAGTATACATTAAGTGTATATCAAAAAAACAAAATCTACAATTTTGCATTATATCTATTGTGGATTTCATATGACGACTAAAAACAGTTAACATGCTTGGAAGATAGACGCATAGTGATCACTCAACGGCCATTGGCTAATATGTCAAGAAAATTCAGGATTACGCAATTATACGATAAAATCACGGTGATGACAAGGTGACTATATACTTCAGTTTTATCATGTATGTCTTTTATATAGTCATTTTATTAAATTTACTGTTTGCAAAAGTATAATTTATTCTAAACAAAAGAGATGTTCTGGTATTTAACAGAAAACCATTGTCATTTTGCCACAGCTTTTTGAACTTTTAGTCCTCGATGCTTTTTATCTTTGTACTTGTTTCGGCTTTCAAAGCTTCTCAAAAAATGTATCTGGGCGTCACTGGTGTGTCTTGTGTGGACAAAATGCACTGCTGGCGTATTAAATTTTAAACCTGTTACCTTTTGTTAGCTATTATTCGTGTGTTTCTTTTTCAATTGTGTTCCCCTATTTATTTGTATTGGAGTCCTGTAATGTTGTGTTGTCATTTTAATGTTATATTTCACATGGCCGTAAAATAGGGAGTTTTGGCATGCCATAAAACCAGGTTCAACCCATCATTTTTTTTCTTTAAAAAATGTCCTGTACCAAGTCAGGAAAATGGTCATTGTTATATTATAGTTCGATTCTGTGCGTGTTACATTTTAACGTTGTGTTTCTTTTGTGTCGTTTTTTGCCTCTTATATTTAAGTGTCAATTTACATTATTATGAGACCTGTCACGGTACTTTTCTATCCCAAATTCATGTATTCAGTTTTGATGTTATATTTGTTATTCGACTCGGATTTTGTCTAATTCTTAGTCCGTTTCTTTGTGTGTTACATTTTAATGTTGTGGCGTAATTTTCTTGTATTTAATGCGTTTCCCTCGGTTTTGGTTTATGACCCGGATTTGGTTTTATCTATCGATTTATGAGTTTTGAACATCGGTATACTTCTGTTGCCTTTTTCCTTTCTTATATATATATATAACGAGCACCAGCATATGACATAGTATGAATGGCATCTTCATTTTATTATTTTGGCGTTGCAAATATTGAATTTAGGAAGTATTTTTTTTCTTCTAATTATTTCTGAGGGAAGTGGTATTTTCTTAGGTTTAATAATTAATGCAACATTGTCAATAATTTTGAAAGGGGTGGGGGAAGGTTTTTGTTTACTACCCTATATTTATGATATTTTGTAGAGTTACCTCTTTTCACCTGGCGGTATTATTTTTTTACCAATCGTACGTCTCTAAATCCTATGTAGATATATATCTCACGACAAATATTATTTTATTAGTGTCGTTGCATGTATGATAATAAGCATAAACTAGGATGGAATGCCATCGAAGTTCCATTACGATTTTTTAAGAATGTCAGAATAAAGGATCATGAAAACGAGTCTTACGTTTGATTCGTTTCGTCAAATTGTACGAAAGCTCAAATAAAACAAAAAAACAACATGACCTTTACCGGAAACTACTAACATTCACTCGTTACAAGTACATTTCGTTAAATCTTCCGTCCTTGTTGCATGAACAAAATTAAAATGTGTTGCAAGTGGAATGTTATGAGGGACTGGACAGGGGGTAAGTTTTTTCCTGCTCTCGGCACTCTTCTCCCTTTACCCGCCCCTTCTCCTTCTCCCTCCATTTTCTATCTCCCTTACCTTTTTCGACATACATTTCATTTAAATACATAAAACATTCAGGAAGAGTTTCGCTTCGAAGATTAGTAATGCTGTATATTAAAGTAACGAGTATCTCCCCTTTAACATTTAGAACTTACGCGAGTAAATATTTCATTAATATCCATCTAGTTGTTCAGGAGGAGATGCGATGAAAATGAGATACATTGACAAATAGGGTGATTCTTATATGTACTTAGTTTCTAAAGAAAAGAGTTCTGTCAACCGGTCATTGAATCAGCAACAACATGGATGTAATGTTTGAAGTGATTGCATATACAGAACACTGACGACTTCTAGACACTCACTTAGCATAGACCTCACAGTTTACTTGTCGTATTTGGTTCTTCTTGATTGGCGCTTATAGTGACGAATTGTACGGACGGATGACAATAGACATAAATGGACATATATTCCAATCCTTCCCTAGTAGGTTCTGTTTTATCACAAAGTCTATATGTCAGCTATAAATAGTAGGTCTTCATTGACTTTATAACTGGCTGTGGGGTTCATGTCGTTGAAACCGTTTACTCTTAATTCCTTAATTGCAGGTTCATTTTCTGTTCTAACTGGCCCGTCAATATCCATTACTTCAGTCAATCTATGTCTGAAGTGTTTTAATAGTCGACTTCTCAGGAAAATATAATGTTTCACAGCAATGATGATCACACAGATGAGATCACACTTTAAAAGAGTGCATATCTCTTATAAAGAAGTTTTGTTTGCCTTTGATATTTCCTGTTTTAATGTTTTCTTGTGATCAATGTAGGCGATCCTTTTCTTGCCACTTTCGCAGACTATCAGTACACCAAATATTTGTACTGCTTAGTATTTGGCAATTAATTTAACTTCTGATTGATAATGCAATCTAGTATAACACACACAGCCACTCCTATCAGCTATGAAAAACCATCGCAGCCCAACAAATTTCGAGTATTGGCTAATTTGTGGTATCATAATATATTTTTTTCTTATGAATGTTTATCATTTTAGATGTTCTGATCTGTTTTATACGTTATAGTCGTTATAAATGAAGTTTTAAATTGCTGTTGCCTTCTATCTCGTCTCGCGTCTCCCTCCGCCCGCCCCTCCCTCCCTTCTTCCGCCCCTCTCTTATGATTACAATACCCTGTTCAGGCCCCCTGTTATTGTCAGTGGCGTAGTAAGGCCATTTTTAAGTGTCCGCCTGAACCTCGACCTTATTTCAAAATCAGATTACAGACACTACCAGGCTTGAACATTGTGTCTAAACTTGTCCAAACTGTTCATGGATCAACCTCTGTGGTCGCATTAGGCTGAGCTCAGTGCAGAATTTTATTTTCAAGTGTATTCAAGACTGTAATTTGGATCCCAATAATCTAAATGTTTTGTTTGAGTTTCGATTAAGTGTTTTGTTTCTTTCCATTCCTGTTGTAAAATGTGTATGAGCTTTCTATATTTATAACATGCCAAGAAATCCTGGCTCATAACTCCGGTTAACATCCTACGGCACCAGTTCATAGCTAAAGATTTGATTTTAATCAACAAATCAATATATGACCTGAATGTACGTGTCACTTATGCAATGTACAAAATGGTCAACATAAATCAACGGAGGCAATTTATTGCATGCATAAATAAACAAATAAGTAATTGCACATTTCACTATAATGAAGGGTTTGCCACTTTTCTCGTTCTTTCCATACTGCCATCCGCGCAAAGTTTTGTACTTTTCGACAACTGGTTCCCAACAGGTACTTGTTTTTGTTTTGGATTGTCAGCATATGCCCGAACAGTCCTCTAAACACAGAAATGCTGGATGTAACTTTACCAGAGAATACCAGAGGCTTACTCTGTGACCAGTTTGGCTTTCTTTTTGTTATCTCCATGGACAATTATAATAATGGAGATCTACGTGATAAGAAGTCTAAAGTATTCCATCTCGTTTGGTGTACATAGGGAGTTAACACTGCGAATGCTTCAATGAAGTGAAAGTTACGTTGCTAAGGTACTTGTTTCTTAAGAGTGGTCGTAAGATTAGACGTAAGATTTAGACGCAAGAGCGGTCCTAAGTTTAGGATTAAAATTTACGATATGCTTTGTGAAAAAGTCATAGAAGTTTACTTAGGAAAGTCTTAAGTGTAACACGTAAGACTTAAACTTTGAAATTGATTCCAGGTACTTACATAAACAACCCAGAGGCATGTGGTATCAGTTGGTTAAATGACAGATGTTAAACATCCTGTTGCAAAATTAATTGCCATTCTTTTTAAGACGATATCAAAATGAGTTAAAAAATGAATTTACCAAAGATGGCAACAATTGACATGCCGAAAGACAGACACAAATTTACACGACAAACTAATCGGGAATAATGATGATGATATGACAATATCCTGCAAATCAATCTGAAATGTTGAAATCAACAACAGCTTTTTTCAGTATACAGTATAAATAATGCTATAGCATTAGCTTACTGTTTTAGCATCAAACCATTTATTATCATATAGGCAACAATTTAGTGACAGATACACAGTGATAGATCTGTGGATGTCTTTTAGTGATTTGTCTCATTGCTTTGTTGTTTAATTAACGTACACGCCACAACTCCTATAATTCATCCTTACTTTCCTCCGGATAACATAGACTGTTTCTTAATTACTTAATCTTCAGTTCATGGTTGTTTTTCGTAGTATTTAATGGTGTATCTTTTGGGAGTGGGTGACCTAATGCAATTGAAATCATGGTAATTTCATTCATATGTCTCATTTGCTGGTCTATGGTAAATTATATTTGCAATGCAGACATTCTGATAGTCAACTTGTCAGCTATGAACAATTCCGACTTAATTCGACATTGGGAGTCAGAAACGGTTAAAGTCTCACAAATTGCTATACATCTGTCTTCCTTATCAAATTAGGATTATATATCATGAAAACATAAGAAATAGAACTTCTCAATTTAATATAACTTCTTACTAGGTTTTATTTCATTTTTACATATATGTCCTTACAAATATTTATCTTAAGTTACATTTAACGTTATTTAACAACCACCTCGGCGATTCTTGAAAATTGAATAGTCCTGAAGATGTGTATACATCCATTCCGAACTAAATTGTAATGAAAAATAGGAGATGTAAATTGAAAAAAATATAGTAAAATATGCAAAGTTCACAGAATGATACCCCCACATTGCTTAAAGATAAAGATTTTGAAACAATTCAATTAGATCTTTTTGTTGGTTAAAGAGGAGAAGGGGATATTAATTTGGTGTTTGAATAATTGGTTATGTTCGGTTGAAGTATAATACAACGAATGCAAGCTAAGCCTTATGAAATCAATCCAACTTAGCTATCACATTATCAAAAGGAGCCTTAATAACGAAACAATATTTTGTGGACTTGCTTATCTGTTCGTCATCTTTCGATTTTTGGCTGTATCGTTGTTTATTGTCAATTTGACTTAGAGTTTTGAATGTTTCATTGTTATCAATAACCGTCATGTAAAAATAAAGTTTTGATGCCTACTTGAAAAGTTTAAAACTTATGTGTAATTTGTCACTGTAAATGTAGGCAAAATGTGGAATACCGATGTTTAAATCTAATAATTGTTTTATGAAGAAGAAAAAGAGATAATGAACACATATTAAGAGATCGTATGAACATATAAAGAAACGAGTTCGGGTGCACTGACAGGATAAGCTGAATTTAATTATCACATATCTGTATGCTTATGAATGCCTATGACTCTTTGACATTAAAATGAACTAGGTTTGCAAAATAACAGTGTGGGCCCTACACAATGTTTGTTCATCTGCTTTTTCTCTTTTATGATTTCTGATGACGATTTTCCACTTTTCGCTCTCAACAACATAGGCTTTAAAAAGACAAAAAGAAGGTAAATATATGTTGTAAAAGATTAATCTACTTTTTTTTAAGACATAATTTGTTGAGTTTATACAAATTTAATAAATATCAATCGGTTTTGCTTTCGTGAAAGGAAGATTTCAAAGGAAACTACCTACTAGTTTTAAGATTGCTCATTTTACTGAAAGTGTATTGTCTGTTCTGTGATAGTAATGTGTTTCATTAACTGTAATACATTAGTAATTTACTCCAGCGTTGGTTGGAAATGCTGCCGTATAGTGGCATAAACTGGGTCGTTTTCGTAATCTAGAGTATCTTTTACGTGCGAGAGATATTTAGCTCTCTCAACACGGACCAACCATTTATCGCCCCCTTCCGACGGACTAGTATCGTTTCTCAAGACCATTTTGCAAATGAAGGATCTCATTCGAATCATAGACACAATTGTGGTTTGATTGCTGGTTATGATACTCGGAAGATGTCAAATGATTCTTCTCTTTGATATCTCTTGTATTCCAAAGTTTATTCACTGTTGATTTATAGACCAAATAGACCAAATGTTCCTACTTCATCTGGTACAGTTGACGACAAATGAATTTCACTATATTGTAGGTCCCCTTTGAATATGTTGAACATATAGCTTTGCAGGCGTTTATGATGAAGTTGTTTTGATAATACCCTTTCACTAAATTTCAATCTTATTTATGGTAAGGTCTTTTGCCAATATATAAACAGTTTTATGTAGTTTTATTTCCTTTCCAATGGCAATGATGGTGCATGCCTTTTTTTAGATGATAAGCGCTTCATTGTCTCTTGGAATTTTCTTACGTTTGTATGTAAAATATAATTATCATTAATAATGGGATACTTGAAAATCTGTTTATTTGTTATTCTTTACAGTGAAGACGTTTTTTATGAACTGTTGTTTGTTTCCTGTATGTTTTCTGTTGACCAAGTATTTTATATTTTCGACTGAGTTCTAAGTACTTAATAAGGTGAACCAATATCAGGTATGCTCTTTGTAGAGCGTTTAACATAATTACAAAAGTTCAAGTGAATGATAATTTAATTTTTTTACGCTGTAAAAACCGATTGATTTTACGCTGAAAACTATTAAGGTTTATTGACGTCAATTAATAAACTTCATGATTGTTTTCTTGCAATAAGAGAATTGTCATCAGACAATAATTTAAACTGGAAAGACATTATGGTTAGCAATGCATGAATTAAGCAATGTTATGAACATGAAATATTATAAACCTGTTACTGGGTACTTCATTTCACTTTCTACATACTATTTTCGGAGCAATTGTTTTTATTTTTTTAAATTTTATTTAAAACATAGGCATATTTACGAAAACTTATATGATATGAGTTATGCTTTCCAACTTAGGCATCTTTCGGATCACATCCAACGAATATATAAAAAAAATAATTGTATATAAATAAAATATATTGTTTAGCTGCCATGGACAGCGAGACTTCGAAGGCTGTTGTCATAATGTTACGTCCATCGTCTGTCTGTTTGTCGTCTGTCCATTTGTCGTTAGTCGATACACATTTATACAATATCAAATTGTATAACATATGCCATTAGATACAACCTTTGATTATGAAATGCTATTTAAAGATTCTCGTAAAATTTAAAACAATATGAATGACATGAAAATGTACAAAGGACTTTCGTTTAATGTATTTCTTTTGTCAACCATGGTAGCATTGGTTGTTGATAGTTCCCAGAAAAAAAAACTTATTACATTTGCACCTTTGTTCTTTAAGAACTTGATATTTATATGAATTGTAGGCACATTTAATAGAAAAATATATATTCAATATAAAGTTACACTACCGGATTAAAATCATTGACAGTGATTGACCATGTTTGTTATTCAGAACCTAAGTCATGAGATAAGGGAGCATCGCAAAAATAGAAGGTACTTTGTCTTGTTGAAATTAACAACACTGATTAGATTATAAGTCAACGTAATACCTTGTTACCAATGCAATAACTCTGAACACATTAGTTATACAGATGTATATATATGCATCTTAAAAATGTATGGTTGCAAAGTATTTGTGATTGCACTTTTTCGTCTGATTAACAAGACTTTATAAGCAACTTACATTATTTGGTTGTTTTGACTGTCTGTCTGTCTTTTCTTGTTATTGTGCCTTCAGATCATGATTATAAAATTATATATAAAAGGATTACACTTAAAACTGAAATGAGAATTTAATTGGTAGTGTCATCGTATCGTGAAACACGGAAGTTCAAAGTGTAAAACCATGCACACTTTCTAAAAATGCGAGTAACCAACTGCTTGTGTGTTTTATAACATATAAAAAGAAGATGTGGTATGATTGCCAATGAGACAACTATCCACAAAAGACCAAAATGACACAGACATTAACAACTATAGGTCACCGTACGGCCTTCAACAATGAGAAAAGCCCATACCGCATAGTCAGCTATAAAAGGCCCCGATAAGACAATGTCAAACAATTCAAACGAGAAAACTAACGGCCTTATTTATGTAAAAAAAATTGAACGAAAAACAAATATGTAACACATAAACAAACGACAACCACTGAATTTACAGGCTCCTGACATGTTCAGTTTCACGTAAAATAATGAACCAAAAGACAAAATCCAAACTTTTTAAATAAGGATAAAGATGAAAGTGTGTTAAGACACCTAATTAGTGTCCTAAAGTGAGGACAAAAAAAGCGATATATCCGAAAAATCTTCGTGAAAACCGCTCTATACAAAACCTTGTCCTAAAATGGTCTTAGGACACGACCTCATCCTAAGATAGCTTCAGGAATACCAGTAGGATATATATCATGTTCTATAATAAAAAAAAAAGTAATAAGCAAAGTGGGATTAGAAAAATCCTAACATTTTTAAAGGGGCTTTAGCTGTCATATTCATATTCTCTGATTTGACTCAAATTCTCATATTTGATATAAATCATACTAATACGTATTTCCAAAATACAAAAAGTCTGAAATAACCAAAACCCGATGCATGGACTCGTTAAGGTGTAATACCACCAAATCATGATACGCCACATCCGGTTGCATGTATGTTGGGTGTCTGAAAGCATCATTCTTTTTTTATTTGATGGTCTTATAAAATATTTTGGAAAGTTAAGGTTACATAGTTGCCAAAGCAGGTAACCAGTAAATAACCTGGTAAAAAATGTGATTGTTTACTTCCGGTGCAGGTTACTTTCTTATATGCAATGAAATGTAGTGTGAAATTTTCACTGTAGCACTGGAAAGGATTAAACTTTATTCATGCAAAGTATTTCTTTGGTTGAAATAAAGGTAAATTCTGTACAAATTTTTTAAAAGTACCAATTTAACAAAGACTAATAGGGAAAAATCAATGGTGGTATTACACCTATTTAGGGAAACTACATGTGCACTCGTGACCTTATTGTACTTTCATTTTTAAAAGTTATTAATAAACCAGTTCATACATTGTAAACATGGACTATTCGGAATGGATTGAGACACAGAAAGCACGTTTGAGGTAAAATTGCCTTGAAATGGGGGTTTACGGGTGTTTTCTAAGTCAAATGGGTGGACAGACAAAGCTGTATTTAGTTTACTGTGTTAAATTTTAAATAATACCCTAACAGTTTTGTTTATACAACATGTGAATTTTTTATTTCAGTGTTCACATGTTCTGAAGAGCATTCTGTTGAAAAATCTTATATGTGAATTGGTCTGCAGATGACACTTCAGCATTAAAGTAAGTATCAACTATCATCATGTTTTTTGTGTTTTTTTTGGCCGCAAAAGTTTACAATTTGCCATTGTGCCATCTACATTTTGCACAGACAATAAATCATCTAAACACTTATTTGCCCTAGATTTATACACATCAGAATCCAGTCTCACATACTTAAACTTTATAATTCTTACCAATTTTTTTTGTACCAGCATTCCAAGGGACATAACCCTTTTTAAAAACATTTTGAGGTATTTTTTATTACTCTTTCTCCCCATTTTCTAATGTAAAATACAAGAAAGTGGACACTTTGTGTAAATCTATTAGAAATATACTGTTATGAGTAAATAAAAAGACTTTGATACCAGTAACAATAAATGGTTGACTGTAAGGGAACCGTTATTTGTCACACTAGGCGAACAGACTAAAAACTCGAGTTACACATAAGGGCTTCTAGAAACTTCCGTGTAGACTGTTAACATTTATAGAGACAGTTCTTTCAGCTAAAACACTTTAATTATTGATTTAACATTACATTTATATCATTTTTGTGGGGAAATAATCACATTTGTTTTATTTTTTAGACAAAAGATATCAAGTTTTGATGAAAAAGGAAGGAAGGAGGAAAAATGGACCAAAACAGACCAAAACAGACCTTCAAATGAACTCTAAAAGGTGCAATAAAATTGTTTATCATCTAAAAGTTGTCTTTTGTATTCTATTTAATTGTTTGAATGCATAGATCATGAGTTTTTGATCAGATATTAGTCAACACTGCATTTTATAATGATACACTGAAATTTGGATTTGTCGAAGAAATTAGACTGAAATTGCCGTAGGATATGGCCTAACATTGCAGTGATTTTCTCTGAAACTATAGATCTGACTGAGACAAAACTTGGCAGTTATATAATTATGCTTGAAATAACTTGCAATTGGAGGGAAAAAAATAACATTAAGTTTATTTGACATTTAGGTGTTCTTTAGGTGTAATACCACCAAATCATGATACGCCACATCCGGTTGCATACGAAAGTAGGTCAAAAAAAATATTCCCTTGAATTTGACAGTTGTAGAAAATTAACCCTGCATTTCAATGCATTTAATTTTTTCTGAGTCATAAACATGTATGTTGGGTGTCTGAAAGCATCATTCTTTTTTTATTTGATGGTCTTATAAAATATTTTGGAAAGTTAAGGTTACATAGTTGCCAAAGCAGGTAACCAGTAAATAACCTGGTAAAAATGTGATTGTTTACTTCCGGTGCAGGTTACTTTCTTATATGCAATGAAATGTAGTGTGAAATTTTCACTGTAGCACTGGAAAGGATTAAACTTTATTCATGCAAAGTATTTCTTTGGTTGAAATAAAGGTAAATTCTGTACAAATTTTTTAAAAGTACCAATTTAACAAAGACTAATAGGGAAAAATCAATGGTGGTATTACACCTTAATAGCATTAGTATTTCAAGTTTTTTTAGTCTAGACGCCATCTTATTAACCATTGAGATGATCTACGACGACTGTTGACGGTCATATTACCCGATATTTTACATAAACAATGATATAAATAGAGCACGAATTCGTCGAAATGATTTTTCTAAGTCTGTTTGATTTCATAAAATAGGTTAAAAGAAATATGGTAATACACGTTTTTATCTGCATAAGAATGATTTTTTGTTTAACTTCTATTCTTTACTTTTCGAAAGCTGAACACGCCTAGTTGATGCGTAACTCATCTCTAACTGAAGGGTTCAATAGAAGTTCACATGAATACGGATTCAATGAGGTTAGTATAATTATTATATCACTATTTCACTGATTGAACCAAAACAAATCATATTTCTGTTTTTTATCTCATATGTCCCTTTAATTGCAGTAATAAAAGATAATTATTGTTATTTCCCTTGCAAATAAGTATGAGGCACATATTATACAGCCAGTTGAATTAGTACCCATGTTAAAGAAAAACGATTTTCAATTACCGAATCTAATATATTCAAAAGAAGAATGTGCGATTTCAGAGATTTTTCGTTTTATAGAAAGCTTTAAATACAAGGTAAGAATTCTTTTGAAAGTGAAATTCGTGACATGAGATAAATTTCTTAGACGTATTACTCAATTTATTTCACTTGACTGGGCGCAGCTTAACCGGTTCGCTCATAATAAACCTGTCCATTTATACATAGGTGTTTTAAAATAAATTCATCAATAAAGTGTCCAGTCATTCATTTGTAAATTCATTTGGTGACACTGATATGTGATTAGAAATCAGTTATAATTATAACGGCAATCATCCTTATCACACACATCTTCAAATAGACTGTTCTTATGCAAATTAAAACGTAAGCGCCGCCTGATCAGTTGAAATAACATTGGTAAAATGATCGACGTATTAATAAATGCCAGTTTCTGAATAAATTTACTCGTGTAACATGTAGTAACCATCAGAAACAAAATAATGCAACGATAAACAGATTTGATAAGTTTGTATATGCAAATTGATAAATACTTCAAAGGCGCGGATTGGTGTTCTGTCTTAAATATTATTTGAAAAGATGATCAGAATATGAAGTTGTAACAATGTGGAAATATATATGTCTTTTCCTCTCGAATATCATACCTAAATATAAGAAATTGGATTCAACATACCAGGCTTAAGAACATTTTTTTTTTCATAAATTATTCATAGAGTAACAGTAGTGTTACAGCATGCATACCATGTGATATTTTTGCACACTCTGCACTGTTCGAACCATTTGATATATGGATATGTCACATTTGAGATAGTAAAGAAAAAAATCTCCATGCTTTTTAAATTTTTGTAGCATATTTAGGAACAAAGTCCAAATAAAGATGGGTCTTTTTGTAGTTGTATATATTATAAAAAATATTTGTAATTTATGTAATAAATCTATGAATAATACAACAATATATATAGGAAACTTTATATGCAAAATTAAGAAAAAAGAAGATTTTTTTTTGTACAAGTGAGTTTAATTCATGTTGTCACTGTATAGGTTATAAAAAAGGTTTAAGTATTCAATCATGCATTTTTGAAATAATGCATTAAATATGCATGACGAATCACAATAATCCATCAACTTATAAATATTTGGGTTTAAGTATGAAAAGGAGAATAAATAATTAATAAGATAATTTGTATAATTTATACATTTTTTTTAGTGTAATTGATATAAATAATCTTATGACTATCATAAGACAATCCTAAGACACCTCTCGTGTAGTCTTAACTTTATGACAAACTTAAAGAGATTTTCTAAACTAAGACCACTTTGTTAAATCCACTTAAGATATGTCGAAATACCATCCGAAGACAGCTTCGTGAAACTGGCCCAAGAACTATGTATGTTGATGTTGAGACGATGAACAAGCATATGTAGATGGTTTAGTTAAAAAAAAATATTCTGAGAATAGGTACAGTATGTGGCAGTGATAAATGTGTCCTTCATGAGCGGGGTCATTTTCAACTTGATATATTTTTGATGATACTGATAGTATGTAGTAATATAGCTGTTTTTTTGGTAGCACAGTTAACCTAGGAAAAAAAAACAACATACACTTTAGTAATTGCACCTGCATTGCTTTAATCATAAGTACTATTTAGTACTACGTTCAACCAGCTAAACCAATACCCACTTTAAGGAAATACATATTGTGTTTGAATTTACAGCAGAGGCTTTATTTCGTTTTATGGAAAGCTTCAATTAAAGAATTAAAATTTGTGTCAAGGCTCCGATTCGTGATGTGAGGTAATTTTACTTGCCTTATGATCAACGTATTAACAAAACTACTTAAAAAATCAAAGAAAAACTCGTTGCAAAGCCATGTTATAAACTAACATATCTACCATGTAGTCACGAGCAGATACAAACTAATGTCACTATGTGTTTTGTTCGTTATGTTTGGACGACAGAGAAAAAACCGCTGTAAAAAAATGTGCCTTAGAAGTTTGAAATAGTGGTGTTAGTTAAAAAGAATGATTGCAACGGTGAGGGACCTGCAATATTGATTTTTGAATAAGATTTATTTTTTATGAAAAACAAGAATTGCAAACAAAGTTATGTTATGAGTTACCATACTTTTGAGGGTGAACAATTCTTACCAAGTCACCTTTGAATTTAGTCGAAGGTCCGAAGCCAAAATGTAAATCTAAAACATAGTCCACATTTGCTTAAGATAATTTTGCCTGCTGGAGTTGACATATTACATTTATTACAATTTTATTTATTTTGAAACATTTAGAACATAAAAGCAGAAGATATCAAAGGAATAGTCAATCTCTTTATTTCGAGTGGTATCTTCCAAAAAACGCCTTCACCCTCATCATTGTGGTTCGTAAACTGATGTTTGTCTTTTGATTTTTTGTATGTTGGTCATGACCGTGAAGAACGTCACATGAAGGGTGTTGGCTATGTTTGAAAAGGAATGGCGAATTTCAAACGGAGAAAAAGAGATAAATGTAAACAAAAGTATCAAAATGTCTTTTTGAAAGCATCATACAATATATTGCACGGAGGGAACCAAACCAGAATCTATTTCAAGCAATCAGTAAAAAAAACGTTTTAGTGCTACATTTTCTAAAGCACCTCTCGCAAGTTTGCCGAGTTGCAGATTTTGAGACTGCATATAATGAAAATAATAATAATTTCTTTGTGTTTTTTCCCCAATCCGATTTATGAAGAAATAAATTCCTATCATAGGAATTAGCCATTTGCAAGTTTCTTATTCTAACTTCATGGGTTTTAAAGTTGATTTGCAATCTAAATGATATGTGTCGATCGGGCTGTCGGAATGTAAGTCTCAAAGTGGTGAGGCATTTATTAAAACAACTATGTATTTGCCTTAAATTCGGCCTTCATCTGAGAGTTTATAATTCTTGCACACCTATTATTTTGTTATGACTTTTTATTTGTCATAAGTTGATATTCAGAATGGAATGGCAAGCGTTTCAAATATACTTTTATAGGTCGATGCCACTGCTGGTGGACGTTTCGTCCCCGAAGGTATCAGCAGCCCAGTAGTCAACATTTCGGTGTTGACATGAATTTCAATAATGTGTTCAATTTTATAAATTTTCGAAAAACTAAGGATTTTCTTATCCCAGTCTAAGATTACCGTAGCCGTATTTTTCAAAACCTTTTGGAATTTCTGGAGCCTCAATGCTCTTCGGCGATTTAATTGTTCGGCTTTATAAAGATATTTTGATATAAGCGTTACTGTTGAGTCTTATGTAGACGAAACGCGCGTCATGCGTACTAAGTATCATAATCCTGGTACTTTTGATAACTTTTATAAGAATTGTATGTTTAGACTTATACATAATTATATTTAGTAACGTTTTTGATTTTTTTGATAATTTTTTTTTATAATTTGCGGCAAGATGTTATAAGAACCACTCATGATCATTATTGTGATATAAAACAGTGATTTTATCACGTTTTATGAAAAATTGTGTTGCCGTATTTCCCTAGTGTCTTGTATTGAAAATTGGTCCAAGAGAAAACTTACGCTATTGACTTGTAAATACTGAAATACTGTAAACGAATAATCTTTTGTAGGTTTTTAAGAATATATATAAATTCGAATGGTAAACTCGTTTGCGTTACAGATATTACAAAATAAAATTTTGAATGTAATATCCCTTTTTATGGAATTCACGCTAACCGGAATCTTACATTCGTTCGACGTGTTAATACTTGCTATACAATTAAATATGACCACTTTTGTGATATAATCGCGACATGTATATATTAGGTCAGATTTATTTCAAAAGGACTGCCATTTTATATTTGCTTCGATTTTTTTGGTAAAAGAAATTTTATTTTTTGCACATTATTATTTTGAACATTGTGTTTTTCAGAAATTTACTCGGAAAAACATGGTCGATTCAAGAATGAAAGAAGACATAATTCTGTATCTCGGTAGATAAAAACGAATTTATGACACGTCACCTAGGCTGTACTCCAGCATAACATAGCACTTTAAACATCTTAATGTCAGCATAGATACGGTCTTCATACACAAATACGTTTCCATGAATTATGTCAATATGTCAATCAACTCTAGCAAAGGTGTGAAGAAAATTTAACAAGCACGTTAAAATACTTCCGTCAACGTCAAATTCCCGAAAGATGATAAAAAAGTGTTGTTACCCATTATAAATTGAGCAATTAACAACGGAAACATAATAACAAAACTGACATTGGAAATACCATATACACATGGAACATTCAATTGTGTTTTCGTCATTTTAAAATGTTCTATTTGATCAATATAACAATTACTTTTCTGCATGTTCATTAGTACAAGTTAATAGAAATATGTTTGGTGGCTCAGCATTTTTATTAATAAAAGATTAAAATTACGATACATTGTTACATTGTTATTCATATATAGCCATGTTCTCTCTAGATAGCTGTTCCAATTACTCATGAGTGAGGATTACTTGATCTCTGGGGGAAATAACTGACCTAATATAATTGGCATGCCCCAGACGAAAGTTTATGGTCGGTTTAAGTATTTATAGGCATGGTATAATGACGTTTCGGAGATAAAAGCATCCAATTACATTTACTTTATTCTTTTTATGTAATTTAATCTGCTGATAAATGAAAATTACATGCAACACGTAATTGCTTAATACATATTATATATATATATATTATTTTCAGAAAACAGTTATTGCGTTATACTAAATCCTTTTAACATTTGATAATCAATATAAAATCAGAGTCACTTTATTTTGTTTTTTAACAACGACTGCCTACTATAGCAATATTTTACTTCATTAATTTGGATTACATGATGTTTATGCATTAGCTAATTTGTCATGCATATTAAATTCGTTCTTCCTGTTATGTTTTTGTTTGTTTTCAGTCTCAACTAAGCCATGAATGCATAACCTAGCAAATAAGTATTCCTTCATCGTCAATATTTTAATAAATTGCGAAATTCAACTTATAGAAAATAAATGTATTCTATTCGAAATTTTGCTGACATTAATTTGTCATAGAAAATTTTATTCGTTCCTTCCATCTTGTTTTGTTCTGTTGTCCGGTTTATCCAAGAAATGAATGCATGACCTAGAAAATTCCACTATCCTCAGTCTTGAGTAATAGTTTTAACTCAACTTATAAGAACATAAAAGTTCGAAATTTCCTAAAATCAATTGACGATTTGCTGCTCAAAAAATGAGTGTATTTGTCGATTGCTTTATTACAGACTCTAACAATATATTTGTAAACATTAAAAACGCATTTGATTGAAAATTCAGATAAAAAAGATGACATTTTAATTACTGTTCTAAAGCAACCGAAACAAATTCCCTTTCAATCATGATTATATTCTCACATCTTTACATGATGTTACGTTTGCGCACACCATTACAGATAAACAAAGAAACTAGCATTACAAACAGTGTTTCACAGTAATTTAAAAGTTTAAAGCATACATTTTTGTTTAGGTGACATATGAAGCTGGCGTTCGGGGCGTGATTGTCTATCTATGTTGAGGACTTATTGGTAGATTTCGTTTGTTTTTGGTTTTTGGCCCGGTTATTGTCTTTTTGACACATTCCCCATTTGTATTGTCAATGCTATGTATAATAAGTCTTTGAATTAATTGAAAACCACATCAGTATATAGGATGCGATGTAAATTGTTTGAAAATATTACCGTTTTCTTTGACTTTGCTAACACGTAGCCCAGAATTGTTAATCCTATACTATTGTATTCGGGTTTTGCAAAATTTTTTGCTTTATATATGAATTTAATTTCACACAAATGAATTCTTCTTATCATGAATGTATTGTGAATAATCAGATTGGAAAGTCATTTGATAAAAAGTTCATGCCTCTATGATATTGAATAAGAATAATATTAGCTTCGTGTGGGAATAATCACTCAACTCATTCATTGGAGAACAGATCGAAAACTGAGATTTCGTATTACAAGATGGATTATCTGTGTAAAATGAAGTTTGTCAAATAAATACAAATTGTTACAACAGGTTTGAAGTTTTATCATTAGGTCTGCATTTTCGCAAGTTCTTGCTTTCGAACTTCGAGATATCGGGATCATTTTAATTAAATTTTATATCGACGGAACGATATAATATACTCGACTTACGCAGTATTTGAATCAATCAAGTTCGACTCTTCAACGATATTTATGCTTTGATCAAACGGGAATTTGACCGGGAACTGGTTATAACTGCGACTAATCCGAGTTTTCGACACAACCGTGTTCGACACAACGAGGCTCGACTGTATTTATAATTCTCACAGCGTTGAATGCTTCATTAATTGCAAAACGTGGTTTAATAAGGAAATAAAAGTATTGAATTCGAGAGATAACATTATCAATTGACAAATTGCTGCTCGTAAATTCAGTTTATTAGCGTCGCATTAATTCAGCTACTAATCGGATATTTGAAAAGATTTCATACAAAAATGATGACACATTTAGAAAAACGGTACTTCAATCACAATTATAATGCAACAGAAAATAATTTCTCAATTACAATTACATCCAAACATCATTTGCATGACATTACGCTTGCGCCAAAAATACAGACACACGATATAAATTAACGGTACAAACAGTGTCTCATAGTAATTTGAATTGTTAAAGAACATTTTTAATCATACGATATGTGTTGTTTTCAATTTGAATATAACTAATTAAACCACTGTGTATGTGTGATCATTTCATAGTCTGCCACGCAAATTGTTTGAACATATTTCCGTATTCTTTGCTGATACCTAGATTTGAAATTATTTAACTCTTATATTATCTATATAAGTTTTAATCGGGTCTTTCCAAAGCTTTTGCCAGATACATGTATATATAAATTAAAATTTTCCACAAATGACTTTATGAATTCTTCTCATCATAAACTTTTCGTAAACAATTATATAAGAAAGTCATTTGATAAAAAGCCTGTGGTTCAAAATGTTTGAAATCATATTTACAAAAAATTACATTAGCGATTGTGTGGAACCAAGTAGCGAAAATAAATACATTACAAAATAGATTGAAAATGAATTCATTAGAAAAGAGATTGAAAACTGAGATTTCAATTTCGGAAATGATTAACAGTTTCAAATGAAGTTTGTTTAATATCTACAAGTTATCATCATTGGTTATCATCACTGGGTAAAATTTATGATCGAAATTGGGCTATTAGTTTTGACTTTAAACATTAACAGAATGAATGTAAAAAAGAACGACAGGAAGTGGGATTAGATCGTTACAATTTCAAACAATTTAAAAAAATATTGTAAATAAGAAAGTACTGTTCGTTGTGAGACAATGCTCCGTGTTGAAGACCATACGTGTAATAATGATTTACTTTTACAAATTGTGACTGGAGAGTTGTAGACGTATTTGGCAAAATCTTTTGGAATTCGTCTGGCGTATCAAATTAAAAATATAAGCCTGGTACCTTTGATAACTATTATCTCATTGGCACCCACACCACATCTTCTTATATCAGTTATATAATTATATATTATCAAACACAAAATACAAAAGTTGTATTATATTATTTCAACATTTAAATATAAAATCGAAATATGTTCTGTTGAAAAGTTCAAAACCGATTATTATTTGTAAACCGTCAACATTAGGGTCCTTATTCCTAAACAGAACGGGGAACATATATAAGTTTAAAGGCAGAAGCTTACATTAATTTATGATATAAAACTATATGGAGTTTTAATAGTTTAAATAAGTCAGCAATGATTTGTTTAAATTTAATCACATTTTATAGCATATAAATAAATATATTTTTTATTCAACAAAGCCAAACACAAATATCTTTCTTCCCCGAGTTTTTATCCTACATCCGTACTCCAGCATTCACTGCAGCTTAGCTGAATGAATTAAGCGGATTAGTTTCCGTATAAAACCATAACTAAGATATGATAAGAATTTGGTGACCACTTAACCAACCACGCTGCAGCTGAGTATAATAGAAATAAAGCTTTGCGATAATGTTAGCAATGAGAATAGAAAATGAACAACAACTGATCTCATCTGTGATGATCGAACATCGGACGATTGATTATATAACAGGTTATCATAAAAGATTGGAGGGAAATTGAGTAGTATTAGTAAATATCAAATAAAAATCATCAGTGAGCCGTTAGTGCTTCCTTTGTTGAAACATCTGAAAGGCTTCCTACTTGGTGGCATTTCAACAGTAGGCTCTTGCAAAGTGTTGTAGAAACAGACGTTGTTTATTAAGGCATTGTAAAATATTTAGTAGTTGCAATCTTTCAGACGTGTGAATGGCAACAATCAAACTTTGTCAATGAAAGAAAATGAAAACATGTCAACATGAAAGATGCAAATACTGGCACCAGATGATATATATCATAAAACTCAGGTAATTCGCATTAATATTTACAGTTTTGCATGATTGACCTTGGGTAATGATATTGAAATAATTGACATATTTGAGGAGATATTTGTAAGTGCATGCTCAAAGTATAAACTGGTTGTAACAATCGATCGCCTATTGCTCTACTAGGATCGTGCAAAAAAAACGTGTAACTGGTAGACAGCATATATACGTCTTGGCTTCTTAGATTATCAGTCCTCGATGTAAGGTATATTTGTTTCTTGTCTTGTACAGATTCCCCATTGACTTTCGGTAAAGATTGAAATGAAAGGCAGGCGATACATTTTGATCCCACGGTGATTTTTTCCCCAAAAAGGTGCAAACAAACTTATTTCCACTATATCAATTCAAATATTTAATAAAATCTTTATATACCTTTAATCGCTAAATTAAGTGATAGTGGTGGTCGACATTTTAGACATCTACTTAGTTTCTTTCACTTCCCTATCCTTTAGAAAAAAGTAAAATCACAAGAATATTGGACTCCGAGGAAAATTCAAATGGGAAAGTCTCAAATCAATAACAAATTCAAATAATAAAACGACTGTCATTTAATTACGTTTGTGTTTTTTTGTGTGTTTGTTTAAGACAACATGGACAACAACTGTCATTAAATTACTTTTGTGTTTCAAAAGATACACACATGCAACTTTTTATGTAAGAAAAAATAAATTTGGAATATATGTTTTACAAAAGCTTACTCTAAATTTGTGTAACAATCTTTTCCCGATACGTCGCATTACTTTATTAACGTCAATACATCCTCTATAACTGTATCATGTAATCTTAGTACATAGATATATCTCCTTTTATTGCTAGATATAAAGATATCGTATATTGAAATGATCTATGGGAAAAGCTTCACAACGATCTGAGACTGGAATGGTAAAAGATCAAATTACAAATCCTTGAGAAATTATGATTACCCTTTCGAGTACAAAACATTGAACTAAATAAGTCGACACATACTTTATAAAACAGCGTGAAGTTGAATAACAAGAAATTACCATACTCGTTTATTATAAATACAACGAATATGTCCAAATAAATGTCATGTTTCAGACAAAAACTAATGATTGGTAGACTAATGTAAGCAGTACGAAAGTGTTTATGAGCTAACTTTTATCTGAAGCCTTTTATACTAACGATTCTGTGAAAAGGTTGAAAAGTGAAATAAAAAAGGCAAAACAGTCATAAAAAGGAGCAACAACAGTCCATGTCTCGTCTTCCAATTTTTTGATGAAATAAATGAAAAAAAAACTAAAAAGAAAAAAAAAGACTAAAGAAAAAATCAAAAAAAAAATCGACAACCCCCCCCCCCCCCCACTATTCATTCTTAGATTAAACACATACATATATACCGATAAATCGGGTATTAACTTTCTATCTTATTGCTTTTGTAAAATATTAGCGATAATGCTTGGTTTTCATAATATTTATTCAATGCGCCTAATCGACAAAAACAAAAGCGTCATCTTGTGACGCTCAACTGATATTTGATGCCGTCATTGCACAGAAAACATTTGGTACATCTCAGAACTTTGTCATCCTAAAATGTAGTTTTTAAGTAACGTTAAATGATATAATAAGACAATTACCCTCATTTATAACAAAACAATAACACTTACCTTCCTCATACGTCATCAAAATAATATTTTTACACTTAAGTTTTTCATAAGCAAATCTGAGAACATTTTTAAATAAGATTCAAATTTAGAAGCATGAATATGAATAAAGATATAAATCGTCAATAAAAAAATCGGAAATTGACGTCATGTTACTACTTCTTCCAATTAGAACATCAAAAAGGTTTAATAGTTCTGCTTTAAACATAACATAATTTCCTTTATAAAGTAAATATTTTAAAGACTCGCACTATGGCCATTGTCAAAGAAATCAAGACACATTTTGTATATGAGCAATAAAAAAACATGACAGATTGAATTATCGGGCAGCAATTACTAACGCTTTTTGTCGTAGTAACTACAATGTTTTTGAATGGAAACATCCATTACTAGTTTATAAGATAAAGATAAAAAAAAAATGATTTAGAAGCTTAGTAATACATCTCGCATGTCTTGGTTGGAAATACAATCGAAGTGAAAAGACATGGCAAACAGTTTCTAAACCGTAGCATAAGTTCTGTAGCACACAGAGTCTTGACTTTTTAACATTTTATCTGCCAGAACCACCGAAATTTTCAAAGGTTGGATGATAGAATAGTTCTTAGTTGCTAACGCGAAAAAAAAGAAAATGGTGAAATTTAAAAAAAAAATGAAAAAAATAGAGATTTGGACATTTGAAAATTAAAATTTAAGAAGTTGACATTTATTAAAATAAAAAACCAACACAATGTTAAAAATCTGTTTGAGTTTTCATCTTCGAAACTTGACATCTGCATTTGTATAAGTTTGGTTACATTTCAGAAGAGGATAGCCAGTCAAAAAAGTTTACTCTATTTTTCGTAACACGAGATGAGATAAATATATATACATACATATTTTAAATTTGGAGTCATGAACCTACAACCGTTATCAGAAAATGCTTACATTATTTGTAGCATTTTAGAACACTAGTTGTTAAAAATAGGAATTTCTTATTTTAAAAAAAAATGGTAACTACCCCTTACACTTTTTATTATATATCATGAAACATTCTTGTGAGAAATCGTTTTAGTATAAGTTTACTGACAAATGAATCGAAAATAACTGTTTTGATTGAAAATGCCAAAAACTTAGAAAAAAATCATGAAGAAATAAGGCTACTAATATGAGGAATTCATACATGAATCTTGAAACGAAATAAGAAAGAGAAAACCTCCATGGATCGAATCAACCCTTGTGGAGGTCTTTTAATGTCAATATTTACTTATTAGGTTTCACTATCACAGAAAATCTGATAGTGATTAAAAAATTAAAACATGTGTCTTTTTTCTAAATCAGGACAATGTTAGATTATTTTGCATCAATCGTGTACATTCCCCATTTCCATTCTCAATTTTAAATTCAATTCTGGTATCTATGATGAGTTTATCTCCATGAAACTACTCAACCCTTGTGGAGGTCTTATAATGTTAATATTAACTTATTAGGTTTCACTCCCACATAAAATTTGATAGTGATTAAAACACAAACATGTGTTATTGTGCAAGGCAGTTAAAACATGTGTCTTTTTTTCTAAATCAGGACAATGTTAGTCTATTATGCATCAATCGTGTAATATAAAGAAAACTAATGTGTCTGTAGAATTGTCATGTTCCAGACAAAATAATATACATAATAATTATGGTAAAATAATGATGTTGTTTAGTCCAATCTTATTTGACCGAATTTTCTTCCATAAGCTTTTGATAATGAGTTCATTTTTCAGATGAAAACACTCAATATACAGACGAGTCTTGGATATAGTCAACCTTAATTAACGATAAACCGTACAATTTCTTTTTTTTTAACATGAAAAAAAAAAATCGATATATGATGTCAATATTGAGAAATAGTTGTCAAGTGATTTTAACTGCAACTGTCGATTTTAACTGCAACTGTCGATATCTTATTTTTGTTTGGAATTATTTTAGAAAACATAGTGTAGATAATAGTCTGTTGACTTTTTGTTTCCCTTGCTGAGATTTTCTTATAGTTTTGTACACAAACAACACCTGCATACGGGGTATATATCTCCAAATTGATACGATATTCCGATAATTGTATTACCTATCATGATTTTCTTGATAGAGGGTTGCTGCTCACAAGGAAGCTAAGAGTTCCAAATGGTGAAGTTGAAATCAATCCTTCGTAAATTTTACGAACGCAATCACGAGTTGGTTGACAATTATTGAAAAACTGTTTCACAGATGCTATCGAATTGGTTCCTTACGTCGTAACTATAATCTCTTCCCTTTTATGTATGTGAGCTACGGAATTAGACTATTTATCGGATTACTATTTACCGGATTTGTTATAACATGAGCAACACGACGGGTGCCATATGTGGAGGAGGATCTGCTTACCTTTCCGGAGCACATGAGATCAACCCTATTTGCGGCGGGGTTTAACATGTTTATGAGGTCTCAACCTTCCCCCTTAACCTCCAGCCAATCTTAAATTCAGTTCAAGAGAACTCTGATTCTATTGTCAGAAGATGTAGCGAAAGAAAATAAACAAAATGACAATATACATAAATAACAACAGACTATTTGAAGTTAAATGACATGCCAGCTCCAGACCTCAATTGAACTGATTGAAAGATTATGTCTTCATCATATGAATATCAGACAAAATCCCTCCCTTTAGTGTCATACCATCATAACATATATGAGAAGAACATAGCTCGTGTCATGGCAGAAACTTATTGACTGGGTATGAGTGGAATAGTAAGTTCATTGTTTTCCGAGGTACACCTATTGTCAAGAGGCGTAGCCGAGGGCAATAGCTGTATCCGTGGGGACAATTAACTTACTACTATTCCAGTCAGTAACTGTTTTATTCTATCGAAAAAGACAATAGACAATAAATTGCAGTGAAAGAAATCAACGATCGTCATATATAAAGGAGAAACCCAACCGTAAGGTTTAGTTCATAAATATTATGAATATTATGAAATGCTAAGGCTTCGTCCTGCACTTACATCAATCCTATCTACTATAGGTAAAAAGCGACGTAGTTACTCTCCCATTATTTTCAAAATCCTCCAATTTGTAGCTGCATTTAAAATTCCACGAAATAGTATTACGCTTCGAGGTCCAATAGTTGGAAACTATTGACCTGTCCAATAGTTCAACGCTTGCAATTTGAGAAAATAGTAAAACTATTGTGAACTTATTTTATATAGAAAATGACAACTGAGTTGTGCTAAAAAAAAACATTCTAAACCCCTTACTGTGGGATTATATGATGTAGGCATCATCTTTCAATCAGTTTAATTGAGGTCTGCAGCTGCCTGGCCAGTAACTGCTAATAATTATTTGTTAATTTATGTTTTATTGTCATCTTGCTTAGTTTTTATTGTTACCTATTCTGACATCGGACTCGGAATTTCTTTTACTATACGTACCACTGTGTGTTTGTGTTTTCATCATTGACATGAGGTATAGGGAGAGATTTGATATCTCACAAAATATGTTTAACTCTGTCGCATTTTTTAGTGAACTATAGCTAGTATACTGTTTTTGGCTGTTTTTACTTTTTGGTCGGGTTGTCGTCTATTTCACAGATTTTCTATTTCCCGTCACAATTTTATCTAATCATTTTATCTATAGCGCCAGGCAAATTATTACTTAACTTTGCATGCATGATGCCCTTTATAAAATCATGACAAACAAGGTTAAAAATGGAAAATGATCCGCAAATTGAAATCTGAGCATATCTTTGAAACTATTAGGTGATATGTTTTGCAGATTAAGGAGAATTTATAATCCACACTAAATTTTAGTTATATATGGCAGTATTGGTTTTAAACTTGTTCTGATTAAAGCCCAATGGCAAAGACCGCCTTTTTCTTCTTTTTTGACATAATTTATTTATTTTTTATCAAATCCTATGGGAAAGTATGAAAGGTTTTATAAACATGTGACGATTTAACCAGAGGCAATCCTTAATTGTAATTACCTAATAAGTCAATAGTTTTGACCTTAAAATTACAGGGAAAATGTGGTTCATTTGTCAATTAAGCTATTTACTTACTGAACAGTAGGTAGTTAATCTTTTTTGGACTTCGATATTCTGGGATTCAGCGATCTGATGACGGTAAGGCAAGACAAGCGTTTTGGATGCAACATATTGGTAGGTTTTGTTAACATTCCATTAGCAGTTTTTTTTAATTTGAAAACTAATATGAATATAAACGTATTACAACTAGATTGATGAAAGTGACATGTATTTACGATGTTGCCTTCATAAAGTAAGCAATAGACTTTTTATAAAAATACAATAAAACACATGTTACAGGATAAAATTATGTTTCCATATTTCGTACCTTTTGAAAAAAAAACTTACAATGCCACTGTTTCGAACAAAAATCGACGAAAAGACAAACAACAGTTCACAAAACATAACAGAGAAAATTAAACATTTAGCCAATTGAACCACAAATTTGGTAAGATGGTCCTGATTCAGAATGATTGAAGTACAAACCCGTGATGAGTGTATTTTGATAGCTGGTATTCAAACACAAGGGGAGGGGATAATGTCGGATTGTCTCAAAATAATATTTTAATTATAATGACAAGTTTTTTCCTTAATCGACATGACGTATTTGATAGTTTGATAAATGTTCACAATATCAGATTTTTTTTTCCAGAAATTAAACTATCCGTTGACGAATTATTTTGATACAATGGTTATTTCAGTCCAAAAAACATTAAAAAAAATGATTTTTTCTTTCTTATTGGGAATATTTCACACACACAATAGTCAATATAAATAAATACTTCATACAATTTGATGACACTGTTGTACAAGTGAGAGATTAAGCGCTATAAAACCAGGTTCAATCCACCATTTTTTACATTTGAAAATGCCTGTACCAAGTCAGGAATATGACAGTTGTTGTCCATTTGTTTTTGATGTGTTTTGTCAGTTCATTTTGCCATTTGATTCAGAACTTTCCGATTGAATATTCCTCGGAGTTTAGTACTTTTGTGGTTTTACTTTTTTCATAAGTTAAATATTGTTTAATCTAGATAAGCAACTCACCAGTATATACTTGAAAATAAAATGTTATATAGGGAATTATTTGATTTGAATAAAACATCAATTATTCCTGCTGGTGAAATGATAGGCGTAACTTCTTCGTTTTTCATAGAATGCATGTTTTCCATGGAGGATGAAGGGATCCTTTTTTTCCTGCTTAATAGATTTTTTTTCTAATACCTTTCAATTACATATGTGAAACATATTTCTTTAAGAACAAATTCGAGACACCACAAACCACGACAAGAAAACTCGACATAGCAGTCTAGTCTTTATAGAAATGTTACACTACTCAAATTGCACAATGACATTATATTAGTTAAGCTTACTGATGTGTTTTTTTTCTCGACATTTTGTCTATCAAAGAATTATTACTGAATTCAATTTCTACATAAAGAAACCATCTGTATGGGGTTTAGTTGTCATCTGTTTTCTATGAACATTATTGAATAAAACATAATTCACCCACTCACAATTTCAGTCAAACTTCATTTGATGTCTGAAAGGACCTGCTAGATAAGTTGTAGAAAAATCAATTCAATATCTCATTTTGATAAACAGAAGAAGCTATCCTATTTAATCAAATACTGTAATTTATCTTGAAGCCTTTTTATTAAATAGTACTACATGTATATTGCTTTAGCTGAATGAGCATGAAAACCATAAAAAAAGACTACTTCAACTACCCATGTCAAATCATTCCGTAACGTAAGAGTATGGCAATATCATAAGGTGCATTAAGGAAACCAGAAATATTTTACATTGGAACATAAGTTTGTTGATATCATCTTATGCCTCAGATGTTAAAACATAACTTTAAAGGAAATATAATGTTATTATCTAAGGTATTTAATAAACTATTCAAGATGCCTTTTGTAAAAAAAAAAATATCTGAGAGAGTTTTGACAGTTCTTTCCCAAATGATCTACATTTGTTGCTATTCAAACTTAAAAAAAAAAATTCTACTTAAAACGGAAGTAGCAGTTAAGGTTACAGTTTGTACGCCAATTTTATTCATATCATACATCTAATTTTATATATGAAATTTATCTGTTGTTTCCAATTTGGATTTTATTGTACAATTTTCCATTTGTAATGATCTGTAAAGGGAACACCTGAAACAATAATTTTCTTCTATTAAAAGCCTGCAATACTTATGCACTAATTGTCGTGCTTCAGTACATATAATTGTCCGTATTCGGCTTCACTTTATCTTATTTTTGATTTCGTCAGCTCTTCATCGTTTTTATTAAGTGTTTTTAATTTCAAAACAGTTTAGCCATAAGCCTTACTGCAAAGCAATTAATCGTAGAAATATGCACCTGGTGCATTCAAAAAGCTACCACAAGCGTTATTACTAATATGATTCATTGCAAAAATGTTTTGATTTTTATTTAGCGATTTAGGAAACTGTCTCATATTTTCATAAGGATGGTGGCTTTAATATCTTATCTTTGTTATCATTTTCAAAGAAAAAGTATGTTACCAGACAAAAGAGGGAAAACAAATAGTGTGATTAAATTCATTAAGAATTATGGGAAACATGGGGATTAAGATTTAGCGATACAAATGTTATGAAACCAGATTAAACCAAAATCAAAAGAATCTCTTTTTATTGCTTTTTAAATATTTTACTAAATTACTTACTTTAACAGCTTAAATCTTCATACACCGATATTAACTTGCATTATGCTTCCTGAATTTCAAATGCAAATATAATTAACGAGTCATAATTCATCTTACATTTAAGTTATTGGACATGGGCGTGGTTAAACTTAAGCTTATTACATAAACATACTCATTTAAATGTAAATGGTAAAAAGGGACAGAATGTTGCAAAACAAAATATCTTCTGACGGTATATAAGTCAGATGGTCAAATGGAGAATACGTATTTTGGATCTTGTGTACTTTTTTTTTAAATTGAGGAAGGAAATGGGGAATGTGTCAAAGCGACAACAGTCCAATCATAGAGAAAACAACAGCTGATGGCCACCAATGGGTCTTCAATGTAGCGAGAAACTCCCGCACTGTAGGTGTCCTTCAGCTGACCCCTTAAAAAAGGTATACTAGTACAGTGATAATAGACGTCATACAAAACTCCGAATTATACACAAGAAACTAAAATAAAGATTCCAGCAAGACTAACAAAGGCCAGAGACTCCTGACTTGGGTCAGGCGCAAAATTGCGGCGGGGTTAAACATGTTTATGAGATCTTAACTCTCCCCCTATAACTCTAGCCAATGTAGAAAAGTGCAATCTTTAATGACCTGACAACAGTATCGTAACTATACCTCTTCTTAATAAGTCTGTGTTAAGGTTTTGCAAGTTTTTGAGGTGGATAATGACTTTTTTGTGCTTTGTAAAGAATATTTCCATAAAAGATTGGATGTGAAATACCTAAACGTATAAGATGTCTGCATGTTGAGGTATTTTTGCGAATGATGTCCTTATACCGATGTTAAATTTAGTAAATGTTTTGACTAGTATGTAAAATCGAAAACCCTGTTGTAATATTTTTTCAGTAATACATAAATTTCTCTCACTAAAATCTAATACGTTGTTATATACACGGGCGAATCGTACAAACTGAGATATATAAACACCATAAGATTGTGACAAGGGAACGTTACCATCTAAAAATGGATAATTTATGATAGGAAATGAAAAATCATCTCTTTGATCATACATTTTTGTATAAAGCTTCCAGTTAATGATATAGGTATCAAGATCGAGGAAAGGGTAGTGAACATTGTTAGTATTAGCTTTTTTAAAGTAAGTTCAACAGGATAAATTTCTTTAGTAAACATGCTGAAGTCGTCATTATTGAGAGCCGCTATATCATCCACCTATCTAAAAGTATTGTTAAATTTTTGTATCAAATATTGTTTCGATGGGTCTTTTCTAATTTTATTCATAAATTAAAAAAAACAATAACAGTACAAAAACAGGTCCGCAATAGGTGGTGCACACTTAGTCCCCATTGGAATTCCAATAACTTGACGATTTACGGAATCTCTAAAGCGAACAAAGGTGTTATCAAGTAAAAATTCATGCGCATATATAGTATCAAAGCATGTCCAATTGACATAGTTCTTTTGTTTATTGCTACTAAAAATGATCTAAAAGAGTTTGAACATACGTACTCGCATTCTGACTTTTTAAATGCGCAGTTAATTAGGGATTTAATTTTTTTCTTAAGAAGAATATGAGGTTTGTCTGTTTATCTTTTTCTTTTTTAGCCATGGCGTTGTCAGTTAATTTTTTATCTATAATTTCAAATGTCCCTCTGGTATCTTTTCCTTGTCATATAACATACATTGGTTAGTGACGTTAGGATTCCACAAAAAAGTGACACCCTTACGATTGGCGATTCGTTTATCCATCTGTTTTCTGTCCTCCCGTTGCTAGACGATTTTTATTATCAATATGTTACAAGACTCTGAATATTTCCACAAACTTAGGATTTTCGCATCTCAGGAACAGATTACCTTAGCCGTATTTGAAATTTAGGGTCGTCAATGCTCTCTAACTTTATACTTGTTTGGCTTTACAAATACTTTGACCTGAGCTTCACTGGTGAGTCTTATGTAGACAAAATGCGCCTTTGGCGTATAAAAATATAATCCTGGTACCTTTGATAACCAATTAAATTAAGCCAAACTCGTCAGGGATATAATATGGAATATCTTGAAGATAAAGACCACATTTAATGTATATCTGATGAAAAGCACCGAACGCTAATGAAAAATTCAGAAAAGAAGAAGACCATCAATAAAGGCAACATGAGTATACCGATGCACAATAGACATAAATCGAAAAAGGTAAAAAACAAATCAATAGAAAGAAACTCAATGAACCTGACTGTAAAGAAACATTTAACTAAACAAATAATCTGTTTGATTTTGTATTACTTTTTTCACGTTATTTTTTATCAAAGAAATAGTTAGATTTTGTATCACTTTTTCATTGTATTTTCTTATCAAAGAAAAATAAACATATTATATATTTTCTCAAACAACTATATCTGAATATTTATTTTTCTCATTTGTTTGGCAAAGATATAATCAAATGAAACCCAATTAATCCACTCACATTTCTTCTTCAATTTTCGCTCAAACGTTATTCGATGTCTGGAGGGATTCAGTAGATAAGATATATGAAATCAATCTTATATCTCATTTTGATAAACACAAGAAGCTTTTGCATTTTAATCAAATATAACTAGAAGCCTTCTTTTAAGTAGTATTACATGTCCATTTGCTTATCAGAAGAGACAGTTTAAAACCATACTAAAAAGCTCTGGATATAAAACAAAATGAAATATATTTGACTACTTCAAAGACCTTCGTCAAATTGATAAATGACCGGATATTAAATTGGTCAAGTGAATATGAATTATTCGACTATTTTGCAGTTTATAAGCAAAAGTGTTAATTGATCTATTATGGTTGTATAAAAAAAGGTTTTAAATCTGTATTTGTTTAAATCCTTATAGCTAAATTTTAATGGCCTTCCTTATTCACTCAACTAAGGAGAATGCCTGTCACAGAGAAGCATTTTATTTAAATTGCAAAGTTGTATAACTGAGCGTGCAAAACCATTAATGCATGCCTCCATTGAGTCACTGAATGAATATTGTAATGTAGTTAATGTATAATTTGAAGCATTCAGCTGCTGTTCATATGAATGTACTGAATAACAAAACAACAAAACTGTTTGTTCACATGAGTAGCACATCGTTGTAGGTGATACCGTGACCGATGGTTGATAATTTCCTTGTCATATGGTCTCTTGTGGATAGTTGTCTCATTGGCAATCATACCAAATACTATTATTTTTAAGCATAAGAAAATGTGTACATTCTATGTTGATTTTTTTAAATTAACAAACAATATTAAACCCTTCTTAATTTATAATGGATAAGAAGAAAATTCTGATTTTGAATAAATGCAGTTATTAACAAGGAAACTAATTTTTAGAAGGTAAAGCTTAAGTATATGTAAACCATCGGTTTAAAAAAATGTTCAGGGGTCTAAAATATTTGAGAACAGGTATTAACAAAAAATTAACAACAGAGGGACACGTATTAATTGATTACATGACAGATGTTATACGTTCTGTAGCTAAATTATACTCCTATTTAGGACCAAACTTCAATGAGTTAACAAACAAAAAAAGACATAATCACCAAAGATATGACAGTACAACAGATCCCACCAACCGCCAACACTTGACCTGTCCAAAGATAGACACAAATTTACACCACGAACTAATTGGGAATTATGATGATGACAATGACAATATCCTGCAAATCAATCTGAAATGCTGAAATCATCTACTGCTTTATTTCATTATACAGTATTAAAAATACTATAGCATTAGCTTAACTGTACATAGGAAAACTAAGACTGTTTATTAATTACTTAATATACAGTTCATGGTTGTTTGTCATAGTATTTAATGGTGTTTCATAGGAGCGGGTGATCTGATGTAATTGTAATCATGGTCATTTCCATCATGTGTCTTATTTGCTGGTCTATGGTAAATCATATTTGCAATGCAGAAATGTTGATAGTCAACTTGTCAACTATGAACAATTCCGACTTAATTCGCCATTGGGAGTGAGAAACGGTTAATGTCTCACAAATTGCTATAAATCTATCTTCCTTAGCAAATTAGGATCGTATATCTTAGAAACATAAAAGATAGAACTTCTCTATTCCAGATCATTTCTTCTAATTAGGTCTTATTTCGTTTTTACACATATGCCCTTACAAAAAGATATTTTGAATTACATCAAATGTTATTTAACAGCCACTTCGATGATTCCTGAGAGTCGTATACCCATTGAGAAGTATACGCATCCCTTCCCAACCACATTGTATTAAAAATAATTACCAAATGAAATCGTAAAAATGATTCCGCGTAAAAACAAAGTTATTGTAGGAGGTGCACACAAGTATTGTTTTGTTTTGAGACAGTTTTTATACATTTGGACGTTTAGTAGGGGATGCGCATAAAAACAGAGAACCACCTCAAATAAACCAATGTAAAGTTTACACTCTGGCCAACCTCAAAACAAAATCTAAAATGAAGTTTGCACAATAACAACATATGGATAATATTCCGAATTTTTCTTTTACCATTAGGGGATAAAATGAAACGAATTCAAAGGTTGTCATATTGTGTAGATAAGGCCCAGTAGATTCCATCTAAAGTTAAGCCAATAAGTAGAACTGAAATATAGAGTGCAGCCATAAACTAGACGCACTAGAGAATCTACGTTGCTCACCTTGGTCTTTGTGCAAATTAAACAAAAGAAACAGATGGAATTATGACAAAATTGTGTTTTGGTGATGGTGATGTATTTGAAGTTCTTACTTTACTGAACGTTCTTGCTACTAGCTTATAATTATCTCTTATCTATAATGAACCTGGCCAATTAGTAGCAGAGGACAATATTAAATAAAAATTTATAAAAATTTACAAAGAAAATTGTAAAAAATTGACTATAAAGGGCAATAACTCTTTAAGGGGTAAACTGACAATTTTGGTAATGTTGACTTATTTGGAAATCTTACTTTGCTGAACATTATTGCTGTTTACAGCTTTATCTCTAAGCTTTAAAAATATTCAAGATAATAACCAAAAACGGAAAATTTCCTTAAAATTACCAATTCAGGGGTAACAATCTAACAACCAGTTGTCTGATTCGTCTAATTTCCGGGTAAATAGATCTTGACTTGATTAACAAATGAAAAGTAAAATCACAAAAAAACTAAACTTAGAGGAAAATAAATTCGGAGAGTTCATAATCACATGGCAAAATCAAATAACAAAACACATAAAAAACAAATGGACAAGAACTGTCATCTTCCTGACTTGGTACAGGCATCTTCAAATGTAGAAAATGGTTGATAAAACCTGGTTATATAGCGGTTACCCTTTCACTTTAATGACAGTGTAATCAAATTCCGTTATATTTACATTGATGCGTTAGAAAAACCAGATACAATAAATGAAATAGTCAAAATATGGGTACATCAGTCATCATCGTATAACCATTTTAAAAGGAACAATTTAACAGGACACAAAAAACATCTACTATCTACGAATGCCTGTACCAAGTCAGAAATATGACAGTTGTAAACAATGCGTTTGTTGTGTTTGTGTTTGTGATTATGTTTCAGTTGATTTTGTTATATGGATATGATTTTTTTGTTTTATATTTTCTCAAAATGCGATATTTTTGTTGGTTTACCTTTTTTTGGATCGTTCCCATGTTTTTCAAATGAATCAGATAGGAGTTTATAAGTTCAAATATATTTTTATTAAAATGAACTTTTCAACTCTGAAATAAATTTACATCTTCAAGCATATGAATACTAAATAAATCATAACATATGGTTTTTAAACCCATCAATTAATGTTAATCAAAAGATCTTTGTACAAATGTTTTCTCAATAAACATGATCAACCATTGTGATTCTATGATGAATAAGAAACATTTGATATTGAATACATCAAGTTATTAGGAAGGGAAATTAATGTTACGACTGTGTATTATATGAAAACAGAAGGTTATACAGAATACTTGAAGTACCATAACTTATTATCTATTATCGAAAAGGGATAGATCAACGGCTATTATATTCTATGTATATCAAGGATTCATTGATTTGTGAATAAACTCATTACAGATACCAGGACTAAATTCAGTATATACGCCAGACGGGTGTTCGTCTACAAAAGACTCATCATTGACACTCGAATCCCAAAAGGTTAAATGCCAAATAAAGTAGGAAGTTGAAGAGCATTGAGGACCAAAATTCCTAAAAGTTTTGCCAATTTATGTTTATAAACTCCCAGCAGCGTATGTAGGACGAAAACGTAATAAATGGGTAAAAAACAGAAAAAAGTAATCACCAAAGATATAAAACAGTACGCCAGACCACATCAACTGCAATAAATCTCAACATGTCTTTCATTTGTTACATAGTTGCTGTTTAATTAAAGTATACATTAGAAGCCCTTTAATATATACTTATTTGAACGTTCTTCAGGAAGACTGTTTTCTAATGACTTAATCTAATAGAGTTCAGGATGGAGTTGTGTGGTGTAACAAGGGAATTTCCAATCTTCTAAAATTGATGTCATGGTCATTTCTTTATATGTCTCATTTATTTATCTGTGCTGACTTATCTTTGTTAGGCAGAAATGAGGATAGTAAACATATTAACCAGTTGTAAATTTGGATCAATTCGCCATTGGGAGAGAGAAATGGAATAATGTCTCGTACATTGCAATTCATGTGTCTACCTTAGAAATGTATAACTATTTATCTTGAAAACATAAAGAATAGATTATACCTCATTTGGTTTACTTTCTTTTAATTGGTTTTATCTCTTGTTAACATATATGCCCTTTCAAAACTATATATTTAGTAACATTAAATGATATCCATTTCCCAAGATACTGACCTTAACACTCATGAAAATATTCAAAATAATTAAAGAAACATAACTGATTTTTATAGTTCGTTCTTATGTTTCACTGTCATACCACTGTCCCAGGTTAGGGGAGGGTTGGGATCCCGCTAACACGCTTAACCCCGCCACATCATGAATGCATGTGCCTGTCCCAAGTCAGGAGCCTGTAATTCAGTGGTTGTCGTTTGTTTATGTGTAACATATATGTTTTTCGTTCATTTTTTTATATAAATAAGGTCGTTTAATTTCTCGTTTGAATTGTTTTACATTGTCATTTCAGGGCCTTTTATAACTGATTAAGCGGTATGGGCTTTGCTCATTGTTGAATGCCGTACAGTGACCTATAATTGTTAATTTCTGTGTCTTTTCGGTCTGTTTTGGACAGTTGTCTCATTGGCCAGCATACCACATTTTTTTTTATATAATATGATATCAACATACCAATAAAATATATTCATATTATGGTTTGTGTTTATTCATTCTTATACTACGAGACAACAACCCGACCAAAGAGCAGGTAACATCCGAAGGTTTAGCTATCTATAATACCAGACATGATCCACCATTTTCGTCATAATAAAAAGCCTGTACTGTGTTAGGAATAGGACAAACGTTTCTATCATTCGTTTGACGTGTTTGAGTTCATGTGTTTCTCTCGATTTTAGGTCGTAACCTGGATATGCTTTTTTTTTTCGAATGAGTCCTCAACGCAACGACACAATCCCGCACCAGGAGTTGCCCCTGAAGAGAAATGTGTACTAGTATAGTGAAAATAGACGTAATTCCTCACTCCAATAAATGTTAAAAACTCCAATAAATGTTATAAACTTACAAGATTAACAAAAGCCAGAGACTTGGAACAGGCGCAGCAGGGTTCAACATGTTTTGTGAGATTTGATCCCTCCTTTTATACTTCTAGACAATGTAGTATATAGAACACACAGCAAATAATACGCACATAAAAAGAAGTCCGAGCCCGGTGCAAGAATAGGTGATAAAAAGAATTAAGCAAATTGACAATGATTCATCAATTAACAAAGAACTACTAGCAATTACTGACATGCAGGCTCAAAACCTCAATTTAACTGATTGGATGTCGTCATCATATAAAAATAATGCACAATTCCTCCTGTTAGGGGCTAAATATCATACCATCATAGAATATATGATAAAAATCTAACTCGGATCGTGCCATCATCCAGTTTTAGAATAATTGTGTTGATTTCCAATGCAAAGACCTTATGAGTAAATCACTATGTATACCCAAATGTGCCATCCTTAATGAACTGACAATAGTATTGTACGTATATACCCTCTGAATACGTCTGTTCAAAGGTTTGGTTAGCTTTAGAGACGAATTCCGACATAATTTTTACAGTCGAGGTGAAATACCTTAACGTATAAGAAAAAAGGAAAATCACAAAAGGAAAAATCTAAGGAAAATTCAAAACGGAAAGCCCTTATCAAATGGCAAAATCAAAAGCTCAGACACATTAAACAAATAGATTACAACTTTTCCTGACTTGGTATAGTTATTTTCGAATGTTTATTTCTGCATAATGACGCCTGCATGTTGATTTATATTTACGAATGATCTCCTCAAACTGTTAAGTAATACATATATATCTCTCGCTAAAATCTTATACGTTGTTTCATACACGGGGGAATCGTACAGGTTCAGAAAGGTAAACACCAAAGGATGGTCACTTGGGAACTTCCCCATCTGAAAATAGATAATTAACCATAAGGAATGAATTATCATATTTTTTATCATAAATGTTGGCATAAGCTTTCCGTTAATAAAATAGATATAAAGATCCAGGAATTGACAGTGTTCATTTTTAGTGTTAGCTTTATTTAAAGTGAGTTTAACAAGATAAATCACTTTAATGTACAAACTGAAGTCGGCATTATTTTACATAAAAGTGTTAATAATTTCTTGTATCAGATGTTGTTTTGATGAGTCTTGGCTGATTTTAGTCATAAACTGTAATTCATAACAATACAGAAACAGTTTTGCAATAAGTGGTGCACAGTCAGTTCCAATTTGAATTCCGATAAATTAGTGATATAAGGAATTTACAAATCGAACAAAAAAGTTATCTGGTAAACATTCAAGGGCAGTAACAATATCAAAGCATGTCCAATTAATATAGTTCTTTTGTTTGTTGTGACTGCAAAATGACTTAAAAGAGTTTGAATTCACATATATTCGTATTTTGTAAATGCCAATTTAACAAGATGCGTGATGTTTGTCTTAATTATAATATGAGGCAAAGTGGTATATAGGGGAGACAAATCAAAACTCAGAATAGATTTAAAATCACCAATATAAGCATGCAATTTATCCATGTTTTTTTCAACGATTTTTTTACACTCAAAAAGTAAGTAATTCCACTTCTTTCAAATGTCTGATTTGACAATTTATTGTTGGGTGTTTGATTGTACCATGTGTACAAGTAAGTGGAATAGACAGTTTAGTAGTGACAGAATGGCGTCAGGAAGAAATAATCTATATTTGTAAGGTGTTTTATGCAGCTTCGGAAGCCAGTACATAGTCGGAATTTTCATTGTATTTGGTTCTGCTTGTAAAGAAGTAACTGGAAGTTAATGTTTGTTACAGATGTCCTTTTCGAATGTTGGTGAATTCGTGCATTTTATAAAGAAGAACATAATGATACAAATGAATGGAGACGAAAGGTGCATGTGTTAATTACAAGTAACCCAATGACCCGAAGTATATAAAAACAGTCTTTACATTTGTTGTTCTTCTGTGAAAAAATAATGAGGCAAATAAAAGATTTATATAAAATCTAAATGCAAGTTCATGATTTTGTCAACACTTAATTGGTTTTGTTTTGCCATGTATTTCACATTTGGTCATGTTATCGACTTTATGATTGCTCATTGACATCTTTTGTATGAAACATATTTGAAAGGGTACTCGATATGTTGATTTCATGTACGTTCAGACTTCTAATGTCTTGGCTTTTAAGTTAATTACTGGGTGAACCATTATAATGTTTGCTCTTAGCGAAGCGTTTAATATAATTACAATTGTTCAACATAGATGTACAGATTAAACCTTGTAACATTTTTGTTTATACGGTGTTTAATTACTATAGGTTCATATACGTCCATAAACCTACTTTGTAATTTCTTCTTGGGAATAAAATAAACTGTCTTTAGATGTTATCGTGAGAAATGAATTCAGTGAAGGTTAATATCTGACAATGCTATGGACAAGATATGAATTATTGAATGTCTTGTATGTAATCATAGACGTGATCTGTGACATAAAAAAAAAATGTTGTTGAAAATAAAGAGCAAACATATTTTCGATACGGTTAAAGAAGAATAACAACCACGATGAATAAAAGTGGCATTGAAATTAAAAACCTTGTTTGATTGGTCAGTTGGTACTTGCTATTTAATTCAGAATGCCGTTGAGATATATACACGTTGAATGATGTAGGTGTTGAAAACGCGTACATGCACTCTAACAACAACATTTGTTTTATAACTTAATATGGATATTGCTTAATACCAATGAAACATATGTATCTATAAAGGATCATTTTGATTTTTCATGTACTTATTTAAACATATTTGACGTCTCTTCTCTTTATAATAACATTGCTCATTACAAAGTTAAAAGTTTTCTATTAGTTCAAGTATGATGAACTTTCAAATACATGTAACACATGGTGAATATAAGAAAGAGGTAAATAAGAAGATTATGAAAGGACATTGTGTTCATTTTATGTTTCTAGTTAAAGACAAAGACTCAGTAGGACAGTACAATTATACACTAGAGTCCATAGTTGTAAATAGTGTCGACTGAAATGCTTTTTAGTGATATACGTCAATGTAATTTTGCTTGATGACGTTTTAAATAGCTTTTAAACTATTTTTGATCTTAAATTTAAGTAATGTTCTGATTACAACAAAAACAATAACAATAACAATTAAAAAATGGTATTGCATGCAACTATCCATTCACGTGTTGAAAATTCTGAATCTTCCATTATTTATTAGATATTTCGTTTGAATTAAGCTTACTTTTATCTTCGGTGATCAATGGATTAGGCATGGCAGACATTTATTTGATCATGCTTGATCATTCATAACATCATTCGTTTTATTAGAATAAAATGCTACAATCCGCATAGAAATTACACGAAATCAATTTCAAACTTATTGAATGTCAGCATGATGTGGTATTATTGTATAACAGGTAGAAAATAAATAATCTATCTTTGTGACACAGATTAGAAATCTGAAGTTATACGACAGTGGCTCATATAGAAAAAGGACAGAAAAAAATAATTATCTCCAACACTCCAAACGGCTAAAAACATGGTCGTTATATTGAATATACTTTAAAAGGAAAATAAATCTGAAAAATATTCCATGAATTATTTATATATAAATATATTTTTTAAGATATAAAATAAGATTGCATGTTAAACAGAACAAAAACAAACCAACTTGTTATTTATTTCTTGTGTTCAAAACGTTTTTCTTGTTCTATCTTCATCAAAAACGCTACAAGCAGAATATTTGATAGAAGAAAAATGTATATAAACCGAAACAATTATGTATATCGGATGCTCTATTGGAAAATCGACTGGTTATTAGTATATATTCAACTGAACTGACTAAGATAGATATGTATAAACAAAATAAGGAAAAATCAAAATAACACAAATACCGAACTAAAAAAAAATCATAAATTGAAAAGTCTCTTATCAAACAGCAATGACAAAAGCTCAAACACACCAAACGAATGAAAAACAAACTGTCACATTCCTGACTTGCCACAAACATTTCCTCATGTACGAATTCGGTAACAGGAATAACCAACAAAATCAGGTTCTTCCAATCAAATAGACGTAAAAACAGGTGCGCAAGATTGAGCAGTTAGTTACAGCTTGTGGATAGGTTCCAGGTAACATAATTATTTTTTAATAATTTTTCCGTTTCAAAATATATTAATTATGATTGTGTTGCACGCTTTTCTGAATGTACAAAAGATAATGTACTATTTCTGCAATCCTTGAAAAAAAAAGATACTTTGTACAAACATGTTAGATAACTTTGTTTGCTCCTATAAAAGTAGCGCATGCACATTCTTATGTACAATCCAATTTTCTTTTCTCCTCGTCATAGAAATAGCAATATTTTACCTATCATGTCCGTTGTTTTGTTCATCCATCGTTTTTAACAACTTTCATATACGTGACAGGTTTAGCTAGCTATACAACTTGGTTGTATAGATAGCTAAACCTGTCACTTATATGAAAGTTGCTAGAAACGATGTAAATAGGTAAAATATGTCAAAATTGTGGTACAGCAGTCAACAATGTCTTTATGATCTTAATCACTATAAAAACAATTGTGTCACGGATTTTTCTTTCGGAAAAAAGCCTGTTATTTTATTGCTTCAATGAATGTATAAGAGACACGCAAGTCTTTAAACTAATATGAAGAGCAGCTAAAACATTTCTATTTCTATGACGAGAAGAAAATAAAATTGGAACCAATCCAAACGCTGTAACTAACTGCTCAATCTTGCACACCTGTTTGTACAGGTGTGTACTCTTTTTTTACGTCTATTTGATTGGAAGAACCTGATTTTGTTGGTTATTCCTGTTATACTTTATTTGGTACAAATCGATATTTATATGTTATATAAATACAAAGACATTATCAGACTGCGGACTGTTTAGCACTTTAAACATTTATTTTAAGACCACCATGAAAAAGAGACTTTTTATTGTTTCCATTATGGTGACTGCTCTGATTTTCTTATTCCTTTTTCATTTGTCATATGTTCATAAGTTCATAGCACATTAAAGTCAGTATGTATACTTTCTTATATCAATTTAATTGATATCTATTTTAAGACTTTATATCTGAATTGTTCTTAGATTTATAAGCAGACTTATTAACATATATATATATATTGGAAATTAATGTCTGTGACATTATGTTATAAATGTAATGTTTCTGACTTTATATCATTTGATTTGATGATAAAATTTTCCACTTATTACAAATTGTAATTTCGAAGTTCCGTTCAGCAGGACGATTTTATGCGCAGTCAATTCTGTACAGCCTATCATAGTTGATCGTCGTTGGTTGATTATTTGACGCATTTAAACATTGATGAAAGATGACCAAATGAACAATACCGAATGAATTTAATTGCTAATTATGAAAGGTTTATTGTTACAGTTTAGAAACCAATCAACTGTGTGCAAAAATGCGTTTTACATTAGCGCAGTGGATTATTTTGCGTTAATGAGTAGATTCCTTTACGTTCCAGAAGAACTTTTGTAAGTTATCTTCCATCTGACTATGACAGAGAAACTATCGAATATCAAAATAATTAAAAACTAATTTTAGTTTCATGGTGCCCATTCTGTCAAAAATTGGAGATATACTTTTATGTATAGAGTAAAGCGACAGTTGTTGTGAGTCATAGTACACCAAATGACATCAATGACGGCATACCGTTAAAGCAACAAAATGTTCATGTACAATATGTTAAAACACAAAATGTTAACATGCATTTGCTCTGATAAAGTTGAAATGTAATGCATATTGTAAAAGTTATTGTTATATTGGACACTATTTGCCGGAATGCTAAGTTAGGTAAGTTCCGATGTCTAACGAACATAGAAATAATCTACGAAACATATAAAGCTCAATACGAATCTCCCCAATATTAGTGAAAATGTCATTACCGGAAACATTGAGATGTAATATCCCGTCTGCGATTGCCAAAGTATAATTCAAAATCAAAACGTTTGTGTCGATAACAATGTTCACATATGCCTTCCGATTTTGGTCATTCTTGGAGTATTTACTTCAACCGTAAATGAAAAATAGGTTTGAAAACACCATTAGAATGATACCTCATAAAAATAATCGATGATTATAAAATCCCTTTTATAAAAGTTACAGTTGAAAAGTCCCAACAAAATCTTTGTATCTATAAAAAAAGGTAACGGAAAGTCCATAATCAAATGGCAAAATCAAAGGATAAACACATCAAACGAATGGACAACAAATGTCATAATCCTGGCTTGGTACAGGCATTTTCAAATGTAGAAAAGTGTGGGATGAACCTGCACTAAACCTCTCAATTTTGTGACAGTCGCATCACATTCCGTTATTTACAACTTGTTCACAAAAAGTCGCTGAAGACATTAGCTAATCGAATGAGTAAGGAAATGTATAAACCGTGAAAAAAACCTAAAGAACATCACCCTAAAAAAGATATAAAAGATAGTGAACTACAAATCCTCTCTTTTGAAATAAGTTCTGGACTTGACTTCCCCATTTTAACTTCTGAAATCTTGAAATAAAGACAATGACCAGCTGTTAACGTGTTCGACACACTTTCTTTTTAAATGATGTATGTATACACGAGGCTCTTCAAAAACATCATAACATAAAAATGGCAGTTATTTATCAGTCCTAATACCTCTCAGATATCGTCTCCTCCTGATTTATAACATGTTGTTAATCAATAAAAGACTTTTATGTTCTTTCAGCGACAAAGACAACTAATATGGTATATATAATATGTTAACTTAATATGCTTCGTTTCTTTTCATAACGCTTCATACTGTGTGTAATCAAAGGCCGGTTGTTATTACTTATAGAACAACTTATGATACACAATGATGTCAAATAGTCACAAATTTACATCTACAAAATTACCGATCAAATGTTTTTCGAGAACACGTACAGAAGCCTTATAGTCCATCAGCTAGTTCTCAAAAGCGCTCTACTTAAGGAGTTTGTGTTACACCCCAGGGTACCGCGATTTTTTTTGGTAGAATTCAACTTCATTATCTTATTGATAAAATACAAGGTGTTAGACTAAAAATAAAGTGTCCAAAAGAGGTTTAAAAACGCCCCTTTCAATGGTCCCCTCATTTAGCAATCACGACTAAGTAATTCTAAATTATTTTTTTTGATATAAAGCGACTAAAAAAAATTAAAGTATAGGTGTAAACAACTAAAACAGATACAAAACTATCATATTTAATGTTACTCTGAAAATTTTTTGTTTTAAAAAAAGGTTTTTTTTACCATACAAACAATCCGATATTTTGGGTTAAAATTAAAGCATATTTTTTCCTTTCATAAAGAAATTCGTTATACATTTACCCGTTTTAGTTAATTAAACTTTAGAATTAATCACTATACAATGTTTCAATCATTTGCAGTATTTATATATCGTCTAAAATATGAAATATTTGATAAAATATATGTACGTGGAAATACTCGTTAAATTACGGAAATCATCAAATTACCGTCTTTGATTCAGTATACAACATGTACAATGCATTCACACATAAGCATCATCAATTTGCAACTGAAAACACACATTTACATGTCGATTTATGATGTTTTGGAGAGACAAATTATTTTATATAGTGAATGTGTAACAAAATATTACTGAAAAAGTACAAATTCAGGTGGTTTTTTTTTTGCGTTCAGAAAAGGTGCACTCTATCGAACTCAATAAAAGTGTGCTTGATTACATTTTGTGGTTTAGCTATGTAGTGATTGAATTAAGATTATTAAGTCATTCAATCGACAAACATCGCTTTGAATGAACGTCAAATAGTCAGTTATGAGAACTGGCCATACTTTTTACGTTCTTAGGTTTCTAAGAGATACAAAAAACAATTGGCTTTGTTGTTTTCAGTTTAAATAAAGATTCTGCTAAGCGTTTGTTGTTAAATGTACATGAAACTGTTATCAAAGGTACCAAAATTATAATTTAGTATGCAAGACGCGCGTTTCGTCTACATAAGACTCATCAGTGACGCTCATATCAAAATATTTGTAAAGCCAAACAAGTACAAAGTTGAAGAGCATTGAGAATCCAAAATTCCAAAAAGTTGTGCCAAATACGCCTAAGGTAGTCTATGTTTGGGATAAGAACATCCTTAGTTTTTCGAACAAATCAATGTTTTATAAACAGGAAATTTATATAAATGACCACATTATTGATATTCATGTCAACATAGATTGTTGACTACTGGGCTGGTTGTACCCTCGGGGACGAAACGTCCACCAGCAGTGGAAAGAGCTTCAATATCCTTAAAATTCGAGATTTGGTAGGAATGGGTAACCCTGAAACATCCACACAAAAAAACTTTAAAAAACTCAAATGAAGAGAGACAAAACTGATGTTATGAAATTGTTTCAGACACTGCAAAGCTAGCCAAATTCATTTGAAACATCTGAGCAGTTATATGGCTTGTTCTCGGGTTCTGTTGCTTCTTCGGAATTAATGTGCAACCTTCTAAACGCGTATGAAAAGGGAAAGTTTGCCTCAACAATTTTCATTAATGTACGGCTTATACAAAAGTCAACCGATATCTTCAAAACAATTAAAAGATTATCATTGCTTACATTTTAAAAAAAGGAAATAAAAGTTAATGGCTGATAAGAACAACAAAACATTGAGAGCAGATGAAAAGAAAATGTCGCCTGCTTGTCATAGCCCAGACAAGATAGTTGGTTATGCTATAGGCTCTCCAGTTTGAAATAGGTACTCTTCCAATTTTTCTTGCAAACTTTGATGGTACACATGTAATGAAAATTAAAATCTGTCCTGGATGTTTTTTTTTATGTCATTCTTTAGGAGGCCATGTGGATATTTGATGACATGGCAGTTATTCAACCCATTACAAGGATACCAAGCACTTTTTTTATTTGGCAATTGTTATTTTAAAAACCATCCTTTTAGTTTCGAAAAGAGGTTCCACATTGATTTTGTCACTGATTAGTATCCCACAATATCCATAAAAAAAAAATTAAAACAGCAGGTCCTTGGGAGGGCAAATCATTACGGTAAGTTCCAGACCATCACAATCGTGTTCTTGGGAATGGAAGAAATCTTTGTAAGTTGGGGAAAACAAAGTTGCTCTTGTTAAATTCTTTGGCTTGGAAAAGAGTAAATAATCCTATAGATTTACACTTGAATGTATTGATTTATGTGTATCACATGGAAGTATATGCCACAAAATAAATGTTGGAAATGAAATAGCGTAGACAAGTTTTATCTTATAATCAAACAGGAAGAAGCCAATTACAAAATGTTTCTTAATGCAAAAATATGCAGTTGACAAAAGTTACGACTCATTGGTTATAAAACCTTCTGACATTGATGTGGAAGTATTGGCTTACTATTTTCACAATTGGCTTGCATATCAATTCTGACATTGTTAGATTGGTAAGAATGTTTGTAGAAAACGGCCAAGATTTCACGGCAGTACAGTACAGGTTGTGATTCAGTAAGTGTTTTGTCTGGTAAAGGAAAAAAAGCTAAGTATTCGGCTTTTTGACACGTTATGTGTTTTTGGAAGGTCTATTCCATCGTGATGAAACCTTTGAAGAGGTTGACGAAGAGTTTGCAAAAAACTCGAGAGGTTTTCGTGTTCTATATATGGCTACGAAATTTAAAATATCGATGAATAAAGATCAGAACGTTTTGAAATGCAACCAAAAAAAGATTTATTGTTATCTACTGCCCCCAACAAAAGATGCAATGTTAAAGCACATTAAACCATCCAACTTTCAGACGAAGATTTGGAAATCTGCTGATAAACAAAACACTGGTCTGTTGCTAAACAACTATAGTTGGATTGTTTAGAACGATTTGATCAGTATCAATTGGCTAGACCAACCACCAGCGTTAGATGCTTTAATAATTCTGAAGTGCTGTTCATTTAAAGCTGGTTGTGCCAACAACAGATGTTCATGTGTTCAACAAGGTTTATCCTGAACAGATACCTGTATGTAAATGCTCGAAAGCTTGTAGATATAAGGATTATCAAAACGTTGATATTGCTAACGATGACGACGAATATGATGGAAATGATGATAATGATAATTCGGTAGATGCAGGTGACCAAACTGATGATGATTCTATGGATTGACCTTCTGCGTGACCTTAAAATGTAGTGATTCGGTTGTTAAAAAAAATAAAAAGATAAAAATCTAGAAACCCTCACAGATTTGTGTGTTTTAATATGTAAGTTATTTCATGAATATGATGTAAAAAATTATGACAGAATCGTGCATTTCTAGTTGCCTATGTTTGTGTCTGTCGTTGATTCTATGTTTTTGTTTCTTACCTTTAAATGTTTTTTTTCAACAGCCTTTACATTGTAGTTACATTATGCTCTATGTTTCAATATAAAAAATGTACCATTTTATCAAGAAAATTAGTACTTTTGCTTCTTTTCATTCAAAATAATGAATGTTTTAAATTACCCTCCCCCTTTTTTCTTGGTCCTCTACGATTTAAAAATTAATTGAAAATTAGCCTGCGTTTGAATAAGATATGATTTGTTCCATTTAATAAAAAGAATAGTACTGAATTATTGGTTATTTTTACATTTTTCTGTAAATATGTGCAAAACAAATTTTTTGATATACCCTTAAATAAGTCCCCTTTTAACCCCTTTTGGACACTTTTTCCAAAGTCTAACACCTCTTAAAATATTTTCCATATATTACTCTTTAAAATTTATACCAAAAAATTGCGGTACCCTGGGGCGTAACACAGAATTGAAATTTTGCCCTACCAGCTGATGGACTATTATATAGTAGTGATTTCAAATTTGAAAAGGAATATAACATTGATTAATTGTTTTTTTGAAACAAATCCGAATACATTTGTAGAAGAGGGACAACAATTATAAAAAAATCGCAACAGAAACAGCGGAATGAGACAGGACCCAACATCAATTTAACCCATTAAAATTGCACCATGTCTGACTATGGACATAAGTGAAGTGAACAAATCTTGTTACATCAAATAAAAATTAACTCAATATATTAACTATGCCTTAAAAACTATTAATATTTATAAGATATAGTTATCATCGTATTTGTACTGGTATGATCGATATACCAAATGATATAAATGAATGTAGATCAGGAACTCATTAGTGCCCCTCAATCCGATTTTTGGTACGTATCGTGCCCTTTAATCATTCGTTTATGTGCCTTTTTTGTAATTGTTGCTAGTGTATGAGTTGCCGTTCATGTCATTGTAGGTATGAATACACCGTATTAGTTCTTCAACGCCTTGGTTTTACTTTCATTGCATTCGGGTCATTTTTAACGGGTTGGTTTTTACTTCACATTTTGTTGGTTTCCTCTTTTAATGTGTTAAACAAACGCATTAATTCCAAATTCAAACGGAACGAAAAACTAGCTCGTTTTCTTCTTTTTATTTGGGTCATGGTGTTGTCAGTTTTAGTTTGATTTCCGACGTTTGTATTGTTCTCGCGATATCTTTGTTCTCAATAAAAAGGTGCATGACTGAATTAAGAAGCAGAAAGGAAAAACCAAGTCATCAAATGCGAATTTTCTCGCTGAAGGATCCCTAAATAATATTGAATTTCAAAATGCCATGCTGTTAGCAATTCTAAATACAATGGAAACATGTCGTTATAAATATAATTTTCATGCCCCTTAGGATAATGAATAACTCAATTACCTGTAACAGGAAGAAGGTCATGAATTGGATGATGTGTAATAACTCATTACAGTCATTATTTCGAAATTGCGGAAGAAACATTCAAAAACTTTAATGGAATTGTCATAGCAGTATGAGAGTTAATTACTTACAATATCAGTACTGGTGATCTGGAATGCTCGTATTGGGAACTTAAGTGTATAACTTCATTGGGTAGGTGTATTTATTCAAATATTGTCACATAAGAGTACTTGTTTAAATGTTGTGAAGGAAATATTTTATGCTAAGTCTGTTTTTGCTTGTCAATCTCCAATGACGGCTTATAAATTAATCGTGTCGTGTTGTGCAAGTAAAGTCAGTTATGTTCTCCATACATGTGCGCTTTAACAATATCTTATCATTATTATTTATACAGAATATGACTCGAATATTATACACGTAATTTAAGATAATCTTACATTCTTATTTCAAATTATTGTATTGACTATTAATTCATTTCGAAGTTTTTGTACGATGTTATATACAAGACAGAATATTTTAAGTCTGAACGTTGTGTTTACTTCAACAGAAACATCTTGAGAATCAGCACTATTCTATCTTTAAAGTACGGTATTAGTTACAATAAAAGTATTACGAATATCGCAGCATCTGAATATACATTAACCGTTGTAAATTATTAAACGAAATAGAAAAAAATGAGACAAAATGCATATTTTACCTTTTTTTCTTTTTCTAAAACAAAGGGGTATTGTTCAGTTGAAATATAATACCAAAAAAATGAATACCTAGTCTTTATTAAATCATTTTGATATACATGTAGGTCGCAATATTAATTAGGAGACATGATAAACAAAAGAATATTTCGTTGACTTGTCTTTTCTTTTCTCCGTCATTCGGGTCTAGTCATGATGTTGCAGGCTTCTATTTGACTTAGGCGTTTTGAATGTTTACTTGTTATCAATAGCCAATCATGAAAAGATAAGTTTTAGAGGCTGCGCGCGTTATTCAGTTCGCACCAAATTTAAAATTGGTTAAATTGTTAATCAAGTCAAGATCTATTTGCCCTGAAATTTGCAGACGAATCAGACAAATTTCTTCATAGACAGAAAAAAAATTTACAGTCATTCCTTAAATATGAATAGGATCTTTTTGTTTTATAGTTTCTCAAAATGCGATATTTTTGTTGTTTTACTTTTTTTTTATAGTTCCCATGTTTTCAAAATGAGTCAGAGAGGAGTTTATAAGTTCAAATATGATTTTTAATAAAAATGAACGTTTCAACTCTGAAATACATTCACATCTTCAAGCATATGAATACTAAACAAATCATAACCTATAGTTTTTAAACCCATCAATTAATGTCAATCAAAAAATCTGTCTGTTCACATGACAAACACATAATCTTCCAAGCATACTTTGTATTATTTTTTTTCTCAATAAACATAATCAACTATTGTTATTCTATGATGAATTAGAACCATTTGATATTGAATACATCAAATTATTAGGAAGCGAAATTAATGTAAAGACTGTGAATTATATGAAAAGAGATAGATCAACGGCTATTATATTCTCGGTATATCAAGGATTAATTGATTTGTGATTTACGTTAACTTTATAAACTCCCAGCAGCATATGTAGGACGAAAACGTTATAAATGAATGAAAAACAGAAAAAGTAATCACCAGAGATATAAAACATTACACCAGACCACATCAACCGAAATAAATCTCAACATTTCTTTCATTTGTTACCAGCAGTTTCTGTTTAATTAAAGTATACCTTACAATCCCTTTAATATATACTTATTTGAACTTTCTTTAGGAAGACTGTTCCCTAATGACTTAATCTAATATAGTTCAGAATGGCGTTGTGTGGTGTAACAAGGGAATTTCCAATCTTCTAAAATTAATGTCATGGTCATTTCCTTAATATGTCTCAATTATCAATCTGTGCTAAATTATCTTTGTTAGGCAGAAATGAGGATAGTAAACATATTAACCAGTTGTAAATTTGGATCAATTCGCCATTGGGAATGAGAAATGGAATAATGTCTCGTACATTGCAATTCATGTGTCTACCTTAGAAATGTATAACTATTTATCTTGAAAACATAAAGAATAGATTATACCTCATTTGGTTTACTTTCTTTTAATTGGTTTTATCTCCTCTTAACATATATATGCCCTTTCAAAACCATATATTTAGTAACATTAAATGATATCCATTTCCCAAGTTACTGTAATGAAAATATTCAAAAAAATTAACGAAAAATAACTGATTTTTATAGTTCGTTCTTATTTTTCACTGTCATACCACTGTCCGAGGTTAGGGGGAGGGTTGGGATCCCGCTAACATGTTTGACCCCGACACATCATGTATGCATGTGCCTGGCCCAAGTCAGGAGCCTGTAATTCAGTGATTGTCGTTTGTTTATGTGTTACATATATGTTTTTCGTTCATTTTTTTTTATATAAATAAGGTCGTTAGATTTCTCGTTTGAATTATTTTACACTGTCTCTTTAGTGCCTTTTATAACTGACTATGTGGTATTGGCTTTGCTCATTGTTGAAAGCCGTACGGTGACCTATAATTTTTAATTTCTTTGTCTTTTCGGTCTGTTTTGGACAGTTGTCTTATTGGCCAGCATACCACATTTTTTTTTTATATAATATGATATCAACATACCAATAAAATGTATTCATACTATGGTTTGTGTTTATTCATTCTTATACTACGAGGAAACAACCCGACCAAAGAGCAGGTAACATTCGAAGGTTTAGCTGTCCATAATACAAGACATGATCCACCATTTTCGTCATAATAAAAAGCCTGGACTGAGTCAGGAATAGGACAAACGTTTCTATCATTCGTTTGACGTGTTTGAGTTCATGTGTTTCCCTTGATTTTAGATCGTAACCTGGATATGCTTCCTCTCAATTGATCAATGACTTTTGAACAGCGGTATGCTACTGTTGCCTCTATTGGGCTTTTGATTACACCATTTGAGTAGGGATTTTTATTTTTTTTATTTTCCTTTTTCCTTTGAGTTTTTGTGTTTCGAATGAGTCATCAACGGAACGAAAAAATCCCGCACCAGGAGTTGTGTCTCAGCTGCCTCTGAAGAGAAATGTGTACTAGTTTAGTGAAAATAGACGTAATTCCTAACTTCAATAAATGTTAAAAACTTTCAAGATTAGACAGTTTGGAAGCGACACAATGGCTTCAAGAAAAAAAAAACATAAGTGTAAGGTGTTTTATGCAGCTTCGGCAGCCAGAACATAGTCGGTACTTTCAATGTATTTGGTTCTGCTTGTAAAGAAGTAACTGGAAGTTTCTGTTTGTTGCAGATGTCAATTTCCGAATGTTGATGAATTCGTGCATTTTATAAAGGAGTACATAATGATACAAATAAATGGAGACAAAAGGTACATGTGTTAATGACACGTAACCCAATGACCCGAAGTATATAAAAACAATATTTACATTTGCTGTTCTTCTTTGAAAAAAATGAGGCAAATAAAAGATTTATATGAAATCTAAATGCAAGTTCGTAATCTGAACAAAATTTTATCAACACTTAATTGGTTTTTTTTGCTATGTATTTCACATGTGGCCACATTTTTCATGTTATCGACTTTATGATTGCTCATTGAAATCTTTTGTATGAAACATATTTGAAAGGGTACTCGATTTGTTGATTTCATATACGTTCAGAATTCTAATGTCTTGGCTATTAAGTAAATTACTTGGTGAACCATTATAGTGTTTGCTCTTAGCGAAGCATTTAATATAATACAATTGCTCAACATAGATGTACAGATTAAACCTTGTAATATTTTTGTTTATACGGTGATTAATTACTATAGGTTCATATACATCGATAAACCTACTTTGTAATTTCTTCTTGGGAATAAAAAAAACTGTCTTTGTATGTTATCGTGAGAAATGAATTCAGTGAAGGTTAATATCTGACAATGCTATGGACAAGATATGAATTATTGAATTTCTTGTATGTAATCATAGACGTGATCTGTTACATAAAAAAAATGTTGTTGAAAATAAAGAACAAACATATTTTCGATACGGTTAAAGAAGGAAAGCAACCACGATGAATACAAGTGGCATTGAAATTTAAAACCTTGTTTGATTGGTCAGTTGGTATTTGCTATTTAAATCAGAATGCCATTGACATATACACACGTTGAATGATGTAGGTGTTGAAAACGCGTACACGCGCTTTAACAACAACATTTGTTTTATAACTTAATATGGATATTGCTTAGTACCAATGGAACATATGTATCTATAAAGGTTTATTTTGATTTTTCATTTACTTATATAAACATATTTGACGTCTCTTCTCATTATAATTACATTCCTCATTACAAAGTTAAAAGTTTTCCATTAGTTCCAGTTTGATGAACTTTCCAATACATGTAACACATGGTGAATATAGGAAAGAGTTAAATAAGAAGATTATGAAAGGACATTTTGTTCATTTTATGTTTTGTCAGAGACAAAGACTCAGTAGGACAATACAATTATACACTAGAGTCCATAGTTGTAAATAGTGTCGACTGATATGCTTTTTTAGTGATATACGTCAATGTAATTTTGCTTGATGACGTTTTAAATAGCTTTTCAACTATTTTTGTTCTTAAATTTAAGTAATGTTCTGATTACAACAAAAACAATAACAATAACAATTAAAAAATGGTATTGCATGCAACTATCCATTCACGTGTTGAAAATTCTGAATCTTCCATTATTTATTAGATATTTCGTTTGAATTAAGCTTACTTTTATCTTCGGTGATCAATGGATTAGGCATGGCAGACATTTATTTGATCATGCTTGATCATTCATAACATCATTCGTTTTATTAGAATAAAATGCTACAATCCGCATAGAAATTACACGAAATCAATTTCAAACTTATTGAATGTCAGCATGATGTGGTATTATTGTATAACAGGTAGAAAATAAATAATCTATCTTTGTGACGCAGATTAGAAATCTGAAGTTATACGACAGAGGCTCATATAGAAAAAGGACAGAGAAATTTTAATTATCTCCAACACTGCGAACGGCTAAAAACGTGGTCGTTACATTGAATATACTTTAAAAAGAAAATATATCTGAAAAATATTCCATGAACTATTTATATATAAATATATTTTTTAAGATATAAAATAAGATTGCATGTTAAAAAGAACAAAAACAAACCAACTTGTTATTTATTTCTTGTGTTCAAAACGTTTTTCTTGTTCTATCTTCATACAAAACGCTACAAGCAGAATATTTGAAAGAAGAAGGATGCATATAGGATGCTCTACTGGAAAATCGACTGGTTATAAGAATATATTTATCAGAATTGACTCAAGATAGATGGGTATAAACAAAATAAGGAAAAATCAAAATAACACAAATACCGAACTTAAAGGAAAATTATAAATTGAAAAGTCTCTTATCAAACAGCAATGACAAAAGCTCAAACACACCAAACGAATGAAAAAAACAAACTGTCACATTCCTGACTTGGCACAAACATTTCCTCATGTACGAATTCGGTAACATGAATAACCAACAAAATCAGGTTCTTCCAATCAAATAGACCCAAAAACAAGAGTACACACCTGTACAAACAGGTGTGCAAGATTGAGCAGTTAGTTACAGCTTGTTGATAGGTACCAGGTAACATAATTATTTTTTAATAATTTTTCCGTTTTAAGGTGGTATGGGAGTCTAAAATAAAAATGATAGAATTTGTTCATACATTGCCCAAACGTAGTATCTATTGATATATGTTGAAAAATATAATAAAAGTGATAGGTCACAGCGCATTTTGTCGAGCTACAGGACGTGACAAAATGAAAAATTTTGTATGGATTATACAGGAAAAAACACCAGTTTGAGATTAAAAAACCAAACAAAATGATAGAATTGTTAAATACTTAAGGAAAAGATAGTTTTCATACAATGCTTTGAGAATATCTAAAGAAAAGATAGGGTCACCGTACGTTTTTTCCGGCTGAAATACAAAATAGAAAAATTCCATGTAGATTCCTTCAGAAAATGTACTGTTTTAGAGTTATCTCCCCTTAAAATGTCTATTTAAGAAAAAAAATTAAAACAACCAAAAATAATCAAGATTTGCAAAAATATTAATATTCATAAGTTATATTCTTATATGTTGGTTCTTTTAAATGAAAATTCACATTAAATATCTGCATTCCTGCATCAAATTGTGCTACATTGATAGAAAATCTATACCTTTGGTTCTCCGTTTTGTACAATCCAAGATGGAAGAAGACACCCATACCACCTTAAAATAGCTAACAATAACAATAATGATTTTGTTACACGCTTTTCTGAATGTAGAAAAGATAATATACTATTTCTGCAATCCTTGAAAAAAATTAAAAAGATTCTTTTGTACAAACATGTTAGATAACTTTGTTTGATCCTATAAAAGTAGCTCATGCACATTCTTATGTACAATCCAATTTTCTTTTCTCCTCGTCATAGAAATAGCAATATTTTACCTATCATGTCCGTTGTTTTGTTCATACATTGTTTTCAATAACTGTCATATACATGACAGGTTTAGTTAGCTATACAACCTGGTTGTATAGATAGCTAAACCTGTAACCTATATGAAAGTTGTTGAAAACGATATAAATAGGTAAAATATGTTAAAATAGTGGTACAGCAGTCAACAATGTCTTTATGATCTTAATCACTATAAAAACAATTGTGTCAAGGATTTTCTTTCGGAAAAGAAACCCTGTTATTTAACTGCTTTAATGAATGTATAAGAGACACACACGTATATAAACTAGTATGAAGAGTAGCTAAAACATTGCTATTTCTATGACGAGAAGAAAAGAAAATTGGAACCAATCCAAAAGCTGTAACTAACTGCTCAATCTTGCACACCTGTTTGTACAGGTGTGTACTTTTTTTTACGTCTATTTGATCGGAAGAACTTGATTTTGTTGGTTATTTCTGTTATACTTTATTTGGTACAAATCTATATGTATGTGTTATATAAATACAAAGACATTATCAGACTGCGGACTGTTTAGCACTTTAAACATTTATATTAAGACCACCATGAAAAAAGAGACTTTTTATTGTTTCCATTGCTTTGAAATATCTGATTTTCCTATTCCTTTTTCATTTGTCATATGTTCATTGGTTCATAGCACATTAAAGTCAGTATGTATACTTTCTTATATGAATTTAATTGATATCTATTTTCAGACTTTATATCTGAATTGTTCTGAGATTTATAAGCAGACTTATTAACCTATATATATTGCAAATTAATGTCTGCGACATTATGTTATAAATGTAATGTTTCTGACTTTATATCATTTGATAAAATTCTTCACTTATTACAAAATGTAATTTCTAAGTTCCGTTAAGCAGGACGATTTTATGCGCAGTCAATTCTGTACAGCCTACCATAGTTGATTGTCGTTGGTTGATTATTTGACGCATTTAAACATTGATGAAAGATGACCAAATGAACGATACTGAATGAATTTAATTGCTAGTTATGAAAGGTTTATTGTTACAGTTTAGAAACTGTGTGACTTGCGTTTTACATTAGCGCACTGGAATATTTTGCTTTATTGAGTAGATTCTTTTACGTCCCAGAAGCTTTAAAGAACTTTTGTAAGTTATCTTCCATCAAAGCACTTGCTGAATATGACAGAGAAACTATCCAATATCAAAATAATTAAAAACTAATTTTAGTTTCATGGTGCCCATTCTTTCAAAAATTGGAGATATACTTTATGTTTGGAGTAAAAGCGACAGTCGTTGTGAGTCATAGTACACCAAATGACATCAATGATAGCATACCGTTAAAGCAACAAAAGGTTCATGTGCAATATGTTAAAACACAAAATGTTAACATGCATTTGGTCTGATAAAGTTGAAATGTAATGTATATTGTAAAAGTTATTGTTATATTGGACACTATTTGCAGGAATGTTAGGTTAGGTAAGTTCCGATGTATAACGAACATAGGAATAATCTACAAAACATATGAAACTCAATACGAATCTTCCCAATAACAGTGAAAAAGTCAACGCAAACCCGTAATTCTACGGAACACATTAAATTGACTTACAGCATTACACTCTGACAATTGATTTATTGTTAGGTTTGTGTTACAGTAGCAACCGCTGTTTGAATATGAGGGAAAACTTACAGTTGGAAAACTGAAATATAAGTCAAATTATGAAGCATACTAAAAATCACCTGAATTTAAAATAAAATGTTAACAGGAAATATCAATATAGTCAGTTTCATTTGAATTATTAAGGGACTACAAATCCTCTCTTTTGAAATAAGTTTTGGTTTTGACTTCCCCATTTTAACTTCTGAAATCTTGAAATAAAGACAATGACCAGCTGTTAACGTGTTCGACACACGTTTCTTTTTAAATGATTTATGTATACACGAGGCTCTTCCAAAACATCATTACATAAAAATGGCAGTTATTTGTCAGTCCTAATACCTCTCAGATATCGTCTCCTCCTGATTTATAACATGTTGTTAATCAATACAAGACTTTTATGTTCTTTCAGCGACAAGGACAATTAATATGATATCTATAATATGTTAACTTAATATGCTCCGTTTCTTTTCATAACGCTTCATACTGTGTGTAATCAATGGCCGGTTTTATTACTTATAGAACATGTTATGATACACAATGATGTCAAATAGTCGCAAATTTACATCTACAAAATTACCGATCAAATGTTTTTCGAGAACACGTACAGAAGCCTCACATAGTAGTGATTTCAAATTTGAAAAGGAAAATAACATTGATTAATTGTTTTTTTTTAAACAAATACGAATACATTTGTAGAAGAAAGACAACAATTATTGTAAAAATCGCTACAGAAACAGCGAAATAAGACAGGACCCAAGATCAATTTAACCCATTAAAATTGCACCATGTCTGACTATGGACATAAGTGAAGTGAACAAATCTTGTTACATCAAATGAAAATTAACTCAATATATTCACTATGCCTTAAAAAACTATTAATATTTATAACATAATTATATGACAATGAGTTCCATTATCACTGCAATACCGAATGTTTCTTATCATCGTATTTGTACTGGTATGATCGAGATACCCAAGGCTATAAATGAATGTAGATCAGGAATTCATTAGTGACCCTCAATCCGATTCTTGGTAATTATCGTGCCCTTTAATCATTAGATTATATGCCTTTTGTGTAATTGTTGCTAGTGTATGAGTTGCTGTTCATGTCATGGTAGGTACGAATACACCGTATTAGTTTTCAACGCCTTGGTTTTACTTTCATTGCATTCGGGTCATTTTCAACGGGTTGGTTTTTACTTTCAATTTTGTTTGTTTCCTCTTTGAATGTGTTAAACAAACGTGTTAATTCGTAATTCAAACGGTACGAAAAACTAGCTCTTTTTATTTTGGTCAGTTTTAATTTGATTTCCGATGTTTGTATTGTTCTCGCGATATCTTTGCTCTCAATAAAAAGGTGCATGACTGAATTCAGAAGCAGAAAAAAAACCAAGTCATCAAATGCGAATTTTCTCGCTGAAGGATCCCTAAATAATATTGAATTTCAAAATGCCATGCTGATAGCAATTCTAAATACAATGGAAACATGTCGTTATAAATATAATTTTACATGCCCCTTAGGATAATGAATAACTCAATTACCTGTAACAGGAAGTAGGTCATGAATTGGATGATGTGTAATAACTCATTACAGTCATTATTTCGGAATTGCGGATGAAACATTCAAAAACTTTAATGGAATTGTCATAGCAGTATGAGAGTTAATTACTTACAATATTAGTACTGGTGATCTGGAATGCTCGTTTTGAGAACTTTAGTGTATAACTTCATTGGGAAGGTGTATTTATTCAAATATTGTCACATAAGAGTACTTTGTTTTAAATGTTGTATAGGAAATATTGCAAGCTGAGTCTGTTTTTGCATGTCAATCTCCAATGACGGCTTAATCGTGTCGTGTTGTGCAAGTAAAGTCAGTTATTTTCTCTATACATGTGCTCTTTAACGATCTTTTACCATTATTATTTATACAGAATATGACTCGAATAGTATACACGTACTTTGAAATAATCTAGCATTCTTATTTCAAATTATTGTATTGACTATTAATGCATTTCGACATGAATTTTTCGTACGTTGTTATATGTACAAGACAGAATATTTTAAGTCTGAACGTTGTGTTTACTTCAACAGAAACATCTTTAGAATCAGCACCATTCCATCTTTAAAGTACGGTAATTAGGTACATTAAAAGTATTACGAAAATTTCTGTTATCAATATTGGTAAGAATAATGTCCTTAAGATATTTTCAATATAAATGCTATATACTTTTAAAGGTCGGTGATAAGTAATCCGGCGCTATGTTATATTAAAAAAACATTAAGGATACAAAATGTTGCTCCTTCAGATACCAAGTTCGACAATCAATTTCTTTTCAGTAATAATTGAGTCAAAAATACAAAAAAAAATCATGAAATAAACCAATAAATCTATAGAATGTACCTAAAACTAGTGAGAAATAAATTTTGATCACTTTAAATTGCCACTTCGAGAAAATTTGAAGGAATTCAAAGGGTGCGTTCATGTCGACAGAGTACACATTAATCTGGAAAAGGACAAACTCAGCAACTTTACAGATCAGACGGCTATTCTGCCATGTAAGTATTTAATATTGTGAACAAAATGTCACTAAAGATGTACTAGTTAGTCACAGACCAATCGTACTGGTCGAACATTATGTGAAAGTAACATTTTCACTTAAATGTTATGCAAATATAAGGTAAGCAAGGGGCTTCAATGCATATGATGAAAACATAATCTTTCAATCAGTTTAATTAAAGTCTGGAGCTGGCATGTCAGTTATCTGCTAGTAGTCTGTTGTTTTATTGTCATTTTGTTTATTTTCTTTGGTTACATCTTCTGACATCAGACTCGGACTTTTCTTGAACTGAATTTTAATTGTCCGTATAGTTATGCGTTTACTATTCTACATTGGCTAGAGGTATAGGGGAGGGTTGAGATCTAAAAACATGTTAAATCCCGCCACATTTTTGCGCCTGTCCCACGTCAGGAGCCTCGGGCCTTTGTTAGACTTGTATTATTTTAATTTTAGTTTCTTGTGTACAATTTGGTTATTTCTATGGCGTTTATTATCACTGAACTAGTTAACATTTGTTTAGGGGCAAGCCGAAGGACGCCTCCGGGAACGGGAATTTCTCGCTACATTGAAGACCTGTTGGTGACCTTTTGCTGTTGTTTTTTCTATGGTCGAGTTGTTGTCTCTTTAACACATTCCCCATTTCAACACTCAATTTTATTTGTCTTAACTATCTAAATTTCATTAATAAAAATTGATTTAGCATCGTGACGTTAAACCTTTGTCTTCCTTTATGTTCGTGTTTTTATTTTCACATTGACTGTCGGAAGAAGATAAAAAAAAGACTTTAGTGACTTTTTGATTTTTGTGTTTATTATACCTATCTTTTTAAAATATTTCCTCATGCAGTTCATATATGATATCTTTGGCTTTCTGGATAACACGAATAATAGACTGTTACTTTGTCAGATGTTATTTTTGTGCTAAATAACTGAAGAATCATGTAAAAGGAAATACAATCACATGGATTTACTTTTTTTAAGAAATATAAAGAATAATGCCTACTACACTATTTTGTAAAACAAGTATAAATAGCGTCTTTGGTCTTTCGGTTTGTATTTTAAATATTTTTATTTCGTTTTTGTTGTAGATGATACAAATACCTCATTATAAAATATAACATATTATATACCAAGCTTGGAAACAGATTTACAGCAATGACTGCAGAACAATGATTTTACAATATATACATTATGATTAACACGCAACCAAACAATCAATAGTCAAAGTCTGTCTATTATAAAATAATTTGAGAATAATTGTTTAAGTTATTAAGAAAATCAGCATTACACGAGTCACGGCATGTTATATCATCAAAAATAACAAGATCATCAAACTGAAATACGCTGTTGTTGGTGAAACGTACAGGAATGTTTCACTTTTAAAGGTTTAAATAAACATCTTACAAACACCATATGTAGGTCAAGATTCGGCCATCATCAATAAGAGACAAGTTCTGCCAATAATCAAGGTTGATTTGTAAATTCCATGTTGATAAATTAAGAAGTTTTTTGGAAAATTAAGGTTCGAATTCCAAAAATCAATGTTGACTTTGAAATCGAGTTCTGTCCATTTAAATATTATATTTTTGAACCTGGCTACGTGCTGTGTCATGCCTGACTGTAACAGCTTAACTTTGAGCAATTACAATGAAGGTAAAACACATTTATATATAAAAAAAAAAGCAGCGAAAATTTTACATTAGTTTTAGAGACTACACAAATTGTACTTATATGATTTGACATTTTTCCCGTCTAACAACATAGCTACTTGTGTGATGACATGCAAATATCAACAAGTGAAGCATTCACTGGAAAATTAAATAAAGGCAACAGTAGTATACCGCTGTTAAACATTCATAAATTGATAGAGAAAAACAAATCAAATCCGGGTTACAAACTTTAACTGAAGGAAACGTATCAAATATAAGAGAACTACAACACAACAGAGACACGACAGCGAAATGTATTACACACAGAAACGAACTATAATGTAACAATGGCCATTTTCCTGACTTGGTACAGGACATTTTATTAAAAAATGGCGAGTTGAACCTTGTTTTCTGGCATGCTTGACCTCCCGCTTTAATTGCAGTGTTGAATATAACATTAAAATGACAACATAACACGACAGAGCTACAATAAATAAACAGATAAATGGGAGAAAATAAAGGACAAAGAAACAAACGAATAATAGCCAACAAAAAGTTACAGGTTAAAAAATAGTTTTATAACTTATTATATGTCGGCATGTAACGTCCACAATCAATTAAAAAAGACAAAACAAAATATATTACAAGCATTTACTTCGTAGAAGATGAATAACAAGAATGAGTAAAAAATATCGAGATATTTTATTAACACTTTTTTATGTACAGTAATGTGTACTGTAAATAATATAAAATGCACAATCGACATTACGACTAAAGAGTTGGTTGCCATTTTGATTTCATAAAATCGAAATATATTCGTAAAAATGCAACATAATCTTAAATGAAATTGCAAATACCTCAAAAACTTCATTTTGATGCGATAAAATCAGAATTTGAAGCAAACAAGTAGCAAAATAATTTTCCCTTGAAAGTTTTCTGTCGTTTGACGTCGTGTTTTGCAATGACATAAATTCAATAAATCATGCAATTTCGCAGATTGTTTTCTCAATTTTGATTTTATACATTTTCTTCTCTTTATTATATACATTACAATAGAAACAACTGGTGTGTAATTGTTTTTTTTATCCCATGTTGCTGAAAATCCTAGAATTCCTGCATGTATGTGTATTGCGCATTAATCTATCACAGTGAGTGTAACGATAGTAGTTTCGGAAACATGGTTCATCGAAGTGTTAACAAAAAAATAAGTTCTATTCCACCAATCTAAATCAAGCATTTATAGATATGCAAATCATATAAAAATTATGTGTAAGTAATTCGTAACACTAAGATTTGTCCCACTTTAAACATGAGTAATCTATATTTACCAACTATTTTTTTAATTTTCCGTTTCAATATTTGAGTTCGTAATTAATTGCCTTTCAAACTGACATTCGTCATCTGAAGTTCCACAGGTATGGTGTACTTATCTATAAGCCTGTAATCATTTTCAAGCCTTGACTATATATCTCTGGTTATTTCGGGTGTTCCTTTTAGGCAAGACATTGACTATTGCGTTCGACGATGTCTTTAATAAGAAAAAGATATTTTGGTATTGGCAAATGGTACATATAAGAGACACACATGCACTATATCGATAAACAAATGTGGGTATATTCGATTAATCATTCCAAACGATGGCCTCAACTGCACTAATAAGAACATTTGGTTCAAAGGAAATTTTGTTAGTAACATTCAAACAAGGAAATTATTCAAGACGTTATTAAAAATACTCGATGAGCGCTATACTTTTGAATATTGATTAATTAACTTACGACGATGAACCAATGTATTTTGAAGTGTTAATAAAAAATGGTTTTAATTAAAAAAAAAAGATATACGTGAAGAGTAAATTCTAAGTCTTAAGGAGTAAACTGAATTTCCAAAATCACAGAGTACAATTTCCAGAAACATTATAATAAAAAGAAATTTCTATCTGGTAAACTCAAATGAAATTGGATACGCTAATTTAGATATGCATCCTTAAAAAATTATTCGAATCCCCATTCAGTTAACATTTCATAATATGAGCAAGATGCAATAGGTTAATTGATGAGACGCTTATTATGGTTTCAATTTATTACAGATTGGTCAAGAGGCGTAAATTAATTTCCATAGCCGGTAATGGTAACATTTTCTTCTGTAACTCAGTCCATGTCGTAATCTTGGATATGTATGATGGCTCGTTTCAAAGCTGAGACATTTTAACATATGTGGTTAAATTGTCGGGGTACGAATTGTATTTTAATTTCCAAGAAATGACCACAAAAATCCTGCTTTAATACGGCACATCGTAGTACAAATTATTTTTCACACAATGGGCTCTTTGAAAATTAAAAACATACCATTCATTAAAGTCAAATTAAACCTCAAATTAAAAAAAAATAATGCATATGTTTTTTAATAACTCAATGGATAGTTTTCATTATTAAACTTACGTACATATACTTTTTTCTGAAGAAAATTCTTTAATTTATTCATATTTAGAAGAAGTTTACTTTATTTTAATTGTTTCCTTCCAGGAAACAATTCCCCCGACATATTTTCCGTATGCAAAGTGACCTCGGTGTGACCCATCTCGTAAAAATCCGGTGATCGCAATACGCATAGATGTCCTTAAAATAAATTATTATCTGAATTTAAATGTTAAACACGTGCTCATTTTCCATGCTTTTTTGTTGACTTTTTGTCGATTGTTGACAAACAGGTGACAATCGTTAAACTTCGGCTTTAAAACACGAACTTTAATTACCTGCCATATTTTCACAACAACACTGACCGATTGAAAAAAACAATTGACGAGTATTCGAAATTTACACGAAAAAAATGGTACATTCGTGCACAGAAAGTTTATGATGTTTGTATGTATTGGTTCAATAATTGAAATAACATTATTTTTCACCGGTCAATCGTTTCTTATGACTTTAAATAACTGTCTACCTAATGTTCTTCTTTGTATGTGCAACTAGTCTTTTCATATAACTTCCATTGGTAAAAAAGGTCAAAATTGCTTAAGTTAAAGTCGGCACATTATGGTAATCTCTATGATCAATTATGACATACTGAAAAACGATGACACACAATGCTGACTTGTATAAATAGGTCTTTATTTGAATATGTTAGTGAAGATCATCAGTCAAATTGATTTTGGAATGGGACCAAGATGATTACTATTATCAATATTGGTGGAAAACTACTCAGTTGGTAATTTCTTTTATATCTTTATGCCAAATTGTATTTATAATCGCGATAAGTTTAACACAGATGAATATGTTTGAAATCTGTTATTATTACATCGAATTTGATGTCAGGTATAAAGTTACAATTTAAATGCAACAAACATTCTTAAAGATGTTACATTTCAAATCAATACATAGTCCAAACTTGCTTTGATCCATTCAAATTGACATTGTAGTGTACATTGGGTATATGTGTTCATATTCACACTAGCAAGACGTGCAGTCAACAGAATAGATAAATTACAAAATAGTTTCAAACAATTTTTATAATTACAAATCAAACAAACGAAAATTGTAACTATTTTAAACATCTTTTGTATGATTTCTGTCATCAAGGCCACTTTTTTTCCATTGCTGCTGCACTGGGAATAGCTATCAAAATATATAAGCCGTGATAATTGAATATCCTTTGACAATTTATATATCATTCCTTTACAAATACAAAATCAAGTTAAATGATAAATGTAATGCAAAATATCATATTACCCACACATCAGCAAAGCCTAGTCTTAAATTATATTTGCGCCTTATAAATTCCCGTTAATACTTTACAATACAGTATACGTTAAATAACTACAGAAGTCGTTCATTAGTTGTAAAATCAATGGTATGAGCTACGTCTAGGTAACCTTTCAACGACAGTTATTTGTGTCCTTGTCTTCAAAGAAGAAGCATTAGTTAGTTCCCTGGTGATATGTAAAAGTTGGATATATGTTTTAGAGTATTTTAATACGTAGAAATGATACTTCTGATTTACATGTCTTAAATAACTTGATCCATTGATAATCTAGCTTCACGTGTTTAAATATAAGATGTAAATGAATGATTTGAGAATATTAAAAATACTAAAGGATATACTCGGATAATAATATACTAGGGGAGTAATTTCGACAAAATGCATCAGAGTTACATAATTCATACATTGAATTGTTTTGTACCAAAAGACTCTATCTTGTGAAAGCAAACTATTAAAAGAAAACTAAGTACTATCTAATTTGAAAGACAAAATGGCAGAAGAAGTTTTAAAAATTGTAAGTGTGTTTATACTGTGGATTTTTGTCATTGCTGGACATTTTATATGTGTTTTTAAAAACTTTACCGTCTACAATGATATTATTCTGAAAACGATGATAAAAATGTTCCTGATCTCTCAATTGGTTTGCAGTCTTTGGAATCTAACAGGATTTCTTATATCCACCATTGCAGGTAAACATTTAATGTATTCATTTCAAAATCAAAATTGGAGTCTTATAATATTGTACATGTACATAAAGACGTCAATGATTCGATACGTTTAGATCATTAATTTTTTTTATGTTAATACACTTCTGCAAAGATAAAGTTTGATTAAAATTGATAGGTGTGTTGAAATTAAATTGCATTATGGGTTATTTCGGAAGGAGTTTGGTGCAATTATGTAAAAATAAATCCAGAACAATATATTTGATATTTTGTTGCGTCCGAAGTGCTCTTCTGGATTTACCTTCATCAGGAACGCTCAAAGCCAAACCGAAAATCGTGGAAGAGCTATATGTCAAACATACATCAAATAAATAGCCAAATTCATCTAAAGCCAACTTTGCCTGAGGGAGTTGAAACCTTAGTTTCATAATAATTTAAAAATTCATTAACAGACAATTTTAGTTAAGTTTGTTAAATCATGTCAACACCGAAGCACTGACTACTGAGCTAATGATACCCTCGGGGACTGATAGTCACCAGCAGAGGTATCGACCCAGTTATGTAAAAAATCGAAAACAATACATTTGATAATTTTGCGTCTGTGTCGGTTTTCTGGATTTACCTTCATCAGGAACGCTCAATGCCAAACATTTGAAATTTGAAGATGTATAAGGACCGAAAATCGTTGACGAGCTATATGTCAAAAATACATCAAATAGATAGCCAAATTCATATAAAGCCAACTTTGCCTGAGGGAGTTGAAACCTTAGATTCGTTATAATTTCAAAATTTATTAACGGACAATTTTAATTAAGTTTGTTGAATCATGTCAGTATTGAAGCACTGACTACTGAACTGACGAAACACTCGGGGACTGATAGTCTACCAGTAGAGGTATCGACCCAATTATGTTAAAAATTTAAAACAATACGTTTGATAACTTGTTGCGTTCGAAGCGCTTTTCTGGATTTACCTTCATCAGAAAAGGTCAAAGCCAAATATTTGAAATCCGAAGATATGGGTGTGGTGTAATGTAATTGTGTATGGAGAATGGGGTAATAATGTATGGTGTTAGTGGGAAGTTTACACCATCCAAAAATGGTAGTAACTTACTGACGGTTTCCTGCAGAAATTAGAGGCATAAAGCTAAATACATTGTTAAAACTACTAGACCGTCATTATATTACAAAATAATAATAATCCTTTTAAATCTCGATTCAGACAATCACAATCAATTCCAGATTATTATTTGGTAACCATACATATTTGCCCTTAGCTTATCTTATATTTGTAATGTTCATTTTGTTTTTACCACTGTCGAATATACAGTATTTTCAACTAAACTAGTTGTCATATTATTTCTGTTCTCGCACCCATGAGCAAAAAAGTAAAATCACAAAAATACTGAACTTCGAGGACATTTTCAAAACGAAAAGTTCATACTCAAATGGCAAACTCAAAAGCTCAAACACATCAAACGAATGGATATCGAAAAATAACTGACTATCATTATCGATTCTTGTAGTATTTTGGAAAGGGTTTTTTTCACAAAATATTTTGTTTTCCTAGGGATCATCATGTCTTTGATAAAAAAAACATGGTTATAACATTATTTGTTTTTGTATTGAATGCTTTAAGAAAACTTACATTTCCTTGTAACTGAGTGTAGTTTTCCAAAAGTTGTGAACGTTGTGAGGTCAGTATTTGCATTTTGCTCCTTTGTATGTTTTAACACTTATACATGCATGCAAACACACCAAAAATTATATCAGTATAAGCCTGATAATTTAAACTGTCTTAATAATTTCTCTATCATAATGTTCGGCAGCTTTTATTTGTAATATAACAATTTCAAATAAATATATCCTTGAGCTCGTCAATGATTCATGACACTACTTATTTAAAAATAAGAACTTCTAAGATTTATTATTACTTGTGTTTGATGGCAGACTGAGAGATAAATAGATACAAAACAAATCTTGATTCATTTGAGCGTAGATAAAAATTTCATTACATTATAACACAATTTAAAAAAAAATCTATTGTCTTATTCGAATATTTAAGTGTTTATCAAGTGTCAATCAGGACCCTTTTAGTACACATCTAAATATATTAATATAGAAATTCTGACTTGAATTGTTTGTACTAGTAAAAACTGGAATGTTGGCGCCTACAATTTGTTTTAGTGAACAGTTTGTACTAATGGTAATTGGAATTCTGACTTGTACAGTTTGAACGAGGTGGTATTAGCTTAATCAATATTGTTCCAGGTTAATCATCACATAACGACATAATAAAACAAATAAATTCAAAAACAAGCAAATTTTCTTTTACAAATCTATCTCCGAGTACACAAATAGTATACAATTGAACAATACATAAACACATTTTTATGTCATTTTCAGGTGCAAATAAATAAACTGGTACCAACTAAATAAGACTTATACATTTTTGAAGTAAAGTAAAATAGATTGAACACAACTTTAAACTTATTGGTATATTATCGTGTTATTTTTTGGTTTGTTTCGACAGTCAGTATGATGAACAGCTTGATATAATGCATATACACTATCTTATCTTAAAATATCGTTTTCTTATCTGTCGTTTGACTAGTGTTTCTTTATGCCCGCGTCACACTGTCCCGATTTTTTATCCGATGGCAACACGATTATGGAAATTTTCAAAATCGGGACTGATCGAATCCAGATCGGGCTATTCGTAGTGCCATCTTTAACCATCGTAGAACTATCGGCCTCTTCTTCTAGCCTTTGGGGACAACTTCGGGAAGGGTTCTAATTTTTTTAACATGTTAAAAAATCCCCGATGGTGCGTCCGATGTTGAGGGTTCGTATTGAGTTCGTATCACCATCCTCACCATCGTAATGTCACCTGGAATGCATCTTTGAATATCGTATTGCAGTCGTGCTTCCATCGTTTCCATCGGGCAGTTTTGACATTACGATGTCTACACGAATCAATCACAAAGCTATCCGAAGGTCTTACGATGGCAAAACGACTTCGTGAAGACCTCGTAATCCCGTCGTGTTGACATCGAATAGAAGTACGAAGGCGACAAGATGGAACTACGACGGCAATAAATCCAGCTAAATTTAAATTAATTTTCGCGCCAAAATATATTTAAAGTGCGATGCGCGATATGCACTGGTCAGTCTTATACGACAGTTAAGAAAGACGTTCACAAAACATGGAGCTCATATCATATGATTCTATGAGAACAATAAAGGCAACATCATTGTTTTTATTAATTCAAATGGAACAAAAAGAGCAGCTATTACAGGCTCAGGATTTACTTTTACAAGTAAAATATTATTTTTTGTCAACTTTGCATATCAAGTAACATAATGAAAATCACAAACGCGCCTCGTACACCAACACTGCAGGTATACGTATATAGGGAAAACAACTTTTTCTTCATTATTCTGATTTTTTATGTATCGTCTGAGTTGTTGACACACGAACTTTTACTCCATAGCCATTTTGTTTTCTATATGTCATATTTTGCCGCATTTGTTGCTTTTCCCACATCCTTCCTTTTGTCTCTTTTATTATGATATTCTCCTGGAAAGAGCTCTTTTTGAATAAAAGGGATCAAAGAACCCATTACCTTACCTTTAAGATAGATCAGTAAACATGGGCATACTTATGGGTGATTATTCAGACTAGTGCACACATTTAATAGTTCAAACAAGGCAATGCCGATCGTGGCATCCCCCGGTATATAACATTTTGGGGACAAATATGGACACTATATTTGTATATGACACATGCAGAAAATGGTAAATTGAATATGCATATTTGATACATAAACCAATTTTTAAGAAACCAACCAAAACATTCAGTAACTGAAAATACCTTTAATATTGTCTTTAGAACCAGCAGGTAAAAAGATGAGCAACCAATTTCCTGTGTATTATACTATTTGAAGGAGAAAAAACAAGTCCATCTGCATGACCTTGATCTTTGGGCTTGAACGTAAAAAATGTCAGATCTTTTGAAGCATATTGATTTTAGAGTGTCCACAAGGGTGATATTGCCTTGTATAACAACTGCCACTGTGACCTTGACCTTTGAACTTTAAAGTCAATAGTGCCAGAAATGAAATGAACAATATAATATATATTCAATATTGATCAAACAATTTAAAACGCTTGATGCCTTTGGCATATAATTTAAATGCATCGAAAGCTGTACACGACGTCTTTAAGACATCGTATGGCCATCGCGCCATCATCGTAATCCATCGTGTAGCCTTCGTTATCAATCTTGTAGCCTTTGTGATCCATAGTGTAGGCTTTTGCTGAGATATGAAGCTCAAATACCCGTCTTCGTTTAACCTTCGTATGTCCATCTATTGCTATCGTATACAATTTCGGCACCATCGTATAGACTTCGTTATTCATCGTACTTGCTTCGTTCACTTTTTGGTATTTTAACGAGATCGGGACCAACTTCGTAGGAACTTACAATTTTCGCATTCGGGTGTCCATCGTATATAAAAATCGGGACAGTGTGACGCGGGTATTAAGGTAATACAATACAAAGATTTGTCACTCCCCATCAGACAACTTTAAGTTGATGTAATTCATTTCATCCTTCTTTATATTTTATAAATGAGGTACCAAAAGAAAGAAGAAAGATTAATCTTTCAAATTGTGATAATTTTATTATGACTTAATTATTACATATTTAACTAATTAGTTGCTATATGGTGATGTCCACACTTGAATGCGTTTATCGTTTTTGTTCTTCATAGCATCCCAAAATATTTTATAGATTCTTGTACAACCCAACTTGACCTCCAAAACCGTGTCTCAGATTTTCAAAAAACAAACAAATTTTATACCCAATTGAATGTAATGGTCTCTTATGAATTGATGTTGCAAACTTCATTGAAGATTAATGAGAGAATGAAATACAATAGGAAAAATCTGAGACACGTTTTTGGAGGCCAAACTGTGTTGTGCAAGAATCTATAAAATATTTTGGGATGCTATGAATAACAAAGAAGCTTAATTCATTAATCCTTCGTTTTGTTTGGCACCTCATTTATAAAATCAAAAGAAAAGATGAGTGGAATTACACCAGTTTAAAGATGTCTGATTGGGGATGAAAAATCTTTGTATTGTGCTACCTTAAGTGAGAGTTTAGATCATTAAAATTTGAGAAAAAATTACGTTTCCATTTATTCTGCTTCGATTACTTTCAGTATATGATCTGATTTTCAATCAAACTATGCACACGATACTGGATAATAGTATTATCATATAATTGATTCCTTCGAGGTTTTATCTAGTTAGTTTCATCTGCATTTTCCATTGACTTATACACGTTATCTTTCATATTTAAAAAATAATAGCATGCCGATTTTCAAAAAAAAAAGTTTTTGAATAGCTCCATAACTTTGAAATTGCAATTGTTTTTTCTTTTTGTAAATCCACAAACGTGTCCATAGTACACGGATGCCCGCTCGCACTATCAATTTCGAATTTCAGTGAACCATAAAATTGGTGTCAAACTCTTACTTGGCATAAAGATCATATAATAAAGAACATGTGTACTAAGTTGATAAAATTACAACTTCATAAAAAACTATTTAGATCAATCATATGAATTAAAACAATTAACCTGTAACGGGACAGATGGATGAACATCAAACAAACGGACGGACGATAGAACGAGCGGATGCACAGACCAAAAAAAAAATATTGTCCTAAGTAAGGCATGAAAACACGATTCTAGATAGTCAGTATATAACCTTGCATATACGCATAAAAGGAAAGAACACACACAATATTAGCCCAGAACCTCACTTTTGATCCGTGCGACCCTAAAACGATATGAAAAAAATGTTCATTAAAAACTAACTCTCTGTCAATAAAAACAAAAAAAAATCATATCCATAAAACGCGATGCATTGATATTTTTGTGTTTTTTCAATTTTTAAATGTGCTTTTTTTACAAGCATTTGCTGAAAATCAGTGGCTAAAATTATCATATAAATAACAAACTTTGACAGCTTATATGGCTGGGTTTACCTTATTTGTATACATCTTTCGTCTTCAATCAACTGTAAAGAATTATTTATTGTATGTTTGCAGATACAAATCATACATTTGAGTAAAACATAGCAAAAAAGATATTATATTTGTGTGCTACAAACATAAAACATAACACTTTCTACAATAAAAAAAAACAAACAATATTTTATTGATTAAGTGGCAAAATAAAAAAGTCGAAACGTAAGTTGTTTTATTGTAATGAGTACAATAACAGGAATCTAGGAGCAGCGAAACAAAATGAAAAATCAAACCAAAAGGAAAAAAATATACGGGACAAACACAGCATGCAAACACAGCTAGGTGAATCAATTCGAATTTGTTTGCTTTAAGCTGTTCCGGTAATGTGAAAAAGTTTTTAAGAATAAAATATATTTCTAGCCTGAAACCATATAAAATATATCGTTAACGAATTTGAAAAACCAAAAGTACTTTTCGACAGAATATAGATGAACATCCTGTTTAGTTTGTTGTTAGCGGAGTCTGATGTTATTAATTGGACTTCCTGTTTCAGTAGATGATGATAAGAACACTTTTTTTTTGTAGTTGAGAACATAATCAACAGTATAATCTAATTGTATTCATCGTATCACACATGTTTTGTTGTTTTTGGTGGGGATCAACATGTATTTAGGTGAGATAAAAATCGAGAATTAAAATTTGTTTCTTTTAGTCGGAAAAACACTAGCAAAGGAACATAATAAGTTAAAAAATATTGATAGGTCATAAAGCTCATCTGCAAAATATTTAATTTTAAGAATATCTTATTCCGATTTTTACTTTAAATTTGCAATGATCTTAAACAAAAGAAAAAAACCCGAACCTGCTTAATTTTTTATCAATGACCTTTTATGATTTACTATGTCTTATCTGCAGATATTAGTTTGTGTATAAAGCAATCAATTTCACTTTGTAACATAGGGTAAAAACTGACCTCAGTACATTATTAACTCATTTCTTATTATTCAAATATTAAAGCTAATACCTTTGTGGGATGGAATTAATAGTTTAACTTGATTATTATTAACTGAATACAAAACGTCGCGTCGGGCCTTGTAAAACGGAAATGAAATATCACAATCAGAAAATCACCAACGAGAAATGTAAATATACAGAGACTAAAGGTATGGGCAAATATTGACAAAACTATGGATTTTGCGCATTGTTGAAGGATGTAAATTTACTCATAGTTATTCAAATTATTGTCAGTTGATCTCTGGTGAAAAGTTTTTCTTGAAAATCATGCCACATCTTTTTATGCATATATTATAATAAATATCGATAAAAGATTTTTTTTAAAAAGGCAAAAGGTAACAGACGGACATTCACACGAATTTCATGCTGTGGATTCTTTTCTTTTCGTTGGTATCAATTTTCGTCCATTAAAGAAAACTATTATGTTCGTAGATATTTGATTTAGTGGTTATTCCGAAGTTTTCAATATCATCCTATTGACAATTTGTTGTTTGTTGAAGCCTTAGTTTCGTGGTTCATCTGTGTACACTCATAATCCACTAAACACTAAACACTGGTATCAAACGAATAATATTGAATCTAAAGAGATTAGAAAATCAAACTAACCATGCTACATGGCTAAAGAAGTAAAAGACCAACAGACAAACAAAGCGTACACTAAACATAGAAAAAAAATACTTAAAGACAGGAACCCACTAAACAAATGTGGGTGATCTCAGGAGCTCAACTTGTGGCAAGACTCACAGAAGAACACGCAACATATTGTGTATACTAACAGTCAAAATTCTAATAATGGTTAGGATTCGGGTCGTGCAATGTAAGGACATAAATAACGAAAGAAATATGAAGAAATGAAGGAACCAGGTCTGCCACCTGTTATAATAGCAAATCATGCCCGATCAAATCGTGATAGCCTACTACAAAGTATTACTATAAATGTTGTCTAAATGTCTCATTTGCGATATTTATAATTGAAAATGTTACTATTAATTGATATTTGTCATTAAGAATAGTAAAACAAAATATTAATATACTATTCACAGTTGATTACGCATGTTATAACACAAACGTTAAGTCATACAAAATTTGGTTATGTCGAATATCTTATAGTCCAGCTAGTGTATTGAGTGAGTTCAATGATATAAAGTTGAGCAATCATCCTGCAAATACTGTAATTCAATCAATGCTATCCCGTAATCAAATGTTAAAGATACATATCATATTACCTATATAGGAAAGCTGTAATGGAATGATACATATTTACAACCAGATAAGTCTTCAAGTAAAATCGATAAAAAAAATATCCTTGCTTGAAGGTAAATCTAAACAAGAAGTATTACTTCCAATGTCTTATTGTAAAACACACAAAGGAACGATAAGAATATCCAATGACAAAATAGTCAATTCATAAAGATACTGATCAAATCAAATGACACAATCAAATATTAAAACACATTAAACCAATGGACAAACGCTAGTTAATAAATGCAGGCTTTTATTGTTGGTTTCAATTTAACACATGCATAGATATATATTTATAAACAAAAATTCTGAACAACAACAGTACAACTAGATTTTATGCTGACAAATTTTAATTTCCCTGAACGCGATTCATACATTTTTTAAGGGACAGTATTGTTCAATGTTATATATACTTATAAACATGTATGCAGTATATGCATGTTAACCTAATATACGGCAACCTCTGCTATCCAAAGGACGCAGACCTTTGACATGCAGGTATATAAAATGTGTCTTTATATTTATACATGTACATAATTAGATACCAATATTATTCTATCTTGCCTACATGATAATTGTTTATACATTGTCTATATATGAGAAGTTTCTGATCACATAGTTTTTAGAGTGTGATAAATTTAAAACATTATGTTCATGTTAAGACCAACATTGTTTAATATACTGAAATTATCATGCTTTCATTTTCTCCGATGTTAAATGAAATTACAATATAACCTTTACAAATTAATCGCATTTAATTAAAATCAGTGTCTTATCATTAGAATGTAATTATTTCAAAACGAATGATAAAATGAAATCAGCAACAAGCTGTACCATGCATACATTTAAATCAAGCTAATTTCTCTTCATTAGACAAATTTGAAGATTTTTCTCAAAAAGAAACCTGCATAAGTCTCAAAATTGTTATTTAATGATATCATTATTATAAAGATGAGTAGGACTTATGCAGGTTTCTTTTTTGAGAAAATTCTTCAGCATCGTAGAAAACATGCACACAAGTTACATTCTAAATAATTTCATAATTAATAAATGAGTTATTGAGTACAAGCCCAGTAGTTAGCTTTTTTTTAGTGCTGACATGAATTGTCATTGATATGGTTAAATTTATAAATTTACTGTTTACAAATTTTTGAATTGTTTGAAATAATAAGGCTTTTCTACCTCAGGTATAGATTACCTTAGCTGTAATTGGCAAAACTTTTAGAAATGTTGGTTCTCAATGCTCTTCAACTTCGTACTTTATTTTGCCCTTTTAACTTTTTTTGATTCGAGCGTCACCGATAAGTCTTTTGTAAACGAAACGCGCGTTTGGCGTATATACTAAATTTAGTCCTGGTATCTATGATGAGTTGATTTAACATGTGTGCACATTTTTTTTTTGGCAACTCATCTATCATGTCAATTGAGTTGTCGAGCATTTGCAGCTTACAAACTAAACAAAGAAGAAGAACTAGCATGTAGATAGCAAAAACCTGATTTTTACGACATTTTTCCTAGATTAGTCAACATTAAACACACAAGAACCTACCTATCCGAAAAAGATAAATCTATTTATCAATACTACACAGTAGTTATGACTCTTGTGTTAATTATCAATCTGTTTTGTTAACAGGTGGGTGGATCCTTGGAGATTTTATGTGCCAAACATTTGGTTTCCTGAATCTTATTCTAACCTCTGGTAATATATGGGTCATGGCGATAGTATCCATTGAAAGGTATTATTGTGTATGCAAATGCTAAATAACATTATAAAACATTATAACGAAAAAAAATCTTGAAGAAATGAGTTCCATTTCAAGATAAGCATAATATACAATGTATACCGTGCTTTTCATGTAACAATTGTCAAATGGTTAAATCAATCAATCGAGTAATGATTCATAGTTGGTAAAAGTATATAAGAATGTATTCAAAAGTTGTAAAAAAAAAACAATAACTACAACGAAAAGTTATCATATACATCAAGAAATTAAAACAATTTTAGAAAAAAACATTCCATATAAAAACAAATCTGTGGTATGATTGCCAATGGTCACAGTACGGCCTTCAACAATGAGCAAAGTCAATACCGCATTGTCAGCTATAAAAGGCCCTGAAATGACAATGTAAAACAATTAAATAAAAACGAGAAAACTGACGGATAATTTATGTACTTAAAAATGAAATTATATAATAGAAGAAATACCTAATCTACTTTTCACAAGGGCCGGGGGAATCAGTCATATTGTATAAAAAGTCATCGAGCTAAACATGTGGACGATCAAAGCACTTCAACTGTGATAAACGACGGCCCATTGTTGTTGATAGAAATTGAAATATTCAAATGCTGCTAAAATACTTAGAGTTCATTCATTTGTTGATACATTTAATTTGAATCAAATTTTTCTAGATACCACAGATTCCTGGCTGTACTTGACCATCCATCAACATTTTCTCCAAGAAACGTTAATATAATAATATGTGGCATTTACATTCTGGTTGTACTGTTGTCCTCTGGACCACTCTATGGACTTGGTGAATATTCCTATTTCAGAGGTAAGTTATAAGTATAGAGAGCTACATAATATAATTGTAAACAAGTTTCATAGGTTAGGGTTATAGCATTTTCTTTCAAGGTGCTTAACTGGTAGAGAATTTAAACAGGTTTAGACAACATTTGACTACATGTTTTATAATATTGTGACTTATTATAATCGATTTTACAAATAGAATTGAAAACATCATTTAATTACACATGCAAAAGAATGATGAATGAATTTCAGTAAAAAAAAGCATATATCTAACACATATATTTTGTATCAGTCTCGCTAATGTATAACCACAAAAACGGACATACCACTAAAACAGATTGACTTTGTTGTCATAGTTGAAGTTTGACTAATTTATATTGTGATTATTTCAAATCAAGTTTTTGTTCATGCCTATTATCATTCATTAAAGTACAAGGTTATGTTCAGAATAAAAGTGAATAAGTATTGTTAAGCGCTGAAAATTAATACGGTCGTTAGTTACCAAATATCGATCACTCTTGCAACAAACATAAAAACCGAGTTAGAGATAGACAAATCAAGATAATAACCATAATATGACTATCAAGGACTTTCCCTGAAAGGGTTAAAATAAAACAAAATTAAACAAAATTCAATGAAGATTGATACACAAAGATGAAATTACACTAACGTGTTTAAGGAGGCTCGCGAATATAAAATTTTCAGAAAAAACGAAACATTTCTTTTTCATTACAAATTTAATGTATTACCTTGAGCAGTTGTTACTTTATCATATGGTACAAAATTCGTTTAAAAAATAAATTTTTGTTGGCCCCAGATGACTTTTAAAATGTAGATATGATTGAAAAAGCTCCAAATTATCTCCCTTTGGTGCACATGTTTTGGCATTTTTTGGCATTAAAATTGAAATATCTTTTTTAACCCATCGGGGACCTTAATTTTTTATTATTGTTTTACGGATGAGCTGTACATAAACAAAATAATTGTAAAATGTAAGCGATTTCTGTAATTTAGTTCTTTTTTTATTTCGACATTACTTCTTTTTCTCATATTAGTTCAACAGAAAAAGAGGACATTAACAAAAATGTATGCTTCTTTCGATGGCACATTGTGAGCGTAAATGAACGGTGACCCCATTTTTTTATTTCATTTTTCTATTAAGAATAAGATCAAGTTCATTTATAGAGAAATATAGCGAAATCCTATATTAATTTTTTTTTAAATATTTAGACCGGGGAGTCCCCTTAAAGGTGGTTGCAACAATATAGTTTTACTCTTATCCGTCATTCCGCCTTTTAGCAATGAAATGTTTTACGAACTTTATTTCGAGGCACCTATCACTACTGGGCAGATTTGTTAATGGGTCAATTTTAATATTTATGAATTACTGATTGAGATAATTTGACTATTAGTCCCTCTCCGCTGTGTCAAAACTACTTTCATCTTTAAATTTTAATCCCAAAATAATTTCCTGCTTTTCTTTTCTTTTCTTTTGATATTCTCAAAGCAGTGTCTGAAAGCTATCTTTTCCTGAAGTATTTAACAATTCAATCATTTTGTTTAGTTTCTAATCACAAAATGGTGTTTTTTTCCTGTATAATCCATACTTAATGTGTCATTTTGTTCCGTCCTGTAGCTTGAGAAAATGCGCGGTGACCTATCATTTTTATTATATTTTTCAACATGTATCAATAGGTACTACGATTTGGCAAAGTATGAACAAATTCTATCATTTTTAGTTTAGACTCCCATACCACCTTAAAGATGATATTAAAGATCACCGTTTCAAAAATTGATAAAGAAAAAAAGGAATAGCCTTATTTATTGACAAAGGTTTAACTTGTATTGTTTTATTCCGATACTACAACGATTACTCCAACCGTTAAAATGTAGTGTTTTTGAATCATAAAATTGAAAATAGCCATGGGAATGTGTCAAAGAAACATCAGCCCAATCAAAGAGCAGACAGATTTTTATCAGCTTACAACACGCTTGATAATACGACATATTTTACATGAAACCTTTGTTATTTTGAATTGTATGTAATACTGAAAGGCTTTGTGCAATGTTTTTGTTTGAAAATTGTATAAAGAGAAATTAAGATTTCCCTTTTCGTACTGTTTGGTTTCAGTTCGATGCAGTCGTTACTAATGACGATAATATGAGACGCACAAACAACATTATTTCTGCATTAATGCAGAACAAAGTAAACATAGAAATATACTTAGATTTATTTGTCCATTAGTTAATAACCAGAAATTTATTGCCGAACAAGAAAATAATATACTAACTTGTTCAAAATCAGAACTAACATGATAAATGGTCTTTTATATCTAAATTGATACGTCGTATCTCATTTTACATGAATTTTACATAAAGAAACCGTCTATTGAAAACAGTTAGTGCAGCAAGCCGTTTATAGTGGGTAAAGCTGAAAAAATACAAGCAAGTTCATTTACAAACAAAACATATAAAACAGAAGCAGTGATCAAATTAGGCAATAGATCTGTTGAATTAAGTGCCAGTCTTTGTAAGAATCAGGCAATTTTGGTAAAAATTAAAACATGATTAGAAAAAACCCACCGAGGTAATCATGCTATTTAATACTAACCATCATCCTGAGTTTAAAAGTATTAGTCTTTCCTTTGTGTGTGTCTGGTAATTACAAATAACTTAGTTAGAAAAATGGTTAGAATGATAGTAAATTACAGAGTTATCTCCCCTTATTCATTAATTTCTAGTGCATTTCAACCAAATTGTATCTTCTATTACCAGAACAGAAAATGGAAATGATTGTTATTTTTGTGCATAACTACATATTCTGAACTGAAATCAATGTCAAATTGGGTGGGTTTTTTTTTGTCATGTTTTCACCACTGCCTGATTCTTAGGCAGACTGGCATTTAAGTGCTTTGGATCATGTTCATGTTAGTCTACTATCACGACCGTACATATAATGCTTTGTTTCGCAATAATTTGGAATTCAAATTAAATGAGATGTGGATATACGCTAATGACATATAACACACAAAGCTTCCTTAGTTAAGCACATTGTTTTCAACAATAGGCAGACGTCTCTACTATACGACAAAATATAACTCGTCTAAAATCTAAGAAAAAAGCATAAAAAGCATATTAACAGACTAAACAAATGATTGTATTAACACATCAATCAAATACTGATAAATCAATTAGGCTATATGATAAACAAGAGTTTTAACATAATTTTCACGAAATGAAATACAATAGTTTTTGTTATGTTTTTGAATAAAATTCATATTATGTTATAGGTGTCGAATAGATATAGGAAGATGTGGTGTGAGTGCCAATGAGACAACTCGCCATCCAAATAACAATTTAAAAAGTAAACCATTATAGGTTAAAGTACGGCCTTCAACACGGAGCCTTGGCTCACACCTAACAACAAGCTATAAAGGGCCCCAAAATTACTAGTGTAAAACCATTCAAACGGGAAAACCAACAGTCTAATCTCTAGATCAGAAAATATTTTAATGAATACTAAATTTAGTCATCCTTACTGTCACTACCTGGATAAAGTAATGACAGGGAAACTTACCATTATAACAAAAAAGGAAAGGGCAAGTATCTATACTAAAAGTGCAAGCACTTATAATAATGAATATTTTTAACACAAACACTAAGAACAGAGGATCAATTGATAACACAAGAATGGTGAGTGCAAATAATATTGAAGTATTGATAGATAGATAAAATAACAGTAAATTCGATGCTTGAAATTATTTTTTTTATTTTATTTTATTTTCAGGCCATATCAATCTTACAGTGACAATTAACATGTATTCTAACAATCAAACAACTGTTGCATCAAATTTTGACATGACATCATACTATCTTGCAACATTCCAAAAGTCTGTGATGCAAGGAAAAGAACATGATCCAAAAACATTAATATCAAACCATTTTCTCTCTGACATGGGAGTTTCCGCCCGTGTAATAGTATCATCAGTCATCAGTATTATTGTTAGGGCATATAACATTGAGAGCATTCAAGCATTTTGGACAAATTATAATGATGGATCAGTGAAGCAATTGCTGCGTTCATTGTTATGGAAACCATACTTAGGTCAATCGATAGGTGCCACAAGTATGGAAATTACCACGCATGCGGACGAAAATCAATATTATCTGTATACCAATGTGTATCTTGAATCTCAAGGTGAGTAGGATTGAATACATAGTATGCTATTATGAATTCAGTTGCTTGATTTCTTGGTATATTCAAATTTTAATATCTATATTGGAAAAAAAAATAAAAGCAGGGTACTAACAAATATCTCTACAATAAGTTTGTGTGTCTTACACACCTTATATGGTTCGACTGGAGCATTTAGCTAAATAAGATTGTGTGTCTTACACACCTTATATGGTTCGACCGGAGCATTTAGCTAAATAAGATTGTGTGTCTTACAAACCTTTTATGGTTCGACCGGAGCATTTAGCTAAATAAGATTGTGTGTCTTACACACCTTATATGGTTCGACCGGAGCATTAAGCTAAATAAGATTGTGTGTCTTACACACCTTATATGGTTCGACCGGAGCATTTAGTTAAAAGCAAAAAAAACCTCCTAAACAGTTCGATCTCGAAGTAAACTAAAACCATTGTCACCTTAAAAAAAAGGTTATTCAAATTATTGAAACTATCACAAACATTTGATAGTATAATCATTCAGGAATTTCTTTAAATTTATTAGCAATTTCAAAGTTTTTGATTTCAATAACAATCTACAAGACTTTGTATCAAACAGCGATACGACCTAATTGGGAAAAAAGCAGGCAATTATATAAAATCAAAGTCTTCTCAGTTTGTAACCTCATATAGAAAATTGTTTTTGTAACTTTATCCATTTTTCTAATTTCAGAAATAGGAATGTGTAGTGTTGATTTTACTTCATATAACAGTCATGCCATCATATGGTCTGGGTACCAGTTAGTGATTTCAACATTTATTCCATACGTCATTATTTTTGTATGTTACGTGACAGTTTATGCGAAAAACCCACGTTCTGCAATGGTTCTTGATAAAAACGTCAACGAAGACGATATTTTTGTTCTGAACTGGTTTAGTTCAGCATCTATTTTGTGTCTTGTAGTAACGTTCATTTACTATTTAGTAATTCTTATTAATGCAAATGGAATATTCGTTTCATCAGATGCTTTATTTGCAATAAGTTTTATCTTTTATGGGAATGGACTATTTTGTTTAATAAGTCTATTCATAACGAACAGATGTCAGTGTCACAGAATACAGACAAAATGTAGACTTCTTTGTTATTGTTCTGATGAAGGATCTGCTTATGAATTATCAGATTTATCTCTCAGAAACGAAACAATGGAAATACTGTCACAGAGTTCTGCGAGGCATCCAAGCTATGTTTAGATTATCATATGATTACACCATAAACATCGAACTTATCTTCTTTTCTTTTCAAATAACATTCTGCCTTCATATTTAAAGAACGTCAATGTTAATATATAGCATTTTCAAATGTTAAATATTTTATTTTAAACACTTTATTTTTTTTTTATTAAAATATTTTCGTCTTCATGTCAATATTCAAACTTACCCACTGCGGTATGTTCAATACTTGCAGTCAATAAAAATATGTTTGGTTTATGTTCAGTCTATTCAGTATGTTTGTATCCTGGTAGATATGATTAGTGTATTTACCTGAACACATACTGAATTCTCTGAAAAACTTCTGAATGTATCGCAGTCGATAAGTTTTAAAGTTTGATAATTGACTGACAGACTGAACATGACTTAATAAATGTTTCAAATAAATGATTTTCAATATTCATTTACTAGTCTTTAGTTAAATATCAGTAAAATTGTGATATTTACGCATGGATGATCAGTACTTCAAATAATTAAAGCATACAATAAAAACTCGATTTTGTTTTAACAAATATGAATAACATTTATATTTACATTCTGTAGTGTTTTCTTTATAATGTGTCTTTCTGGTAAATACGTGTGTTTATTTTCTATATGTCTTTATAGGCGAGCGCCGATTTGAGAAAAAAACCTCTCGTTAAGGTTTTTAATGCACCTTTCGAACACACAGCTAATTTTGGTATCAATCGAAAGAAAAACTTATAGAGCATACGATTTGAGTGGTCGTCAAAGTTCCCTATGGTCACGTTTCTTGCAAATCTCGCGAGAACACAGACATGTCGAATTACTTTTGATTATACGGTGACATTTAACATTGCATATATCGGCATTGTTGTAAATATATAATTCGTTTTTATCTAAGATAGCTTTGAATACATTCTAAAAAGACATTGAATCCAAAAAAAAGAAGATTTTATGAAAACTTAGTTGTTTCTGAGGCATCTGTAAGACCAACCCTAAAATGGAAAAATAAATACCATATTTTTTTAGATTGTCAGTTTCAATGACTTATTGAAACTCTTATGTGTTTTGTTTTTATAAATTCCATATACCCTGATAAGATTGCGACACACATCGAAGCTCAATGATGAATAATAAATGGTTGACGACTTTTCTAAAATCTGCATTATTAAACGGTATTCCGGATATGTATCGTGTTTATCACAGACGCTAAAAATTAACACTTGAGTGTCAAAACACAAGTCGTGTTTTAACATATTACTAGATAAACATTCGTATATGTGTTTCCAAAAGACCACTTTAACCATTACTAATGATATTGACATGTGATATGTAAGCAGTAGACTGCATTTTGTGCAATAGTATATTCTTGAATATTATCATAATAACTCATCATTGATGAGTGTCCAAGTCCTGTAAAATGTGCGCCACTTCCAATAAAGCGCGGTTGCATGTCCATAAATTAGCAACGCTGTATAATATGTCAAAATATCACACAAGAGACTCTCAGAATGACAACTAACAGAGGTTTCACAACCTTAATAAATGCTGTTAGCTTAAGGCAAAGACAAGATGATGTGTTAAGGTTGATTTTGAGTGAGGTTGATACATTAGAGGCATTGTTGGTTTAACAAAGAAGAATGCTTCATTGAAAAGATGGAATCTTACAAAGCATGTGCTTAGTCAGATAACATTGACGAGAATGAGAGCACGTGCGTGTCTTGTCCAGGTTGGTGACCAATGTCACGATAAAACAAAACCAGCTGCAATGAAAGGGCTGGAAAAATATGTAGACGATCTAACTGTTTATATAACAGAAAATATGACAAATCCATTTGACGTTGATAATCACCCCGTCAGCATATGAACTTTTAACTGGTCTCAATGGCCATGCAAGTCACGACATTGAAGATTCACTGTTAAAATCAGTTGAAACTTGAAAAATAAAAATGATGATATTTGTTGAGTCATCACTATCAACAGACAAAGTTCAGGACTGAAGACATTTAAAGATATGAACCCCAAAGTACAACTAAAATGCAAATCTGGGCAAGTTGTAAAAGGTCATTTGAATCCCGAGTTTGTTTATACAGGACCCGTGCACTATCTTTAACTCAATATAGAGATGACGTATCTGTGGAAACTGTTTCGTCCTATCTAATTTGTCCCATTCCCACTGCATTATTTTATGACGATGGAATTATGAGGAAGACAAATAATTCTGATCTTCCCAAGAATTTGAAAATTTAGTAAGATCAGTCCCTAACATTCCTCCAATCGACCACAGTGCTACCGTACCAATAAGAAATGGCATGAGTTCAGTCAATTGATGTTAAAAGGATGTCCACATTTGGAGACTTGGCCAAATCTTACATTATGCAGGCACTCATTTTTAGCCATGGCGTTGTCAGTTTATTTTCGATTTATGAGTTGGACTGTACCTTTGGTATCTTTCGTCCATCTTTTACAATCATGCTTCCGATTCACAGACAAAGTTGTTGATGTCTTCGATCGCTATGACACTGAACATTCAATAAAATCAGGAGAGCGACATAGACGATCGGCAACAACAACTACGAAAAAGTTATATCGCTGAAGGCCGGAAAAAATGTCTATCAAGCAACAAAAACAAGCAAGCTCTGATAACTTTCCTTGGAGATTATCTGAGCAGTAACTTGTTTGATATGTTCCAGGAGGAAAATACATGTTTAGTTCTTGTCGGCGCATTTTCCAATCCAGAAATAGAGCGACAACTCTCAATGAGAGCATGTAATCGATCTCTCGATGTCCTGTTCGTACGAAAACGCAGACACAAGAATCTTGCTTCATGTTATACACTCTGATAAAATCTTTTAGCAGTTGAATATAAGGCGACGAATCATAGTCAAGTGTTCCGATACAGATGTTCTTGTGCTCTGTGTTCATTATTTCAAGATTCTTATATCGAATGAACGAATGTGGTTTTTGACGGGGTCAACTAATTCTCTTATGGACTGTAGAAGGTACATACCAATCCACGAGTAAAGTAAATCTTTTTCACCTTTACTAGCTAACATTCTCCCTGACGTTCATGCTTGAACTGGTTGTGATACCACTTCTGCTATAATTGGATTTGGCAAAAAGACTGTTTTCAAGTTGATAAGAAAATCTCCGAGTAAGTTTACAAATCTCCAAAACTTTGACAAGATTGCTTTTTCCACATCGTTGTCAGCAGACAGAGAGCTTATTTAAAGCTTGTTTGACCCAAAAGACAAATTCGCTTCATCACATGTTGACTTAAACAAGTTACGTGTTAAACTTGTAACATGCAAAGACTCAAGTTAACCTGCATTCAAAGAACATATTTCGTGGTCATTTCTACAAACGAAAATTTGGACATCTCGATCATCCAAATCCTTTGTCTCCTTATGAAAACGGATGGAAAAAGAGTTCACATGGCCCAGATCCAGTCTACTTTTTAAAGGCATGAATACGTCCGATCTCCTGCAATATTCAATATGTTCTTGCAAGAGGGAATAAATATGTAGCAAGAAATGTATTTGCCGAGAGCAGCAAATGTCTTGCACTGAGCTTTGTCCATGTCAGGGCAGTGATACTTGCCTAAATACTGTAAATTCATAAATTATTGCGTGCATTTATTATTGCGATTCTGTCATTTTAGATTTAAATGCGATTCTAAATTTTACGATTTTGAGAAAAATCCTGTTTATTCCATATAAAATATTTCATAAATGCGAGTTTAAATTATTGCGTTTACAATTCTGTTGCATTTTTCGTAATTAAAAAAACCTCGCATTAATTTCTGAATTTACAGTATTTATTCTAAAGAGGACATCAACCTCTAAAAAAGATGAAATGAATGACGATGATGAAGATGAAAACGATAATATTGACTAATAGCGAAAGAGCATTTGAGCAAAGGGGCAACATAAAGCTTAAGTTGCCTCACTGTTATTCAATGTAAATATGTATATTATTATTTATTTTGTGTTTTGTAATAACTCTACTAAATGGATGTGTACTTAAGTTCCGTATGAGATGATAGTGGTAGTTTAGAAAAAAAAAAGAAACAAGACCTTGCTAGTGATCTAAACAAAACACACAAAAAAACACACAAAAAAAAAAACTTGCTAGTGATCTTCGACCTTGACGTGGTTGGCAAGCTTAAGACAATTAAATCATATTGTATTTATAACTGTCGAACTAACAGGAAACCAAAATAACATATATTTTTAACTGTGCTGTAAACATGGTAAATATGCGCTTTAAAGCAGTTTTGCGATATGTTTTAATATAGTTTTATCAATATTTTGTCGGTATTAAAAACAAGATAGGCGAGGTATTAGAACTTAAAAAACTAGTAATATATGTTAATAATATAAAACCAATAGAATTTGTGTTTTTAGTTGCAAAATTAAACATTACCGAGCGTTTTGCGTCAATATCCGTAAAAAATATGATTTTCAAAAAAATACGAGATTTTTTCATTTTAGACACTTTTAAAAAAATATATATTTCTAAAATTAGATAGATTATAGTTTGTCAAATGATATATTTCATATTATATTGCAGATGAATTTGTTCTTAAACTGCATTTTTCGAACAATATCGTCAAATTATGACTTACTTTTTCCCCCTTTTTTGCCGTTTTTTGAAAAATGTGACCATTTCCTAATTTGACGACCAGGCAATTCTGAATGTACGATAAAAGACCTTCCAATTGATATATCATTTAGCTGTGTGTTAGGTAGGTGCATTAAAAACCTCCGAATCCTTGTTTTGGCGCTCGCCTATTACGTGACTTTATCTCTTTATGAACGATACAACGTGAAACTCGACCTTATAAACGACTAATTGTAGTTTACCGACTGTAATAGCATTATCTGTTCGGATAATACATGCTTTTCTTTTATTTGCTGTGTAATGATGTGTCAACCATTGGGTTCATTATAATTAACTCCAGATGCTTGAATAGCAAAGCTTCATTACGAAAAAAAATATTATGCATACATCAACAGTTTAAACGTTAATATTCAAAATTCAAACAGATAAAAGAGGCAGAAACAAATGTCCTATTCATGACTTGAAACAGATATTTCATGTCCTAGAAAATAATGAATTAAACCAGATTTTATAACTATCTAAAACTTGCGCTTGTATAACATACGCATGAAACTTAATTATATTGACAAAAATATTTGGACAAAAAAGATAAAAAAAAGGGACGAGGGATACCAGGAGAATAGTCAAACTCATATAACAGATCCAAGAAAAATGACTCATTTCTTGATTTACATCAGGAAAATGACAATGATGGTCGATTGAGAACAATTTTTTTCTACACAAGAGATGATTTTAGCTTCCGAATTGTGAACATTTATTTCTATGTAGCCCAACTTAAGCAGTGCATTTGTTTGGAAAATATATGAACCAGTTAACACGATATAAAAGGTATTTCATTTTCTATCGCAATTTGCTTGATAGAGGATTGCTGCTCAAAAAGACGGTAGGAGACCAAAAGTCTTTACGATCGCCATCACTAGTTGGCTGAACGTTATTTAATATCTGTTTCTATTGTCACCACAACAATCCAGTTCTCTGATCCTCGACTGGGACCGACTTATGTACTTCTCACCAGATTTGTACTTATTTGAGCAATACAATGAGTGCCAAAAGTGGAGTTGGATTTTCCAACCCTTCCAGAGCACCTGCGTTTACAACAGTTTTTTTGGTGTGTTTGTGTTCCTCATTCTTTAGTTATCTACGTTTTTTATTCATTGCGATGGCGTTTCACTCTGTTCTAGACAAAGGTTTGAATGTCCGTTTGACATTGTTAGCCTTTCTTTTACAGCAATCAGGAAAATAAGACAATTGGTAAATGTACAAATCAAACGACTGTTCTTAAATATAAATGGATAAGAAGGTAGAAACATACCGTAAGTAAGTTAAGACACATACTCATTATATAATTGTTTTAAAACGAAATAAAAAAATAAAAAAGAGGAGGATGTAATAATGGGAAGTTATAGACTTAGAAGTCGATAAAAATCGGATAGACAATCTAAAGTCTGATATATCGAATAAACTGCGATATATATACCTATACTCTATACGTAATCACTGCTGATATGTTGATACAAAGAACCTATCAAGATGGTTCCTTTTGATTTTGGGACGGTTCTGTGTGAATTCTGCTTTATATGAGAAATAAATCAGGATGATCAGTAGAGGTGCACAATTATTCCCGTTGTAAAACCGACTGCTGAAATATCAAATCAACAGACTCAACAAATGCATTGTCAATTACAAAGTTCAGCACTTTGCTGATAATAATTAGCTTTGCTGTATTTGTTTTCCGTAATGCAACACTTTTAAATTTACTGGCGAAACGTAAAAAAAAAATATCGCTGATAGGATAAAAGACGAACACAGTATGAATATACAAAACATGTATAAATAATCATTTATCTTTTCACTCATTAAGTTATCAATGCAAATAAACAACAGTGTATTTTAAAGTCAAACAAAGATAGTAAAATAATTTCTAGATTAGAAAAACATTATTACAAAATGTGTTAAGTATGTTTGATATCAGTTTCAAAATAACAAGCTTTTCAAAAACTGTTCTATAGATATAGTATATAAAGCAGGGAAAATAAAACGTATAAAATAATTGTGTATTCTTGCTTTTAAGAAATGAATAATTGAACTTTGCAGGTTAATGAGAATCTCGCACTTTTAACACGCATTTTTTTCTTTCAAAAAGTTCAAAAAAGAACAAAGATTAAAAAAAATGTTGTAAAAAATTGGCTTTTTTCCACCTTAATGTAATACACCGACTAAAATTGAAGTATATTTGTGGGAAAACTAATGGTTGACACGACATATATAAACTAGAGGCTACTGAGTATCTGAGATACAGTTAAAAGTAAGGAAAAAACGAACACCTTAAATCCTTTTTTTATTTGCTACATTTATTGGAAATATGGTATACGTTCTTGAAACTCCGAAACAGTGGTGACGTTACTATCAAAAATATAGTTTTCCATTTTTTAGTTCTATGGCATTGCTATGGACTTCTGAATTTGAATATATCTTTGGATTCTTATGAACAAGCGTCACATATGCAGAGACGCCGTTTACCTTCATTCAAAAATGGTCAAAACAGAGGGCAATACACCAATGCTCTAATTTCAAAAGCTACGTGTTTTGTATTTGCATAGAATAAGATGTGCTTCATATTCTATTGACGTATATGGCTACATCATTCTATTGCAGATGTAATTCTAAACTGAAATGTCTTTGTATGCAAGATTAATTTTAGCAGCATGTTTCAGCAGCTATCAATATCTTAACAGCATGAAATATTTAATTGAAATTAGCGAATGATCAAATTATCAATCAACTTCCTTGTTGATATTATACTGTTGTTAATAACCATTTGCTTTTTAAATGTGTGTACATGGGGTAAAAAATTGAAATTATCTAAAGGAATTGTTTGCTAAATTTTATCCCATGAATGCCAACTAGCACATAATTTCTTTCAATGTTATAAAGTAGAAATTAAAGCCTTGTCACTTATCCAGCAAGCGTAAACAATTTTTATTACATTATTGTAACTTAAATAACTTCTCCGTCAGTTGATAATATTTACCATGGTTACGATTAATATAGATTTCGTTTGATGTTAACTGAATTGAAATCATAAATTAAAGGAGTATAAAGTATTAGTGAACTGTACTTCTAAAGGTGCATTAAATAATACACTTGATTTATAACACAAGTATCAACCTATATGCATGATGTGGTTTTTCTTGTGAAAAGCAAGATAAAAAATACTGAACTCCGAGAAAAATTCAAAAAAGGAAAGTCCCTAATCATATATAAAAAAACAAAAGCTGAAACTCATCCAACGAATTGATAACAACTGTCATATTACTGATTTTGTAGAGTCATTTTCTTAATAGAAAATGGTACATTGAAGATTGAACCTGGTTTTATAGCTAATTGTAAATTTGATTCTAAATGATGTTACATGTAACCTAGATAGAGACGTCAGTAGCCAAAAGGAATAACAGAGGATACTTATAAATAGTCACACAAAACGGAAACATATCCCAACAAGACAGAAAGAGAAATAACATTATGACTCCACCCTAAAACACAACACCAGTTGAAAAAAAATACCATACACTTTCTGCCTTGGCGACGTAGATTATTAATTTCGATTACTTGCAATTTGAAGTTCTTTTTAAGCGCAATTACTGTAGTGAAATACATTCTTATTTATCAAACAAAATAATCAAATATGAATTAAAGACACTATCAGATATGCATTTTTAGTTGAAAAGTACGAATCCAGAAATTACTGACTATCATAGTATGTACCAATAGTATAAGTGTGTACATAACTACTTGATGAAAGCAGGGAACACTTTGGAATTATTTATTCGATCATGGTTGTCTACCATTTCATAAACAGTTATCAAATAGACAAGATACTATGAGCCATCGTGACGTTATAATCAATTTAAACTTTATCAGAACGATAAATTATAAAAAAAGTATCGTGCATAAAGGTCAGTATTACTTATGTAAAATCATTAAAAATAATCGGAATACTGTGTTATACGTGGTCATACGGTATCATTGATTTATAATATACGTTGGAAAATTGTTTTAATGAGATACAACGGCCTCCAAAAGATATGTTGTCATACATCAATGTCAGCAAGAAAAATAAGTATATTCATCAATCAGTAAAACTAACTGAGTTTTGTTCTGTATCTTATATTTTTTACATCAAAATAGATAGTCGTCTTGTCATTACTTTGGTTTATAAAGAACTCATTTTTAACACGTCAGTCTCCGCTTGTTATCATTAGTCATAAGTCGAATACAGTTATATGATGATATTATTGTCTGTTCACTTTAACAACATGAGAGTCATATATAATTGCAACAATATGAAAATGATTGTATGATGGTGCATCCTTTTTACCCTTTTTATTCAGAACAATTGACAAACAACAGTACACAAAATATAACAGTGTATACTTATTGACTAGGTATGAGTGAAATAGTATGTTTATTGTCAACAAGGTGCAAATAAAATTCTGAGACGTACTGTGGATTTATTTATTCCGTGGGTACCAATGTTCGTGGATTGATCAAAACTTGCATTTTTGTGGTTATTAAATTTCGTTGATTTTGCAGATTCTGCATACTTTCCTACTAATATTTAAACATTTAAATTCGTTGTTCCCCTGTTCCAAAGAAATTCAAGAAAATTGCAAAACTGGTATCCCACGAATATTAACGAATCTACAGTAACCAAGGACGTAAGTTGTATCCGAGTTGACAATAAACATACTATTCCACGATTATCCAGTCAGTAAGTGTTTTATTTTATCCAAAAAATAAATACAACAAACAATAAAAGGAGGGAATCAATCAGCAATCGTTAGATAAAAAACAGAAACCAAACCATACTGTTTAACGTTTACTTCATTATAATTTATAAGTATCATTTTGATTCCCTTTGGAGAATTGGAATGCTTTATAAATTAGCTAAATGGGTGTAGGGAAAATATGTTTGAAATAATAAAACAACAGTTTATTCATACTGAAGCATCTTTAAAATATAATGACAAACATTCTAGATTCTTTCCCATTGACCGAGGAGTAAAACAAGGGGACAGTATTAGTCCCACACTCTTCAATTTATTTATTAATGATATAGTTGAAAATTTTGACCATAAAGGTTCAACACCCTTGAGAATATTAAATTCTGATATAGGAAGTCTTTTGTTTGCCGATGACCTTATAATTTTATCGGAAAGTAAAGAAGGTCTTCAAAATAGCTTAAATAACTTATCAAATTACTGTGAAAAATGGCAATTATGTCTAAATACTAAAAAAACAAAAACAATGATCATTGAACAAAGAATTACAAAACTGGAACCATACATTGTAAGGTTCAATAATGAGAAAATTGATAACGTTACTGAATATAAATTTCTGGGCACTCTGATATAAGATAATGGAAATTTAAATGTAAGTTGAACAAATTTAGCCAAAAAAGCTAGGAAAGCTCTGTTTTTATTAAAAACACATGCAGCCTTTTGGGGAAATTTCCCTGTTAATGTATCCTGTAATCTTTTTGATTCTCTTATAAAACCAATTTTAACATATAATGCTGAAATATCATACATGGATACATATCAATCTTATTATAGAGCAAAAGGCAGATTAAAATCTCAAAACAAAGATATAGATAATTTCCAATATTTGGATAAGACTCCCTTCGAAAAGGTTCATGTTAATTTCTGTAAATATATTCTAGGTACTAAGAAAACATCTGCTAATTTAGGTGTTAAAGCTGAACTTGGTAGACAACCAATAGAAAAATATATAAAAACACAAGCAATTCTTTATTGGGTTAGATTAAATACTGAAAACATTAACCCGTTACTAAACAAAAGTTATACATTAAGTAAACACCTTGATTCACAAGGAGTTTATACTTGGTCCACTTTTATAAAAGATTCAACACAAGAAATGAATATTGATATACAAAAAGTAATGTCCTGTCAAAACATGGAACAAGTTAACAAATTAAAGACTTGGATTAAGAATATTACAAGTAAATTTTATTCAGAACTACTGGAAAATAAAATAAATAGTTTGAACGAAAATAACAAACTTTTTCTTTACAAAAATATTAAAGTCAAACGCGACCAAGAATTTTATCTTAAATATCAAAATTTTGAAACTAGACGTTTATTTACAAAAATTAGAATTAGTGACCATAATTTGCTTATTGAAAACGGCAGATATCTAAAAAAATACCTCGAGACAAAAGAACATGTCCAACTTGTTAAACCTTAGAAGATGAAAATCACTTTCTCCTCCACTGTCAAATTAATAACGTTTTACATATAAAACTTTTTAATGACATGGCAATAGATAATCCTATGTTTCCGAATCTATCTGATACACAAAAACTAGTAATCCTACTAAATCCTTCTTATATAAACCAAGTGAAAAAAACAGGTTCCTTTATAAAACAGTCTTTAGAGCTGAGGACAGGGGACTCTTAGTTAGTTCTACTTGTATATATATAGATATGTGTGTGTTCAACTCAGTTATTTTATTGTTGTTGTTACTTTTGTTTATGTCACAAGTATAATGTTACTTATATGACAAATTAAATAAAGAGTATTATTATTATAAATATTATGAAATGCTAATGCTACGTCATGCACTAACGTCAAACTTCGGTAAGGGAGACAGATTTGTAAAAGCAAATTGCTTGTTTCTGAATCCCTAATATTATTTCATTGTATAATATGTTTAATGTTGATTTATCTGAATAAATATTGTTTAAACTAAACTTCGGTAAAACGCGACATCGTAACTCAAGCGGAATTAAAAAAATCCTACGATCCCGAAGCTGCATTTGAAATTTGCTAAAACTAATCACGCTTAGGTTCAAATAGTTTCAACGAGGTCCAATAGTTGGAAATATTGTGTACTTATTTCTAATAGAAAATGATACCCGAGGTAAAATAAATAAAACACTAGACTGACCAACACCCGCAAGGAAACTGCCAACTTAACTGTTCCAATTGAATATATAAAAAAAGAAGATGTGGTATGATTGCCAATAACTACAATGTATCCATCAAAGACCAAAATGACACTAACAATTATAGGCCACCGTACGGCCTTCAACAATGAGCAAAGCCCATACCGCATAGTCAGCTATAAAAGACCCCGCTAAGACAATGTACAACAATTCAAACGAGGCCTTATTTATGTAAAAAAAAAATGAACGAAAAACAAATATGTAACACATAAACAAACGACAACCACTGAATTACAGGCTCCTGACTTGGGAAAGACACAGTCTGGATTAAGAATGTCTGCTTTCACACTTCTTCCATTTAGAGAGAAATGTAAGCACTTATCTGATTTGAGCCAATGCTTCACTCTTAAACATATTTTGCAGGGAAAAAAACAACGTTTCAACGCTCTGTTCTTTGTAAACTATCTCTTTAGAAAAAAAAATAGCTCACACTTATTTTGAGCCAAATAATCTTAGTTTTTAAATACGCTTCTAAATGCATGATAGATTATCTTTGATTCATTCCGACAGAGTGTTCAGTTCTTGTTCATCTGGTTCGCGCTTTACCCACTTTCATCCATCAATAACCTAAAGTTCTATTTCCAGATGATGGGCTGTATATATGTTGGTCCCTTTGACTAACAAATCTTTTAATTGTTCATTGGTTACAATGCCAAGGTCACCAGATATAACATGTCCAGCTGGTATATATTTGTATTGCGACAAGAGCAATCCGGAGGCTTGGATTTCACGTCTTCGAGGTTAAAGGCCTCTAAAACCCTCTTGTGCTTGAAATCATGGATGCAATAGACTTGGTGTAGGTAAAAGAAATAACAGGTGTAGCTTTATTTTTGAAGTAATCAGGTGTAGTTTCGTGTACAGATTTCTGATGGAAAATATTGCCAAAAACACAGCATCTAAACATTTATTGGTGAATTCTTACTCAACAAAAATACGTTATTCCTCATTTTTGGATGTAGTCGATACGGGTTTGAATAGTCAATGGTTAGCAATGTTCATGATTATTGAACTAATTTATACAAAACAGAACGAGAATCAGTACCGGAAGTATTTATGGCCTCTTGAAATAGAAAAATAAAAGAATGAGTGGAGTATAATTTAGTTCTGATTTGATGAAGGGCGTTGAACAGACTATCAATTGTCACGGTGTGCACAGCAGGTGGTATATATTTTCTGTGACTTTGAATTCTATTTCATTGAGCAGAATTATTAAACAATTGTAATGTATTGACAGTTCTACACCTACAATATCAATTTTGTTATTGGGGAACACTGGCTGTTCCAAAATCTCTTATCCAAACGTCTTCTCTTTGTAAACGAAATGTTGTACTCGATATTGGGTCATTTGTTGAATTATGTATTTTCTCTATAATCCAGACTTTCATTGAAACAATAGAATGCTCAGGTTGATTGAAATGTCAATAGATACATTTGTTGTTATTAGGATCGCTTACATGATACAGATGATCATTCATTCTACAATTGAGTCGTTGTCGAGTTTCCCCGACGTAGATCAATCCACAAAGAGTACATTCAATACCTTACACAATATTGAAAGCAGTGCAATTCAAATCCTCATGACTGTGTTTATTGTAACTTTTGGTGGTTAAATTACTAAAAACTTATCCTATAATTATTGGAGATTTCATGTTGCTTTTTTTGTTCGCGAGGAAGACCATTACAAATGACTTAACTTTCCAGTACGTAGTAATAAGGTTACATTGATTTATAATCGACGTTGGCGTGTTTTCTAATGAGATAGAACGTTGATATAAAATATATATTGTCATACATCACTGTCAACATATGAAATACGTATGTTCATTAACTCGAAGCTGTAATAGGTTCTGTCCTGTGTATTATATTATTTACGCAGAATAGATTGTTTCTTATTTTCCATTTATGTATGGAACATAATTTAACACGTCAGTCAGCATTTTATGCCAGCATTGTTTGGTTGTTTTTGATATTATCTTGTACATTGCTGTCTGATAACTATGCTTGGTGTATTTGATTGATTTAATTACTTCAAGTTTCAAAGAGATGAATCTATACGACACTAATGTAATTCCGCTGCAATTGTTTGCACCTGTCTTTAATCATGAATCTGATGTTCAGTAGTTGTTGTTTGTTGATGTGGTTTCTAGGTGTTTCTAGTTTCTCTTTGTTATATAGATTACACCGTTGGTTTTCCCGTTTGAATAGTTTCACACATGTTATGTTTTTGGGTTCTTAATAGCTTGCTGTTCGGTGTGGTATGGTATAAATGTGTGACTTAGTTGGCGAGTTGTCGCATCGGCACTCCTGTCACATATTTCTACATCTATGTATATAAAACAGCCATAATTTTTTCCCCCGAAAAATTAAAAAAAAAACGGAACCTCCCTTGACAAATGGAAAAATCAAAATATCAAACACATCATACCTATTTTCCAGTGTTTTTCGTTTGTTGGTGTTGTTTTTCATAGGTTTCCCTGCTGGATTTTCCTGTTTGAATAGAACATTGAGTTGTGTCCTTTGTGACGTTATTTACCAGATAGAGGGAGTTGCATGTATCGCTGCACTATCAACATTAATCAAGGTCTTCGTGATTATCAGTATTCAGGATAATGTGTGTGCCCTTGTACTTAATCACAATTCGTTAATGACAGCTTTGCTGATGGGCAATTATAAATATTTTTAATTTGCAGAATAGTTAGTATTATTCAGCATCCTACTATTCAATCCTTCGCTCAAAATGAAAATAGAGTGACGATACTCCTAAAAGCAAGAGTGATGTTCACTAAAACAAACGGGAATGAAACGCATGCGTAAGCAATTTTTGGGCCCTTTATGTCTTGATATTTGGTAAAAGCCAAGCCTCCGTATTGGATACCGTACTTTGACCTATAATTGTTTACTTTTAACATATGTGACTTAGACGGAGAGTTGTCTCGTTTGCACTAATAGCACACCTTCTAATTTGTTTTTATCAAGCTATTGGGCTTAGTTTTAATTTTAATTAAATATATTTGAAATATTTGTATTTAACTTTATCTTTTAAAAATTCTATGTTCACACCAAGACATTGTTAAGTTCAAGATATTTAAGAATTTACATATTAACAGACATTCGATTTTACGGGTACATAAAATAATTCAGCTATTCAACACAGTGCACGCGAATATATTCTGTTCTTATCAATATTAAAAGAATATATTGGAATTAATTACGATTGATTGATTGATTGTTGGTTGCTTAACGTCCAGTGGAAATTATTTACGAACAATAGCATACAAAGCCCACAACATATTAAAGCTTTTATTGTAAACATTTATCTGTACATATTTTTGTTTTTAATAGATAATATTAAAGTCATATAACCATTTTTGTTAATAGAGTGCACTTAAAAGAACATTTACGTCATTAAATCCTACTAAAACGTTAACATTATTTGACTCCAGTATATCTTCTCTTCAAAGTTTTCTTTAAAATTATATATCAGGATACGTTTCCATTAAAGGAAAGCAATAATAAGTATTAAAAATTCATTAAGATTGAACCAGACTGTAGTAAGCATGAAGATTTGAAATCAATTTAATGGATTAGCACAATAATGGTCTAAAATAGCCATTTGGAATTTAAAAAAGTCTGTAACAAACAAAGTAACATTAGTTATCCCTTTCGATATGTGTAATTCAACCGTCTTATCAGGGAACAAAATAAATTGGTCGATTTCCTTGAGTAGTCGTTTGCATTAAGTAACAGTTCAAAAGCGATAAATCTCAAATGTTTTATCGTTTTAAGACAACCAATTACTCATCAATCTAAACATTTCAATCGTTTCAATTCAATCAATTACTCATCATTGCAAATAAGTAAAGAACAAGAGTCAATAGAATCACGTGCCAAAAGGAGTGGAAACTTAGACAAATAGGTAAAAAGACAGTCTTTAATGAAGTACTAGTACATAGAGCAACTCGAACCAATCACACAATTGGTTTAATAAAGGAACCTGAATAAATGCTGGTGCATTTGATCATCTTGCCATTTTGTCAAAAGTACAAACCTTGATTGGATATGTAATCTGATTTTCCTTTAGTTATCTTCAACAAAATACAAAACATTTAAATAAAATGATAATTTCTTTGGAATTGCTTTGACATTTCCATATTCCATATTATCATAAATATTTTCTATACTTAGTGATGTCGTCTAATTTTCTTGAAATAAAAATAAAAGAATACTTTATTCATTATCAACTAACTCAAATTCAATAATAAGTATTATTTTTCATGTTTAATGCAATTATGTGACGTCATAAAGAAATTTCTTGTTGTTAGATGCACAAATGCATGAAACAGCTAGCTATTAATGAAGTACTTTTACATAAACAAATTAAACCGTGGGTTTCTTAATAAAATTCTTTACATTTGTCACTTTGGGCATTTTGAATATCGGACTATGCGGCATGTGTTTTGTTCATTGCAGGATGCCGTCCTGTGACCTATTGTTGTGCTATTTGGTCTTTTTTGGTGAGCAGTCACATCTTCTTACTTTCATAATATTGTTACAAACCTATGATTGTCATAAAAATGTTTAACTCATTAAGTCATTCAGGAGTAGTGGAATCGTTGCTTAACTATACAGCAGTGTGAAGAAACACAAAGATTTGTAACAAATAACAATAGTATTTATTTCAGTCGTATGTTGCTTCTTCTTTCAATACATCAAATACAGTCACATTCATCTTTGAACAAACAAAACCATAAATCGAGTGGTCAAAATAAAATGTACTTGGCGGTTCAAAGGATTGATTCAGCAATCCCATGTTTATCTACAGGCTCTTATTTATGTATTTTGAAAAAATAATTTCATATAAAGTAAGCATAGCCAATGTAACATAGATTAACATTGTTGTCGCGAGAGAACCCCGTATGGCTGACATTGTGTATTTACCTGCCAAACTTTTTCACATGCATTTACAAGTCAAGCCGTTAGGGTACCTTTTTGTTATAACATAAACGGTTTCGAACATTTTGCAAGCCAAAGGTACGTATGACGCTGAACCACATGCATACGTTAACATTCCAAAATATGCTCAAGAAACGTACCAAAGCACAAAACGAATAAATTAACCTACAAATGTCACACACAACGTCTATTTTTTATTTTATTTTTTTCGGGGGGGGGGGGGGGGGAAGTTCCACAATTTGCATCTGAAAAAGTCATTTGTTTTGATTGTATGCAGCAAGTTACACATGCTACTGATGAAATAGTATCTTTTGGATCCGAAACTTTAATTCTTAGAATTTTTTTACAATTTTAAACCTGTTCAACATGAATCGGAAATAATGCAAACTACTACATGTTTTTTTGGCACACAGAAAGAGTTTTGTCAAGCTATAATTGTTTGCCAAAAACTCTGATCTAAATTGCATTACATGTGGTTTATATTTTTACGTAATTTATGTATTTTTTATGTTACTGGTATTTCAATATTTCTCGTTATTAGAACTATCTATAGAAATCCTTTCTAAATAACACTTTTTTATAAAAAAAATATTCATCATGGATCAACAGGCCTTTACATAAATTATCTACAGTGGCAAATAATAAAGCAAGCTTAATCAAGCAAAAAAGAGTAAACAAAAATATAATACTAATTATACGATATGATATTACAGAATATGGATGAAGTATAACATTTTCATCAAAAATATATAGTGATAATGTAAATAGCATGTCAAGCACATCTATACATAATAATTCACTATTATCCCAGGGGTTCCAGTACATGTTATAATCTTTTACACTCATATTTTTGGAGGAAATATGTTTTTCTAAAATTAGATTTTTTTAAATATAGTTTTTTAAGTCCCTCTATATGAGTTTTTTTCTCTTGCATCTATGATGTGTATATAAAATACTTTACTAGTAAAATGACTTTATTTTTTTATAAAATTTAGATTATAGTTATCATAAAGATCAAACATGACTATGTCTATATCTAGTGGAATTTCAATATGTGTTGTTTCAAAAATCCAGGCATTCAGATGGTGCAAAATGTCTGCCACAATATGACAGCCCCACAATAAGTATTCTATGTTTTCTGATTCTTCCTTACAAAATGTGCATAAATTACACTGTACACGGTTCATCTTTAAAAGTAAAGTATTAGTACCTAAAATACGGTGAATAGTTCGGTATTGAAACCAGAGCTTGGTATTTTTTGAAATTTTAGTGACACAGTTATGATATTTTCCTATCCCCGACAACGTTTTTCAATATACCCTCCCGTTATCGCTCAGCTGCTATAACAACTGGTTTCGCACCTTGATTTAATATACTATACATGTCTTTTGAACATTTGTTTGACTTTTAAAAAAATGTTAATATCAAAAGGTAACAAAGCCTGTTGTAGTTTTTTTCCTTTCAGTGTTGATTCCCATAGATTGTAATCATTTTTGTAATGCTACTTTAATACCATAAAATTGTAAAAATGTGGCTTTAAAAGTATATAGCTGTTCAAAATATATTTCTTTGCTCATCTAGAAGGTCATTCACAGTTCATACCCCGTGTTGTGCCCAACTTCTATAATAAACACTGACGTTATCAATTTTAATGTTCTCCTTATTCCAAATAGATAAAGATATGACTCCCTCAAAATAGCGAGAGTGTTGGAATCTCGACATGTTTTACCAGGCACAAATTACTTCTTTCCAAAAAACGTTATCTAGTTTTTTAGTCGTTCCAAAATAAGCCAACTCTGTAAAATGTTTATTTTGTGTCGCAGTAAATAGTTTGACTTACTTTGAATTTGAATTAAATAATCTTCTAACCTAGGTCAATTTTAGCCCTTTTATAAAATTTCTCAAATTAATAATTTTTAAAACAGCTCTTCAGTATTCTTGACATAAGAGCTCCCGATTTACTTGTCGGGTTTACCATTCCAAATGAAAGCATAAATTTTACAATTGAGTTGTTGTAGCACATTTTCATCTGGACTTGGTATGGCTATGAACAGGTGATTCAATTTTGATATAATTAAAGCTTTTATTATAGTTATTTTTTATACTAAACGGAGTAAGCGACTGTTTCGAGTACATACAATCTAACTCTCTTTCATCTTGTAACAGTATTAAAACATTTGACTTTTCTACCCTTTACACAAGTATTCCACATTCCAAACTAAAAGACAAATTGAAAGAGTTGGCATTACTTTGCTTCATAAAAAAGAATGGCCAACGTAGATACAAGTATCTTGTCTAATGGAGGGATAAATACTACTTTGTAAAGAATCACTCTTATTCAAACAAAAAATTCTCTGAAACGGATATTATCAAGATGCTTGATTTTTTTATTGACAACATATTTGTTACGTTACGTTCCAATGGGAACAAACTGTGCCCCTCTACTTGCCGACTTGTTTCTTTATTATTATGAGACTGACTTCATGCAGGAACTTCTTAGGAAGAAAGATAAGAAGTTAGCAATATCCTTTAACTTTCCTTTCCGCTATATAGATGATGTTCTTTCACTAAACAATTCAAAATTTGGTGACTATGTGGAACGCATCTATCCCATCAAACTAGAGATAAAGGATACTACAGATACAGTTAAGTCGGCTTCATATCTTGACTTACATCTAGAAATTGACAATGAGGGTCGGTTGAAAAACAACTTTACGACAAAAGAGATGATTTCAGCTTTCCAATTGTGGACTTTCTATTTCTAAGTAGCAACATTCCAACAGCACCTGCATACGGGGTATATATCTCCCAATTGATACGATATTCCCGTGCTTGCATTTCCTATCATGATTTTCTTGATAGAGAGTTGCTGCTCACAAGGAAGCCATTAAACCAAGAGTTCCAAATGGTGAAGTTGAAATCATCCCGTCGAAAATTCCACGGACGCTATACAAGTTCGTTGACCGTTATGGAATAACCGTTTCACAAATGATATCGGATATGTTCCTTACGTCGTAACTACAATCCCCTTCCCTTTCATGAATGTGACCCACCGAATTACACTATTTACCGGATTTGTAATCACATAAGCAACACGACGGGTGCCACATGTGGAGCAGGATCTACTTACCCTTCCGGAGCACCTGAGATTACCCCTAGTCTTTTGTGGGGTTATTTATTCTTTATTTTATTATGTTGTGTCATGTGTACTATTGTTTTTCTGTTTGTCTTTTTTCATTTTTAGCCATGGCGTTGTCTGTTTGTTTTAGATTTATGAGTTTGACTGTCCCTTTGGTATCTTTCGTCCCTCTTTTTGAACAAAATAAAATGTAATAAATGAAGGCCGTGATTATTTTTCTTTACCATAACATGAATATAATAGAAACGACGTCAATACATTTGACAAAATCCGATAAGAATTACAAATATAATATTAAACAATAAAATTAAATACATGAATTTGGGATAGATAAGTACCGTAACACGTCTAATAGTAATGCGAATTTACACTCAGCAAAACAATCACAATCGTCAATATGTCATGTTTGGTAATTAAAAGACTAGACGACGTAATGAAAAACCACAATCTATCATGTGGTGAAAAAGTCCTTAGCTAGTTTGGTCAAAGACACATCGTATCTCGAGCATCGTATGGATCCACCAATTCGTGATGGTGTCTATAAAAATTTACGGAGTGTCAATTTTAATCTGTCCTCCTCGTAACTTTGTTACAGTTTCTGTGTAAGGAGCACACTCCTGTATATGACGTTTGAATAGTGTAAACAAGCACGGGAATAACGTATCAATTGTGATATGTAAACACCATACGAAGGGGCAAGGGTATGTTACTGCTAAGAAATGGGAAAGTGATAATTGGGAAGTTGAAATCGTCCCGTTTATGATAGATTTTCGTGTGAAGTCGTCCATCTGCGTCAATATTGAGGAAAAGATCAAGGTATGAGCCAGTCCTTCTTGTATCATTAGTGTCCGTAGTTTCAATATATGAGATGTAATATTGGCTGAAATATTGGTTATTCAATGATAGAATATCATCAATATATCGGAAAGTAAAATAAAAGAATTTCGCAAGGTGCTTTTTCTTTTTGTCTTATAAAAAGTATTGAATGAATTCTGCTTCATACGAGTACAAAAACAAATCGGCCAGCAGGGGTTCACAATAAGTACGCATGGAATACCGACTGTTTATTGACATAGAAATCCTCCAAACTCAACAAATATATTGTCGATCAGAAAGTCCAGCATTTTGATAATATTATCTTCAGTAACTTTCTGGAAGATTCAGTGTGATTCTTCACAAAATATGAATTATTGTAACCCAAAACAAAAAATCTGTATCTACGATTCCCATTTTTATAGAAAAAGCTCTGTTTTATGAGATGGTGACGTCGATCTTTCAACAGGCATGGGGAATAGTAGTATGTAGCGTAGACAATCTTAAGTTTTTATGTTGCTGCAAAATTGCAAAGACTGTGATCGAAGATTAAGCAGAAGATCCTTCGAATATTTGAGAATCCACATCTGATAGAATATATTTCATCACAATATTTTTGAAGCCCATCTTTAACTGTAGAAAGAATAGAAGTCAGTACTTTGATGTTTAGTCGAACATTTTAAAGACCCAGCTTTGTATCGTTTTTTATATGGGGTTTTGTGTAATTGAGGTGTCCAGTATAATGAAGGTAAGTTTTCTTCATTTTCTTTGATGTTGATACCAAAAGAAAGAAGGTCAGATTTATGATTTTGTAAAATTTCGTTCTTGGTATATGATGTTAAAGAATATAGAAGAATACCAGTATTTTTATTTATTCCAGCCTCTATTGTGAGACATTGCAAATAATGTTTTTGTACATATGAAGACAATATTATTGGAGGCTTTATCTACTGGAACAACGACATATTTGTCATGCAAAGAGGATAAGGCCTTCACAACATCCAGATTCTTGAAAGGGTTAGTAACTCTTGTACTCATTTTACATCGTAGTTTTTATGCGCCTCTGAATGCATGATCGTATAGCATTGATCCATTCAGACAAAGTGTCCAGGTATGGTTCGTCTTGTTCGCGCTTTATCCACTTTCTCGCATAGTCCTCAACTGCATCCACTAGTAACTTGAAATTGTTTTTCCAATTGATGGGCTGGGGGATTCTTTATTTTGGTCCCTTGGCTAACAACTATGTTAGTTGTTCATTGGTAACGATGCCAGGGTCACCAGTAATAACATGACCAGCTAGACTATAATTGTATTGTGACGATGCACACGAGCAATCCGGAGTCTGGGATTTCGTATCTTTGAGGTTAAAAACCCTCTAAAACTCTCTTGTGGTTGTAAATCTTGGATACTATAGACTTGGTGTAATACACTTTCTTTACGCGATACCTTGAGTATAACGTTTGCATTATGACTGACTAGACTGCATGTTTTAAGTTTGGCAAAGCCGAAAAGTCTATACTAAAAGAAAATCAAAATCACCGTATTTATCAGATATATTTGTCCCATCGCTATCATCAAACATTCTTCGGTATTTTGGATACACAATGATTAATCAAGGTTGACAATACGCGGATTACTTTAGGCAGATATCGTTCAATGTTATCTATGTAAGTATGCAACAGAGAAACAACACGATTAACAATAAAATAACATATATTCGATGCGTACAGAAATTATTAGACTACGTTTTGGAACACACACTACCGAAATTAAGCCATAAGGATAAATTGAAATTATGTAACTACCCCCAACTATCTTTTGACTTTAAGCGTATGTGTGGATATAAGATATTTACAATGAACGTTTTGGAACACACACTAACGAAATTAAGCCATTAGGATAAATTGAAATTATGTAACTACCTCCAACTATCTTTTGACTTTGAGCGTATGTGTGGATATAAGATATTTACAATGAACGTATATTTGAAGCAATACACAAAGGAAATGATACTAGTATGACAGAGTTTCCTTAAATTAAGTGCCTTCTTAGAAAGCATTTTCCTGAGTATCATTTAACATACGGGCACTGATTGTAAAACTTGAGATCTGATTGTTTATAAGTTTTGTTGTAAAAAGGATGAATTACGGTTTTCCACTGAAGGCTCCATATTACTTTTCAGTTGAAAATACTAACATACTCACAGTCTTAAAATTTGGGTAAGTTGAAATATCTTCTTGTTCATAAACGTTTTTTGAAATCTACTGTAGTTTTCTGTTTCAAACTTGTTTCAAACTGAATTAGATCATAAAAAGAAGAAATTTCATGCTAAGTTTTACTAGATACATTATATATCAAATTAAAGGAATTGAAACGTATGAGTTGTCGAAATGCTGGTTAAATATTTGACGATTCGTTTTTTTAATAACGTTACATGAAATGAAAACAAATGTTGCTTTAATGGACGGTCATCATGATCAAAGGAAGACAAAAGTATTTGTTATGAGAAACGTCCATCTGAATATGAAAAATGCTTTGACTGGAATTGATTAATTTACTATGGTTTTCTGAACAATCAGTAGTAAATGTTATATCATTTTCAGGACGATAACAAATTTAAATACATGCAATGGTTATATTCTGTAATGCGGCTGTACGGGATAAAAGTCGACGAAATTGAATTGCACAGAAAAATGAAGATATACTGCATTGAGACAGAGTTATGCATAGCTCAATACACTTTCTTTACACAAAACCTCGCGTATAACGTTTGAATTATGACGGGACTAGACTGTTCATTTTAAGTTTGTTAGACACAGTCAAGAGGTCTATTCTAAAAGAAATAAAATCACCGTAATTATCAGTTATAGTTGTCCCTTCTCTAGGTCAACAACCATTCTTCGGTCATTTTGGATACACAATGATTTATCAAGGTAGACAATACGCGGAATACTTTTTGCAGATATCATTTAATGTTATCTTTGTAAGTATGCAACAGAAGAACAACACGAATAACACGAAAATACAGATATTCGATGCATACAGATATTATTAGACTACGATCTGGTTCAAACACTAACGAGATTAAGCCATAAGAATAAAATGAAATTATGTAACTACCTTCAACTATCTTTTGACTTTGAGATTATATGTGAATTCTAAATATTTACAATGAACGTATATTTAAAGCAATAAACAAAGAAAATATTACTAATATGACAGAGTTTCCTTAAATTAAGTGCTTTCTTAGAAAGCATTTTTCTAAGTATAATTTTACATACGGGCACTGATTATAAATCTGAATATCTGTTTGTTTATCATGTTTTGTTGTAAAAAGGATGAAGTCTGGTTTTCTATTGAGGAATTAATGTTGCTTTTTAGTATAAAATACTAACATACTCGCAGTCTTAAAATTGGGGTAAGTTGAAATGTCTTCTTGTTTATAAAAGTTCTTTGAAATCTATTTAACTACATTGTTTTGAAGGCCGTTAGAAATTTTATAAAAAATGATCCCAAAATATATAACAGAGAAATCAATAAAATGAACCCTGACGAACAAAATAATTATGATGCTTTAAAACTTAAAATGGGTTCACAAACTTATATATTGCCGTAATTACCACCCGAAAAAATCTTGGTGAATTAGAACATGCTTCAATTGTGGCATATAACGCATGACAGTTAAAAAAAATGATGAGATTTTCATTCGATGATTTCAAAATTATTATTTTATCGTCTATTATGTATTTTATGTATCTTATCAGGTGTCATTTTTTTTATTAATATATGGTCTGATTGAATAACATTCTAAAATTGTAACATTTTTGTTTTTAGTATTATTTATAAGGATTCCATCTGAAATAATTATAACTCGAACTTCCTGTATCAATATATTCAAGTGTTCAATTGAAGTTTTGTTGAATAATTTCCTGGTTTCAATTCTAATGTTATAAATATTGATATCTGTTTAAAGGAGGGGCGAAAGATACCTGAGTAACAGTTAAACTCATGAATTTTAAAAAAAAACTGACAACACCATGGTTTAAAAATAAAAAGACAAACGGAAGAGTTAGCAGAATCTGCTCAACATGTGGCACCCGTCGTGTTGCTTATGTTATTATAAATCCGGTAAAAAGTCTAATTCAGTTGGTTACATTCGTGATGGGAAAGTTATTGTAGTTACAACATAAGAAACATATCCGATATCATCTGTGGAAAGGTTATTCGATAACGACAAACCAACTCGTTATGGCGTCCGTAAAATTACGAAGGGGTTACTTCAACTTGACCATTTCGAACTCTTGGTTAAAAAGCTTCTTTGTGAACAAACATCCTTTATCAAGGAAATCATTATATGAAATAACCGGGAATATCGTATCAGTTAGGAGATATATACTCCGTATACAGGCGCTGCTGAAATATGCTACATAGAAATAAAAAGTTTACAATTGGGAATCTGAAATCATCTCTTTTGTCGTAATATTTTCTTTTCAACCGGCCATCATTGTCAATTTCTAAATATTAGTCAAGATTTGCAGCAGACTTAACTTTATATGTAGTATCCTTTATATCTAGTTCAATGGGATAGATTCGCTAAACGTAGTCACCAAATTTTGTATTAATTAGTGAGATAACTTCATCTATATATCGGGACGTAAAGTTAAAGGATGTTGCTAGCTTATAATCGTTCTTCCTAAGAAGTTCCTGAATGACGTCAGCCTAATAATAATAAAGAAGCAAGTCGGAAAGAAGAAAGGCACATTCGGTTCCCTTTGGAATTCCGACTTTTTGTTAAAAGCACGTCCTCAAAATGTAAAAAATATGTAGTCAATTAGAAAATCAAGCATCTAGATAATGTCAATTTCAGAGAATTTATTTTTGAATCAGGATGAATCTTTACAAAGTAGGATTATTAAGTAATACTGACTCATTCAATGTATCTTATTGTTTGGAATGGGGAATAATTGTGCAAAGTTTAGAAAAGTGAAATGTTTTTATACTATTGCAAAATGAGAGCGTCTTAGATTGTGTGTTCTTTAAAATATTTTAGTTTTTCGTATCCACATCTGCTTCACACCACGTCTAGAATATGCAGTTTCACAATAACTTTGGAGCCTGGCTTTGATTGCTGATAAATAGATAATAATAATTTAGAAAGAGGTGTCTTGATGCACTTGGAAGACCCAGCAATATTTCGTTGTTTGTAATGACACTAATGTGGTTTGGGTATCAAATACAGTGATTTAAGATTCAGCTCTTCATCTTTGGTTGAAAATTAAAGGTTTTATAGTGCTTTTATTCCTATATCTCAAACAGCAGACGATGCTTAACCTCTAAAATCTTGGTGTTTGGTAAGTTGAATCTTGTTTCCATTTCAATATCGTATCACATAACTTAAAAATTAGCTCAGTCATGTTAGTCTCATCGCTTGAATATCAAACAATACAACTGATTCCACATTTTTTCATCAATAATATACCAACACTAAAAGCATTCCTTTTCCTTTGTTTTTTGTTTTTTCTTTTCTTTTCTTTTTTCATTTTTCTTTAAATGTTTAAAAACCAGGAATTAAAATTGATGTTATTAGTTACATAGTGTTCAAGTGACCTAATACGATATATATGGGGTCAACCAATTCGCTAGAATCCCAATATGGAAATTAATGACCCCATATAAATTGTATTAGCACGATATGTAACAAATTTATCTTACTGACTATCTAAACATGTGGTATTTAGACTAGTGACCTACATTGTATAAAGTTGATCAACTCTCCAATACCGTTAATATTATGCTTCCATTGTTCTATATAAAAACAAATGCCAACAATAACAACTACTTATCTTTAAATGTGTTTGATTAATCTATTTCAATATTTCACCATCATGATTGTATTGTCTGTTGAAATCTTTAAAGATTTTTCTCAGCATCGTGTTATTTTATAAAGGGACCTTGCGTTACACCCCCAACTAAACGTGTATTGAAATAAGTCCCGGCTCCCTACAAACCTAATATGGAATATACACGGTCTCCAAGCGGTTGAGTTTAACCAACAGATACATAGAAATTTATAGGAGATAAGATAAATATCAATAATAGACCGTAGCGATGAAAATTGCATGCATCTTTATATTTTTCAATAAATTAGCAAATAGTTATCAAGGTACCAGGATTATAAATTAGTACGCTATATTCGATCAACGTGTAGAATACCGCATACTTTTATCAATTCGTATATTTTATATATTTTGATTTGTTCAGGCAAAGTCACATGTTGAATTATATATTTGAAGTTGGATAGAAAACGGCGTTTAGCAAAAAGCATATGGCATATTGTAATAACCATACAGTGTAAATTCCGGATAACCGATCAAAGGAGTAGGGGCATTAAAGCCCAGTTCTGACCCAAGAAAATAAAAGGTTTGATAGCCATTTCAAATTGGCACATAATGTTAAGAAATGCATAGGGTCAAGAAATATAAATGAAAAACATAAAGATTTGTATCTGATGACGTCACAATTACGTCATAATATGTGCTCTTTTCACAAAAACAATAACAAATACAGAACTTATGCAGTTTTCTATCTTTAATTCCGTTCTGAAAACATCCTGCGAGAAACAACAAAATAATTTAACAGAAGCTTTTTGATAACTATTGGCATATTTTGACCAAATATAAAGTTGTTTCTTGGGTGCGCACATACTTTGTCAATCTAAAATATACTTAAAAATCACGAATTTTAACAAAATATGCAAATTCGATTATGATTTGTTGCCATGGTAACTTGTGCGATGTCAAATTTTTTTTGTTTTTTTATTACCTTATACTTAAGTCAAGTTTGTAGTAATTTAAGAATATGTATGATAACTTTTACAACAAACAACACATTGAAATATCTTCATGATACTCGAGTCCGCTCATAGTTAAAAATGGTTAAAACGGACACAAAAACCTCGGATTTTCAAAAAAATTACGTTTTTCATGAGAAAGAGAGGGGTATGTAATAATTTTCACACACGGAAAAAGAAAAGTTATATTGATTTTTTGTTAGATGAGACACTATTCTCTTCAGACATAGCCATGTTTTTTCGGATATCATTCGCTTTAATTTCACCGAAAATAGGGGGCCAATTGCAATAGCTTATCGTACTTTGTCCTTTGCAGTAAATTTTGGGCTAAATAAGGGCCTTATTGCCCCTACTCCTTTGGGCACAATCCTAAGGGCTATATAAAGAGGAATAGCACAATATTATAATTTAATTTCTAGGCCCCATTAGTGTAATAACCATACAGTGTAAATTCCTTATAACTGTACAAATTTAGGCCCAAACCCAAATTCCCGGAATAATAAATGTTCGATACCCGAGTGCCGGATTATATTCTTTCGCGTCTAATTTTAAAACTTACCTATAGTTGTTATTGTTAATATTCTGTTGTCCTCGTTAGGCATGAGATTTGTGTCACTGGACATCATTTCTCTTGTTTGCAGGTCTTAGTGAGTATCGAAACCCAAAGTCCACGCACCATAAAAGAAAACTGAACACCAGTTTATAAGTTCAAAAGCTTTTAAAAAATTCAAAACTAATGAATAAAAAAAATCGGAGACACCTCCGCCGGAAGCTGGTCGGGCAATATATTCATACTTGATTGATACAGCAAGGCATTACCGTAGTTTATTAGAACAAAATTCAAAAAGTACAAACAATTTAAGATCGCTATAAATATTCAGGAGTAAAGAGTTATTTATATAATGTTTATCAATCTTGAAATTATGCTAAATATAAACAACTGGTGTTAAACAAACTAATGGTAATATATTTTGAATTTTATTCTTTGAACTCTGTTCTTTTTTTAATTTCTGATAATTGTGTCCAAAATACTTCAAGATGTATGTCTCTTAAATTCGGCTTTTATCTGATTTCAGATCATGGCTAAAAATAAAAAGACAAACAGATAAATAAAAGTTCACAAGGCACAACAATAAAACTAAATACTTAGCAACACGAACCCCTACCAACAACTGGGGTTAATATCAGGTGCAAAGGACAGTTAAGCAGATTCTGCTCCACATGCCACACCCGTCGTGTGGCTCATGTTATTATAAATCCGGTAAATAATCTAATTCGGTAGGTCACATTCGTGAAAAGGGAAGTTGATTGTAGTTACTGCAAAACGAACATATCCGATACAACTGTGAAACGGTAACGGCGGTTACGGTTGAGATGTTACGGCGTTTTAAGTGGACACGTTTTGGAGAATTACAATAATCGGATACGTTTTGTTGATATCAAATTTAAAGGTCACGTCTGGGGAAAAACATATTTGGGGGACACGTTTGGAGGAATGACACGTTTGAGAGTTTTACATAAAATTGAGATATTTTGTGTTCTGTTAAATTGTTCCTTTTAAAATTGTTATACGATGATGACTGATGTACCCATATTTTATGAAATTGAGAATGGAAATGGGGAATTTGTCAAAGAGACAACAACCCGACCAAATAAAAAAACAACAGCAGAAGGTCACCAACATATATTCAATGTAGCGAGAAATTCCCGCACCCGGAGGCGTCCTTCAGCTGGCCCCTAAACAAATATATACTAGTTCAGTGATAATGAACGCCATACTAATTTCCAATTTGTACACAAGAAACTAAAATTAAAATAATACAAGACTAACAAAGGCTAGAGGCTCCTGACTTGAGACAGGCGCAAAAATGCGGCGGGGTTAAACATGTTTGTGAGATCTCAACCCTCCCCCTATACCTCTAACCAATGTAAAAAGTAAACGCATAACAATACGCACATTAAAATTCAGTTCAAGAGAAGACTGATATATATTTTTCCAAAATGCTTTCAACCTTTCATAGTGAGTGGCTTAGTCTTCACAGATTCGAAAACTAGTATATATGATGTTAATTCTCCCTCAAATCTTCAAATAATTCAAACGAAGAGAGGTCAAACACTGAAAAAAATTGACTGAGGTAGAAATTGTCTCTATAAGATTGGTTGACTTATTGTTATTGTTTAACGCCACTGTTATTGTATAGTTGAGATCAGTTTGTATGAGACGAGCAAACCGAAATATCCGAGGAGAACCATCGACCTTTGGCTGGAAAACTGACAAGCAGTTGTTGGCATGACACGGGTTATGTTCTTCTCGTATATTTTATGATAGTATGATACTAAACCACTAACGAGAGGGATTGTGCCTGATATTCATATGATGAAGACATAATCTTGCGATCAGTTTAATTGATGTCTGAAGCTGGCCAGCCAGTTAACTGCTAGTAGTATGTTGTTATTTGTGTTTTATTGTCATTTTCTTTATTTTCTTTTGTTAAATCTTTTGACATCGGACTCGGACTTCTCTTGAACTAAATTTTATTGTGCGTATTGTTATGCGTTTACTTTTCTACATATTCTAGAGGCAAAGGGAAAGGGTTGAGATCTCATAAACATGTTTAACCCCGCCGCATTTTTGTGCCTGACCCAAGTCTCTTGTATGATTTTTGATTTTATAGTTTCTTGTGTATAATTCGGAGTTTAGTATGACGTCCATTATCACTGTACTAGTATACATATTTGTTATTGGCCAGCTGAAGGACACCTACGGGTGCGGGAATTCTCGCTACATTGAAGACCCATTGGGAGATTTCGGCTGTTGTCTGCTCTATGGTTGGGTTGTTGTCGCCATTTTCTTTCTCAATTACGGTTTAAGTCAAACACACATGCCTACTTCAAACTCTTAACCTCAGTTTTGACAGTCTAATTATACCATAGCTGAGCTGTTAAGAGTACACGATAACTGATGCCTATACTACAAGAGAAAATAAAATCACGTTTCGAAAAGATTACACAATTAAGCATTTTTATATCAAGTTGAAATTTCCTGTCTGCCTATGACTTTAATAACGTAATGAAATAAATTGAAAATATGATATTAACAGACTATTGATCATGAGTAATTCAATTATGTACTTATAAAGGAGGTAGGAAAGATATAAGATATATACATGTATATATATATGTGTGTGTGTATTAGACACCTCTTTACTTGATTATATACAATATTCTTAATATATTTGTCATTTCAAAAGCCGAATTAATAAAACGTTTGAGAGCATATAATATAAAGGCTTTTAAACATTGAATTAAACCAATAATGTGTTTTGAATACTTACAGATAAAAGGTCCATATAATTTGCATATCAAACTAAAATTATTAATTTTTGGACTAAAATCAAATTTAAGTGATCTTAACAATTTGCTCTATGAACATCATATCATGTAGCATTATAGTGGCCATCTGACCTGTGAGCCATTCCCCACCAGATCATATCATGGCGATATTTGATAAAAAAAAAATGAGAGTTTTTTCACCACAACAATAAATATTTCGTTTTTTGTAGCTATCATCTGATAGTAATCACAATTTCAAACGCCAAACAAAACGTCCATAGCAAAAACAGGTTTAGTTTGACAAACTTATCCTAACCATCGGTTTAGATTTTTGTAACGAATATATCTTTTTTCTTCAAAGCAATGAAAGAGAATAAAAAACATTATACTATACGATATAAGGAATAAAGTATATATACGAAGTGCAAAAATTTCATATAATGAAAAACGCAAATACTTTACACGCACATTTATAAGTCTATAATTCGTTATTTGCATGTACATTTATAGCTAATCAGTGACTAAAAACTAGATGTTCCAGTACACTTTGTAGTCTTTCACATTCCTATTTACTTTTAGGAAATATTCTTATCTTAAATTACATTTTCGTAGATATACTTTAGATATCCTCGTGCAGCTTTGATCTGTAGATGAAGAACTTTGCTAGTCAAATGACTTAATTATGAATAGCGTTTAGTTTATAGCTATCATTGAGACTAAACATGAAAATACTCCCATTAACTTAATTTCAAAGTGTGTTGTTTCAAACATCCAAGCATAACAGATGGTGCTAGATGTTTGCTACAATACGACAGCGCCACAGTGAGTTTTCTATGATTTCTGGTTCTTCAGTGCAAAACGTACATAAATTACACTAAACCCGATTCATTTTTTATCGCAAAGTTTTAGTATCTAAAATATGATGAATAATTTTTATTGAAATCAACATGGCTTGGTATTTTTTGAAAACTTAGAAAAACAATCATTTCTTTTATTCCAATCTCCGAATGTTTATTTGATGTAATCTCCAATTTTCGCTCAGCTGCAATTACAATTGGTATTGTACCTACGTTTACAATATCATATACGTCTTTTGAAGCTTTGTGTGACTGTTAAAAATATCAAAAGGTAACAGAGCTTGCTTTTTTCCCCGTTCAGTGTGGATTCCCATATATTATAACCATTTTGTAATGCTACTTTAAACCATTAAAATGGTAAAAATATGAGTTTACATTATATACCCTTTCAAAATTTTGAAATGACAATATGCATCCTTGCTCATCTAAAAGGTCGTCCACAGCAAATATCCCATTTTTTGCCCAACTTTTATAATAAACACAGACATCGTTTATTTCAATATGCTCAACAGGGACATCGGTGGCCAAGTGGTGTAATTAGTTACTACTGTAATCTCTAGCCAATCAACACTGAGATTGTTAGTTCGAACCCCGATCTTGCAGCTGCACTCTACTCTAATCTTAATTGACTAGGATTTTCTGCTTTCCTATCGTAGGTCGGTGGTTTTCTCCGGGCACTCCAGCTTCTCACACCAATGCAACGCCACGAAAATATTGTTTAAAAACGGTGTTTAAATGTGGCGTTATAACATCAAATATTAATCCATCAATCAATCAATATGCCCAATATTTTATGTAGATAAAGAGATAACTTCCTCAGAATTACAAGGGTGTCGGATTCTTGACATTTTTCTCCAGGCATAAAATGTTTTTTTTCCAAAATTTGTTATGTATTTTTTTAAGTTATTTCAAAATAACCCAGCTCTGATTTTTTTTTATTTGTGTAGTAGTTCGTAATTCTATCCAACCCAAGTAAATTTAAGCTCTTGAATAAAATTTCTCAAATTTATACTTTTTAAACCACATCTCACTCAGTGATTGACATTTGCAGTATTCGTTAAGCTCTTAATTATGTAATTTATCTTGTCAGATTTACCATCCCAACCAAATTAAGTGCATCAGTGTAACTATTGAGTTGACGTAGTACCTTGTCATCTAGGCTTAGGATGGATAGCACCAAATGACTCAATTTTGATTTAATTAAAGACTATATAATAGAGATTTTACCAAATGAAATAAGCGACTGGGCTGAACATTTTTGTATAAGATTTTTTATTCCTAGATTCCACGAACTTAATTTAGGTTTAACGTTTTATCCAAATGAACACAAAAAGTAATACCCATTTATTTGAAGTTACTGGAACCCAATTTTAATTCCCACTTTACAGATAGTTTTTTTTCCCTGTCCATATAACATTTATTGTTATCTGATTAAATTTTCAGTCCTTATATCTCGGCGTAAAATTGATGTACACGGAGAGATGCATCTAATATAAGTGGTGCTTCATCTGCATATTAAGACAATATAAATTCTGCATTATCCATTGTAATATCTTTTATCTTATTACTATTTCTGACTAGAATTCCAAGTGTTTCAGCACAAAGCAAGAAAAGGTTAGGAGAGATGGGATATTCTTATCTATAGCCTCTTTCCACACAAAAAAAATTATTTTTCTCAGTGACTGTTGAAAAAGTATTATAACATGCTTTTATCCAATCATGAAGGATCCAAAAAAATTAAATACTGAACTGTAAAAACATGACTATTTGATATAGTCGAATGCTTTATCAAAATTAAAACGTCGGGTATATAGGTCAAAATTTTGAAGAAGATTAAAGTCGCCAAAGATCAGATACAAATGATTTACAAAATAGTCTATGATTTCTGTTTCTTTGTAAAAGAATCAGGGAATATCAGTATTCGGCTCATACTCATCTATTAGAGTAAATCTCTTTTCTTTGATATTAATTTCTAATCCCGGCAGATTACCATCCTCAGCTTTCTTAATAAAATTAACGGTAACAATTTTCTTGCACCAGATGCGCATTTCGACAATACATGTCTCTTCAGTGATACTTGGTGTATATATATTCAAAATTATTTTCAAATAGGAGAACTCCTCGGTGATTACAAGCACAATAATTGAAAATGAATTGACCTCTCAACATGTTTCTTATTAGGGTTAATATTTTTCTCAAGATGTTTGTTTTGAAGACAATGTATATTGAAATCTTTTGAATGCAGATAATTGAATGTCTCTCCTTTTTTTTCCTTTCATACACATGTCTGCAGTCCTTCGCAATTATGAGACATTAATTTAAAAGTTTACCTTCCATCAAGGTAATATGTTTCATAACTATCGAAAGAGAATATTTGCCTAAACAAGGAAATGAATAGTTTAGTTGAGATATCTGGGCTGTTTACATCGATATGTATTAGCTTCAAGAATATATCATATGTATGCCAAGTAACAAAAATCTATATTTTATGTAAAATAAATACAAACAATTAACAAGAATAAATGAAGAAGAAACACATTATAAGATGTAAAATGATAGTAGGATATTTCATATTCTGATGTAGACTTACATTTCTTATAAGGGGAGATAACTATTTTGTATATGTATGTTAGATTTAGATTGAATATTGATTTGCATCAAAATATGTAGGACATGTCATTATCTTGACGCTTTGATGATAAAACCTTTATTCAAAATCATAAACTAAATTATTCAATATATAACGAATAAGATTTATATGTCAAAAGAGATGAGATCACAGATGAAGTAGATTACAAAACTGACCATTATTGTTTGCTTCCTCAATTTATCTGGTCAAACTTGCCTAATAGTCATAGCTACATGACTACAGCAAGCGAGGTGGCATATACACAGCTCAGTGTCAACTTGCACAAAATGTTATAAAGACAGATAAAAGAGATATGAAAAAAATTACTAACATACAATACAGCTCACCTTATAAACAGCATTTTCATCTAAAAATGCATTTTTTATATATAATTTATTTTAAATCCAAAGTTTTGATTTCGTGAAATTTAGAGTCATAGTGTTAAATATAAAAATCAGATTGAATCAGATACGAAAAAGCAAAATAAGACAATAGTCTATAATATGGATGCATGCATAAAAGATATTTACAGCCTTCCCCTGAGTATTGTGATGAGCGACTCAGTGAATTCATCATGTGTAAATAGTTTTATCTTAATATTAAAAATAATATTTTTGTTAATTATCACATTTGTTATATTTCACTGTTTATATTTCTTCACAAAGCAATGCGCAGTACAAGTGACGTAAACTTCAACATGTTGAAGGTGGTCATTCTATAGTAGAAGTACTTCCTTATATTTAGTTTACATCATGTTATAATAAAAAGAAAACAGAAAATAAGTTAAACTATATATGTTCTGACAGTAACAGTTTCTGTAAAAAAAATATTTCTTGTGGTAGATTACTTTATCCTAATTATGAATTTCGGAAATAAAGCATGCATTTAGTAATACTTAACATATGAAAAAAGAAACACTTTTAAAAACAACACATAAGGCATACAGAACTACATATTTAGCATATTACTATCTTAAACAAGCTATGGGATGCATTTACTCAACAAACAGGGAAACAAACTAAGATTGCAAAGTGAGCAAATTAAGTCATTTGTCCAATTTAAATATTTTGCTATAATTTACAAACACCATTATAAAACAAAATAATAAAAAGAGGTAAACAAACTAAACACAACACTTGTTCTTCTTCTTTCTATTTTTAGTTTAAATGTAAAAGGCCTACAAAAAGAAATCTGACAATACACTTGGTTTCATGCAAACTATATTATTTTTTTTAATAGATCAATATAGGTGAATATGTGCACTGTTTACGCAAAGCTAAATTATGTATTCGGTCTTTTTATTTTTGGATTCGAGCGTCACTGGTGAGTCTTTTGTAGACGACACGCGCGTCTGGCGTAAATAAAAAAATATAATCCTAGTATCTATGATGAGTTTATTAAAATCCACTGGGTCGATGCCACTGCTGGTGAAGTTCTAATTCCACAAGGGTATTACCATCACAGTAATCATGCTGATATGAATTATCATTCATATGGTCATATTTATTAATTTACTGTTTACAAAACTTCTTTATTTTTGAAATACTAAGGAGTTTCTAACTCAGGAATACATTATCTTAGGTGTGTTTGACAAACTTTAAGGAATTTTGGCCCTAAATGCTCTTAAACCTCGTAATTTATTTGGCCTTTTTTACTTTTTTTTTATTCGAGTGTCACTGATGAGTCTTTTATAAACGAAAAGTGCGACTGAAGTAAAAATAAAGTCTAATCAAGGTATATATGATGCGTTTATTTATGTTTCAATTTTTGTATTTATACGCCAAATTTTTCTTAGCGTATATAAATACGGTATTTGTATTGGAAAACTAAAATAACAGCGACTGTTTTGTTTTAAAGCTTACAGCTGATAAGAAACTGCGATGTTAAATGGTCAGCAAAATGTTCATACAAACAGCAGATTTCCGTCGAATATAGCCAATCCAGAGTATGAGGAAGTTCGTGTAGAATATAATCCAACAGAATACGAGGAGGTGATTGCTGAACATCATCCAACAGAGTACAGGGGAGTGGTTGAAGAATATCATTCAACAGATTACGAGGAGGTGGTTGCCGATTATCATCCAACAGAAAACGAGGAGGTGGTTGCTGAACATCATCCATTAGAGTACGAGGAGTTGGTTGAGGAATACCATTCAACAGATTACGAGGAGATGGTTGTCGAACATCATTCAACAGTGTACGGGGAGATGGTTGGGGAATATCATTCAACAGAAAACGAGGAGGTGGTTGTAGAACAGCATTCAACAGAGTATGAGGAGTTGGTTGCAGAATATCATTCAACAGTGTACGAGGAGGTGGTTGCCGATTATCATGCAACAGAAAACGAGGAGGTGGATGCAGACCATTATCCAACAGAGTACGAGGATGTGGTTGCTGAACATCATCCATTAGAGTACGAGGAGTTGGTTGTAGAATATCATTCTACAGTGTACGAGGAGGTGGTTGCAGAATATCATTCCACACAGTACGACGAAGCTCATTCAGAACAACGGGCCGATACTCCAAATCCTGTCCACATTGCACTATCCAATTTGCCACTTAGACATCAAAGGATTCATATCCCATTGTGGCTGTTAAGTCTTATCATAATTTGCTCTTTGATTGCAATAGTTCTAACAGGTGTTGTTACGTTCTTAGTCAGAAGGGGAACATTACCAAAAACAAAATGTAAGTATTATACATACTCGTGCTTCTGTTCAAATCTTTTAATTTGACATGAACCTTCCACGTGTAATTTGATGTTCGATTTTCGCAAGAAGTTTTTAAACTCCAACCTATGTCAACCATTCCGTGCGTATAATATGTGTTTTAGGTAGCAATGAAAAGTTAGGAAAAAATATTACAATTTGCCCTTATAAATGTAACAATCCATTTTTCATTGCCTTCTTGCAATATTAAGCTTACTGTTTGTGTCATGTGCATATGTTTGTAATAACAATCTTCCATAGATTTTATATAAAATGGTAAATTATAAAAAAAAAAAAAAAAAAACATTTGGGTGTATCAATGGCAACAATCTGCATTTATTTGTTATAAATTATTGCAAAAAGGGGTTAAAATATGTAACTTATTTCCCCAAAATTTGGCTAAATGTAGAATTTCAATCGCTTGACATAATATCTTTTCTGAAACTGTGTACATATATCATTCAGTAAATCCAATGAAAATAATATATGAAAAAGAAGAAGTAGAATGATTGCCAATGAGACAACTGTCTACAAGAGACCAAAATGACACAGACATTAACATATATAAGTCACCGTACGGCCTTCAACAATGTGCAAAGCTCAAATCGTATAGTCAGCTACACAAGGCCCCGATTAGACAATGTAAAACAATTCAAACGAGAAAACTAACGGCCTTATATATAAAAAATTAACGAAAATTAAATATGTAACACATAAACAAACGACAACCACTGAATTGCAGTCTCCTGACTTGGATCAGGCACATACATTAATAATGTGGCGGGGTTAAACATGTCAGTGGGATCCCAACCCTTTTCCTAACCTGGGACAGTGGTATAACAGTACAACATACGAACGAACTATAAAAATCGGTTGAAAAGGCTTAACTCATCAGATGAACAAAAACACAAGTGGACGTGGCCGGGTACTTATACATCCCGACACAAAAAGACAATGAACACATCTGGAGTACTCGCAGTTATCTGACAGCTAGTTCAAAGCCACTACCAACTAATAAAAGAATCATGCATCTAAGACTAAACTACCAATCCGTTCACATCCAACATCCAATGGATTTAGTATTTAAACGTAATACACAACCAGAGAAAAACATGACCTTGTGCAATGCCAAGTTACAGGTATCGACAGATTATAGATCCATGAATATGTATATGTATATAATATACTAGTGATATTTAGTTAGCTTCTAATTTACTGATAACAAAATCAATATCTATAACAATAAAAACAATGTGCAATGATCTTATCATAGTGTTGAATAGGTGACCTTTTAGAATAAGTTCATTTAAAGGGGCGACAAGTTTACATGGATCATTTCTAAATTTCCGTAAAAATGAGGATGTGCTATCCCGTTTGAAATAAGTCGTCTTTCATCTCAATTTTTTGTAAAATTGCGTCAAAAACTTCGTGCAGAAATTTTTTTTAAACATAACATTAATTTCTGGACCGATGGCTGATCTAGCTATAAACATACGGATAGTCAAACAGAAAATAGCCTATAAAACATGAAAAAAATAATCTCGATTCTCTTATAAACCATCTTTGAAGGCAATTTGTTCAGCTGTCTAAAAAAGAATTTTTTTACAATAACTTTCCTATTTGAAAAATCCAACTGGGCCAAAATGCGAAATTAAACTCCTAACTGTGTGGTGTATTGCTATTTCTTTTTCGTTTTTGCAATACAGAACAGATTAGTATGATATTCGAAATATTACGTTTTCAATCAGTATAACAATGTTATATGAAAGTGAAACCTTTACCTAAAATAATTGCATGGTCTTTGTTTATTTTACGCGAACAATACGATTAGCAAGAAGTATGTAATAAAAAGTAAAATCACAAAAATCTTGATCGCAGAGGAAAATCAAACCGGAAAGTCCCTAATCATGGCAAAATCAAATGACAAAACACACAAAAAAAGAATGGACAACAACTGTCATATTCCTGAATTGGTATGTAGGCATTTTCAAATGTAGAAAATGGTGGATTAAGCGTCTTTTTATAGCGCTAAATCTCCCACTTTGTACAACAGTGTCATCAAATTCCGTTTTATCTACAATGATGCGTGAACTAAACAGACATAATAAATAAAATAGTCGAAATATGGGTACAGCAGTCATCATCGTGTTACAACTTTAAAAGAAAAAAAAATTAACAGAACATAGGTGTATGTTGTATATCTAACTGATAACTTCCCTTATGAAAATCAAGTACAATAAATATATTTGTTAAAGGTATAAACGTTGGTGGTTTTACTAAAGTAAATATGATTATTCGATATAGCCTTTCAAAAATTTGGCTGATGATGATGGTATGTCCTGAAAAGCGATTCGGACGCATAAAACCTATGTGTTTTCTAACATCCCACAGAGGTGTTTTTTTCATCGTTAATTTTTCTGTATTCTCAGGTCCAGATGCAGAGGAAACAAATTGTTATTTGTCGTCATGGAGCTCTTGGTATAAGTGCAGTGTTACTTGTGGCATCGGTGTACAAATAAGAATAAAGCAACAAATGAACAATACTAATCTTTGTAGTAAAAATGAAACATTTGACAACAAAACTTGTTATAGAGGCGAATGTACAGGTATGACTATATTAAACATGAAACACTTACCAACTTTAAATAATCAATCCTTAAATTTTGAATATAACGTTAATTGAAAGAAAGAAATGTGGATATTCTCTTTGCATTGCTATTGTTGTTGTTTTGTCATGAGTTGAGGTTTTTTTCTGATACCGGAGTGTATAAAACAAAATGCATTAGTGTAAAAAAAGGAAGACATGGAACATGAAAACCTCTAAAATAAATATGTTTTTTTTTTTTTTAAATTTCTGGTTATGCTGAAATATTTCCAACTGATTGCTAAGTTCACACAATCAATGTATTCATAGAATGACAAGACAAACACTTTAAACATTCTGTTATGTACATATATATATATTAAATTGAAAACTACGTTCAAACCTATGATTGCGTTGGATAAAAGCCGCAATTTTTATACGTGTGCATGTAAAACAAATTTCGTTGTAGAAGGGTCTAAAAACAGCACAAACAACAATTTCCAAAAGACCGAAAAAGTGAAAAAGTATATTTAAACAAAACGCATTTGACTAACAGTTCGAACAACTGATGTTTTTTAACTCTGCTGACTGCCATTGGCGATTGCCAAATAAAATTGATCACACCATGTAACAAAATGGATCTTAATATAAATTTAATACTAAACAGATAAACATTAACTTGTGGCCACGATGTTATGCCACAAACATACGGTGTCAATATTTTTTTAGCACACCAGATCCGGATTTCGACAATAAATGTCTCTTCAGTGATGTTAGGGATCGAAACGGTATTATAAAGGCCATATAAAAAGTCCCATCATTTTTAGAAAAAGTACCCTCATTTTTTTAGATAGACTCCTGAATTTTAAGAGTCAATATAGGATGAACGGATCATATAAACCGGAGGGGAAATATGATACAAGCCCAAACGAAAAAATATAAACGAGTCTAAATTGAAAACTACGTTCAAACCTATGATTGCGTTGGATAAAAAACGCAATTTTTATACGTGTGCATGTAAAACAAATTTCGTTGAAGAAGGGTCTAAAACAGCACAAACAACATTTTCCAAAAGACCAAAAAAGTGAAAAAGTATATTTGAACAAAACGCATTTGACTAACAGGTCGAACAACTGACGTTGATCTTTAACCCTGCTGACTGCCATGACTATCTGAACTGAAATTAAAGAATTTTACAAGTTTTTTGTTTCTTTTTGTCTTTTAGAAGGTTCTGAATAAATTTTACTTAATACAGGTACAAAAACAAGTCGGTCAGGAGGGATGTTCATTCAGAACTCTTTGCAATACCGACTATATGTTGTAATGTCAATCCTTCAAATTCAGCATATATATATTTTCGATTTAAAAGTCCAGCATTTTCATTTTCATTGTATTTCCTGGTAGAACCGGTCTTGTTCTTCACAAAATAAGAATTATTCTAACCAAAAACAAGAAATTTATATCCACGATTCCCATTGTTATAGAAAAGGGTCATGATGTTTTTGCAAAATTGCAGAGATTGTGATTGAAGATTTAGAAGCAGATCTTTCGCAATTTTAAGAATCCACATCTGATTCATACAATAGTATCATTTGTATGAATATATCTCATTACAATATTTCTGAAGGCCACCGTTCACTGTAGAAAGAATAGTAATCAACACTTAAGAAAAATGGACGAACAACTTTATGATGTATCGTTCCTCATTTGGGAGTTCTGTGGAGTTTTTGTATCCAGTATATTAACAATAGATTTTCTTCGTTTTCATTGATGTTATTAGATCCATATATGCTTTCGTAGATAACTATGTTTTACATATTACAAGCTAAGATTATATAGTTTAATCTCTATTTGTTAAAACGGCAATCGTAGTGGATGTCTTTACATTTTCGAATTTCAAATTAAAAAATGAATATGTTGACTTATCACCAAGTAGTTTTATTTAGCATATTATCACAAAAATCTAACCATTCTATTATACCAGTCTACATTTAATTAAGTACACATAACAAACATTCCTTAATTGCAATTCAGTACTTTGATGATTTGCGCCATGATCACTATGTCTGAACATTATATGAAAACTTTCAACAGAACGTTCAAAACAACAAATTTTGTACGTTATCCTTAGAAAAATAATATTAACTGATATTATATTATGTTGTTATTCCAGGTGAAAGTGATGCATTCGACATGAAATTTAGCAGAACAGCTTTGCATGCGAATGTGTTTATATCAGCTGATAATACAATTATAAGTAATGTCCCCACTATCGACACCTCAAACAGTCCTGACGCACAGTTTCAGAATTATAGGGGAACTATTGCAGATATTTGTGTAGGAGACAAGGAATTAATTTACTATGAAGTAAACTATACATACACCATTGTGAAACCAATTACTGCATATGCTCTTGTATTAGAGGTAGGTTTGGCTGAACGTTCCAAAGTTGACAGATCTGTCTACGTCGGCAACGAAAACGTCAGTGGATGGTCTTTTCATCTTGCTACGGATAGTACAGTAAAAAGCGTTAACTTGTATTCAAGGAAAGCTGATTATCACAAAGTCTGGGAATCATTCAGTAATGATACAGTTGGTACAAAAGTTCATGGAAGATTTAAATTGTTCATAAACAGACGAAGAAATCATTTTGCGCTGAGGCACGATGGGTCGATATTCCATGTCTTCAATAATGTGACCTCAAGTGCTAAACTTTGTCCAGTTTTTGCAGTGTACGCTCCTAATAGTGTTCATGTCAAATTACAGTTAATGAACCCTCGTAACTTTACTTATTATCCGTGGTGAAAGAGTAATTGTGTCTTACTTCATATTCAATGATGCAAAATTCAACATACATGCATTCCTGCTCCTTCTAATCTTTTTTGTGTGTACTTTCTGTTAAGTATTTTTTTGTAGCATATTTCTTTTTTGTCAATGTTATGATTATGCTAGTTGTTTTTTAATATTATGGTTGTTGTGTCATTGTCTCTCTATTAGAATCCTCATACTATAGTGTATGAATATTACTGTGATAATTTATAGATTTAAACGTAAGTTATCGCAAATCATTTACACATTTCAGAAGACTTTTTGTTTTTTATTCGTTTTAAGAGTTTCTATTTTGGTTCTAAGTATTCCATTTGTTATGATTAAGCTTTTTACGTCATAGTTCAACAAGCATATCGAAAAAAATCCCATTTCTCTTTTATTTAAAATTATTCTTTAAAATGCAATCGTTAATGCAGTTATAAAGTTCAGTTTGTATTATTATTATTATATTGATGTTTTAGATCGAGGCGAATTTCCTGATATGGAACATGTTCCGTTTGTATTTTTAAATTCCATGCTTTTATTTAATGTAAACCGTCTTCCTTCACTTAATTAAGGCGAAGTGTACTGTACGTAAAATAACAACTCAACAGAATTTTGTTAAATTTTACATGTGGATTCTGCTTGTAAAAATACATCAGAATAAAAAATAAAAAGGGGGTAACCGTTTTCGTTTTTGAGATACAGGCTATTAAAACTGACAGCATGATACGCCAAAAATACAAAGGATTTATAGGAAAAATCATAAAAAACGGCATATATTTTTACTTTATCATGATTTTCTAATTCTTTTGTCAATAGATTCGAAATGAGATTCACAAACAAACGACGTTTGATTTTTAGCGGAAACGTCATACATAACGTCACTACAACAGTCAATCTCCGGCGCAGAGCTCACATATCCGTTCCGTTCAATACTTTGTAACACTACACTCAATATTAAGTGCAGTATTGCAAAGCATGTATGGAACGGATATGAACTCTGCGCAGGAGATTGTACAACAGTAGGACAATCGGAAACGCCTTAGTAAGAATTTTGGTGCTCAGTGATACGGATCACTAGACGACGTTGTCAACACGTAATGGCGGCCATTATTTGACGTTGGATTTGGCATTCCACGCTAAAAAGTTGCATTTATGACATTCTTGGATGCTCAAACTTTATGTTAAACAACACAAAAGGTAAAGGTTTATTCCAGAGATTTCAGATAACTATTATCAAATAAGTCGGATCCAAAGAAATTATTTTAATGGCAAAAATAAAATGCAAAATTATATCAAACATGAAATATATTGCAAATTCTACTCTATAACGCTATTGAACTTATTGTACCGTATAGTATTGTCATACAAACCTTGAGTGTGTGTTACATATTATCCTATGTATTGAAAACGCTAAAAAAATAAAAGCGTAATCGGTTGACATGCGATTGATAATGATACAAACTGAAAAATGTTTATTGAAGTTTCTGCTGCCAAAAGAAATGCAAATTTGCAAATAAATACATTGCAAGTGAAAGAAAGTTACTGTATAGTCTTAATAAGCTCCTTTTTTTTTTTATTAGAGATGGTTCCGCATCTTTTTTTAAGTAAATTTTTTAAATTAGATATCGAGTAGTTGTCCTGATAAGCACAGAAGGACTCTGTATATATTTGAAAAATTCGGTTATAATATTGGGATCGCTTCTTTTCATCCTCACATTATAGAAAAGTTGTTTAAGTTCAATCCCTTTGTTTGTTTTTACCTTTCAAAGTATTTTCTTATACTATATAAATGACAGTCCAACTGGTCTAACATCTACAGTACATTTATTTGCAGACAACACAATAGTTTATTTGGCAATTAAATCAAATTCCGATGCATCAACATTACAAAGAGATCTTGACAAACTGGCATCGTGGGAAACTACTTGGAAAATGGCATTCCACCCAAATAAATGTATTGTAATTTCAGTATAATGGGATGTGAATATAATATAAACAACATATGCAAGAAAGCTAATAGCACACTAGGCTTTCTAAGGAAGAACCTGAACATAAGTTCAACATCCATTACAGAGCAAGCATATATGTCCCTAGTAAGACCATCACTAGAGTATGCTTGCTCTGTTTGGGATCCATACTTACAACAAGACATAGATAGCATTGAAAAAGTTCAAAGGAGGGCTGCGCGCTTTGTTACCAACAAATACAGAAACACCTCAAGCGTTGGTAACATATTACAACATCTTGAATGGCGCAGTCTCTCTGACAGAAGAAGACTCATATCAAATCAAATCAAGTTTGTTGTACAAAAACAGGCCTCCAGCCCACGGTACATTAATAAATTCACAATATAATATCAACTACAGTTCAATAATAACATATGTTAAACAGTACAACACACACATATTACCAACATATATATATTTATTAATTTTCAAAAAGTTTTATAAACTTGTTTTTGTAATAAATTTATCTATTTATTAAGTATATTCATTTTATCAAGTCATAGTGACAAGACTTCTTCTCTACAGCATTTAGCTTTTTTCAAAAATACAGCCAGATTTTTCAAAGTAATTAAATTTTCTGTTCTAAAAAGACTAGTTAAACTGTCTCTGTTACAATTACTTTGACACCATAATGGTAAACAATTTCTCCTTATATCAGCCAAAATTGGACAAACTAGTACAAAATGGAATTCATCTTCTATTTCATTTGTATTACAAATATTACACAACCTATTTTCCCTGGGTTGGTTTTCATGTCTACCTTGTTCTATAGCTAGCTTATGGTTTGAACATAAAATTGAAAGAAAAAAAAACATATCTAAGGTTATATGACAGCTTCTGTATATTTTCATTTATACAAATATAATCCTTAACTTTTGAATAAAAAGCACACTTTGATGAGTTGCCAATATAATCTGATTAAGTTTGTTAGTTTATATCTGTAAGTCTCTGTTTAAATAAATGTATAAACAGTTTTGCATCTCCAACACTTTGATTTTCCCATACAACACCAAATCCATTTGAAAATAATAGAAAAGACTCCGGATTGCTTTACAACATTGAACAGGAAAAGGTTGCAATTCCTAAAAATAATAAATCAAATTCCACAAAAAAGACAAACAAGAAATTCTAATTCAAACAGCTTCTAAATTCCATCCTGCAAAAGACAGTATAGAAAAAATTCATATTTCCCAAGAACTATTACCGACTGGAACAAACTATCGGATAACATTGTAAATTGCACTTTTTCAGTAGACTATTTCAAATCTTCAATATTAACTCAATTACAACATCTTACTTTATTATACAAAACATTTTTATTTTTTTTATTTTTCGTACTTTTTAAAATTTGTACATTTTTCAATTAATGTCTTGTTGTAAGTTTCCTCATTTGTATAAATTTACTGTTTACCAAATTTTGAATTTTTAAAAAATCAAGATTATCTTATCCCCGGCATAGATTACCTTAGCCGTATTTGGCATAACTTTTTAAAATTTTGGATCCTCAATGCTCTTCAACTTTGTACTTGTTTGGCTTTATAAATATTTTGATATGAGCGTCACTGATGAGTCTTATGTAGACGGAACGTGCGTCTGGCGTACTAAATTATAATCCTGGTACCTCTGATAACTTTTTTCCTCCTATGACATAATCTTCATTTTTTAAGGCGGTCACTATATTGTAGAAAAAAGACAATCATAAGAATCTGAAACGTTCCTTAAAGTTTGGAATAATACGAATGACGAGAGGGCATTGCCCTGAGCCAATGGTATAAGTCTACAGATTGCTTGAAAGCAATCGTATCCCAAAAATGGGAAATGAAAAATTTAAAGACTAGAAATCAAATAATAAAGAAATACTGGACCCCATCCAGACACTCCCTCATACTGATGCTGATGCCTCATCTAGACCCTCCCTCATACTGATGCTTATGCCTCACCCAGACCCTCCCTCATGCTCATACTGATGCTTCACCCAGACCCTCCCTCATGCTGATGCCTCATCCAGACCCTTCCTCGTACTCATGCCTCATCCAGACCCTCCCTCATACTGATGCCTCATCCAGACCCTTCCTCGTACTCATGCTGATGCCTCATCCAGACCCTCCCTCGTACTCATGTTGATGCCTCATCCAGACCCTCCCTCATACTGATGCCTGATCCAGACCATCCCTCATGCTGATGCTGATGCCTCATCCAGACCCTCCCTCGTACTGATGCTGATGCCTCATCCAGACCCTTTCTCGAATTGATGCTGATTCCTCATCCAGACCCTCCATCGTACTCATGCTGATGCCTCATCCAGACCCTCCCTCATACTGATGCTGATGCCTCATCCAGACCCTTCCTCGTACTCATGCTGATGCCTCATCCAGACCCTCCCTCATACTGATGCCTCATCCAGACCCTCCCTCGTACTGATGTTGATGCCTTATCCAGACCCTCCCTCGTACTCATGCTGATGCCTCATCCAGACCCTTCCTCATGCTCATGCTGATGCCTCATCCAGACCCTCCCTCATACTGATGCCTCACCCAGACTCTCCCTCATACTGATGCCGATGCCTCATCCAGACCCTCCCTCATGCTCATGTCTCTTCCAGACCCTCCCTCATACTCATGCTGATGCCTCATCCAAACTCTCCCGCGTTCTCATGCTGATGCCTCATCCAGACCCTCCCTCATGCTCATGATGATGCCTCATCCAGACCCTCCCTCATACTGATGCCTCATCCAGACCCTCCCTCGTACTGATGCTGATGCCTCATCCAGACCCTCCTTCGTGCTCATGCTGATGCCTCATCCAGACCCTCCCTCGTACTCATGCTGATGCCTCATCCAGACCCTCCCTTGTACTCATGCTGATGCCTCATCCAGACCCTCCCTTGTACTCATGCTGATGCCTCATCCAGACTCTCCCTCATGTTGATGCCTCATCCAGACCCTCCCTCGTACTCATGCCTCATCCAGACCATCCCTCATGCTGATGCTGATGCCTCATCCAGACCCTCCCTCGTACTCATGCCTAATCCAGACCCTCCCTCATACTGATGCTGATGCCTCATCTAGACCATCCCTCATGCTAATGCTGATGCCTCTTCCAGACCCTCCCTCATATTCATGCTGATGCCTAATCCAGACCCTCCCTCATACTGATGCTGATGCCTCATCCAGACCCTCCCTCGTACTCATGCTGATGCCTGATCAAGACCCTCCCTCGTACTCATGCTGATGTCTCATCCAGACCCTCCCTCATACTGATGCCTCATCCAGACCCTCCCTCATACTGATGCTGATGCCTCATCTAGACCCTCCCTCGTACTCATGCTGATGCCTGATCCAGACCCTCCCTCGTACTCATGCTGATGTACTAGACCCTCCCTCATGCTCATGCTGATGCCTCATCCTGACCCTCCCTCGTACTCATGCTGATGCCTCACCCAGACCCCCCCCCCTCATGCTCATGTTGATGCTTCATTCAGACCCTCCCTCATACTCATGTCTCTTCCAGACCCTCCCTCATACTGAAGCTTATGCCTCATCCAGACCCTCACTCATGCTCATGCTGATGCCTCATCCAGACCCTCCCTCATACTGATGCCTCACCCAGACTCTCCCTCATACTGATGCCGATGCCTCATCCAGACCCTCCCTCATGCTCATGTCTCTTCCAGACCCTCCCTCATACTCATGCTGATGCCTCATCCAGACCCTCCCGCGTACTCATGCTGATGCCTCATCCAGACCCTCCCTCATGCTCATGCTGATGCCTCATCCAGACCCTCCCTCATACTGATGCCTCATCCAGACCCTCCCTCGTACTGATGCTGATGCCTCATCCAGACCCTCCTTCGTGCTCATGCTGATGCCTCATCCAGACCCTCCCTCGTACTCATGCTGATGCCTCATCCAGACCCTCCCTTGTACTCATGCTGATGCCTCATCCAGACCCTCCCTTGTACTCATGCTGATGCCTCATCCAGACTCTCCCTCATGTTGATGCCTCATCCAGACCCTCCCTCGTACTCATGCCTCATCCAGACCATCCCTCATGCTGATGCTGATGCCTCATCCAGACCCTCCCTCGTACTCATGCCTAATCCAGACCCTCCCTCATACTGATGCTGATGCCTCATCTAGACCATCCCTCATGCTAATGCTGATGCCTCTTCCAGACCCTCCCTCATACTCATGCTGATGCCTAATCCAGACCCTCCCTCATACTGATGCTGATGCCTCATCCAGACCCTCCCTCGTACTCATGCTGATGCCTGATCAAGACCCTCCCTCGTACTCATGCTGATGTCTCATCCAGACCCTCCCTCATACTGATGCCTCATCCAGACCCTCCCTCATACTGATGCTGATGCCTCATCTAGACCCTCCCTCGTACTCATGCTGATGCCTGATCCAGACCCTCCCTCGTACTCATGCTGATGTACTAGACCCTCCCTCATGCTCATGCTGATGCCTCATCCTGACCCTCCCTCGTACTCATGCTGATGCCTCACCCAGACCCCCCCCCCCTCATGCTCATGTTGATGCTTCATTCAGACCCTCCCTCATACTCATGTCTCTTCCAGACCCTCCCTCATACTGATGCTTATGCCTCATCCAGACCCTCCCTCATGCTCATGCTGATGCCTCTTCCAGACCCTCCCTCATACTGATGCTTATGCCTCATCCAGACCCTCCCTCATGCTCATGTTGATGCTTCATTCAGACCCTCCCTCATACCCATGTCTCTTCCAGACCCTCCCTCATACTGAAGCTTATGCCTCATCCAGACCCTCACTCATGCTCATGCTGATGCTTCATCCAGACCCTCCCTCATTATGATGCCTCACCCAGACCCTCCGTCATGCTCATGTTGATGCTTCATTCAGACCCTCCCTCATACTCATGTCTCTTCCAGACCCTCCCTCATACTCATGCTGATGCCTCATCCAGACCCTCTCTCATACTCATGCTGATGCCTCATCCAGACCCTCCCTCATACTCATGCTGATGCATATTTACCAATACTATAATATACGAATAGATCAAACTAAGCCATTTATTATTAAAATGAAGAAATATATAATACATTATCTATTTTTGAACAAAATTGAACATATTAAACATTTTGTAGCACTTGTACATTAATCTACATTAATACATTTACAGGGAACTCATATTATAAAAATAAAAAAATATCCCTTTTATACATCACCAAATATATATAGTGGTCATGCAATTAGCTTTCATTTTTCTATTACATTCGATTCGGATCAGCAGTAGACGGTGTTGTTCCGTTACTTATTGTTAGTACTGTTCGGTGTCCATTTGAAGAAGTTCCATTTCTAATTCTTACAGCTGCCGAAGTTTCCGGTGATTCATAAACACCTTTGTCTTGAAATTCCTTTTCAATTGTGAATGACTCGTTTTTATATGCCACTTTTGAGTATCCTAAAAAAGATGTAAATTTGAAACTGTTGTGTCAAAAAGCAATATCACAAGAAAACAACAAAGCATATTATATCAATTTAAATATTGATTTGGTTGGACTAGATATGACTTATTCACCTGTTTAAAATATCTTTCTAAATGCAATTAGATATAAAGAAAAGTACACTTTATTTTAGTGTTATAAATTATATGTTAAACACTAAAAAAAACAATTACTTGTTTCAAGTGCCAGTTCTTCCAACATCATATCTTTTAGATTTATTAAATGTAAATTTGTTTCAGGCATTAATTTTAAGAAATATTTGCCACTGGACATAAAAAACAACAACAATATATCTATCAATAAATCCCTATCAGTAATTTGTGATGTTTTATTTACGATCTTCAAATATATTTAATTTTGTACCTTCAGCTTTTTCTTTATCTGATACGTAACCACTTACATATATTTATCAACGTTTTTTAAGGTTCTTAGTAGAATGTTCTGTCAAACAAAATTCTGAACTTTTAGCAAGAATAAAACAAATTGATTACCTTGAGTTACAACCATGGGTTGTGTTTCTAAGATCTGTATTAACTTCTCTATATGTCCATGTCCGTAGGCCTCCACTGGATAGGCAGGCTCGTTATGTTTAGGAATATCTAAACCTAAATACAGAAAAATACATATGTTAATCATCTGATATCATTTGTATACCATATTACATGAGCAGTTAAATGAATGCCATCTTGGTAGTCATAAAACTGTACATAACTTATGTCTAGCTAGAAGAAAATTGAAAATATAAAGACCACCAATGAAGACAAACATGTTTAACTCCGCCAGAATTTTGCGCCTGTCCCATGTCAGGAGCCTCTGGCCTTTGTTAGTCTTGTATTATTTTAATTTTAGTTTCTTGTGTACAATTTGGAAATTAGTATGGCGTTCATTAACACTGAACTAGTACATATGTGTTTAGGGGCCAGCTGAAGGACGCCTCCGGTTGCGGGAATTTCTCGCTACATTGAAGACCTGTTGGTGACCTTCTGCTGTTGTTGTTTTTTTTCTATGATCGGGTTGTTGTCTCTTTGACACATTCCCCATTTCCATTTTCAATTTCATCAGTTACATGAAATCCAAATTACATTGATATTATTCTGCTTCAAACAAATAAAATAGTATAAAGCAATCTCACCTTTATCTTCAATATCCCGAGACACTCTAAGCATACCGAAACATTTAAGGATACCAAATATCAACAGGGAAAATAATGCTGACCAGGCTATAATGGCAGCCAATCCAGCAAACTGCCATCCAAGTTTCTGGAAAATATTTCAAATACTTTTTTATATTGATTTTGAATAGTGTTTTAAAACATAACTTCATTCAATGGAGAACTGGAACACCATCGTCGCAGCTAGAATATGTAGCTTTTAATAAGTTTATACGACATACCCCTGAATGTTGGACAATCTTAAGTTTAATGTCTTGTGTTCTGTGTCTTTTTTAAAGACATTAATTAAATTGGCATTGCTTAAACCGGAATTCCTCCGGATTAACTGTTAAAAGTAAACGGTCTATTATATAACTGTCACCTAAAATAAAGGAAGGATACAGGGGGAAATTCTTCGTATACAAAAGAAATAAATTTGGAAGCTATCTATATAATATAGAAATAAAGTCACCTGTTATTCAGTGGTTGTCGTTTGTTTATGTGTTAAACATTTGTTTTTATTTTATTTTTTTATATAAATAGTGCCGTTAGTTTTCTCGTTTGATTTATTTTTACATTGTTATTTCGGGGTCTTTTATAGCTGACTACGTGGTATGGGCTATGCTCATTGTTGAAGGCCGTACATTGACCTATAGTTGTTAATTTCTGTGTCATGCTGGTCTCTTATGGGAATTTGGCAATCATACCACATCTTTTTTATATCATGTGTATGATTGCCAATGAGACAACAGCCACCAAAGTTCAAATGAATTGGAAGTAAGAAATAATAGGCAACCGGACGAACTTCATCCAATGAGAACAATTCATTCCGTTTTTACTTTTTAGCTGTTCGCTTGTAGGATACATGACGATAAATACATATGAAACAATAAAAATAATAAGTATCTTTGCTTACCAGACCAGATTTTTTATCCCAGTTAAACAGTATTCCGTCATCTTTATCCAGGAAAGCAATCAGAATCACACCGGTAATACCTCCTCCAAAGTGTACTGACGAGAAAAAGGTTTACTTTAGGCAATCATTAAATAAAACACTCTGACTGTTCTGAAAATGGTCCATTTATTTATTCTATAAAACCGTACTGTTAGTTCTTATGTTTCACGTGCAAAAGAGCATATATATAGTTTTAAAGACATGTATGTTTGTTTTCGCAAGATTTTGTATAGTTACACTTTGATCTTTGTGATGCTCCTATACTTTATAATTAATAGAATTTCCTATTTCTGTGATAAAGTGTATTCAAATAATTACCAAAGAAAAAAGTTTACCCCTACACGTAAACATTCGCGGACCCATGAAAATCAGTAAGTTTTTTTATTATCTTCAAAAAAATACATGTCACACCAACAGTAATAGAAAGTATCAAAATATATATATAAATAAATAAGTTTAAACTAAACTAATAGAAAGTAAAATATTCAAAAGACACAATCCCTTAAACAGATATTTTTTATTAGGAAGATGTTGCACATCATGTATAGTGAGGAGTTCGCTAAATCTCTCATACCTGCAACTGCGTCTAAAGGATCGTCGATGTTAAGTTTTTTCATGACTGTGGACCATAATGTATACGACATAGCAGCAAACAAGCCTAGAACAGCAGCACTCCAAGGATGCATCTGGTTACACCCAGCACATACAGCAACCTAAGTAGAAAGAGGACAATACAGTAACGCAAATAAATTATAAACGAAAGTTCGTAAATGGGCGAGGTTAGTACATTGCGTTTCTCACTCGTTAGTGTCCACGTAAATGACATCTGAACCAATCGATATCGCCAAAATGATTTCGAACCAATCAGTAAAGTCAAAATGACTTTTGGATCAATCAATTTCGGGAAAATTAAAAGGTTCCAACGTTGCAGCAACACTTCGAACTATGTCGACTGCACTGGTGTGCGCAGTGGTTAAATTTCTGCAGATAAAAAAATCCGTGAATATTTTGTTGTTGAAAAGTATGAAAATATTACCATTCCCGTTAGAGCTCCGTTGATGGTGACAAGTAAACTCCATGTATTTCCAAATATATGTAGTCTGTTTATGATGAGCGACCCGAAAGCAGCAAAGGAAGCAGATATTATTGTATTGACAACCGAAACAGCTACTGCAGCGCCATCTCCCTCAGAACTAATGGTCAGCTGTGATCCTCCATTGAAAGCCAAGAATCCAAAGAATAAAATAAAACCTCCAAGAGCAGCAATCTACAAACATGACAAATGTGTTAAAGAATATGTGCTGCAACATGACCATGAGCCTTTACAAATCAAATGAAAGAATTAAAACAATATATATAAAAAAAGAAGATGTGGTATGATTCCAAATATGCATTTTAAAAAGTGTATACTGCATACATAAAAAGGAAATTTATAAACTCCTGCTTTTTTATTTATATATATGATTTTTTTTTCTAGTACACAGCATGATACAAAACATAACGGTATCCAGTAAGATTTCTTTTACAGTTATTGAAATTAAGCATTTTGTCTAGAAATTCTTGTTGAAATCAACTCAATGGTTTGCTTTTGCGACCATTTGAAATTCGATATTAATGAAAACTATTTTTTTACAGTGGATAATTTGTTTAAAGGCATTGATTACATACCGGCACAGAATGCCCTCGCAGAGTTCCGATAACTTTAGAACCTTTCTGGAATCTACCAATTCTTGGTCCTAAAAGTGCAGCTCCAATAAAAGCACAAACACCACCCAGAACGTGAACAACGCCACTGCCTGCAAAATCCTGAATATAAAGATAGACATAAGATTAGCACAGCATTTATATGAGGGTCTGGATGGGATAGAGAATAAAGGACCTAATCTATAAAAAAAATGGTTTGAACAAAGACATCAACCTAAGCAATCATTTATCACTATAGCACGTTTCAAATGGTCATCACTGAAATTATGTGACTGTACTTAATCATAGGTGGGATATGCTTTGAACAAATAAAAATGTAGGAAATTACTATACCAAAGTTGACGCATGCTGAATGAACGATTCGTTTGGATTTAAGAAGATTTTTTTCTACAATGTGTATCTATTCTTCCAATAAGTATGGATTTGATTATTTTAAAATACCTGATAAGCAATTTGTCCAATGTCTCCGCCATAGTCGTATCCGTCTACCAACCATCCATTTCCCCAGGCCCAATGTGTAACGACTGGGTAAATAAAGCCTAAAAATGCAGTATGAAAATATGAAAAAGTTGCAACAGTTTGAAAGTCCCTAAGCTTAATGTTCTCTTTGGTTGTGATAAAACAATCAATAATATTAGTTACTTTGTACCAAGTCTTTGTAATGTTATTAACATCAGTGTAATTTGTTCATTGACAATATATTTTGGATCAATGTAAAATTCTACAATTGTTTTAATCAATTTTAGTTAATTCAGACCATCCTTGAAAGTCCTCAATATGTCTTCCATGATCAGACACCTATAATGTCAATAGTATATGTCTCTCGTTTGATCGAAATGAAAAATCTGTAGATAAAAGTCGGAGACTTGTTTTATTTATATAAGTATTTATAACTTTTAAAAAATAATTACCAGTGATAACGAAACTGTAAGCAAAATAAGCTATAAATTCGCACCTCTCTGCTACAGCACCCGAAACAATAGTAGCCGCCGTTGCAGCGAATGTGTACTGAAAGAAAAAGCTTGCATACTGGTCCATCGGCATATCATATGATGCAAAATATGTGGCACCAATAAATTTCTGTGCCGTTCCACCATCGCCATAGGCAAACGCATAGCCAAATATCCAGTAGGCAATACCAGAAACAACTGAAATAGTCAAAAGAATTAATTTACTTAATACTCTCAAAATACTACAAATACATTAGAACTTACGGTTCAAGGTACGAGTTGGAAAGAGATGCAAAAAATGTCAAATGTGTGTGTGTAAGGGGTACGTATGTGAGAGTATGGTTCCGAAGAAGAAAAATTAACATACAAGGTAAAATTATCATATGAGAAAATTCAGAAAAGGAAAAACCGGATTCAGCATCAGTGCCAATGAGACAACTCTCCATCTAGGTCACAATTTGTAAAAGAAAACCCTTGTAGGCCAAAGACCTTCAACACTGAGTCTTGGATTAAACCGGATACCAAGCTATAAAGAGCCCCCAAAATGACTAGAAGAAAACTATTCAAACGAGAAAAACCAACGGTCTAATCTAAATATAAAAACGAGAAACACTTATGAATCAAGTTTATTTATTTTTATAAAGACTAAAAAAAAAGGTTTATGTAGAGTAGTTGTCTGTTTATGTAGTTCATACATATTTTTCGTTTCTCGTTTTTATATAGATTAGACCGTTGGTTTTCCAGTTAGAATGGGCTTACACTAGTAATTTTTCACGGGGCCCTTTATAGCTTGCTGATCGCTGTGAGCCAAGGCTCCGCGTTGAAGGTCGTACCTTGGCCTATATAATGGTTTACTTTTATAAATTGTTACTTGGATGGAGATATGTCTCATTGGCACTCATACCATGTGTTGCTGATCTCTTTTATATTAGAATTTAACATAATAAAACAATTGATTGAAGGTTGCTTAAGGTCCAGTTAAACTCAGTTCAGAAGAAGTCTGAGTCAGATGTCAAAAAAGATAACAAAACAAACATAACAATGAAACATTAATTAAAGTTCACTTACAAGAGTCCATAACATTCTTAATCAGAATATTTGTAACATTTTTACTCCGTACTGCGCCCGCTTCAAGGAATGCAAATCCACATTGCATAACTAAAAATAGAAGAAAATAAGAGTATTTTTTTATTGAAAACAATAACGACTCTAACATGTCACAAAGTGATCTTAGTTTCGTTCAAACAACCTGCAAAAGTAGCCACTGAACTGTCATGACTTCAGACTAGGATGTCTTCATCCTTTTCGTTATTAATGTCCTTATTTACTTGGTCGGTACTTACAGAACTTCATGAAATGAAGCATTTTTGGGGGGCAAAATGAGACAAATTGATATTTCAAAAGTTGAAACAATCTAGCGTGTCATAGATTCCTTAAGGTTCCACTAAAGTCAAAATATAGGACACTTCATAAACTTTGCCTGTATTTTTCAACCTATAATGAATAAAGTCATAAACTATGAGAACATATAAATTGTAAATAAACTTGAAATTGTTATGTTGTGGCCAAGCCGGTATTATTTAATGAAGCATGTCAGCTGTAATTCGCGATCGTGTATGTATAATGAAGGTAAAATGAGGTAAAATATTTTTAATAAAAAGAAATAAATTTTAATATTTCATATAAAACTAAGTGAATCTTCTATGTAATTGTAGAAAATAACTAATTCTTGTATAAAGCTTTTTGTATAAAAAGATATAATTAGAAAGTCTTTAATGTTATGTAACTTTTAATATATAAGTATTAGATGTGAAATTCTTCTTATTTGACACTTAGCGACATAAATAAGGTTTGACAGCTTAAACTCTTAGAAGTATTTCCTTTAGCAAATATATGTAATTCTTTTCTATTGTTCACCTAGAATTCAATCTAACCAAAATAATCGGATTCCCCTAATGGTCGTAAAAACAAAGTATTAAGTAATTAAAAATAGTAACCCCAAATTATGCAAAAATATGAATAAGGTAAAAGAGATCTAACCAATAGAAACTGTCCTTATAAAATAAGTATTCTAAAAGTCATTCTGATTGGTGAATAAAACAAGTCCAACCAGCACGTGTCCTTAGGGTTTAAAATAGGAAACCCTAAGGATTGAAACATTAATTTACTTGTATGGTTTGACTCCAAATAAACATATATTGACATCTTTGTTTTATTCACCAGGTTTGTAAACTTTCAAATTCTGTTTAATGAAAAACATAACGTAACCTTAATAATCTTTTAATGTAATAATTTTATAACAGAAATCTTTCTTTATTAAAATTACCATAAATATCATGATAAACTATTTTGATTAATTAATAAAGTATTTTGATAAATGTTAATTCAAGTACATTTTAAGAACCAAATTCTTTTATTTCATATTTATGTATTTGATTAATTTACTTGTATGGTTGGACTCCAAATAAACATATATTGACATCTTTGTTTTATTCACCAGGAGCCTCGAAAGAACGTAAACGATATTCCCCCAATTATCGTAGTTAAATAGAGAACACAGACATGTAAAACAACAGCAGAACAACACAATTAACCCTTCAATGGGAAAGGGGAGGCAACTGCCTTAGTCTGCGCTTTCCCCCTCTTTCCCGCATAACATATGCTGCTTTTCATTCAAGAACAGTATCTCCATATATAGGAGTAAAAACACAGACCGGTCAGCATTAAATCGGAAGAATGTCTCCAGATAGATAACAGTTCTTCTTGTTAACTGTAACAATGTAAAATATCGGACATTAAGATATATAAGTATGGAGAGTTGAATTTCAAAAGATGTTAAACAGCTATCCGGATGGTCGACACGTTTATATAAGATATACCGGTACCACGATGTCTGCACACTATCATCCAAAGCATGTTTACCCTTTTTTCTGAGGGGGCCTTACCCCATGGTTGCCTGGAGTATAGAAGTATGGTCTTCCGTTCCGCAGTAAAACCTTGGTGTGATGCAGAAGTACATGTAGTGCTCAACGCCTGGTCTAAATCGGAACATGAAGTTAGATGTCTCGTGTAGAGAAATTGACTAATGCTGTTTGAAAGAACCCTTGAAACAACTCTGAAGGGTTCGTATATTTTGTAGGTGACATTTTGCTAGGCCAAATTTCTTTCCCATTTCAACATACCTTAGCTTTTCACAAGCAGTCCACATATGCCCCCTTTCATCTAGGTGGACCTCTAACCAAAATTACCGATTTGTATACGCCGGTAAAAAAATGCGGGGAGTATTATGGTATACAATGTGCGGCGTCCGTCTGTACGGGGTAAACATGTCGCAGCGTAACTTGAGAGCAACTTATTTAAATTTAATGAAACTTAACATAGTTGTATCGTATGATGGTCAAACAAACTGTATACTTTTTGGTGAAAATAAGATTTAAACTTTTTGAGTTACGGGACTAAAACAAGGGTGTGTTTTTTTCACATGTCGTGTCGTATCTCAAAAATAATTTAAGATTATTGCTTAAAACTGTTTACACTTCTTAGTTATAAACTAAAGATCTGCATACTTTTTAAAGTTTTTAGAGTAATTGAGATTTTTGGTAAAAAAAAAAGTGTGTGTGGGGGGGGGGGGGGGGGGTCACATGTCGCACCGTATCTTAGAAACTATTGAGGATTATTGTATAAAACTTCACACAAGACAACGGGCGTTCGTGCCACAGCTTTTTATTTCAGTTACATTTACATGGTTTATCTAGGTGGGCCCCCATTTGCTGAACCTATTTAGAAGAAGGGGGTTAAAAAACACGCTATCATGTATATCTTTATTGTGCCGTAAAAATAAACCCAGTACTAAGCAGTGTAACTGATGACAAGCTGTGGCTATAGATTACTTTTCAACCTAAGTAACTTAATTATAAATTTGCATGAACATTTATTTATTGATACTTAGTAACCGCAATTATGGATTTATCAGTGAAAAATAAATAAATTTGTTTTCAATTACACCTATATCTATTTAAATTAGTTTGTAAAATGTACTTACATATAATGCACATGCCCATGATTACTAGAAAGAATTGGTCAATATTCGTTTTGATAATTTGAAGATCCATGTTCGTAGACATTTTCGAAATTAGTTTGTCCTCCAGTTTGTCCGTCTTCTGAATAGTCAGTTGTCACAAATAAATGTCACAAAAAGAAACTTGGTGTATCTGATGACTGGGTAATTTTTTGGCCTGGAACCACACACACAATAACAATACGACTAGTCTGCACGGACTCTGACTCTAGGACTAACTCTTGCAACAAAAAACGACTTCGGTTAGCGCGATGTATAAATTTGACAAGTTAAGCATGGAATACAATTGTACAGAGTTGGAACTACTCAGAGTAATACTAAATCCAATCTACCATATCGAAATGATGAAACAGATTATATAACGAACCAAAAGTTACTTGAATAACTTGACAAATATTTCTCTAAATGAGTGACAAAGCCAATTAACGGGTAACATAAAATATAACACATAGCCAATTATTAACAATAGAACATACGGACATATTTAGGGAATCAAATTAATAAAGATGAATTAATTAAATTGTCGCTAATTGAAAGAAAATAACCACAAAAAATAAGTTTGGCTTAATCTTCCAAACTTGACTTAAACCTTTCACACAAAATTCCTAGGTGAAATAAGGCAAATATAATAAACACAGTGATTTTACAGAATCTTTTACAAAATGTCCGACTGAGACTTTAAATTTATTGAAAAAATAAAGAATGTATGTGTCGTTACGGTTATATAGTTTCAAACAACTAAAACACGTTGTGATCACGCTTCGAACATGCATGTATAAGAGTTTGGGTATAATGCGTGTTTATTACGAAAAATATTTTATGGAAAACTACCACAGCCGTGAAAAGCAGAATAGCTACATTATAAAGTTTGCTCACTCTTCCGTGTTACATTAAACTGAATATACAGGGACAAAAAAAACAATGATTGTTCAGTGAGTGACATATATAACATGTATACATGATAATTGAAACATTTTTAAAGGAAAACAACACACCGATTACTACAAGATGTAGTACATTTGTATTTATTTACATGCATGTTTTCGAAAACAACATTTATATTTTAGTTATATTAACATCGCTTTTTTTCTGTAAATTACATAACCACCTTAATAAGAAAGTTTTTCAACAATCGGGGGTTGAATAGAAGCGGTAAAGTTATAATTTTGTATCAATTTTTATTGATATTTCTGCCTTTTTTACAAGAGTTATCACCCTTTTCAACGCAAATCTCCATAGGAATTTTAAATGATGATTTTTTTTAGTCTTCCTCAAGTTAGATTTTATGGGACTTTTTCCTGTGTATATTTGGGGTAAAATGCTAAAATTAAAACATCCGTTGCAATTACTTTCGGGTTAGGGTCAAATTTATGCTACATTGACTAGACTAGTACATGTATCAGTTCTTTTGTAAAGTACAGAGTTTGCATGCACAGTCACGTGTTTCCCCGTAAGATACTTTTTCTTTTTAAAATGATGACCTGTCTATCATTTGATGTGAAATGTATCTTTAAACAAAACTTACAATATACAACCATTCCCATGATGATAAGGAAAAACTGATCCAAAGAAAAAGAAAGAGATGATATTTCTTTAGCTGTATCAGTAGCGTTTGAAGACATTCTCAAGGACTTTTCTACTGTCTCCCACAAATTGTTCTTTGTGTGTATTTCCTCAAGTTGGTTATAATCTGTCTCCCTGTCTGTAACTTCTTGAGTATACTCTTAGCTCTGGAAAAAATGCAAAACAATAGTTTACGATTGTTTTTTAAATGACGTTTATTTATATACGAAATGACTGAATACTAGTAGATAGAAAAATCATTTTCAAAGCAAGTCAGTGGCAGTTTCAGAAATTGTGCTAAAAGTGGATGGGACTGACTGTCAAAAAGGGGGGAGAAACAGGCTTCAGTGATTTCATAAATAATCAGCCTATTTTTCCCCACAGAGGAAGAGGGACCTTGTCCCCGCCTTGATTCGCCTTTGTCAAAGTTTGGCGTGTATGGTGAGTGATGAATAGATCGAAGAAGAAATAACACGTATTTTTAAATGCAAGAAAATAATATATTTTGGGTAAAATCATCCGGATGTCACGTTTAAGACACGAAGTAGCTGTTCCATGTGTTATTTGAATACATTAAGCTTATATAAGTCCTATATATAGGCCTAAGTATTATTTAAAAAACAACATTCACAAAAAAAAAGTTATTATACTAAGTTAAATATAAAGCAGTTTAGCTTATTAAGGGCATACGATACAGTTTTGATTCCGTATTTACATTTTGATAAAACAAAATCCATATAGACTATGTTTTACCTGATTAAATAAAATATGTAATAAAAAATATATCTTCATGTGCTATTTTTTTTAGTAAAATGAGGTCGAAATTTTGCATATTTGCTCAAAATTCGGATTTGTGGCCGTATTTTCTGTTTCGAAAGAAAACCATAAACGCATTGACACTTTGAAAAAGTCATATTTAAAAATATCCTGTGAAAAGTTGTGTCTATTATCTTAAATGTCGCATCAAATCGAGAAAATCTTGATATGTCTGAAAGGGTTTAAAATGTTGAGATCTAACTATAACCTTTGCTTACCTTAAAATTGTCAGACATTTTCAACCGGAGTTATTGCCATACCAAGACGTATTTTATCATTTTTTTCATTTTTTCGAATAATCATGAAAATTTTACCAGATTGAGAGAAACTTTTTTGAAAATACCAAAAATAATCAGCTTGACAAAGTCAATCAAAATAGCTGAAACCGTTCGACGAGAGTTTTGACAGTTAATGTCGATTTTGAGCATTTTTGGGAGTTTTTGCCTTATATCTTAAAACACTTTAAACAGCAAAAATGATCAACAAGACATGATCTATGAATGTCATCATCATGACCTAATTCGTCAGTCGACTCCTTATCAGAGTTTTTGCTTGCTCATGACAATGTTTACTATTTTTGCATGATTGCCTTTGATCTTAAGTTTTATTTTTCGACCAAAAAAGGGGGGATCAAATTATCATTAAAGGGCAATGATTTTTATGAAGAGTCGATAAATAGTTATAAGCTCAAGTGAGCAAAACATTTCGGAAAAAAATAAATGATCTTAAGATCTCGTCTTGCTGATCAGTATTGCTTTTTGAATGAAGATAAAGAGAAATTGTGTGTATAAAGAAAAGTTATCAGTAGCTATACACACAATCAACAACAAAAAACAACTTCGTCGTGAATTATTTTCTAGTCAACAACGTTGGATATTTTGCAAGTATGTTAGCGACATAGCATCTTTAGAGTCTCTATTTGCAATATGTTAACAAATATAAGATCATATAAGATTGGACACAAGTATTGCAACTTATATAAAGTTTTCCTCAGTCATACAAATAATAATATGTTAATGTTTAAATATCAAAAATGCTTTTGAACTAAAATATTTTACAAATTGCAATACATATTCAGTGACAAAAAATCATAAGCAATAAATGTCCTAGACATTAAAATAAATCAAAATCAAATAAGAAAAGACTGGCTGCTAAATTTGGAAAATAAATTATTTTATGTGCATAAGCATTATTTGTTTACATATACATGAACGTGAAAAGATAATTTAAAGTCGTTATTTCAACAAGAACGCAACTTGAAGATTCTGTGGTTTTTATGATGCAAAATAGATCGGTATAATGTATGGATGCAATTGAATTTACGTGAAATGATATTCCGATGTTGAACTGTGAAAACAAAATCACTACTTACGGTTATTCAAATCTAAAGTTCAAATTCAATGTTAAAGCTTCAGTCAAGGACAAATCAGTGGTCCGCTCTCAAAATCTAAATGAAAAATGTTCAACTTTGTTGTTTTCCCTTCTTTAAAAACATATCGCACTAGTTTTTAACCAACACTCAGGTCAGTACAAATCACACACGTTGTTTTGCCGCTAGGTGTTTCGAAATTCTGACATACTTTGGCACTGAGTAGATTATTTATTGATTAGTTTTCCTTTAACAATCTACTGAGTTGTATCTATTGTTTGTTAGTTTGCTCTTTTATGGCATTATTGTTATTATTTCATTACTCATTACAGCAATATATTTTTTTTAATATTTCAAAGAATTCTCTTCCTATATATGTAATTGGCAGATGGCTTATCATTTTTGTTCGCATATTCAAGATTTTTTTGCGTTATAAATAGTCGGATAACCAATTTAAGGTCACGATCACAGAGTAGAAGACAGCTTAACTCCACCAATGGGTCTTCAACACAGCAAGAAAATTCTGCATCTAAAGGCGAGCCTCAGCTGGCCCCTGCTCGTATTACTGTTTCATTATGGGATATACACCATTTAAAATAATTATTTGTTTTTCATATTCATCCCAAAGATTGAATCGGAGTTAGAAATATAGTCATCTGGACTTCTGTTATAAATTCGGTAATAACAAAACACTCATACTAAAAATGTTGTGTTGGATGTATAAATACACAGCCACGTCAATCTTGCGACTCGTACAGAGAGCTAGGTGTCATGTTTTCTGCACCATTGTAACAACTCTTTGAGGGGTTGTATGTGCTATTTCTTGTAAGACTCATTTTCTGCCATTATCAAACACAATCTCTTTTCCCGATGGCTGTCTTAATTTGAGTCTTGTAGGGCGGATTCCTGTCAGAACCTGCCTACGTTTTTGTTTAAATTCTATTAAATGTGTATGTATTACAACAACATGTTGGCTTCATAGTTTTCTTTTGTTTTCTGGCATAGTTTCAATGCTGTTTACTAGTAATTGGTGTCCCAATGTGTTTTAATGCATAGAAAAGTATGATCATTTGATGTTAATGCAGTTCTTAAAATAACACAATAAACTGTTAAAATTAAAGGCTAGGTCCTCGTTAAAAAATAATCTAATGACAGAAGTTGACAGAAATTCTCTTATCAGGATAGTCATCAAATAAAAGACCATTTCGGGAAGACAGTGCCCATATGAGCGTGTTAATTTTGTCTATGATGATGAAGAATTACATGGGTGTTCATACATTAGGCCGTTAGTTTTCTCTTTTGAATTGTTTCACATTGTCATTTCGGGGCCTTTTATAGCTTGCTATGCGATATAGGCTATGTTTATTGTTGAAGGCCGTACAGTGACCTATATTTGTTAATGTCGGTGTCTTTGGTCTCTTGTAGAGAGTTGTCGTATTTGCAATCATACCACATCTTCTTTTTTATATAGTTACATACATTAATGCTATGTGTATTGTTTATTTTGTAAGATATTAATAAATGATATTACAAGTCCAGTCAACTTGCATGAGAAAAAAAATTAAACCGAGAACTGAAGACAACAAACATTGAGGATTATTTTTTTATTGAAATATATCAAAGTTTGACGTTAAGTTAGGACCAATCTCATAGACGCTATGCCTGACTTTGTAATGTTTTCGATCTGTAAATCAGCATCAAAATCAAAATCACCGTCACATTATTCAAAGACCATTAAATTTTGGAATTCTGAATATCCACAGGTGCCATACCGCCAAGGGTATTGTTAGAATATGGCGGTGGTTGTGCTATGGTATTGCTCGATGACGGAGGGTAACCAGTATTTGGCGGGTAAGCTGTATTTGACGGGTATCCAGTAGACGGTGGCGGGTAATTATGAGGATAATTTGGTTGCTGTGCAAGGTATGTAGTGTTTCCATCGTAATATGTTTGCTGTCCTGGTAAAAGATAAAGAATAGAATGATAAAAATAAAGAATATTACTTCAAAATCATTTATACAGCTATTATACACTGGTTATTTCAGAGAAAGATTGAAAGGGATATCTGACATAATCCAGTATTTCAGATAATATTGACCTAAATTTTTTCTATAAGTAATATGCATAAATGAATATTCTTCTGTATTTTCGATAAGGTATTAAACACATGGCAGAATTTTGGATTATAATACAATAATTTCATGTTAATTATGCACTGTGCAATGTATTATCAACCAGATTTAAGTACATCAGAAATGTATATAATTATGTATATGTCTTCAAAAGTAACAAACAAGCAATCACAAACACAAAGCCCTTTTTTAATGCATATTTTTATGAATAAAATATGATATTGAATAAAACAAACCGATTTGAGATGCGTTGGTATAGGCTACAGTTGTACCGGATGTTGCTGTAGGCTGTACGATTTGGCCATGTGATCCTGAGGACTTCGCTACTGCCTTACAAATGCAAACAACTATTGCAATAACAACTCCTAAAGCAAACAGACATCCAACCACTATGCCAGCTATCACACCTGTACTTCTGTAAAATATGTAATTTAATCTCATTATTATCTCGCATAATCTATTTGTTAAGAAGATTGTTATGTGTTCATATCGTTCTGAGATATCATGTAAACACAAGGATCGAGATTTGATGATATTTGCTATTGATATATAAAAAAGAAGATGTGGTATGATTACCAATGAGACAACTATCCACAAAAGACCAAAATAACACAGACATTAACAACTATAGGTCACCGTACTCTTCAACAATGAGCAAAGCCCATACCGCATAGACAGCCATAAAAGGCCCCGATAAAACAATGTAAACAATTCAAAACGAGAAAACTAACGGCCTTATTTATTTTTAAAAAAATAACGAAAAACAAAGATGTAACACATAAACAAACGACAACCACTGAATTTACAGACTCCTGTCTTGGGACAGGCACATACATAAATAATGTGCCTTTGAGACAACTTTTGTTTACAAAGTCGAATTTAATAAAGCTAAGTGAAAATAACGAATTAATCTCTATTTCTTAGTGAGTCACGAGTTGAAGGGTGGTCAGCTTTTCAGATGGAAAATTCAAGCTTTTTTGGAATATTTTTTTTAGAATCCGTACGAAAAAATGAGTGACAATTCAGTGTAAAAATATTGGAAAACTTGAACAACATTTAGAAGGAAGTTATTTATCATAGATTGGTTACGGCAAAATAGTAATAACGACACAGCTGTGTCATAAAACGACATCTTTTATCGTAATAACAACAACAAAAAACATATAGGCAACAAAACATTATCCCAACGGTCGCACCCTTCTCAAAATACCTGCATTTTTAAAATGATTTATTAAAATGATTACTAATTAAAATGACTTACACAACACTGACAGCATCAGAGTAGTCGTAGTATGAATAGTAGTGTAAACAGGTATCGTGACCATAGGTACCAGAGCAGAAGCCACTACAGTATGTAGAATAGACATACGAACCGGAAGTCTTGTAGCAGGTGTCAGCGAATACTGTTATAGCTGTAAAATCAGATAGATTAAACAATAATAAACAGTAATATCACAACAGTACTTAACTCCGAAAAAAATTCTAAACGGAAAGTATCTGATCAAATGGCAAAATCAAAAGCTCAAAGACATCCAACGAATGGAAAACAACTGTCATATTCCTAACTTAGTACCGGCATTTTCTTATATAGAAAATATTGGATTAAAACTGGTTTCAAAGCTAGCTTAACCTCTCACTTGTATGACAGTCTCACCAAATTCCATTATATTGACAACGTTGTATGAACAACAAAAAAACGAAATAAGTCCAAATGTCACAAATAGGGGTATAACAGCAACACGAACCCGAACGTTAAACAACAGATCCTGCTCTACATATGGCACCCGTCTTGTTGCTTATGTTATTACAAAACCGGTTAATAGTATAACTCGGTAGGTTACATTCATAAAAAATGAACGGGTTTATAATTACGACATTGTGGATTGAACCTGGTTTTATAGCTAGATTTACCTCTCACTTATGTGACAGTCGCATCAAATTCCATTATATTGACAACGATGTGTGAACTAAACAAATAGACGTTAAAGGACACATGTCAGTATTACAGCAGTCTACATTGTGTTATAATCTCAATCACTTAAAAACCAACACATGTGTAATATAGAAGCACAAAATGGCATATAGATCCAGCATATTAGCAAAAATTAAACACAAAAAACACAAATTTACCATAGTACAAAAACACAATGATTGAATGTTTAAATACACAGCCACGTCATATATGTAACAAAGAAACATAAAAAGGCATATAGACAAAGCACATAGCAAAAATGAAAGACAAAAAACAAACATGTTATACAATGATATAATTGATCGTAAAATCGGATCAATTTTGTTGTGAGATATTTGTTTTATCTATGAGAAAGTTTGATAACTTGCAGTGTGAACATTTATTTCTTAAACAGTTGTGTTTTATCTGAAAGCAATATATGTAAAGCCACGGAACCCGGGGATGAAGCATTCAGCTTTTCAAACCTTTTATATACGTTATTGTGCAAATGTAATAATCTCTTTATTTTACGCTTTTAAAAATCTACATGTTGAGAGATGATTACTGAGCTTATAGATGAAATTGAGGATAATTTATGTTAGAAAACTAATTGGCTAGCACCAAATATAATTCAGGCAAATATTTATATTCAGTAGTTTGTTGCTGTATTTCATATCTGTTTTTCGTTATGTACATAAATCTGACCGTTAGTTCTCTTATTAATTTACATTCGTCACTCTATGGTCTTTAATAACCTACTCCGTATGTGGTATGGGTTTTGCTCGTGTTTTGAAGAGTGTACGTTGACCTATAGTTGAAACTTCTATGTCATGTTGGTATCTAGTGGCGAGTTTCTCATTGGCAATCAAACCACATCTTATTTTTATATTCAAGCCAATTTTGTAACGGCATGCTAAAGGAAGGGTTTTCCCATCTACTGTAGTAAAATGAAACCATTGATGTATTTTGTTTCAATGAAATCCTACGTAACTCCTTTCAAAATGAAATGTGTCTGCTTCGCATAAAAAGGGTTAATAATGCTTTCTGGTCTAGATATATCTATAGTTCTTATCACCAAGTATTTAGGTATAGAGCAGATATATATAAAACCACATTTCATGCATAAAATACAAATATATAAGTGCAAAGTAGACACAAAAAGCAATTCCAATCTATTGAAGAGGACACACTAGCTAGTCATATTGGATTCCGTGGCGAATGTCACGATATAATATTGAATATTTATATTCTGCTAACATACATCTCGTGTTCTTGTGTTACCCTAGTCATTTTTGAGGGCAGTTTGATGAATAATCGTAACTTCATTGTGACTAATGCAGATCCGATTAAAACAAAATCAGAAACCAATGCTATATTGTAAACCGTCAATATAAGGCCAAATCTTATTTTAAAAAGGTCTATTTACCTGTAGCAGCTAAAATACTCAAGGCCTGAATCATTGTTATAATTCTTTTGCAGTCCTTTTGCGAATGTAATCCGTTTAAAAGAATCAATTTTCAAAAAGAGATCATAGAAACTTTCTTTTATTACTCTTGTATAAATAAAGTACCAAATAAAAATGTTCGTACCTTGAGGTAACCAGAAATGTCAAATTTTGATATAGCTAATTAAATACTTCAAAACTAAATAAACCGTTGACAACGTTTAAACAATGCAATGTATATTAAAATAATAAAGCTAATCAATTTACTATTCCCAACATTATATCGATTTAAAGATTTTATAATTTCCTATTTTGTTGTAAAATGTACTTGCTCTAAAAATTGTTTAATTTATATTTTCAGTTTTTCCTCCTCTTTTCTATGAAAAAAGTAAGTATAGTACCGAACTCCGAGGAAAATTCAAAACGGAAAGACCGTAATCGAATTGAAAAATCAAAAACTCACACAAATCAAACCAATTGATAAAACCTGTCATATTCCTGCCATTTTCTTATAATTTGATGCTGGGCTGAACCTGGTTTTATAGCTAGCTAGCGGAAACATTGTACAATGTATCATCAGCTTACAGATTTACGGAAAGTATCGATTCTGACTGTTGACTCTGAAAGCAAAAATTACAGGGGTCGTTTCAAAAGTTAAATTAACGGCGCACTTGATTCATTAGGAGTTCATAAACGAAGCATACTATCTCTCCACTGGCAATAAGAATTCAAACTGGAATATGGAGTTTTCGTAGGTTCACTAAAATCACATTTCACTCGGACCTGTCGTCAAGCTCATGACATACAAATGTATATGAAGCCAGATACGTTATTTTGATACATTTTGCCTGCATGTTTAATGCCATAGTCATATATATAAATATGTACATACATAAGAACATTAACATAGCTGGTCCTCTGATATGAACATTTTCAAGTTATCGAGATACAAATGAATATCAATGCTAGGAAGCAATCTTTATTCTATACAAGGGAGAGGGTAAGAAGAAGACATTTCCAATAAACAAAACAGTACCAATATATCAATGAAGAAACAAATTAAGGACCAGTTCAAGTATAAAAAAAGTCAGACTCGATGAAAAATATGTAGAACCAAAGTTTTCTTCTCAGCCCATCCCTCCTAAAACCAAAAACAAACAACTAAAAGGTCGCTAATTTATTAGTGGTGTCGGAGAAGCGGGAACATGTAGTCAGTGCTAATCATATTACTGGAAAATATGTGCATACAAAATGATTCAACAGATGTGGTTTTGAACTTAGGGGAGTCTAAAGGGACCTGGTTCCCTTTTCTGGAAAGTTTTATTAAATTAACGGAAATGTTTGGCACAAACATGTATTCTGGGCAAACATGGCATCGGTGATTTTAATTTTTTTTATTAAGGTATGGGTAATTTGTTAAAGGCACCCAAGACAAAAACTCGGACAAATTGTGGGGACTTTTGAAGGATTTGTAAACAGATGACAAACCTGATTTGATTATATATATCACTGTGTAACATCTTTTTACCTTGAGAAGCTAATTATTTAGTACCTTTTTATCTAGAGATGACCCCTATTATTTTTACCTGTCGGAGTCGGTGTCAACTGTCGGTACCGAGACTTTCCGTAAATGTAAATATAGTCAGTACTTCGCTTCATACATCATTTAAAGATAAACTCATCACAGATACCATATGACAGTTTTGAACTCCGAAAGCGAATTTTGTCTACAAAAAAAAGTTTAAATGGCCAAAATAGTAAACGAAGTTGAAGAGCATTATAGACAAACTATTCCGAAAGGTTTTGCCAAATACGACTAAAGTTAATTTATACCTTGGGTCGAAAATTCTTAGCATTTCGAAACATTCTGAGTTGTATTGACAGTTAATTTACACTTATATAATATGACCATATCAATGATAATTCACATCAGCACATAAGTGCTGACTTCTGAATCCTTTTTAAATTCTTCGTTGATAATTATTTGTACGAAACTAAGGTTTCAACTCACTCACACAATTTGACCTTAAATACATTTTGCTATTCATTGTAGGTCCATATTTCGGTCGTACAGCTTCACAAGTTTCGAAATATTTATGAAACTTCAAATGTTTGGCTTTGAGTAAAATTTATTCATGATGAAGGTAAATAAAAAAAAAGAGTTCGAACGCACCAAAGTGGTATAAAGTGTTATCTTCACTTCACTTAGTTGTTACCACGTCTTGTGGATCCATTCGACTCAACTCGCCCGATTCCGTAACCTCATCTAGGAGAGTAGCGGATTTTACCGAGGATTGCCGAATGCTTGTGGATCGTTTGTCCCTGATGATATCATCAGCTCAATAGTTAGTGCGTCACACAGCATAATGTGTTTTTTTTTAATATACAGATTAAATGGTCTAAAAAATACACAAATGGAAACTTAAACAGATTCTTCTAACTGACGAAGAAAAATGAAAAATAATGTCAAACATAACGGAGATATGATGAAACAAGAGTGTGTATGCAGTAAAGGCTTTTGCGAAACTGAAAGTCGTTTTCTCTTCCTGTCTTTTTTGCACAAGGATAATAGTTACGCTGAACGGTGCCCACTGGTCACCCTATAAATAGTACTCTTCTGTGTAGTAATATTGTAGTTCTAAAAATAGAAAACCAAAAATAGACAATTCTTCTTTCTATTTAGCAATACACCATAGATCTAAAGCCTATCACCGTCTGTATTATCTGTAAGTAAAATTAACGTACTGAGCAATTGAATACAATGAATAACACAAACTTCAGTTTAATGAAGTTATTCAAAGCAAAATATTTGTTTCATCCATTTTGCATGATTTGTCATTTGTGATGACACGTTTTTTAAATGTTCGAATCACAGACTAGAAGGAAATCTTCTTTTTTCAGAAGTCCGCGGAAAATGTAGATAAGAGTGGTATGTATGCATTTAATGTATTGTATGAAAACATTTAATATGATGGCAACATACACTATGTTTATATAAAGCTGCAACTATCAATCTTTTAATCTTTTTGAACTTAAAACTTGCAATCGTTTGGCTACATAGGCTTGATTGAACGAATCATTTTTTGTTTCATAATTACCTTACACAAATATTTAATTAGATTACATGTGGTCATCTTAACCAGAAATAGGATTTGTTAACCTCTGTTGGCCTTAATATGCTAGAATGGGGTAACTTCTGGTCACCTTATTCATATATAGGATTTGGTGACCTCTGGTCACCTTCTGTAAATATTGGATTTGGTGACCTCTGGTCACCTTATGTAAATATTAGATTTGGTAATCTCTGGGATCTTATGTTAATATTGGATTTGGTTCCGTCTGGTCATCTTATGCAGATTTCAGATTTGGTTATCTCTGGTAATTAACATTTTCATACAACTAGTTGATGTTTTTCATATCATTTGTAAAAAGTTTGAGACAATCAAAGAAAAAGAGAAAAGAAGAAGAACAGGTTTGATATACATTATACATGTTATAGGTCAACAAGAATATAGAATATTATTTTATTAAGTTTGATATATCGATTAAACTTTACACAATGAACATTATCTTTCACGATCATCTACAAACAAATCTAAGAAAAATCCTTGATCTTTCAAACATTGCCAAGGACATGGACAGTTGATAATTTAGTCAATTTCTTTTAATCCTCATCAGACACTTTTGGATACATAAAATTTAATTTACTAATACAATTATCATATGTAGATGAGAGTGGTACGTATGCATTTAATTTATTGTAATAAATATTTAATATGATGGAAACACACAGAATGTTTATATAATGCTGCAACTATTCAACTATTATTCTTTTTGAACTTAATAATTGCAATCGTTTCTGGTAAAATGGCCACTCAGGCTTGATTGAACAAATCATTTTTTGTTTATTGATTACCTTACACAAATATTTATTTTGATTACATGTGGTCATCGTAACCAGAAATGGGATTTGATAACCTCTAGTGGCCTTAGCATGCTAGAATGGGGAAACTTCTGGTCCCCTTATTCATATAATGGAATTGGTGACCTCTGGTCACCTTTTGATAATATTGGCTTTGGTGACCTCTGGTCACCTTGTGTTAATATTGTATTTGGTAACCTCTGGTCACCTTATTCATATATTAGATTTGGTTACCTCTGGTCACCTTATTCATAGTTTAGATTTGGTTACCTCTGGTCACCTTATTCATATTTTAGATTTGGTTACCTCTGGTCACCTTATTCATATTTTAGATTTGGTGACCTCTGGTCACCTTATGATAATATTGGATTTGGTTATCTCTGGTCACCTTATGTTAATATTGGATTTGGTTATCTCTGGTTTCCTTATGTTTATATTGGATTTGGCTATCTCTGGTCACCTTATGTTAATATTGGATTTGGTTATCTCTGGTCTCCTTATGTTTATATTGGATTTGGTTACCTCTGGTCACCTTATGTTAATTCTAGCTTTGGTTACCTCTGGTCACCTTATGTTAATATTAGATTTGGTGACCTTTGGTCGTCACCTTATTTAAATAATGGATTATGTTACTTCTTGTCACCTCATTCATATATTAGATTTGGTGACCTCTGGTCACTTATGTTAATATTGGATTTGGTAATCTCTGGTCACCTTATGTTTATATTGGATTTGGTTATCTCTGGTCCCCTTATGTTTATATTGGATTTGGTGTACCTCTGGTCACCTAATGTTAATTCTAGCTTTGGTTACCTCTGGTCACCTTATTTAAATATTAGATTTGGTGACCTCTGGTCACTTTAGGTTAATATTGGATTTGGTTATCTCTGGTCATCTTATGTTATAGAATATTATTACATGAAGTTTTATATGCCTATAAAACTTAACACAATAGACATTATCTTTCATGATCATCTACAAACAAATATAAGAAAAATCCTTGACCTTGCAAACATTGCCAAGATCATTGGCAGTTGATAATTAAGTAAAATAATACTGATCCTCATAAGATAATTGAATTTACTAATACATTTATCATTTATTTATATTCTTTTTTCAGAAGTCCTCAGAAAATGTAGATGAGAATGGTATGTATGCATTTAATTTATTTTGTCAAACCTTTAATATAATGAAAACATACACTATGCTTATATAATGCTGCAAATATAATTCTTTTTGAACTTAAATCTTGCAATTGTTTCTGGTAAAATGACCACTTAGGCTTGATTGAACAAATCATTTTTTTTGTTTCTTGATTACCTTACATAAATATTTAATATTGATTACATCTAAACAAGAAATGGGATTTGTTAACCTGTGCTGGCCATAACATGCTAGAATGGGGTAACTTCTGGTCACCTCATTCATATATTGGATTTTGTGACATCTGGTCACCTTGTGTTATTAGATTTGGTGACTTCTTGCCACCTTTTGTTAATATTGGATTTGGTGACCTCTGGTCACCTTATGTTATTAGATTGGGTGACCTCTGGTCACCTTATGTTAATATTTGATTTGGTTACCTCTGGTCACCTAATGCTGATTTCAGATTTGGTTACCTCTGGTCATCAAAACATAAGTCATGTTATGTTTTTTTATCATTTGTAGGAATTGTAAGACAATCAAAGAAAATGAAAAAAAGAACAAGAACAGGTTTGATATGCATTACTGGTTCAGCAAAACTATATTTTATTGTATATTAGTCAATACACTTGATTCTCAAAGAAAACAGTTTTTGCTGGTTAAATTACATATATTGGTGATCTCGTGGTTTTTTTTTAAAGCATTCATAGAGTAGTTACATGGTAGGTAAGGAATTGTGAATGGGTCGAAAGGAACATTCAAACTAAAATTTGGAGAACAAACTGACAAAGCTGGACCAAAAAATTAAAAAAGATTGAAATTCAAATTGCAATCATTATAATTCAATATAGAAAAAATAAAACTGAGCAACATAAACCCACCAAAAACCAGGGTGGTCTCATGTTATCTAGAATGGTTAGCAAATCCAGCTCATTATGCGGTGCCCATGATATTGTTCATGCTTGAGTTTAGGATCCCTTGGTATATTACTGTATCATTAGAAATCATATGTCTACTGTGAATCATATACATGTCACTTTGCCAATCTGTAAGACATTTTTTTAAGTTGTAAGAAATTTCATAACGGTGCCTAATATGTCTTATTCCATATATTTTTCAGCTTAACTGCAAGAAAAGATCACAACTGTATCTCACCTCAGTTCCAGGTGATGTTGACTATCAAGTTAAATGCTTTAACCGAGGCTCCTGTCGATAACGAATCAACCAAAAAGGCTGTTTTCCGAAAAAATGAAAGGGACATCTGCCCAAAAAAAGGATGACAATGAAAAAACTATGTAAGTGTTTGAGGGGAATTCAATTGTTCAGATTTTACGAACATTGGATCTATAATGGCTACAAAAGCAATCGTCTTCTTGGCATCCTTATTACATACTAAGAGTATGGAATAAAATACACAATAGAAAATGCAAACAACTAGATTAACATGAAATATATAAAACATACATTTTCCAAATACCATGATCATTATGTATTCATCTTCTTAACAATCAATTATACACTGAGTATTCTCATCTATTTTTCAATAATTATTCTAGACTAAATTTGAAACAAAATTCAGTTCATAAATTCATAATCAAGTCTATAATGCAATCTATCTTTTTGCACTCGAGGTCTACAAATGTATTATATAGAAAATGAACAATTGTGTTAATTGCGAATGGAAATGATTCAAACACAAACATACTACCAGCTGTTCAAAAATAGATTTTGTTAGAATATAACTCTATGGACACGTGTAATATGCCAAAGAGAAAACAACCCGACCAAAACGTAAAAACAACTCAAGGTTGTGCAAGTTTCATATTTCTCTGTGTACTAAATAATAAACTTATCAAAGCAAACTGACATGCAATCAATCATTTTAAAATTAATCGCATCGTTAGAATACGAACTATAAAATCATATACAATCTACTTCTTACAGGTCATAAACGTAAAACAATCCACACTACATTTTTATCGGAAAGCTAGGTAGAACAATTGATGTACAAATTACTATTTGATTTGGCCTTACAATTCGATTTGGTCCTATGTTTTATTGTAGATATGTATAAAATTGCTATTCTCATTTATTTTTAAACGGTTTAACATGCTCTGTTTTATTGTAGCTAGGAAACATTTGAAATTATTGAATAAAATATTTGTTATTAATGACATAAATTAAGCATTATAGTACCAACATACTAAAACATTTTAAAAAGAATATTTAAGTCAATTAAATACATTTTTGTAAAGTATTTTCTTTGTTCAGATTAAATTAGTCTTATTAAAACTAGAAGTCAGAATTAAAATAGTGTCATTATATAAAATAATGTAGGTAAAGAAATGTCCTGTAATAATAAAACTGCTGTCTTAACTTATATTTGCAGAGAATTTATTGGCCATGTTATAGGCGAACTAAATAAAACAAATGTTAACAAGGCAATTCATGGGAAAGTTTTGAGGCCTTTTGGAAGACAATAGAGACAATGCTGCCAGATAATGATTTATTAGACGCATCACACGTATTATCTTAACTTCAAACATATTTGATCATTTGCTTAAAACATATAACCTACTTGAGACAGCAAACAGACCTAGTCAAATGTATATATATATAGCCAATTTATCTGTTTGACAAAATCTTCATTAGGGATAGGTATTAGTTATATTAAATTATATACATTTGGTAACATCAGTATCTTTGCAAAACATATCAAGAGCAAACTGTATATGTCCTACTTTTAAAGCCTTTATTCACCAATGTAACATATACATTTTTTGAATGAATATCAAGAAAAAGCAGTTTTTCTAAATCAGTATAATATTTCATTATTTTGGTCATTGAAATAGTTTACGAATGGATTCTTTCTTTCTGTGGGTCGATTTGAAACTGCCATCATCATTAACTTTACGCCCCTGTTTTTTACAACACATTTTCGGCTTACTGAAGAGTCATGATCAGTTTTTGAACTTTTGGATTTTCTGCTTGGAAACAGCGGATGTTGCTTTCGCTTTCTTGTTATTTTTGGAAAAGTTGGTTGTCTTACAAATATATAATGCCGTTGTGATTGCTTGTTAAATAGTCTTTTTTGTTCACGTCAATTGTCAGGAAGTTATCATTGTTTACATATATACTCAATTTTTCTTTTAATAGCCTGTTCGGTTGTTTCTTTGTCTTCCTTTAATTGTTGTCTTGTTTCATCAATTGGGGTAGACTCTATGTCAGGTGATGAAAATACCATTTTTTGCTACCATCACACAAATACAATGTATACCATGGCTATTGGCAAAACATGTACATTTAAATGAGGTCAAATAAACAACTGATACATTTCCCAATCTGGACAAAACCTCTAGATCTGCGCCCTACAGTGAGGTCGATGTTCCTTTTAGACGCAATAAATTCAGCTTAATGAACATGCTTACACATCCATAAAAAATAGGAGAGAATGGAACATAAATAATGCCTTATACCTTTATGGTTTACTTTCAATTGTACAACCTTCAAACAAAACCACTAATGAACATTCAGTAAAGATTAACTTAAATTAAATCGCATTGTTTTAGAAAAATTGATGAGTCAAATGATTATTTGCACTTGTATAACCTGATGACGCCTTGTTGGAAGACAAAAACAATCAAAATCGAGGAGACTCTTAACCCAAAAGACATTCACAACAGTAAAAAAATAAAACAATAAACAACGCGAATTCCACTAAAAACCTGAAGTAGAATTAGATGCTCCAGAAGGCTAAGCATTTGTGGGACCATATACAGCACCCGCGAAATTAATAATCTTGATTTCAACAATTCTTACTTGATGGTGTACTTTTAAACATTGTTGATCTGACTTAAGATAATAAAAAAAAAACATACCTCTTGTTGTTGCAGCTGGACAATTGCACACTACATTGACAATGTCTACATTATAAATCGTCCCAAATGCTGTCTGTGATGGAACAGTGCATTCTGTGGATGAAGTCCATTGTATCATTTGTTCAAGTTCTGCCTTGAGCATATTCTCTGCTGTCAATTTACTTTTGTCTTCCCTTTGTCCTCCCATATTTTTCAAGCGACTAATCTTTGCGAGTTCATCTATATTGCTAAAATTACGATGTTTTTTTTATTTGAAAACATAATTCAAAGATCTATTAATAAATAATTTCTTAAAAAATTGAATTCACAGTATTTAATATTCAATGTAATGAAATTGCATCTTAAATTGAAATCATCTTTCTAATTTCAGACGATTCAAGTGAACGATAAGAAGAACAGGATTGTGACAAAATTAAACTTACTTACTCATAAAACATAGTTTCATTTACATGGAGTAAGATTATTAAGTCCTCTACTCTGCTATTGGCATACCCACCAAGGAAATGGTATTTCATGCCCAGGAAAAACCTGAAAATGACAAAATGTTATTGAGTTTGAATTTATGATTTATGTTTGAAGGAACAAATAGAAAGTACATAAAATTTTAATGTGCATACATTTGAATGTTATAAGTAGCATTATATTTTTTGTTTTAATGTTTTCATACACATCAGGTTTTGCTAGACTACATTTTTCATTTGTCTGCTTTTATGTAATTATCGACTTGCATTGACGATTATGATTTTTGTATTAAATTTGCATAACCTATCATGAAAGAACGGCAATAATCTCTCCGTATAGTTAAACAATTGTATAGTTTATATCATTTTAAGTCTTTGGTTACCCACGAAGAAGTAGGATATAGACAAAGTGTAACACTTTTTATACTTCAGGTCATAAAAACAGAGACAGTTCAGTTTATCCCCAAAATAAAATATAATTAGTTACTATTATCAAATAGATAATGATTAGATGATGCTTAAAATTTCGATTTTGTAATATATAAGGTGTATAGTAATAAAATGTATTAATAACCTTTCAACTAAGTTATTTGTATCTTGATCTTAATGAAAAAATATGTCTTCCATAGTTGGTCCATCGACATCCCAACTTGTCAGTACACCAGTTGTCTAACAAGTAGTCTGTTATTTGTTTGGAAGGCATCTTCTTTTGCAACATTTGAACTTTTTGAAAAGTATATTTGTTGATGAAAATTTATATTGACACATACAGGAACAGAATCTTAAGATTAAACACGCATGTACTCATAAGCATTGTATATTTATAGGTAAGATCTTCAAATCGCATCAAGCAACTCTTTGTACTTTTAAATTATTTTACTGATATAATTCAATAGAGATTCATTGCTATATGTTTTAGTGGGTTCTTTTTATCTTTTATCAACCAAAATTTATGTTTTTTGTAAGTGTCACTAGTTCATGAGATAAATATTATTATGTAAAATTATTTATCTAATATTCTTTGCCAAAATTCAACTGAAATTTGTGTTGACGTTAATTGTATTAAATTTGATATGCAGGAAAAGATGTTTCTTTAGATGAATCTTTCTTAGCATTGTCTATTGGTCAATTGTTAAATAACTATCACTGCACGAATATGTGAATAATGTCATAGTTTAACCTGTAATTTTTACAGACAAATATATTAAAAGATATAATTGAATGGCCTTTATTTATCTTTTATATCCATATCAGATTTGGTCTTGACTCCGAATGATGTAACTAACTGTAAACAAATAACATGACGAAAATGGAGTGTTAATAAGCAATGATATTGAATTTGAATTATTGTCAACTTTGATACCCACAAACCTTGGACATAAATCAAATCCATGATTTTCAGCCGTAGTCTTCAGAGATCTCACAACTATTTTGACAACCAGTATCATTTGACGAGATATATTACAAAACATGAGTGCCCCGGCCTTGCTGTTCGTCTCTTGCAAAAAGAGCATAGAATGAATAACCATAGGCAGTTAAACAAAACATATGTTGTAAGTTTATTGTCCCACAGTTAAACTTTTTTTTAAACGTATCAATATTTTAAATTGAAATTTCCATGATTATATATAAGTATATACCTTTATATGTAACATCTAAAACCACCACATTTTCTCCTAGTTTCATTATTCTTTTTCTTTGTGCTTCATTCTGGTAAATAATTACTAATGGTTATACCCCCCTACAATGTAAATGTTACATATTTATAAATGCCCATAAGTATGAGTATGAATTACATATTTTATGCTAAAATCATGTTCATATAATGGAAGAGAAGACGACAAACTAGCTACATTGTACTCATATTAAATAACCTCAATTAAAACTGAAAAGACAAAAATGTAAACTCTATTGACAAAATATATGACGTGTGAACAAGTATAGCACTTAAAACAATCAAAGGGATAAAAAAACGAAAATACAAAACATCTATTATAAGAAGTCAGATATACGTTCAGTCTACAGAAAACTCGTCTGTACAGCTCTCATTGAATCATTTTACGGACAAAACATATACTTGTTCACACGTCATATATTTTGTCAATAGAGTTTACATTTTTGTCTTTTCAGTTTTAATTGAGGTTATATTCACAATTTTGGAAGGGTGACCAGAGGTCACCATAGTCAATATATGTGTAGGGTGACCAGAGGTAACCATATTCAATATCTTTGTATGGTTACAAGAGCTAACCACATTCAACATCTTGGTAGTGTGACCAGAGATTACCAAATTAAGCATATAAGTAGGGTTAATAAAGTTACCTAAATTCAATATTTATGCATGGTGTCTAAAGAAAAATATTTGTTTATCTATGTATAGTGATCCGAGGTAACCACATTCCAAAAAGGCAATTGCTATATATATTTGTTGACAATGGCAAAATAATTAGATATATGTGTACAGCGACCAGAAGTTACTATATTAATTATAAAAGTAGCGCAAAAAGTGTGAATCGAGATATCCGATGCTAACCAAATTCATTTTTTGTGAATTGTTATAATAAGTAACATAAGTCAATTTATTGAATGTTGGCCAAAGGTTACCATTTTCAATATCTTTGTAGGATGACCAGAAGTAACCATAGCTAATATCTGTGTGGGTGACCAGAGGTAACCATTTTCAAAAGATGTGTAAGGTGACCAGAGGTAACCTCATTCAATATCTGCATAGGGTGACCAGAGGTAACCATATTCCAAATTTTGGTAAGATGACCAGAGGTCACCATATTCAATATATTTGTAGGGTGACCAGAGGTAACCATGTTCAATATCTTTGTAGGGTGACCATAGTCAATATATGTATAGGATGACCAGAGGTAAGCACATTCGATATCTGTAATGGTTAACCAGAGGTTACCTTTTTCAATATTTGTGTAGATTGATCAGAGGCTACAACGTTCAATATATGAGTAGAGTGAACGAAGTTTACAAAATTTAATATTTAAGTAGGCTAAATATAGGTAACCAAATTCAATATGTATGCACGGTGACTAGAGATAACCAAATTATATATTTGTGTATGATAAGAGGTATCCAAATTCAAAATATGTGAAGGGTGACCAGAGGTAACCCCATTCAGTTGATGTGTGGGGTCACTTGAGGTATTTAAAGTTCATAAATGTATAGAGTGACCAGAGGTCACCACAATCAATTATGTAAAAGGTGACAAGATGTAACAAAATTCAATATCTGAGAAGGCTTGCGGGGGTGACCAGAAGTAACCAAATTCAATATCTTTTAATGTTTAAGAGAATTTAATGCATGTGTTGGGTGACCACAGGTAACCAATTTCAATATATGTGTAGGGTGACCAGAGGTCACCACAGTTAATATCTGAAATGTGACAGGATGTAACAAAATTCTATATCTGTTTAAGGTGGCAAGGTTGACCAGAGGTTACAAAATTCAGTATCTAATTAATTGTAGGTAAATTCAATATATGTAAAGGGTGATCAGAGGTTACCAAATTCAATATATGTGTAGGGTGACCAGAGGTCACCACAATTAATTATGTAAAGGGTGGTAAGATGTAACGAAATTCAATATCTCTGTAGGGGGCCATTCAATATATGTCATGAGAGTGCAAAATAGGACATTAGGGTTTTTTTTCTAAAAAAAAAAAAGCCATGTCACTCGCTTTAAGATATAAATAGAGTAAAGGGTGAATCTTCTATGCATTTTCAATTGTTTCTTTTTAGTGAATTATTATGATTATTGATTATTTGGTATTTTCTTTACTTTTTGTATCTCTCTCAACAGTATCCTTTGAAATATGGTTATTCCGGAACTTTGCATTAAGCTAATATCCGTTTTATATAGCAGCAATTATAAACTGTGTATCCCCTTAGTAACGTACTTTCACTTTAAACCGGAAATCATGTACTATTTTTTGTCGCGTATAGACTCAATTTTAACCGTTTCTGTTCAGGTGACCAGTGGGCACAGTTCAGCGTAACTATTATCCTTGTGCGTCTTTTTTTCTCGATTAGTTGTCTTCCAAATATATTCTAGAGTTATTAGAAATTGATGTATATTGATTTGTTCAATTTATTGTTTTTAATTGTCTTGTAACTTTATATGCATATGTCTATAGATATATTTGTATTTATTTCAAAGGTCATTATATTGATTTTACATAAATCCCATTAATTTTTCAAATTGTTTTGTTCTTATTTCCAAGCATTTTTTTTTTGTATCTATGTAAGATTGAAACTTAAGTATCTTATAGCATACAGACAAAATAGTTTGATAGGCAGTTTATGTCAAGAATCATGCTGATGATTTGCGCATTTGACTTCCTGATAATTTTCGCAATTAGTTTTGGTAAGTTTATAAAAATATTGTTTGAATCCATGTTGTTTTTGTGTGTATTTTATCAAAATTTCAAATAATTGACTAGAAAATATTTAGAGGGAGATATGCAACCTCATTTGGGCATGCGACAATCGATAAATATTCAAAACTTCTTTGAATGTTTGATTGTCCCATGCTCGTACCAAACAACTGCATGGTTTTGTGTTGTGTGTGTGTTTAAAGGATGGCGTACAAATCTTTGTCGTTGACGTGCACTAGATACCTTACTTTATTAGAATTACAAATATCTGATAATCTTAGCTAAAATTATATCTATTTATAGGTGTAATGGCAGAAAGTGAAGCACAATTTGAAACCTTTATGTAAGTTTTCTTCATATTGTTCTATACAAATTAATTCCGTTGAAATAGAGGCTGAAAATACCTCAGAGGGTAAAAACTCACAAGTCTAAGAAAAAACGATAAATATTTGAGAAAATAAGGAGAGACGAAGAAACAGTATATAAATTGAAATCACTACACTAAAACCCTAAAAGGACTGAGAAACATGCCAATTATGGTGTGTATCATTGGAATTATAGAAGACAAAACAAAATAATCAAACACATCCAAAAACAAAGTTATATGAAGCTGTTAAGTATATGCTCAGAAAAATAATATATATAACTCAGTCATTATATTCTGTTCGCTATGATCTCTTATGGGCGAAAGTGGCCGTTTGATGGCATTGACGGTAAATAATCTTGTTATGGACACAGATGATGGAGGGAAAAAAACATACAGGCTATATACATGTGCATTCATAGGAATACGCGTATACAAGAACGATTATTAAAATGGCGTGTTTGTACAATGAAACGGGGCAAAACAACAATACACCAAAAAATAGCATTTTATTTATCATATTAAAGGTTCAATTAATTGATGAAGATACTTCTTTGTAAATTGAACAGAACTGACATCTTAAAGCCGGAACATATTTTCGTTGCAACTTCTAATTGATGCAGCTGTACCATCAATTGCTATTTTGGCTATATCCAATAGTATATGAATATTCATAAAACACTTCTTACTTTTGTAGTCCAGCAGGAGGCTATGTGATGATTTTAATAGCAACATTGATTGGTCTAGCTATTATAGGCGCTTTGATCTTCGTTATTATCCAGGGAAGGAGGGCAAAATCTCCAATATCTAGATGCCCTGAGAGCTCAACCAGTGGACCAAAACCTTCAGCTCTTGACTTCAACAAAACCATGGCATTTACTAGAGGTGATGCGTTTCTTCGTTGTTTTCTGTGTTCTGTTGTCTTTGGATTTTTCTAGCTTTGAAACATTCAAAAATGTGTGTTTTTAAAATGTGTGTTTTCAAAATGTGTGTTTGTTCTTTCTTGTCTGTTTTACGTTCTACATACATTTGATGAAATGCACGTGGTGGATTGTTGGTTCATTCAATTCATTGTATAAAAATTTCAGAATAAAAATGATAGTTAGCTTTGCTGTTATGGCATACAAAATATAAATTATCAAACACCTTTTTTATGAACATCTAACTATTTGCTTACTCGCAAATTGTTAAAGGGTTAAAAGAAATTAGCTTTTAAAACGCAAGTTTAATTTAATCATATATTCTTGCAGATAAATACTTCAAGGAGTCAAAGAAAAAAGAAATGAAAAAGAAAAAACCGTTTAGAAAATTCATAGGCCAACAACCCATCACGTCAGAAGAAAAAAGGCTATTTAACAATGGCGAGTCTTTAGGATCAAATTCAAGCTCGCTATGTAATGGAGAAGTTGAGCGGCAGTCACCGGAAGTTGTTTCGCGAAATAAAATGATTTTGAAGAAATTCTTTTCTAATTCCTCCTCTAAAATCAATGCACTTAGCAAGCTATCTACTGTAGACCAGGGCAAGAAAAATCATACCACTGACCGACATAATATGAAGGGGAAAACAAGTCCGAACAAACAGTTAAATCAGTCCGGAAAAACAAGTTCCTTATCAATTTCGAATATCGATGTTAGTCAGTCAATCGATACGAACACGGGATGGGATGTTGCAGCAAATAAATTTGGTCAATCATCACATACTAAAGGGTCGAAACGAATTGTTGGGGGTTTATCATCATTTGTTAAGGATAAGATAGTCCCAAACCCTCCAAATTCAGGATGGGATGTTGCAGCGTCAAAATTCGGACAAACATCCGAAGCAAAAGGATCTAAACGAATCGTTGGTGGTTTGCCAGCGTTTATGAAAGTAAAAATTCTCGAAGAAAGTAGAAAAAGAGAATCAGAAATGTTAAATGGAAACAAAAAGATGCAAAGCGTTCAGAAAAACTTCGGAATATCAGCAAATCCAAACAGATATGTGTGGACAAAAAAACATGTAAAATCGCAGAAAGGAGCGTAAAAACAATCATTTAATCTAAAATGAGATTATTTTCAATCTTAACATTTGTTTAAAAACGAAAGGAAGGAAAATATATAAGTTGATTCGAAGTTGATTCGACAGTACCACATGTGCAACAATACAATATGTTAGCAAATACAACTGTCTATTAGTTGTTTATCTTTGAAAAGGAGTTTGTCTGGAAATGTGTATATAAACTTTGATAATACTATTTAAGAAATTTTCTTTTTTAAAAACTATAATTTATTGCAATCCATTAATATTTGCTCTTTATTACAAAATCGATTAGTGTTTGGACAATAATTTCTGCACTGAAGTAGAGACAAGTCCGAGTGTAAATCTATTATTGTCGTATTGATCTAAAAGCTGATAGTTTTAGTATTTAGGCAGCAGAGCTTTTATAGTCATCTATTGATATGTGAATGACATGTTATTTTATATATTTTTGAACTTTTTTATTCCATTTTATACTAGTTTTTACTTAAGGACTGACTTTATATGCCTATATTATAAATACATCTACCATTTTATGTTGAAACATGTTTTGTTCTTTTGGATGCTTTCCAAAGTATAATTAAATCAGTACTGTACATTATATTATATGAATTGTTGTTTTCACAGTATCACTGAAGGATGACAGGATCGATACAGTGGACATTGAAAATGATACGGAACCAAAGACAAAAGAGGAAACAGAAACAAAAAAGGAGAGAGGAACAGCAGACGACAACGGACTACCAGAAGAATCAGAAACAGATAAACCAAATGTTCCACCTCGTCAAACCCTTAAGCGATCGCTCTCCCGACAAGCTATAGCTACTCCCGAACAAACAGAAACAAACAGGTATAGTGTGATGAGTAATGCTTCGGTCATAACCAGACAGGCAAGCTGTTCTTCTATTTTGGTAAGAACATCACCTGATGACGCTAAACGACCGGAGTCAACGAGACCAGAATCAACCATGGTAACTGTAGAGGAACATCCAGAAGGACCATCGGACGAAAATGTGGTACATAAGGGGCCTACTCCGCCACCTTCAATTGAAAACAGTGCTACAAAACATCCCGAGAAGACAACTCCACCAACAGCTAAAGCACCTCTAAAACGAACGATGTCTAGAAACGCAATTGCCCCGATTCCTACCAACAAGCCTTTGAATAGACAAATGTCTAAAAGTAATATCACACCAGCTGCACCTGCTTACAAACCAATGAATCGGCAAATGTCTAGAACGATGTCCAGATCTGTCTTGCGTATAGCAGAACATGCACCAGTTCCAAAACCTGTCATTCAAGAAGAACACGCCGAATCAAAAAAAGAGGAAACACCAGCGACACAGATACAGGAAACACCAGCAACAAGTACTGAAACAACACAGAAACAGGAAACACAAGCGACCAGCATTGATATGACGACAGAGAAAAAGGAAACACAAGCGACCAGCATTGAATCGACCACACAGAAACAGGAAATACAAGAGGCCAGCATTGATATGACGACAGAGAAACAGGAAACACAAGAGACCAGCATTGAATCGACGACACAGAAACAGGAAACACAAGAAACTAGCACTGAAATGACGTCAGAGAAAGGGGAAAATGAGGCAATTTCTAACCTTGCAGATAATGAAAATAAAGAAACACCAGATGGAGAACAAAATACTCAAAAGGTTGAAAATCTAGTCGAGAGCGGAACCAAATCTGATGGAGAAGACTATGAAAAGACTGGTGATGGGACAAAGACAGACGAAAAGGATGCCAAGGAAAAAGGGGTAAATGATAATATAATTGAGGACGTAGCTGAGATTCTAAACGCTTGAATCAGACGTTTTTATTTTGTTTTAAGTTTTATTTGTTGTAGTTTTATTTGTTAGACTTTTTATTAAATATCTTTGATCGTTGACAATCATTCTTGAAGAAGTGTGTCAAACATTATATAAAGCATTTTTTTCTAATATCAGTGCTTGTTTGACATTTATTGGTATGAATAATATAAAGCATGAATTCTCTCCTAACTTATACCTTACTTCCTCATTGATCTCAGCTTTCAGTTTTTAAACTGGCGAAAGTGCTAGGATATTTAATTTGGAATGGGCCTTTATTTGGTGTAACAACCTATCAATATGGCTTTTGTTGATTTTTTGTTTTAAATTATCCAGATATCCCCTGACACCATTATGACATGTATATGAAAATGTTATGTTGAATGTTAACAAGAAATAACTCGGAGAATATTTATGAAAATAATTTAAAAAAGTTATTAATTATCGGTATTATCCCTGATACCTCTCTTGAGGGTCTTCACGCGGATTCTTACTTTCTCTATTCTTTAAAGGCCCTTAATTTTTGTTATTTTTTAGAATCATTTTAAGGACTTTTTCATTTTCATGTTTTGCATACAAAGCTTCTTATCTAAAATCGTCATGTCTAGATTGTTCTATTATTACATCTTCCTGTAATGAGATGATTTCATTTTTCTTTACATAGTTCATTCCATTTTCCACAGTAAATCTGTTTAATTTTGAATCTATTTTTTCTATTCTTTATATATCTTGCTATTTTCCCTCCACTCATTAACTTTTTGTTGCCAATATTATCTATTCCAAAACCCCATTCCGACCCCTCATTTATTATGCTCTTTTCAATTGTAACAGAAGATACAACCAAAGGATAAAATGTGATATTTTCTATGTTATTTTCATAATTCGCATCTTTAACAATTTACCTCAAAGATTGATTATGTTATCTAAAATAAAAGTTTTCCTGTGATACAGTTGATATGTTATATGAGACTATTATTGTTGTTTATAAGATAATGTAGCATTATAAATATTTCATAGTTATAGTCTGTTAGAATTTATATTTTTTATAAAGTTGCATTGATTGAAATAAAAAACGTGTCTTGTTAATTTATCTGTTAACCTTGTTACTAGGCAAATGAATTATTAAAGATTCAAATATTGGATTTTTTTTGTATCAAATATTTTCCATCAATTCAACATGTATCCATAAAAAACGTTATTCAGCAGTTGAAGTTGCTTTTAATACCACGTTACAAATTTCACAAGTTTCCAGAATTATTCATCGATGTTTATCACTTGCCCTATTTTTTAATTTGAGTTTGTAAGACATACTAGCTAACCTCCAACAGAAATGTTGGTTTAGTTTTTAGATTGTAGAAAAAACGACTTATACGACCGAAGGCAAAAACTGGAAAAGACTAAACCACAAATTAGCAAAATGGTGATTATAGAAAATCATAAAACGCGTATATGTTAAAGCACAGTTTAAACACAGTAAGTGAAAACATGAAAACTTGTAAAGAAGAAAACTCAAAATAATGTATAATGACTTTAAAATTGTTTGTATCCTTCATTGTACTTATTTCTGTATAACATTCACATACTATGTAGGGTTATAAATCAATTTGATTTTAGAATTATTTATGTCTTTAAACTTCTTCCACTATTGTTATTTACCTCTATGATATGTTATATATTGTTTATGATTGTTATACTTTGTACCTTCAATCATCTTAATAAACAAATTTGTTTTGAAAGATTCTTATTTTTATATTTACTCCTAAACATATTTCCGATTGTTACAACTGCTTCGTTGGAGGAGGTGTATATTAATCTAACTCTATTTGTCCTTTTCATGAAATCAGCATACCATTGATACGATGAAATAAAAATCAGATAGTTTAGCCTCAAGCTTCAGGTGTGCATGCTGTATGATGTCAAATGCCGAAAAAAAAACAAAAAACGGAAAGTTCCTTATCAAATGGCAACATCAAAAGTTCAAACACATGAAACTGACTTGTAGCAAGTATTTCCAACAATGTTTGAGTAAATCAAAACGAAATGCATTATGGGAAAATATGTCAAAAAATGTGGTATTGTGGTCAACTTGGTGTTTTAATCTTAATCACTATAAACGAATAACTTTTTTAACAAAGAAAAACGCAAAACGGCATAGGAAAACTCTTTAGACACAGTGTATAAGCAAAGACGAAATTCAAAAGTACAAAAAGACCAGAGCACTAGAACACAATGACGGGATTAATAAAAACCTAGCTACGCTAAATGTATTCACCACAAATGGACTAAACAGAGAGGATAAAAAATATAGCGACCAACAAAACTTTAAAACTTCAAAACAAAAAATTAAGAGAATAAACAACGTCAGTACCTAGACTCTACAAAATATACAAAAATATCGAACTCCGAGGAAATTGAAAACGGAAAGTTGGTAATCAAATGGCAAAATCAAAAGCTGATACACATCAAACGAACGAATAACAACTGTCATATATTTCTGACTTGGTTCAGACATTTTCTTATGTAGAAAATGATGGATAAAACCTGGTGTTATAGCTAGCGAAATCTCTCACTTGTATGACAGTTGCATAAAAATGCATTATATTTACAACGATGGGTAAACAAAACAAACAGACAAACTACAGATTCCTATTTTTTGTCTGCTCTATGGTATGGTTGGTGTCTCTTTGAAACATTCTCCATTTCCATTCTCAATTATTTTCCTGTTTTTCGTCGGTTTTTATAAAACAAAAAAAGAGCTATACTTCATGGAGTAAGTTACAATTTGAGAAGCTCTTAATTTTCGCATTTTAATTTCTAGTGATCAATCATGTTCTCTCACTTCTCGATTATAACAAAGCCTTTCAACATTAATAGTTTTAATAGTATGTGCATGTCCTTTCAGAGCAATTTGAATATTAATTTCAATTAGAAAGGATTTTAATGTGACTACAGTGGAAACCGTATTCAAAAGAATGTTTTGAGTCATTTGACTATTTGGTCATTCACCTGCTCATCGATGGTGTGTTTGATTTCATTCATTACATTATTGGTTATTGTACTCACAAAGTACCTAGGTAAACTCGTCTGTCTTTGTTTGTATTCAGTCTTAAGTAAGTGTTGTTCTTACTAGTTTCTTGTACAGTGAAATTTGTAATTATGAAAAAGACACAATGCATATAAGTGACTAATCACGAGATATTTTTGAATTTACAGGTTGGTTAGAACTTTTTGAAAAAATAAACGCTAACACATCATAGCAAGTGAGTAATCTATGTTTCAAGTTTTATAACAAAAATCGCGGTTTTAAAGACTGTGGATTTTCTATAAAAATCTTGATTCATTTGACACAAAGTCCTCTTTTTCTATTAAATGTAATGAAACAGTAAATGATAATGCTTTGCATCAAGTTTCCCCTTGGTATGTGTACAAAATGGCCTACCTCTTATATTCATTATATCTGTAGTTTTGATACATTTGAAGTTTTAAAATTTCGTACAAAAATGGCTACAGAAGTGGTCATAAACCTTAAGTTCATATCTGGTAAACAACAAATGTATTTGATGGAGAGTTATCTCACTGGAAATCATACCACACAGTCTTATTGTATACGTTCGTCGGTTTTAGTAATAAAAAAAACGTTACATCTCATGGAGTAAGATACAATTTAAGAAGTTTTAATTTCCTGATTGATCTCTCGTATACTCTTATTCCTTGATGTTATTACAATGCCCTTCGACATCAATAATTCTTATATTTGGTTCATGTTTTGAATGAACATTTTTCACAGCATGAATCTGAATATTTGTATAACCTGTTATCTCCAAATGTATACATAATGTTACTCTATGTCGTACAGTGCAGCATACCCATCCGTTTCATTGCAAATTAATAAGCGGTCTCCTTGTGCGTCGTAGAATAGTCCTGTTGGCCAGTTAAGGCCATCCGATTCTCCACTCAACAATACTTTGTAACGTCGGCCATCGGGAGAAGTCACCATTACATTGTTTGTTCTATAGCCGACAACAAAAACATTACCTTCGGCATCAGTCGCTATTCCCTGCTCTGAAACAACATTGTCATACCCGTAGCACCATAATTCATCGCCGTTAAAGTCACAGCAGTTTACGGTGTTTTCTGCCCAGTCAGTATAATAAATTTTATCGGCGTGAAGCGAAATATAAAAGACATGATCTACATTGATAGGAATGACGGCTATCAACATTCCAGCAATACTTATTACTTCAATTCCCTTTCTGTAGACCACGACGAAGAGATTCCCATCCCGATGGCAAATTCCCCAACAATCATTTGCGGTTTTAATAATTCTATCACATTTATGTTTCGAAATGTCTAAAATTTCGAGTTGTCTGCCCCTACCATAGGTTACTGCAACTCGGCGGGGATCGATTACAACAACATCGAATGGTTTACCGGAAACACTAATATCGTGGTGATGTGATCCCTCTTGGTCGTGAATTACAAGTCTTTCGTTTTTCTCATCGACGAAAAGAAATTGGTTGCTTGGTAGTATAATACACTTCTGTACCGACAACTGGGCTTTATTCTTTATCCTTATGTCTGTTTTAACTTTCAGTCTTATTTCGGCAATATTTCTTGCAGGATTGAGGTTTAATTTCAAATCTTCATTTTTACAAGATAACTGTAATGATGGTGATTTTTCGGATATTGCAATTGCGCCAAAAGATTCAATTTCTAATACCATTAGTTCTGCTTCAGTACTGGCGTCAAATTCCAAATTTGAATGTTTTAAGCCATGAAGTAGAACAGTTATGGGTTTCGTAAGTCGCGTCAATTCTTTCTTTACCTTTTTTGCTATAATGAAATTTGTCGGAGATTTTTCTTCCTCGGTAATATTTTCAAAATTTATTATCAGTGACGCAAGCTTTGATTTCTTATTTTCAAGATCTTTAATGGTTTCCTCGATTTGAGCGGCGAGTTTGGTATGTGTATCTGATAAATCATCCATTAGATCTTGTTGCAATCGATCAAGATGGTCATTGATCTTATCCCTAAAATGTTTAATGTCTGCTGCGATAGTATTCTTCTGCTCTTCAAGTTGTGTTCTGTTTTCTTTTTGATCTTGAAGAAAACTTTCTATATTTTTCTCCATGTCTGCAGAGGCTTGCTTAATGTCTGATAATTCACTGAGGTCAGCGTCTTTTGATATTTGATCAACGTCAATTAAGTTACGACATCCTTCATGTTTGCTTTCAATGCATGACTCGCAGATGACTTCGTCGTGTCTCGGACAATAATAGTCAAGTTCCTTCCCATGAATAATGCAATGGTCAAATTTCTCAGTCACTTCTGACATCTTTGAAAAATCTGTATGCTAAAATTTAATATCAAATATAATTTTTTTATACCGTACAATTCTTTGTATGTTTAGACCGGTATGTCAATCAATGACATTGTTTAAATAGTTATATACATTATCTAATTTTGCTTTGAAGTTTCTTTTGTTAACAGATGACAGAAACTACCGAATATTATACTTATTTGGCCTTTTCAAATGTTTTTTTTTATTTGAGCGTCACTGATTAGTCTTTTTTTTAGACGAAACTCGCGTCTGACGCAAATACTAAATTTTAATCCTAGTATATGTGATGAGTTTATATATCACTAGATTTCCGTTGTTTTTATTCTATGTGTCATTGCATTGGACTGTTATACAGGGTTTGTTTAAATTCATGCGATGGAGATTCATAAGTGCTCTCATGAAGTTTGTGAGTAAACACACCTCCCCTATTGCCTAAACATGAAACCCGATTTTATGGAGGAGTCTACTTGTTGTTCAAAAAAAAATACCAGAATTAGGCGTTATTTTTAAGAACAATGTTTTAGCGGTAGACGACATATGTCTGAGGTACGCACCACAGTTTAGGAAATAAAATTAGAATTGGCGAACTACAAAATGTTAAATCCTCTTCTATTCAAGGCTTTCCAAAACATTATGTTCAAGTTTGCGTCATAAATGTGGATTTGTATGTATCTTTGTGCTTATAACGTGACTCTGTACTTTGAAAGATCCCGTCAGTGTGATATTTGTCTATAATATGTCATTATGATATATTTCTATTATGAATTACTATATACGTTGAACCACAAACGTCAAAATCAATCAATGGCGTAGTGGAATTAACAATTTTTGGATTCTCATAAATTCTATGTATAACTTTTGGACTAGTTTGAATCTCGGTCTATTTCTGTAATTTATACTCACATACTTTTGATTTTTTTACCCTGTATGCGTACATTGCCTATGTAAATTTTAAAATTGTTTGTATGCACATTGAACGACAAATTTATGTGACGTATATAATTTTTCTGACGTCAGACACTCAAATCAATCCATGTGTTCGTAGATTATAATAGTAGATGTTTTTGTGTCCTGTTAAATTGTTCCTTTTAAAATTGTTATACGATGATGACTGATGTACCCATATTTTGACTATTTTATTAATTGTGACTGTTTATGTAACGCATCATGTAAATGTAGCGGGATTTGATGAGACTGTTATTAAAGTGAGAGGGTTAGCGCTATAGAACCAGGTTTAATCCACCATTTTCTACATTTGAAAATGCCTGTACCAAGTCAGGAATATGACAGTTCTTGTCCATTCGTTTTTGATGCGTTTTGTTTTTTGATTTTGCCATGTGATTATGGACTTTCCAAATTGATTTTCCTCTGAGTTCAGTATTTTTGTAATTTTACTTTTTTCCATAGATTTGATTTTCAAGAGTTGTAATGGTGAAGATAAGTTCTTTGCTGTGTTATTGACAAGAGTTCACCAAATAATCAAATAAAAAGTGGGTGTCTCTAGCATTATTTTTTTGTTAAATTGAATAACAAAGTTCTTGAAAATACATCTCAAAAGTTTCTCAACTAATCTTGTATGGACATGAAATACTGACTGTCATACAGAAAACTGCCCATAATACATACATTACAAGTGAAATGTAAAGCTTGCTAAAAAAACAATCTTGATGTTCATAAAACTCACTTCGAAGGATATATTTATCTTCAGCTATCATAAAATTAATATAATTGAACACTAGCTTTTATATTTGAAAAATCTATGAGACAATGATGCGAAATTATACACTTAACTGGGGAGTGTTTCCTTAACAAAGTTTCCTTTGAACTAGAATTTAAAATGTAAATTTTGCAAAATAAGATGTCATAACAACTGTGTGTTTATTAAGGAATAATTACATAAAATAGTCCATCTCGTTCCTTGTGTTATATTGCGAGCTGATTGTAAATGAATTAAATTCTTTTCATTATTTATTTAAAATATTGTTAATTTTAAACGCATTTATGAGATCACTTCATATTCTGCTTGGTAACAAATCAAAAGTTAACTTTTAAAAATAAGTCTTACCTATAAGCGACAAGACGGTATTGGTATAGTTTAGATCAAATCCTAATTCACACACATCTTATACATATTCCAAAATCAATGCATTGACCCCTGTAATTGTTACAAGCATTGGTGGAGGGTATCTGATACAGTTTTAAAGGATGTGTATATTTAAGTGTATAACCGTGAAGGTCTAACACAATGAAGAATAATCTTAATGCGTGGTGTATTGTCATGAAGGCTTTTGAATATGATTTGACTAATCAATTCAGTTGAAAATATCTTTCATCAGTTTATAAACCTAAATAGGAAATATTTCAATCAAATTAAATAACATGTACTATCTTTAACTAACTTGGTATATATATAACACGTCGATGGTCACTTGGTTCACAGTTTTGTATTTTATCAGTTTAAACGCATCTTAAGACGGACATTTTGATTATTTAAAAAATATACAGGACCATACGTGTATCTTAAGTATCGAGATGAAATAAGTACTCGGTGAAAGTGAGAATATAAATAAGGAATAGCTTCATATTTGAAACAAAATATGTTTTGATAAGATAATTCAATTTTAACAACGTAAAAACTATACAGGCTCCGACATTGATACGATTGCTGCCTCAAGAGCTGTGTCACTTCTTACGTTTTCAATTATCTAACTACAATGTATGTTAACTTGAGCAATACTAAGAAGACATCTGGTGAACTAAACTTTATGTCGTTTATTTTATGATATTTAAAATTTGTAATTTAAAACAACATTTTGTACACACAAAATATATGATATATATGAAAAAAATCACCAAGCATTCAATCATAAAAGCACAGACTATTAATTGTAAAAAAAAAACAGATTGAGATTAAAACAGGATGGATTTACGCATTAGTATTTCCTACACCTACGATTGGTAACCTTAGTTGTACTGTTACTGTTTTTTACTTGTACATCACATCATTATCACGTTAAGACATCATCACGGCTTGGATGATGATCTCACTTGAGGTTTACAACGTTATATTACAACCCTAGGACCAAAACAGTATTCATAACTATTGGCTAACGATCCTTGTAAACCATTTGTAAATCACTATTACTTATATAGTAGGCATCTATATTGATAAAAGACTAAGGTTTCAATTCCCTCCGGAAAAGTTGGCCTTGGATTAATTTGACTATTAAATACAGTCCATTTCTATCATATAGCTCTTCGACTGTTTTGATTCTTATATATTATTGGCTTTAAACGGTTGGATGAATGGAATCCAGAAAATTGTTTTGTTTTAATTTTTGGAAACGGTAGGTCGATTCTGCTACTGGTGGACAATCAGTCCACGATATTATCATCAGCTCAGTAGTCATTACTATAATACTGATATAATTCATAACAAACCTTTCTTACATTTTCTGTTTATAGATATAGAAATTATTGAGAAAAATAAGTTTCAACTTCCTCAAGTAAAGTTGACCTGAGCTAATTTTGTAATTAAAAAGGGTCCTTTTTAGTCACATAGCTCTTCATCTTTGTAGTTTCTTGTGCACCCTTGGCTTTCAAACATTTAGCTTTGTGCGTTCCTGGTGAAGTTCTTTATTATTAATTATATAGCTTGAAGAAATAATAAGTCCGATGCGTTTCCCTACTTTATATTGAATGACCGGTTTTAATTTATTATGTATACATGTAGAAAGGCTTTGCTGTACATGTAATTGTAGGATTGTTGTAATCGTATAAAAGGATAAAAGAATTAACAAATAAGAAATGTATTTATTGTTATTTTAAATTCGGGTTGGCCTCACAAGATCATCCGTCTTTTGATCAGGTAAGTTGTATATTTAAAACTTTCCTTAATCATAAATACATGCATATAACGGGATAACTTCAACTTTATTTACCACTATCTGGTCAATCCCACTGCTGATGGAGTTTGTATTTCCCGAGAGTATCACAACTCAGAAGTCAGCATTTTTGTGTTGACATGAATCATCATTAATATGGTCATAATTATAAATAAGTTGTTCACAAAACAAATAAATACTTAGACTTGTTTATCTCAGAAATAGATTACCTGAGCTGTATTTGGCAAAAGGAATGTTTAGTCCTCGATGACTTTTTTTAATCGAGCGTCACTGGTGAGTCTTTTGTGGACGAAACGCGCCTCTGACGTAGCACAATATTCCAATCATTGTATATTGGCGAAGTTTTTTCAAGATGTAACAAGATCCAACAACATTGAATAATAAGGATTTTCATTTCAGGTTATATGCTGGTTTACATAGCAATGAAACTGCTGATATTCATCCTGTTATGTGTGTTATCAAGTGCAGACTCGCATAACTACGAACGGTTATTACAGGTTTTGACAAATTTTGGAATCCAGGAAAAGCCATCGATTGTTGGTCATGGCTTGCAGGAAAGGGGTCAATTAGACCGTAAGTATTCGGACTACAACTTCCATTGTATGATATAAACACCATATGTCATACTATATGCATTAAAGTAGCTACAAGTTCAATAAGTAACTTAACTATATTTAAAGCAGCAATACAGGGAGGGAGATACTAAACGTGCAATATATCAGCACTCAACGATAAAGACAAATACCAAAGAGAGACAACAAAAAGATATATTAACATTTATTGAAACATTACTCAGAAATCAAAGTTTGATCAATGAAATATCTCATTACATCTCGATGCTCGGCAAATATTTTCAATTTAGAAAGGATTCAGCACTAATTATAAGGTAAATGTAAAGCACTTTTCTTAAGTAATTAAAGCATAATTTAACCCCAAAAAAGTTAAATCACAAATAAACTGAACTCCGGGGAAAAAATTCAAAACGAAAAATCCCTAATCAAATGGCAAAATTTAAAGATAAAACACTTGAAACGAATGGACAACAACTATCATATTCCTGGCTTGGTACAGACATTTTCTTATGCAGAAAAAGGTGGATTTTATAGCTAGCAAAATATCTCTCTGGTATGACATTCTCATCAAATTTAAGGCAATTGCTGGTATAACGTCACATAAGTAGTTGTTCTTGTGAGTTGTGATAGTAATTTCAGTAACATACAATATACTTGTATGTAAAAACGATAAAAGCACCCTGTACACGTACGGATAGACATTTTGTGTTTCCAAAAATTTTCTCGACAAATTTAAAGTAAGGTATTGTTTACATACTTAAACAATCAATGTGAATTTACATTCTTTTCAGCAACTTACCATGCTTATATTTGTGAGAATCAGTTTTTGACTATTAGATGCCCTATTGGTTATATCATTAGAATTATTGAATCTAATTTTGGACGACAGGGTTCCACACATTGTCGAGGAAGACATGCTGACCAACTGTGTTACACAGCGTGGACAATACAGGAGCTAGGTACACACTGTTATTGGAGACAAAAATGTACTGTCTTTGCCTCAACAAAAATATTTGGAGATCCATGTACGGATGTGGACAGGTATCTGTCTCTAAGTTATCAATGTGAGAGCATCTCAGGTAAGGATTGGCTTGTATGCGTTGTTTATATGGGTGTCATACATAATATTACATACATGCTGACTTTAGGGTGGGGCATAAACATTAAAATCATAACCTTATAAGTTTTTTAATGACCGAAAGTCTGATTAATCAAATGTTTTGTTAGCTGATGACACTAAATGACGTTTTTGGATATAAGGTTAAAGATTTGTCTCTATTGCGAATAGACAACAACAAAACAGAATGAATCCATACACAAATATACTCTGCTTTTATAAATTCAACACTGTTTTAAAATGAATAGCCAGTCAGAATTTTCTTTATTGCGCTTATTTTTTCATTATTCAAGGAATGACTGCAAAATATTTTCTGTCTATGAAGAAATAACATAAAAAAATGTGGTGCACATTGAATAACGCGCGTAGCGGGTTATTTAACAGTGTGCACCACATTTTTTCTGTTATTTCGAATAGACAAAAAAATATTAAAGTCATTTCTTATAATTTAATTCTAAATTCCATTTGAAACCGTAGAAAACCAGGAAAAAACGTTGATGACGTTACGGTCACATGACTAAACTATGTCTATGGGCTCATAACAAAATAACATCAGCCAATCAGAAGACGCGTTACATCCAAAATTAAATTATATATCAATAAAAACATGTTTAGTAGATTTAATTGTAGTAGTAGTCTTGGTGAATAGCTTGTGTAAATTTAGTTTTTCTATTTTAGGTCGTTAACCTGAAAAGTAAAATGAAACGAGGATCAGGACTATACGGCAAATTTGTAGACTCATTTGTATAAACTCATAAAAGACAGCAGGCTTCTAATTAAAATTTCCCGTTTGAATGGTTTTACACTAGTATTTTTTGGGGCTCTTTATAGCCTGATATTCGGTGTGAGCCAAGGCTCCGTGTTGAAGGTCGTATTAAAACCTATATATATAATGGTTTACTTTTATACATTGTTACTTGAATGGAGAGTTGTTTCATTGACATCATACCACTTCTTCCTATATCTATATTAGTTGGAATGACACATATTGAGATGAGCAATTATTGACAGAAAGCTGGTTTTCATTTGTGTGCTTCACAGGATGATAAAAAAGAAACGGGTTTTTATTTGTGTGTAGTTATCTTTTTCAAGCAAAAATCTGCTGTGACAATAAGAAGACAGTATTGGATGTTTGTTGCTTGTTTAATGTCAACTTGCTAATATTCCATGCATATTCAGGATGATGATGAAAAAGATTAATACCGTGTTTAAACCTGTGTGTTACGGTGTTGAAGACAACATATTATGCTATAAAGAATGTAAAAAAAAACCTCGCAAAACAGAATATTGTCAATTGCATAGTTTCGACCAAGTAAAATGCGATAATTCATAGGATAGTTGAGAATATTCTCAGAAACAGGAATGGCTAAAACTTTATATCACTAAAGCCAGATTTATCTAGCAAATTTGTACGGTGTATCATTTTTTTACATAGTATTTAGAATAGACGGGTGATGAAAATAGGATGGTAACACTAGGCACAAACTATTTTGCAGTATGCATTAACAAAATTAAAAAATTTGTGAGGATTCATTTAAATCAGTTTAAAGATGCAGATCTTCATGGGTGCAAATTTTGAATACTGTTGAATGAATCTGTGTGAGCTACGTCTGACACAACTAGGTACACACACAACTTTCTTGGGGAGGGATAAATCCTACTTTGTAAAGAATCACTCTGATTAAAACCAAACATTCACTGAAACTGGCATTACCAAGATGCTTGATTTCTTAATTGACAACATAATTGTTACGTTTGGAGGACGTGTTTTTCAACAGACTGTCAGAATTATCCAATGGAAACCAATTGTGCCCCTCTTCTTGCCGACTTGTTTCTTATTATTATGAGGCTGACTTCATACAGGAAGAAAGATAAGACGCTAGCAATATCCTTTAACGTGACGTTCCGCTATATATATGATGTTCTCTCACTTAATAAAACAAAATTTGGTGACCATGTTGAACGAATCTATCCCATCGAACTGGAGATAAAGGATACTACACATATAGCTAAGACTGCAACATATGTTGATTTACATATAGAAATTGACAATGAGGGTCGGTTGAAAACAAATCTTTACGACAAAAGAGATGATTTAAGCTTCCAAATTGTGAACTTTCCATTGCTATGAAGCAACATTTCGCACCTGCATACGGAGTATATATCTCCCATTTTATACGACATTCCGGTGTTTGTATTTCCTATCATGATTTCCTTGATATAGGATTGCTACTGACAAGGAAACTATTAAACCAAGAGTTCCAAATGGTGAAGTTGAAATCTTCCCTTCGTAAATTTTATATTGGTTCTCATTTGTATGCTTCTAAGAATTTTCATCGGATTTTGTTAATTGTCTTGACGTCTCTTCTGTTATATACATGTGTTATGGTAAAGAAAATTAGTCACCGCCTTGATTTATTAGATTTGATTTGTTTCAACGTAATTTGTACGATGTATAACGATTGCAGTTTGATTCAGAATATACCGGACATAGCTATATAATATAGTTGTCTAATTGCTACCTCAGTTTGATATTTTAAAATAAGTATTGCAATTTTCGTTGTTATTAAAGGTAATATCAGTATTTAGTACAAATATAATCTTAAATCAATCCTAATTCTATCTTATATTTGAGAAACAGCTTGAGTCATTTAAATGTGACGTCATTTTTTGTGTGCTGTTTTAGAATTTCAAATGTGACGTCATCTTCTGTGCTTTCATACAATTTCAAATTGTGTTTCAGTGTGTCTTACATTTTAACGTTGTGTTTCTGTTGTGACATTTGTTTCCTCTTCTATTTGAGTGGGAATTCACATTACTATAAGACGTGTCACGGTTCTTTTCTATCCTTAAATTCATGTACAATGCATTTACTTTTAATGTTATGCTTGTTATTCTCATCGGATTTTATCTAATGTTTACTTCGTTTCTGTGTGTGTTACATTTTAATGTTGTGTCGTTGTTCTCCTCTTATATTTAGTGCATGTCCCTCAGTTTTGTTTGTTACCAAGATTTGTTATTTTCTATCGATTTATGAGTTTCGAACAGCGGTATAATACTGTTGCCTTTATTTAAAGACGCCATCACGAGTTGGTAGACTGTTATGGAATAACCGTTTCACAGATGATAATGAATATGTTCCTTATGTCGTAACTACAATACCCTTTCCCTTTTCACGAATGTGACCTACCGCACTATACTTTTTACCGAATTTGTAATAACATAAGCAACGCAATGGGTGCCACGTGTAGAGCAGGATCTGCTTACCCTTCCGGAGCACCTGATATCACCCCCACTTTTTGGTGGGATTCGTGTTGCTTGGTCTTTAGTTTTCTAAGTTGTGTTCTAAGTTGGTGATCTTCTGCTGTTGTTTTTTTATTTGTTCGGGTTGTTCTCTTTGACACATTCCCTATTTCCATTCTCAATTTTATTTGTCAGTATAATTTGACTCTCCCTCATATCTTTCTTCCCGGTTTTATATTGATGGAACATATTTGGGTGCGCAACATCTATGTACCTTTTATATCGTTCAATGACTCAAAATATACTGTTCCACGCATGTGAAACCTGTGAAAAAAATATTTTAAATCATTCCAGCAATTGGAATGGTGCGCATCTTAACTTTATGTTAAAAAATTGTGCAAAGTTTGAATAATATTCATTTGGAGCTCTTGTGACTTAACACTGACTCTGTACCTGTATAGCAATTATCAATGACACAACTAAATTCCACACATGGGAAGCTAGAGTAGAATAATCAAACAACCATGTCTAAAATAGAAATTCTACATTCACAAAACGCATGTGTACAAAGTTTGAATACTTTGATGATTAGCAAGCACCTCACTCCTTTGTTGCTGCATGTTATTGAGTTATTGCCTTAGGAACGTTCTGAATAAAAGATTGTCATGGGTTATTGCCTTAGGAATGTTCTGAATAAAAGATTGTCATGGGTTATTGCCTTAGGAACGTTCTGAATAAAAGATTGTCATGGGTTATTGTCTTAGGAATGTTCTGAATAAAAGATTGTCATGGGTTATTGCCTTAGGAACGTTCTGAATAAAAGATTGTCATGGGTAATTGCCTTAGGAACGTTCTGAATAAAAGATTGTCATGAGTTATTGCCTTAGGAACGTTCTGAATAAAAGATTGTCATGGGTTATTGCCTTAGGAACGTTCTGAATAAAAGATTGTCATGGGTTATTGCCTTAGGAACGTTCTGAATAAAAGATTGTCATGGGTAATTGCCTTAGGAACGTTCTGAATAAAAGATTGTCATGGGTTATTGCCTTAGGAACGTTCTGAATAAAAGATTGTCATGGGTAATTGCCTTAGGAACGTTCTGAATAAAAGATTGTCATGAGTTATTGTCTTAGGAATGTTCTGAATAAAAGATTGTCATGGGTTATTGCCTAGAAATTGGAACAGCCAATAGCAAATGGGGTATGTTGGATAGAGACAGAAACATGCAACAGACCACCTATGGAGCCTTTGATTTCGTCATGAGACTTAATTACAATGTTCTTAGAACCAGATTATGACATTCCAATTGCCGTAAATGGCAAAAAAAGTTGCTTCTGGCTACTGTTTCTCTAAATTGACATATTTAATCGTATTAAGATTTCACAACACATCTCTTTCCAGAAACCTTCAAACCCTTTTGGGAATTCAAACTGGTAGAGGATTATAAGTAAAGGTTAATAAAAGCATTTCACTGCAGAAAAGTTGTCTTTTAGAAAGAATAGATAGCTTGTTTACTCCCAAAACTAGCTTGTAGATTCTGGCTGAATTTTAGAATAATTTTGTTTGCTTGTTAGTTTGAAAAACTTTCAGGAAATTTGGCTTTATAGTGGCAGCTTTTTTTGTTGGCTTAGAAAGCCAGAGTGTGTTATATCTTCATATAACACAAACAGGGTCAGATAAATTGGCAACACAAATTATATATAAATAATATTTAATTTTATAGTTTGATATAATTATCTTTAAATGAACAAATATAAATATACAAATATGTTCTGTACACTGTACAAAATAAAGGAATGTACAAAAATTGATTAAACAATACAAAATGATTTATATTCAAATACCAACTTGATGAAGATATGTTTATTTTTTTTAACAGTACAACATTATAAGCGTGACTTATTGCCAATAATAAAGATAAAATAACCTCAGATTTGGAACTATTGATCTTCTAACATATTTGTGCACACAATTTACGACATACAATCTTTAATGTAGTTTCTGAGTATCAAAAATACTTAAAAAAAACAAACAATAGAAGGGATATGGTGTATTTATTTATGACACAAAATCCCTCCTTTCACTTGATATATATCGATATTACCCATTGCATATAAATAACACTTCTATCGCTGTGCTTCTCATCAGGGTCACAGTGAGGCTTTCAACATTTTAAATGATAATAAATTCATTTACATTTTTACATGTCCTGCATTCAACTTATACAATATTGTTAACAATCATATTTCTGGTCTGACAGATTATGAATTCAATTCATAATTGTTTTTAATCTATATTTTTCAAGTAAGTGATCTTTTAAAAAAAAATAGTACTTAAACTAGATTTTAGCAGATAACTTCAAAATATATTACAATTGCTGTGACACTATTAACTGACACAATCAAAAATTATTGTTCAACATAACAGTATAAAAACTTGCATATCTATGGACAAAATAATAATAACAAAAATAACAATTAATAAACTTGAAACATACAAATATATAATAATATTTAGATATATAAATTTGCTAATATAAACAATTTATTCAATAAAATATATTTTAGAAACGTTAGTTGTTCAATCACTAACCTTACATCACACAACTTCTACTAGATCTGACATAATATCATTGATAAAGCAACTTGTCTAGCTTGACATATAGCTATAGTTTGCCTCTTTCTTAAGTTGTCCTTCCATAAAGCGAAATATGAAAAACTTCCTATGATTTTTCAGATAATTTAACCAGACTTTAAATGAGAATAAAAATGTCCTTAAAAGGTCAAAGGAAACCAACTGTATTGAGACTAATTATTGTATGCCTAATTTCATCCACAGAATACTTCACTGCATAAAAAAACTTGTACAATACCTATTTTTCTTCTTAAAAATTATTAACAGAAAGCAAAGACTTGGACAGAAATTGTGGCACACAACCATATTCATATTATAAAAAAATAAAACAATTTTTAAAAAAAAATTGACTATCACAGATTATTTCATTTAAGCAGCATAATTGTTCATTGTATAAAAAATATCACAAAGCTATTCATCTGTTAATATCATTTGTTGTAAAATTATTGTTCCAGAGGTTAAAGCTAAATTGAAGTAACCTATGTTCACAATACTGAAAAGGACGTATAAAATATTTCTTTGATTCTCACATTTAATGGTGCCTACATCTAAGTAAAGTCAGCAATAAACAAAAATCTTTGTTTTTGATATATAAATATAAAAGATAAACGTTTGTTACAAAAATTTTCTTAAAATCCTGAAAACTAGATAGAAACATAATAATTTTCTTTTTATTATTTCTTATTTTTTAATTGCAAAATCAGAAAACTAAGATATCATCTATACTTCATTTTTCTACAAAATACGAAAATTGACTAATGAAATAAATTGAATCCATCAAAGTTCTGAGAACTAGTATTGCCTAGTGCATATAATACTACAAAAAGTTCACATTTAATGCAAAACTATGAGTAGCAAAAACTCAATTTGAAAATAGCTACTAAGACATTTATAAACAGTGAAAATTTTAACAAGCAACATTTTACAAACTACCTCTAAAAAGTCTGATTAATAAATAACATGCCCTAATTTATAAAGAGAATAAAATATTCAAATATTTAGCAATGAATATAATAACACATCTTTTAAATGCGTTTTGACTACAGTTTACCATCTTTATTGAGTTTAAACCTTGAACACATTCGCTTTGCTGTATCAATAATCATAAAATGAGTTTGAAAATAGTTTTTGCTTTATCATTCTGTATCTACCATTTAATTATTTTAATGGTTGAGGTAGCGTTTTTTTAAACCAAACCAAGTCAATCTTGTAAATGAATTTTGTTGATAAGTAAACATGGTAAAGGCTAGTTCAATAAATAAAATGAAAATATTTGAATAATAATGATATGTGATAGCAAGTATTATGCAAAATTTCAATTATCATTATTTAACACATATTTATGATAACGAACTGATACATTTGAATACTGTTAATCGTGTTATGTTTCGGACATTCAGTTTATTCATTTAGTAAAATATGTTAACAGCTAAGTATTAAAAGTAAAGTTCATTATAAGTACTACATCTTTTAATACTGGCCTCTAAGATTTTTTTGGAAGGTTTTCTAAATGTATAAGTTTTCTTGTCGTTGGTATTTTTCTATATCCGTAAGTTCAGCTTCCTTGACAATCGAATCTTCAGGGTCAGGAACAATTATTTGTCCTGGAATTCCAGACCATGTTTTTCTCCTGGCAGCTGAAAAATAAGGTAACATTAATCACTACATGTACAAGAAGAAGTCAGAATGTCTTTTGATTAAATTAAAGGCAAAACCATTTAATAAGTAAACTGTCTATGGTTAAAGATGACATTGGCTAAAACACTTGATAGAAACATTTATTTCTTGTACCCCTATTTGATATGTGGTCCTCTTTCAATTAAACTCTTAATAGGAATGATCTCAAACATTATAACTCTACCCATTGGCAGTGGGGTGGTCTTATGACACCTTTCAATTGAGAAATCACTCTTTTTGAAAGATAACTATTTATCTGAAAATAAACAACAGGATTGTTTCTCTAAACAGTCGTGACATTATTTGTGAAATTGCTGTATCCCTTCCTAAATAATGTTTAATAATCAATTTAGAACAACCATCTCAGACTAACATAAACCGGTAAGTATTTTTTATTAAATACAATATTTCCAAAGCAGTATATACTGCAATGTTATTAAGTCTCTAAAAATCTACACTATATGGTGCTGGCCTTCCCACACTAGGTGTCAGCAGTGTTCTCATTCCATAAATCATGTGAATGTTTAAATATAATTATCCCTTCAGCAGCATTCAATTCAATTCAAGAACTTATAAGACCATTTCCATGCATAGAATTTGAAATTAAATAATTGTGTTATCACACTATACAATGTAAATGTGTTAATCTTTAAGATAATTTTAAACGTAAATAGTTTTTTGGTTTTTTAATTTTAATTTATTTATTCTTCTTCAAATTAAATACATAGAAAGTGATCTTTAAAACCAAATAACAGGACAAAATCAAAAACTTTGTTAAAATTATGAGTTTTATTCTCTTAATCAAATATTGTATATTGTTAAAAAATTAGTAAAAATGTTTATGTTTCCATGCTGAATAACAAAACACATATATAAAAATATTTCTACAAAATAAATAATATACAGCAAGTCCACAGTAAGTCACTTTAAAAAATTTGGTTTAAATTTTGAATCCCATGAGAAAATTGATTAATCAAATGCACGAGTCAATACAAAAAACAGCATAATCTTTACTTCAATACTTTTAAAGTTTTTAAAAATGCACTAATAAATCTTTCCCCTTCTTTCAAAGGTCATTTGTTGTACTTATTCTGGACTTGTGTCATATAATGTTATAAGAATATAACCAGTTTGAACAAGTTTTGATTGTCCTGTTATTAAAAAAGAAGTTTTTATTAACTTGAACAAAGTTATTTCAACAAATCCTGACAGTATAGAAACTTTGTTAGTACCAAATTCATAATGCATTTACCATTATATCATTTATATTTATAAACCATTTGCAAACAAACAAAATAAAATCAATTTTTCTACATCAAACCTGCAAAAAGTTCTGTAGGCTATCAAACATCTGAAAAAAGCTTAATTTGCAAAACCGCCTTGATCTACTCATTATTCTGTAATAAAGTTCTGTCTTTGTAAATATTCTAGCTCTAGCTAACTACTAAAAAACTTTCCATGGTCACCATAAAATTGTTTGCATCAAGTTCATACATATATAATATCTACATTCATTCCAATTCAATAATAAATGACAAGCATACAAGAAGAGAAGCACCTGAAAAAGTGCAGACTCAGCATTAATACACCTACCTTAACGAGGCCACTCTATATAATTAAAGCACAAATACACATCACAAAATATTATGTATTAAAGTTTAAAGATTAGCTCTGAATAAATGCATTCAACAGACCTTGTAGGGTAAAAAACACAACACCCTACAAGTGTCTGGTTACACAATTTCAGGACCTACCTTTATAAGGCCCCTATCAGTCGTCTATAAAAACCCAATTATTTTCAAATCATCTTAGTTTTAAGAAGTTTCTAGTTTGAAAGTATTCCTTTAATTTCTAAAATGTTTCAATTTTTCATCAAACTAAATACACTCAACATGACCAATATCCATTCTGACATGCATAGTCAAAAATACTTAAAAATTATTTCTTTGGAAAAATAAATTTAATTTGATAACATGCTTGAGAACAACTATACTTATATACTACATTAACATAGTCAACTGAAAGCACAATGCACATGAAACAGACAGAAAAGTACAACATATAATTACTGAATATATATTTTTGTCTAATTCTACAAACAAGAAGACATTCAAGAGAGACAACTCTTGGTATAAGACATTCAAGAGAGATAACTCTTGGTATAGTGTTAATGACATACCTGCAGCCTCTCTTGATTTTTTAGTGACTTGTCTTGCTAATTCTTGGTTCATGGTCAACAACTGAGCTCTTCTGACTTTCTCTTGGGCTACATTACTAACATCAGGCTGAGATAATGAATGAATACTGAAATAAGACATTAAAAGGCTATGTAAAATAAGCCTCATTTGTAAAAAAAACATGATGTTCAATGAATGTCAATGCCATGGCAACACATCTTTAGCTATATTGAAAGAACACAAAACGTAAAGAAAACTTGTCTCCATAAGTTTTGAGCAATTTAAAAAATTTGATTGAAGCTAAACATGTGAGAAAAGATTATAATTATGTCAGTCCTGATTAAAAACCTGTGATTTAGATTTCTCACAATCCTTGTCCAAAGTCAGAAGTTGTACCTTTTGCAACAGTTGTTCATTCTGTGATTTTGATACTAGTTCTATAAGGACTTCTAAGACTGTTTAGTGTCAAAAATAAATTTCTATTGTAGTAATCTCATTATAAAGTCATAAATTATTCATCATGTATGAGATTGAGGCTCATGTTTATTCATCCTCTGCTATTTCATTTATATCATAATTAGCTATTTATGAATCCTATGAAATATGATCAACTTTATTTTATATGATATAACTTTAATATCAACAATAAGATGACACTATGAGCTAAATCTGTGAAGTTATTTAAATCACAATTGTTTAAAAAAGTAAATAATCTATTTTCATATCGTCTGATTTTTATTTATTTACCTTTGTTGTGTAAGAATCTTTTTCAACCTATCAGATTTTTCTTGTCGTCTATATTTCTCTTCTTCTGTAAATGATTCTTCATCAGATTCAGGCATATATCTTTCAGGTATCAAAACTTTGTTGGGGAAAGCTAACTGTAATGATTGAAAATTTACTTATTTAATAATGATGTTAAACATATTATAGAAAGTATATTCCTCTACTTGTGAATAGAAAATAAACTTTCAGCCAATTTTTGTACATGCCATATGTATAAATGAACAATAGATGTAAGTTTTCAGCAAAATACTGATCTCAGATTGGTTTAGATGCATATTTGTCAAAATCATAAAATCAAATTTGCTGAAATTTGTTCTTCTTCCTAATAAACAGAAACTAATTCTGCTGAAATAAATGAATCTAAAATTCACAATATTACTGGTGTTTGTCAAAGAAAGGATATCCAAAATGTTTTAAAACATTAACACAAAAAATTCTCTTCATGTGTTTTCATTGTACTAGCAAAATCTATTTAGTGTTGTGTTTATCTTTGCAAAAAAATACTAAGTAAAATGCAGTTTTACTTTTGTACTAGAGTCTTTGATCATGTGGTGTATTATTATACAGAAAACTGAAATCTATTTATAGTAACTTACAACTTCTCGTTCGAAAGACGTATCATCCATCTGGTCTACTTTTGTGGTAGAACTCTTCACTATATCAGGGACCATATCTAACTGTTAAAATATTAAAAAGATGTTAATTAATTTATTATTCCATAAATACTTCAGGTCTGTGATGCTCAGACTTTATTTTTCAGACAAAACTTATTTCTAAAAGTCTAATCTAATTTCCCATCTAATTTGAAAAAAAATAGTCTTTATGTCATCAACAATTTAGTTCCTATGGAAAAGATTCATTCAAAGGGTGGTAAGTTAAAAAGAAGGTTAACCTTATGGTAAATACCAAATGTGCTATGAACTGATAGATATAAGAAGATGTGGTATGAGTGCCCGCCAAATGAGACAAATCTCCATCCAAGTCGCAATTTATAAAAGTAAACCATTATAGGTCAAGGTACGGTCTTCAACACAGAACATTGGGTATATTTCTTGATCAAACTTTACTGCTCAAAAGCAATTCAATAGGGAAAATTAAGGAGGTATAAACAGGAAATTTTATTTTCCAATATTGCACACTCACTGCTGATGTCTCTATTTTAGAGGAAAAAAAAGAATTTTCAAAATTTTACAGGCTTGTAAATTTTTGTCTCCTCCTAGAATTTGGAAATGAAAGACAACTTCTCCATAAAAATATCTCCAATTTTTTTTATGAATAAACTGACCTGTAACTTCCAAGCTTCCTTTTTTTTAAGGAACATTATTATTTAAAAAACACAATAGAGACTTAATTTGAAAATAATGTCTTGGATATATGTATTTGTTATACAGCATATAAAGTGTGTATATGTATCATTATTAAATCTTATAATATAAAAGTTATCTGTTGTACTATAAATATAAGATTTTTCAGTAATTTTAAATTTCCTAATTGAAATGATATGTGTTCCTAACTCATAAAACGGGTAATTCTGCATGCAAGAAATACACAGATGCTTCCAAATACATTCTTTTTTGGGTGAAAAATGTTTTGACAACATTTGCATACAGATTTAGTGTTAAAGTTGTTGATACGACAATGACAAACCATTTGTATGTAGATTATTGGTTTATTCTGAGTATACACAGAGAACTTACATGTTATGTTTTGTCTACAAACAAAAATAAACAAAAATATGACTGGAAACACTCTAAGGATGGAAACTACACCACATTTAAATATAGCATTGAAAGTTCATTACCAGATTATACTTTTTCAAAACATATTGAGAAGTTGTTGGTTACTCTTTGTCCAGTGGCAATATTATTTCATGTATACTATAAATCAAATATAATAGTTGTGCAATGGGGGTTCATCAGAATCATTGACAAAATATTTGAAATGCCACAGGTGAAAAAAAAAGTATAATGAATAAGGGCAGAAATTTGCCTTTTTTATGATATGAAACCCTCATATATGTTGTTCGACCAGGGGGTGGGATCCTCCTTATTTGAGTCATTGGATTAAGCATCCAAATTTAAATCTGAGGGATACTGTTCTACTGAAAGAATAAACAACATTTTGATGTCTGTCAATTATTGATTGAGATATTTCCTGTGAGTCTAAACTTCTCACAACTCAATACATTGCAATAAAACCTGTCAATAAATAACTGACAATAGAAAATGATTCAGTTTAGCTACAAGAAGAAGAGTACAATTGTAATTTGCTGACTTCTACTCATTTAATGGACTTCCAGTGGTATTTTTAAACAGTGTGTAAATATGACGACTGCCAGTGTTTTAAGTAAGACATTTTAAAGTATTTAATAATGTAAAGGAAAGAGCAAAAACAACATCTTCAAACCATATACAACAGATCAAATGTTTATAGATACATGTTTCATGTTATTTGCTAATCTAACACAAACTTCACACATACTTACACATAGCCATTTACATAGAAATGTATATACATCTTAAATTAAAATAAGTAGTCAGATTTTAAAATATCTAGAAGAACCACATTTGTTCTACAAGCATTCTGGAACCTTTTCTTACATTTTTTGTTTGTTTTTTAGATTGAAAATAATTTAAAAAGTTGCCAATCAAAAATAAAACAAATTTTATTTTATTCTTAATTTTTGTGAAATCGGAGTTTATATATCGCTTTTTTTTTCTTTGTACACCTATCTGAAATGATCTTGTATCATAACACAAACATCAAGATAAATTTGACTTTCAATTCTTCCACCGAAAGCTACAATCATGATTTCAGGTAAGATTTTCCTGTACTTACATTATTATTGGTCATGAGGTCTCCCGCTACCGAATGTAACGATGCTGGCTGCAAGAGTGATGTTTCCATCTTCACCGGCTCACTACTAGATATTGTCATATACCTTCCTTTAGGAGTCCGTTTCACATTGAATAAATTAGTCTTTACCGGAGACCATCCTTTTACAATAGGCTGCGACCTTGAAGGACTCAGGGGTGATGTGGCAGTTTGAGAATCGTCACTTGGTTGCACTATGACCCTTGTAGCCTTGACAACACCACTGTCATTGAATGATAATCCACTAGAAAAATTAAATGATTTTGATGGCAGTATTTCTGCTGATTCAGCAGTCGGTGAAGGGTATGTTCTAACGAATGGTCTAGGAGCTATGAGATGTAAATTTGAATGTCTACGGGAACCTGTGGTCGATGAGTTATTGCTACTACTTCCACCAAGGTTAACAGAAGACCATGCCTTCGGGGCATTGTTGGCTGGTGGAAGATTTTCATATATAGGTTGATACTCCTGAAAAAACAATATTATATGATATGAAGAGTTACCGCAATTTAAATATTAATAAAGTGCTGCGGTTTAGCGCATGATACGCCCATTGCTCTTTTAACTTGTCTTTTATGCTTTAAATGAATTTATATGATCAACTAGAAATAGTGTGAGCCCTGTCAAATCCCCCCCCCCCCCCCCCCCAAATAATAAATAAGAATGCACAAAAAAATTGGCACTATTAAGGTCAATAGATATAAACAATTTATCAAAGTTGCATAAAATTTTGTGAAAGTGTTAGTTATTGTCCCAAAATAAGAAAATCACCCCTTTTTTAAGCATAAAAATTCATAACATGGAAATGTAAAATCTGAAATTTATAAAAATTGAAAGGGAGCTTACATCAATAGATATAAACAATTCACCAAAGTTTCATGGACATTGGTGAAAGCCTTTTTGAGTTATTGTCCGAAGTGTTAAAAATCCCCCTTTTTTTATGAATAAAGCCCCATAAATCCAAAACTTAAAATCTGAAATTTATAAAAATTGAAAGGGAGCTTACATCAATAGATATAAACAATTCACCAATGTTTCATGGACATTGGTGAAAGCTTTTTTGAGTTATTGTCGGAAGTGTTGAAAATCCCCCTTTTTTATGAATAAAGCCCCATAAATCCAAAACTTAAAATCTGAAATTAAAAAAAAACGAAAGGGAGCTTTCCTTAATAGATATAAAAAAATTCACTTAAGTTTCATGGAAATTAGTGAAAGTGTTTTTGAGTTATTGTCAGAAGTGTTGACGACGGACGGACAACGGTATACCATAATACGTCCCGTCTAAAAGACGGGTGTATAAAAACCATGAATGTAAAAAGAAACTTTTACATGGAAATTATTAAGTTTCCTATTGACCTCAACCTTGTAACAACAGATCACACTTATATTATATAACTAAGCAATTAAAAGAAAAAGACTGTAAATTCAACCATTGATAAACATTTCTATATCATTATTAAGATACATTAGATACTTATATACTAATAGTATGTGAGAAGGCCGTTAAAAAGTTTTCAATTTAAGAAATTATACTGTTAGCTACCTGTTTTGGACTCACTGTAGAACTGGCCCAACTAGGATCTGAAAAGAAATCAATCATGGTTATTTCTAAGCAGTAAATGACAGACTTTAATAAATTCCTTTAAGATAAACTTTTAAAATCTTTAACTAAAAATAATGAGCTAACTGATGAAAATAATGCCTTTGGTAGTGCAGTTACCTAGCAATACATTTGGTACAAAAACAAATATTTACATAAAAAAATAACTAGTTAATTAAAACCAAAGTCATGTTAAATCTATATTTAAGGTTTTCAATTACTATGGATTCATTATATTATTCCATGTATTCATGGGGAAACCAATTTTTGTGAATTTCGTGAGTAATGTGAACCACCAATTTGAAGTACAAAATAAGCTTGTACACAGATTTGGGTATTGATACTTATTATTGCTACCTATTCTCAAAGAATACAACATGCAACCTGTGCCTCTAAGCAGTGTGCATTCATACATAACGTCAGCATGATTTTGATTCAGACCATGAATACAATAAATGATTGGTACAAAACACAGATGGGAAGCACACAGAATGCTGTATTCAATAGCATGCATGGCCATGCAGTTTTTACTTGATGATGATCATTTATGTTTAGAGGTATGTTTAATGCATATTAAGGATAAGAACCTGAAAATCTGTGTAAATATTAACCCAAATTGAGCTAGACTTATGTGCTGCACTTGATTTCAGTGTGCTAGTTCATAAGGTCAAAGACTAGCTGGACACATTATTCTGATGTTGAGATAGCCCAACAATCTTTACCCTTACTCATTAAAAGTCTTTGGATTGTCCTATGCCTCAGCAGGGCTTGAACCAATGCCCTCACACTAGGGTATTTCACTGCTGCAGTACTTTTCACATGATAAATTCAATAACATTTACTTTGATTTGATTCAAAAACAATTTTGCTATGTCCTGACTTAAAAAAACTTATGGTGTTTTCTGCATTGCCAAAAGGTATATGATAAATGTTAACCTAAATTCATATGGAAAATTCTACTACTGGCAAAAAATCAAAGTTATTAAATCTGTAATGCAGAGTTAAACAAGTCAACTTGTTAGTCTATGATTTGTTAACTTAAGGTAACCAATTGCTATTAGTTATGGATAACCTGATTTGAGTGCTGCTATCTTAGTTATAGAAAGTTTCTATGATTTGTCAGATACATGTATTAATGATTACAAAGGACAAGTTCTGTATGTGTGTGTTTAACAGTATACATGGTAATTTGATATGTCATGCATAAAACACCTTAAATTCTATAAATATGTTAACTTAAACAAGACAATATTACACATATAATTACACAAAACATTGTTACACATAACTAATATGATTTATAGTCTTCATGACTTCTATATATAACTGTGACATGCAATTAGACAACTGAACATACATGCGCCAACTAAAAACCCTCCACATTGTGCATATTAAGTATGTAATATATCATAAACATAAAAAATATTAAACATAAAAAACAATGCATGATGATGGTTTATTAATCAGGAAATATTAAGGATTTGTTTTTAACCTGATAGATTGTGTATTGACCTTAATATGGTACAACCTAACTAAATTTCTCCGTCAAAATTTCACAATTTGTGTACACATAATATATAACTTGGTGATGGAACACACTCAATTTTAAGCAAGACATGCTGAGCACTCTTTAGAGCAATTTTCCTAATGCATGTAGGTTAAAGTTTTGGTTAGCTTGCTTGCTTTGTTTGCAAAATGTTTGCTCAAGCATTCCAATAACATCATAAAAGTTGAATATCCATATATTTATTGATGGCAGATGTCAATCTTAATTACAATGCTTGAACAAACACTTATACAAAAACAACAAGACATTCAACCAAACCTTTAAACTACATGCATTAGGAAAATAGCTGTAACAACAATGTCAAACACACACAACAGTCATATACCTTCAGAATCCAATTCATCGATTTCTTTTCTGATTTTTTCCCTTTCTCGTCTTTGTTCACTTTGACGTTTGACATCTCGTACTGTCAATGTTTTTGGTCTTTCTTTAGGGATAATACCTATTTTCAAAGCAAAATAAAATGTCAATTGGACAGGGCCTTTCCGTACACCTCAAGCAAACAAACCTGTGTTGAAGAGGACTACAGGAACCTATGTGTCTAAACAAAATTGGTTTAAAATATTGGTCTCTGTGAAAGAAGATGTTTGAAGAATGATTTAGGGGTGTTATGATTTGATGTCCTCTCAAAGCAGGCTATCACAGACTAAACATCTAACAGATCTAAGCTACTATAGCGAACAGGAGTAACATGACAAACCAATACCATACCTCAATCATTTCAATTGTTGGCTGAAATAATTTCGTTCTTTAAAATTTTCCACATTAAATCTTATTAACCATAATGAAACATAATATAATTTTATTTTTTAGTTTTGGTCCTTATTTTCTGATTATTTAAGCATGTTCTATAAAAACTTCAAAGAAACAAATGCAACATTATCCGTATTTATTTTTAAAGGTTTTATGATCATTATTGTATACTGTAAATTCAGAATGGTTGCCTGCATTTATTATTACTACTTTATGAGGAAGGCGAAAGGGTGATAATAATTTTTAAAAAAAATAGTGCAAATCAATTAAATAGAAAAAGGAAACCAGGAATGTGTCATACAGACAACAACCAAATCAAAGAGCAGGTAAGTGCAAATTAATACTTTCAAAATAGTTGCAACTTTCGCAATAATGAAAATATCACAAAACTTTCTAAATGTATCTGAACAAGAAAATATTGCATTCATTTCACATAATTTCTTCTTCTTGGGTATGGCTTATACAATATATACAATAATAGATCTAAGGGGTCCAATTTGTAAGGATAAATATTAACTGGAATCATACAGCATGTTAAGTCGTTTCTTATAATTATTGGGAATAAATGTGATGAATATCTCCTGAAACCTAAGCAAACTCCCTTGGTTTCATATAAAACTGAAAAGTAATATATTTATCTATACTGAATACAATCTATCAGATATTTGCAAATTATCACATTTAAGCTTTGTTAAAAATGGTATGTCCCACTACCACAACATATGAGTGAAATGAAATGAATTGTATGGTAGCTATTCCATTTTTAATTTAGAGATAATTACAAGACAACAATATATATTATTGTATAGCAATATAATATTTCATATATTATTAATAATTTTATATTAAACTTTTTATTATCTTTTACAGACATTTGTATAAAAATCAATTACAATTTCAAGTAAAATGTTGTCTTTTATCTCTAAAAGTGAAAATGGAACAGCTATCATTTAAATAAAATTATATATTCTATGACTATTATTACATTTGCTTATACACAATATTTGCAATTCAATATTGTTTCATTACAAAGTTTATTTACAAAAGTCATAAAATACATTTTGACCTTCATCAATCTGACAGTATTTGCATGAATTCTTCTTTTTAAAATCAATCTTATTAAGATCTTATTTATTTTTTAATATTTTTAAGTTTGAAAGTTATAAAGAAACAAACTTCAATTTCAGCTGTTATTCAATATTTTATGACCATATTTGTTCCAATCTTATCAAACAATTTAACTCAGACACGATTTTCGCATCTTTTCGAAAGTGAGTGAATTTTTGATCATATAGCGAAAATTAAAAAGAGCTGTCAGTTTTGATGGTCAACTAGGTGGTATTAGAGTAATTCAACTTGGCACAAGTTAATCATGAATTTTAAAATACCAAATTTAAATCACTTAAAAAAAACACCATTAGATAACCCATGCCAACAATTACTTGTTAAAATTAGAAATTACCATAAAATCGTTTAGTATTTTCATCAGCATCACTGATATCCCATGGGCCTTCTTCCTGGTTAAATCCCATTGACTCCAATGGTGCAGATACCTGTTGAAATAAAGAAATGTTCATTTAATTTAACAATTCTTTAACAAAAAATGTACTGTACTTAATAATTTACCTTCAATTAACATAAAAGAAACAAGAAACACAATATGAATTAAAACGCACTGATTTACTGAATAAGAGAGCTTAATAATGCCAAATAATATACAATTTTAGAGTTTCAAAAAATGCATGCAACTATAAAATGTTAAATTAACAAATCGTGCAATATCCTCATGGGTAGTACGGTCACTAAAAACCACCCTCATCAACTATAACATTCAAACAAGTATCAATCAAGCTATATTCATATGATAGAAACATATCTTATCATTCTAAGTAATGAAATATGTCTCATTTGACATTCTCAATCCCAATTTGATCGAAAAAATGAAATTTAACATATAACTAATAATTTTACCTGTGACTCAATAAAATCAACGGCCTTTGGAGAAATAGCTGTTTCAACATTTATATTCATATCATCAGGAACTGAGGTCAGTGACCTTTGAGACAGAATGGCCTTGACCTGTGACAAGTCTTTAGATTCTGTAGTGTCAAGGTCAGTTTCCATGTAAGTACCAGATTTCTCCCTCTTTCTTGGCTTGTCCAGCTCACCATTGACCAGATTAAGAGCACCACCAGATGACGATCGTTTCAGAGTATTTATAGCCTCAGATAACCTTTGACCTTCTTCTGATAAACCAGCCATAATGTTCTTCACTTTTGCCAAATCTTTCTCCATTGTCATCTTTTTTCTCATATTTTCATTAACCTTTAGAAAAGAAAAGAAATAAATTCGAAGTGATTCAATTTCTTTAAAACAACTATTTAAAATTGTTAGTTGAAAACTATCATTATTCATCTTTATCTTCAATAATTAGTTTTGTGTTATAGTAATAATGATGTATTATTATATTGTAAACCAAAAGAAGGATAAATAACGATTTTTGGTAATTATTTCATAAAATTTAATAGGATGCGCCTATGTGACCCAGAGAAAATTATGTTGAGTTAGACAGAAAACAGTGCTAATGACATTCTAATGAAAAATCCTGGGTCACATTGGTGCAGGCACTTAAAAACTAAAAAATATTGTACAAAACACCTGAAAAGTGAATAATAATTACAGTATTTGAATAATAACAGAAAGTTTACCCCTTCACCTCACCCAGTTGCTAATATTAGTGGTTTTGAAGTTCATCCCAACAAACTTCAAGCATTTAGGAATATTTTAACATAATAAGTAGCTTTCAAAAACATAATTTGAAAAATGTGAAAATAGGGGGGCTTAAACAGGCCTTGTCGTACCTTGTCCTTCATTCAGGTTAAAAAGAGCTAAAATCGATAATAAAGGATCCACAAAAAGAAGTTGGTTGAAAGTTTTCCACTTTTTTCATCGATGAGAAATATTATCAGCTGGTTCAACTCAACATTGAATTTCATAAGACTTACTAGAGAAGGAGCACTCTTACTCCTTGCCAATTCTCCATGAACTTTTGACCTCAGTAATGCTACTTCATGTTCCACCTTGTTATTTTCAGCTGTTGTTTCTTCTAATTCCTAAAATATATATCATCAAATATTTTTGATTGAAAGAAAATGTTCTACTTTTCAAATAATCTCCTTTACTTTTTATATTGTATAATTATATTCCCAGTCATTTGAAATATATAACACACTGCAATGTTTTGTCTTGAATTTGTTTAATAGATATAAGAAGATGTGGTATGAGTGCCAATGAGACAACTCTCCATTCGAGTCACAATTTATATAAGTAAACCATTATAGGTGGAGGTATGGACTTCAACACTAAGCCTTGGCTTACACCGAAAAAACAGCAAGCACAAATATTTATATTTTTCAAAGTTAGGATGTTTTGATTTATGAGATCAATTAAAAAAGATAACAAAGATTTTATTTTTTTTCCTTCTCTCTCAATTTGAATATGATTTAATTTCTTACCTTAGAAGCCTGAGCTAAATGATATAAAACTCTAGATAATTCTTTCTCTACAGTTCTTTGTTGCTTGATAAGATGATGTAATTCATGAGAACTATCTTGGACCATATCCTGTTGTCTTAACAAGCCTTGTAATGCCTTCTCTAGTAAATCCTGAAACACACAAGTTCTTCTTTACATATAGATTCATATACAAGATAAAATGCATTTAGTAATATATTTTTTCTTACTTCTAAAAACACAAACAATAACATTTGCAAGATACCTTTACTCTTTAAAACTGTTTCTTTTATAAACCATATTTCATATGACTGACTGTTGAACAAATGCTGTAAAACTATATATCTTTAACTGGTTTTTTTTTTTACTTCTGAACATTTTCATGAGCGTTACATATTGTTTTCTTAAATTTGGTAAAATACATAATTTCTTAAAATGATTTTGTTCTGTTCATTTTTAGATTCAAAATATTTTTATAACTGTATTTAAGTTAATGTCAGTTCATATGAATATCAAGTAAGTGCAACAAGGTCAAATCTATATTTTCTCATGAATTTGATAAAAAAAAAAACTGTTGCATTTACCGTGCACCATTTATCATATAGCATGCTTCCTAGTTATCATTCAATGTTCTACTGTAATATAGGATCTTATAACACTGATATGAATGGTATTTGTTTCAGAAGACAATAGTCATACTAACCTTATCCTCTTGAAATGCTGTAACTTTATATGATTGTTCCTGGAGAAGTCTGTCAAGTTCATACAATCTTTCTAGTTTATCCTGAAATCAAAATGTAAGGTAGATTTAAATTAGTAAAACTAAAATCAAGTGTTTCATTTTATTAGCAATTTCAGAATTTGACCAGGTTAAATGTGCTTACGGTAGAATTTGATGAATATATGAGTCGATTCCCTTTTACATATCAAAAACATCTCGTTGCTTGTTTAATACATTGCCTGTGAAGAGATACACTCCTTCTCCCAAATTTTAATAATTGCATATTAAAAATTTTGACATTTGAAAAAAGTTGCTTTTACCACATATTTGTGAAGAAATGGTTGTAACTTAGTTTTAACCTTATCAGTATTTTGACTTTTTGGCAATTTGACATTGACGAATTAACTACAGCAAATACAATTTGGAACCCCAATCTATACAACTACAACAGCCATACCTCCAAATCAACCTGGTCCCTTTTCAAATGGTCCACTTCTTCTTTCATATTATGTACAATAGTATCTTCTTGATGTTTTCTTGAAAACTCAATCATTTTCTTTGGAGGGGACACTTGTTCAGGGGATAATAAATGCTGTAAAGGAAAAATCAAGTTTATCAATGTTTAGAAAAACTATACATAACATAGCTAAGAATGAAATACTTCTGATAATCAAGTATGTAAGTAAATATGATGATGATGATAAATTGGGTGTTTTAAAACATCAAGCGGTAATATTGACACACTTAGACAGATTTTTTTAATGTGCTAACTATAACAGTAACAGTCCCCAGGAAAACTTGTTACCCTTCCAGATAGCAAATACAAGTTTTCAAGTCTTTGGTTTGACACAGACAAGGATCAAACCTTTCAAGTTCAGCACTCAAGGGGGGCATGCAATAATAAAACTATCAAAGTAATTAGATTTTATTTAAATATGAAAACTAAAGTTAGAGAAAAGACAACAATTTGGGAAGTACAAGGGAAAAAACTTAGTGTCCATGAAATTCTTTTACTTTCTGTGCCCTTGTTTTGCTGTTTTATTGACATATACACCACATCACTTTTAGTCATAAAAATATTCCATAAACCTACCTTTCTATATTGTGAGGCTAACATTAAATTGTCTCCTCCATAAAGACTACCCATGTTAACCATATTATGTACAAGGTTAACGATTGGTCGGTACACCTCTAACTTTTTATCACACTCCTCCCCTTGATATTTCATTTCCACATATTCATTATGTTGTCCCTCCAATCTGGGATCTATTGGCTGGTGGGAATCTTGTTGCCTATGAAAAAATATATATATAAGTACTAATTAATAACAAAATTTATCTCATAAGAGAAATATTTTTGTCTAACTTAAAATGTTTTTCAGCATAGAAAATCATCCTGAGTACTAAAGTGCATACAACAAACATTAGAATTTGCATGAATGATTAATGCATTGTTGAAAATGAGACAACAGCAATGATTATTTCTATACCTTAATGTTCATGTCATATGGACACTGGAGAATAGTCTCACTAGCTATCAATACCAGATTTCCTCAATATATTGTCTCTAACTATTTGCGAGCTACAAATACAACTTACATTTTTCTATATGCAATCTCTGCTGATCTTTTCTTTTGTACTTGTTCCCTATAATAATTCCTGACTTTCTCCAGAGCTGTGAATTCTCTCCTCAACTGTATCAACAATAGCACTAATTCATCATGCTGAAAAAAAAGTTAACAGCTATTAATACTTCTATAACTTCTAAATAATAAAGTTAACCAGATGCTTCGCAGGGCGTAGCTTTATACGACCGCAGAGGTTGAACCCTGAACGGTTGGGGCAAGTATGGACACAACATTCAAGCTGGATTCAGCTCTAAATTTGGATTGTGATTAAATAGTTGACACAGCATAGGTTTCTGACACAGAATGAATGTGTTCTAATGAACTTAAAATTTTTGTTTTCTCTTAGAGCAATTCACTATGCTGTTCAATATTAATCCTCTCAAAAAAATGTTTGAAGAAATTTTCTTTTTATTTATGAAATTTCAAATGAGAAAAATTTAACCCAATTTTTTAAATTTTTTAAACACATCCCCCTTTCCCTTATTCCAAAACTAATCTCAATTAAAATATTCTAATGGAGTTTGCAACAATAACTACTCATTTAAATACATCATAAAATATTAAGATGTAAAAAAAACTGCTTGTTATCACTGAATGGTAAAGATTATTTAAATTTATCAGTTGGTAGTAAAAAGTGAATATACATTGTATATTGTATATAACAAAGATTTAAGTTGATTCTGGACAAAGAAAGATAACTCCAATTAAAAAAAAATCTTGCAATAAGATATTTCTTGCCTACTATTTTGGACAAAGAAAGATAACTCTAATTAAAAAAAAATTGCTATTTCACAATATTGTGAAATTAGATATTTCTTGCCATTGCACAATACTGTGCAATTGAAAAGACTTGCTATTCCACAATACTTAATATAATAATTTTAGATCCTGATTTGGACCAACTTGAAAACTAGGCCCATAATCAAAAATCTAAGTACATGTTTAGATTCAGCATATCAATGAGGCTCAAGAATTTAATTTTTGTTAAAATCAAACTTAGTTTAATTTTGGACTCTTTGGACCTTAATGTAGGCCAATTTGAAAACGGGACCAAAAATGAAGAATCTACATACACAGTTAGATTTGGCATATCAAAGAACCCCATTTATTCAATTTTTGATGAAATCAAAAAGTTTAATTTTGGACCCTGATTTGGGCCAACTTGAAAACTGGGCCAATAATAAAAAATCTAAGTTAATTTTTAGATTCAGCATATCAAAGAACCCCAAGGATTCAATTTTTGTTAAAATCAAACTCAGTTTAATTTTGGACCCTTTGGACCTTAATGTAGACCAATTTGAAAACGGGACCAAAAGTTAAGAATCTACATACACAGTTAGATTCGGCATATCAAAGAACCCCAATTATTCAATTTTGATGAAATCAAACAAAGTTTAATTTGGGACCCTTTGGGCCCCTTTTTCATAAACTGTTGGGACCAAAACTCCCAAAATCAATACCAACTTTCTTTTTATGGTCATTAACCTTGTGCATAAATTTCATAGATTTCTATTTACTTATACTAACGTTATGGTGCGAAAACCAAGAAAAATGCTTATTTGGGTCCCTTTTTGGCCCCTAATTCCTTAACTGTTGGGACCTAAACTCCCAAAATCAATACCAGTCTTCCTTTTGTGGTCATAAACATTGTGTTTAAATTTCATTGATTTCTATTTACTTAAACTAAAGTTATTGTGCGAAAACCCAGAATAATGCTTATTTGGGACCTTTTTTGGCCCCTAATTCCTAAACTGTTGAAACCAAAACTCCCAAAATCAATCCCAACCTTTCTTTTGTGGTCATCAACCTTGTGTCAAAATTTCATTGATTTCTATTAACTTAAACTAAAGTTATAGTGCGAAAACCAAGAAAATGCTTATTTGGGCCCTTTTTGGCCCCTAATTCCTAAAATGTTGGGACCAAAACTCCCAAAATCAATACCAACCTTCCTTTTATGGTCATAAACCTTGTGTTAAAATTTCATAGATTTCTATTCACTTTTACTAAAGTTAAGAGTGCGAAAACTAAAAGTATTCGGACGACGACGACGACGACGACGACGACAACGACGCCAACGTGATAGCAATATACGACGAAATTTTTTTCAAAATTTGCGGTCGTATAAAAATTAGCTTTAATAGGAAATAGTGAATTATATAACAAGCTTTTGCAACAGAAACCCATTTTAACATTTTTCAAAGGCATAGTGCGGCTATTTATATAAATTGATAAGAGTCAAGCCCTAGGTTCATGCATAAATATAAACTTCACAGTCATGAAGTGTAGGCATTGTTTGCTGTTTTGCATAAAATGTTAGGTAGGAAAACTGACCATCCTAGTCAATTAAGATTGTACGAGAGTGCACCTGCCCCGTGCGGGATTCTTGACTACCTCAAACACTCGGACACCAAGGCCCCCTACACACATCAGAGCCATACTGACAACTTACTGTTTTTCCAATTAGATCAGCAGCAGATATACTCATTCTAAGTCTGGTTCCACTCAAAGCAGGATATTTGGCATGCAAGTCTGGAATTTCCCTGGTTTCCTGCAAACAAATAGCTTTAATATAGTATACGGTTATCTTATTATTTACATGAATTTGTAAAGTTGTGGATTTGATAAGTAAAGACAATTTATAGTTGTGTGAGGTAACTGGTTCATTTAACATTGGTATATTTGACATTGCCATAAAGGGCGGAGGTTTGGTTAGCCACAAAACCAGTTTCAACACACCATTTTTTTTTCTTAAAATGTTCTGTATCAAGTAAGGAATATGGCAGTTGTTATCTAATACTTTTGTTTCAATGTATGTTTTTTTGTAGCACTTAGTGTTCTGTTATGTCATTGTTTTCCTCTTATAGTTGGAAGTGTTGCCCTTAGTTTATGCTTGTAACCCTGGTTTGTTTTCTCTCAATTGATTTGACTTTCAAACCATGGTATACTACTGTTGCCTTTATTCATGATTGTCTGATGCTATCAATTATATGTTTTTATGTTAGAAAACCATCTCAATATCAAGGTAACAATATTCCTTAACTTGAGTTTAACATATATACTGTGGATTACTTTGATATTTGATTTTCTGGTTTTACCAAAGTCTGCAACCAAGCCTAAAGAAAGATTGTGATTTGTTAAATTTTAAGTTCATGGTTCACCTGTACTCGAGGAATTCATGCAAATGGGTATCCCCTAAATAATAATGATTCCATGATTCCACAGTTCTACATATAGTATACTTACTATGATATCAGAATCTGGCATGTCAGGATGTTCTTTGACAGTTTGTATCAGAGGTAGAGACTTGGGAGGCTGCTTTCCACCTGGTTGTAATGGACCACCTAGAAAGAAAATAAATTTCATCAGTAAATCTGTCTTTTTACAATTCAATTCAACGAATTCGTTTTTTTTATTAGAAGGGTTTCAAGCCATTTTTTAATCAATTTCAACATGTTTAAATACAAAAGTTATCTAATTAGCATGTTTTAAAAACCTAAAAGTAATTCAATTGGTTTAATTCACAACAAGAGCCCTACTAAACTTCAATTGATTGTTTTTGTCTGAGAATATGAAATCTTTTTATAGTAAGTTTGATAATAAACAAAAATGTGTCCATAGTAAACGCATGTTTAACTCTCACTATCATTTTCTACGTTCAGTGGACCGTGAAATTGGGGTGAAAACTCTAAGTTGACAGTAAAATTAGAAGGATAATATCATAAGGAACATGTGCACTAAATTTGTAGTTGATTGGACTTCAACTTCATCAAGAACTACCTTAACCAAAAACTGCAACCTGAAGCAGGACAGACGGACGAACAAACAATGCACAGACCAGAAAGCACAATGCCCCACTACTATGGTATGTGGGGCATAAAAAATGAAATTGAATGTTCTTTTGTAACTTTAACTTCAAAAGTTCTGCTGACTTTTAAATTATGCCTTGTATACTGTAAGAATGACTGTCCATGTGAATTATTTACAATGGTTTAACTAATTATGAAATTCCCAAATTATGACTTCAACAAGAAACTGGAATGTTTTTTTTGTTTTTTGGTTAAAAGATGACAATGATGACCAAATCTAAGGAATACACAGGATTATATACATTCAATATAAACATTCGAGTCAAATTATCTTACTTCATTAACTCCATCAGATCAGGTGTGGTGAAACATTTAAGTAATCGGGTGATGTTTTATCTAATACAGAGGTGAATATTGATAGTTTTCAAACTTATTACAATTATGTAAAAATGTTAGTCTCTTTAACATATTAAAGGACATATATATGTTGACCAGATTTTTCAATTGTTTTGCAAATTTGCACTTGAAACAAAACATACTAACATGTGGAGCAATGATAAATCATTTCCATTTAATGATGGTTTAAGTTCTACATGCTACTCTCACATACTCTGTACAACTACATGCTACTCTCACATACTCTGTACAACTACATGCTACTCTCACATACTCTGTACAACTACATGCTACTCTCACATACTCTGTACAACTACATGCTACTCTCACATACTCTGTACAACTACATACTATGGGAAATACTAACACCATCAATAAAAAAAAATCCAAAAAAAAATCAAAATAACACTAGTACAACAACAAAAGTTATAAATACAAAATCCAAACTTAATGCACTATACATTAACATGCTAGTGATACATAGATTCATTTCCTTAGTGCTTGTGTGGTTGATTGTAAATTGACATCTTTTTGGGGATAAATATATGGGAATATAAATCGGGTCTCATTTATTTTTCTTAAAAAAAAAAGCCAAAAGTTTGCTCTAAGCATGCTGATATTTTTCTGAAAAAGCTCTTTAATATCCATAGAAATCGATATCAATTATAGATATGTTGAAGCTTTTTTGGGCATGCTGTAAATCTATTTTTAAGAATTAACACTGCAAATTCCTTTAATATCTTTGAATTCCTTTCTATGTGTTGAAGATACCTGTTAACTTGTTGATACTTCTATGGCTCTGCTCCGATACGTGAGAGCTAGCCACTGAACCTCTTTTCGTAATGTCTGTTTGATCCACATCTTGTAGACTCTCACTCTGTGATGTCCTTGACCTTTCATGACCTTCTGACGTAGAGTCATGTCCATATCTAGGAGAAGCATTGACATTTCTTGACAGAGGCCTAAATGCTGAAGGTTGGTCCATTTCTCTCTCATCTGACCTTACAATTGAGTCAACATTAACATATGGTGAGCCTTTTACAAGACCAAGGACAGATAATTCATTCAACATATCATTTGGATTATCTTCTCCTGGTTCCCTGTCATGTGACATTTTGTCTAGCTCAGGTGGTGACTTCTGCTGTGATAGCCTCCTTCTGAGTAGATCACTTTCATGTGGATGCAGAATTCCTGAATCTGTAGATTGAATGTCATCAAAATTGGATGAGTTTTCAATTATTTTAGTATTGTTAGTGCTTTGTGTGTTGGTGAGGTCAGGATCTAAGTCAGGATTTTGTGCCGTCCCTCTCCCATTAGGGTGTCCACCTAGAAGAAAACGTTACATATGCTTGCATGCAATTTGTGTATATTAGGCTATTATCTAATGAACAGTTAAGAAACAATGGACAGATGCATTTTATTGGTATAATTCATACCTCCATGGTTTTATCAGGTGACGTATCATGACAATTTTTGATTTTTACAGAGAAATAATTTTTATATATGATGAATTCGAATTTGACTCCAGAATAATTTTTATGTTTTTCCTTTTTAATTTTTTCGTTGATAAAAAATGTATTTGTCTTCATTGACATAAAAAAATATATCTTCAAGAGCTTAAACTACTGCTATAAAATTCTAAAACATCTAAATATACCGAAAACAGTTTCTAATATTTAAATCAAGTAATTAAACCTCCAAATAGTTCAAAAGATTTATAAAGAAATGTTACAAAGTTATATACAAATATATTAACTAAAAGTCTTATTTTATATTTTAAAAAAAATTGAAACAAGAAGTTGTTTTTTACTAGAAAACACAAGTAAATAAAATTAATGCAAGCAATGCCTGTGCACTTTACACTACAGATTTGTGTTATGGTAAAACTACACAGAAAAACAAGACAAAAATGTTACAATGCATATTCAAACAAAGAGTGCAATTTGCCTGTTATATGTGTTTCTGGTTAAATAGGCACTTATAATTACTCCTAAATGAAAATCAGCATACAAATATATGTATCATATATCATAATGCAAGTTCTTATGATTGTGATATTCATTCAGTCACATTATTTGCATTAATAAAAACCTCAAAAATAATTTCTGAATTTACAGTATTACAATGTTTTAACAGATGGTAGTTACACACTGATTGTAGTACTAATGTACTAGTAGTTCATCTAACTTAAAAAATTACCACTATGATATATAAAATATTTTCCTGAACAGTATTTGTACAATTAGAAATTAATAGAAATGTAGAAATGTAATAACCAGAAACACATATTTTTGCTCAGCCTAACAAAGCCATTCAATTTCAGCTACCAAAACTATACAACAGTTTTATGTTTTATGTTTTAAGTTACAATTTCATTTTCATTTTGCCTTAACAAAAACCAAAAGGAAAAGAAAATGAATTTATTAATTATGTTTTTGATTTGAGAATACAAAACAAAGACACTGTGGAATATAAGCATAAGTCAAAGACAGAAATTTGAAATAAATAATTGGTAAAAATGCAGTTTTATCTGGAGTTTTTTCTGTGTATTTCTACACATTTAAGATGAAAATGTCATCCAAACGATCCTGATCATGATACTAATAACTACATACCAATTCTATTACTGTTCTTAAGTAAGTATAATTCAATAATTATCTCCCCTTTCACATGTCAGACCAAGATTATCTCCCCTTTAACAAATTGGACCAAGATTCTATTTCACATCTGCTTATAAAGTACAAAGACAGGAAGATGGCTGGACATGGTGATATCTAAATATTCCACCACTTTTTTTCTTTCAAGGATTTATAATAAAGGTATAAAATAATTTTATATGTCATGAAATTGTAACATGAAACAAACAGAATTTAAGAAATAACAAATCATAAAAAAGCAACACTAAATTACTGAAATGTGGTAAATTTGTAATCCCTGATATACATGTTATAACAAAGAGCATTAATAATACTAAGATTTTTTTAAATCTCCTATTAGAAAGTATTATCATATACTGCCATGGCTGTTTTTAAAAAATAATCTTAAAGAGTAAAAAAACTTGGAAGTCATACACATTTCAGCATAACTTAAGATCAATTTTAATTGTAAATTTTTTTTTGTAAAAAGAGTCTTATAATGTCAGAATATGTAGGAAAGCAAATCTACCACTAAAGCAGTATAAAAATACAAGCTTTTTAATTTATCCAAAACACTCACATAAAAAAACACTCTAGCACACACACATTTTTATACATTTCACATTCCAAATGATAGCTATGAATGATTTCACCAATAATCACTAAAGAACAAACATCTTTAAAATATGTTCTGTTTCAAGTGCAAATATTAATTGGGTAGTGATTTGAAAGTGCTACCAAGTTAAATGTTAACCACAAAGTGTTGAATTGTTAAATAACAAAACTAATTTCATGTTATATACATTATTGAAAAATAAGAAATAAATAGAAACAAAGCAAAAACGAAACACACAGTTTCTGAAAAACAGCATTACATCTTTACATTTAAAAGTTTGGATGTTTGTATGCAGAATTAATAAGTTAATTCAATAAAATCAAAATCAGAACACTTCAATCAAAGCTTTCCAATTTAAAGATCTAGCTTGAGTCTATCAAAAGACTGTGCAAAAAAGCTTTAAGCGTGAATGTATCCAAAAGTTAAAACTTGCATTCTAAAAAAAAATCAAATTTTACAAGTTTTCAAAATTTTTTGAACCAAGTTAATTATTTGAAATATAAATCATAATGATATCAATTATTATCATGAAAATTGTGTAAAAAAAATTACCATTATGTCTTGAGCGAGGATCAGCATTTAATTCAGGTCGTGCCAACATCCTTAAGTCTTCTTCTACTTGACCTCTTGTAGGTAAACCTTCAGTATACCTTGACCTTCCCTGGTCATAAGACTGGTTGTCATGGTAATTATCTCTATGGGGATGATACTGTTTTCCCATGGAATCTGATGGCTTCCCATATCTTGGGTCTATGGCTGGGTTCTTAAACAGTAAGTAAATTTGTTAGAAAGTTTGTCATTAAATTACATTTTGAACCAATGACTTACATTTAAAATGTTATCAGTGATGTTCATGTGACTAATTTCATTTTTTTCTGTTTACTAATTTGAGCAAGAATGGTGCTTAGTGATAATACTGATTTTATTATAAGAGTATTCAAGTACTCACAAATATTGAACCATATGCAATGATACGTACTGGAGTATTGATTCCACCACAAATAGTTGTTCAAAAATATTTGAAAATGAATGTTAAGTGAAATAGAGTAAGGGGTCATTCATAATTGTCAACCATTTTCCAAAGTGTACAAGACATACACTTTTTCAGACCCCCTACCCTCCCTCAAAAAGTGTACATCAACCATTTTCAGATTTCAAGACAAGAATCAATCATTCTTAATAAAAAGAAGAACCTGCTGTTATAGTTTAGTTTAATATAGAAATTTGCATTGAAAATAAACTGAAACATATCTGACTGTTTTATTTGATGACATCTATCTGTGATGCTTGTGTTTCGTCAGAATAAAGAGTGTAAAGTTACCATTTTGTTGTTTAGTTAATGTACAATTTCACGTTATTTTCAATTGCATAGATGATATATGGCTTCATTGCTGTAATAATGCGGAAACGAAAAAAAATTCCGGAAATAAAAAAAAAGTGTACGGTAAAAATGTTGATTTTTAACCCCCTCCCCCCCCCCCCCCCCCCAAGTGTACATTTGTACACTTTGGAAAATGGTTGACAATTATGGATGACCCCTAAAATGCTTTTTTTCTCTTGCAAATACAAATATCTTGACTTTTTTTTTATCATCCATGACTATATAATTGTACAGTAAAATAATGCAATTTCATATTCTTTACTAGTATAAATACATGATTCTTTAAGTATCAACTAAACATTATATACATGTTTTGAATGACAGTTTAGTAAGATTCAGAAGTTACAGGAAAAACAATAACATCTACCCCCCCTAAGCTATATTTCTTTCCATATAACCTACCTGGTGTGAATAAGTTGGTGGCAAGGTTGGAGTAGGATAATTTAAAGAAAGCTGGCTGCTGCATTCTAACATCATACCCCATCACTACCCCCCCTTATATATTGATATAACTCCTGTACTTTCAATATTACCTACCTGGAGTGAATGAGTTGGTGGCAAGGTTGGAGTAGGATAATTAAAGAAAGCTGGCTGCTGCATTCTAACATCACCCTCTTTAAACCCCCATTTAATATAATGAAATAACTCCTTTCCTTTCAATATTACCTACCTGGTGTGAATGAGTTGGTGGCAAGGTAGGAGTAGGATAATTAAAGAAAGCTGGCTGCTGCATTCTAACTTCCAAGTTTCTCTCAGCATCTAATATTTCCTGAGAAGTATGTGGAGTTTTAGCTTCTGCAATTTCTTCAACAATTTGTTGCCGAACAGCTGTCGGCAGTGGAGGTCGGTTTGGTGTATCCTCCATCATATGTCTTTGTGTATTGTGAATATTTTCATATGTATGATGAGAAAGGTCAGGATTTGTGTCATAATGAGAAAGTTGAACCTGTTCAGTCCGTGATGGTTCTTGAGGTTGTGGTCCATTTGTTTTATCTTTATATTTTGTCAATGTACTATATCCGTCTTCAGGTTCTCTATAACCTGGATGATATTGTTCATGCGTGGGTAAATGATCACGATTCTGACGAACATGATATGGATCTTCCTCGTTAAAATTGTCCTGAGAAGAATACACAAATTTTTGTTCTGTTTCCTGAGGTTGTGATCTATCATACTTCGACTGAGCATAAGGATCTTCCAGTCTATTAGGATTTTGTTTTTCTCTATGACGGGATTCAGCTTGTGGAGAGTATTGTCCGAAATTATCTCCTTCCCGCACACTACTAGTTAAATCTTTCTGATCCTGCTGCATTGACTGTTGTAACCTATCATGTGTTATGTAGTCATCAGGGTGTTTCCCACTTCTATAAATAAAACAAAACATTATAGAGATCTATTTATCTTTGGCGAGAAAGCATTGTTAAAAAGTATTCTAAAACATCTAAATAATATAAACTCATCAAAACAAGAACCGTAGGCCTGAGGGCACATATATTGATGATAACAGTAACCATATTATATTTTTAAAACATAATATCAATAGGCTGAAATATCATTTCCGAAACACATCTGATGAATTTAAACATTTTGACATAAAATTTACCCGAATAAGGCTTGAGTGCTGATAAAATGTATGGAAGACAGAATACATCAGTAGATTGCTAATTTACAAACTCAATTTTGAAATGCAATAAACTTAAAGAAGAAAATATTTACTAAAATGTTACAACCCCAAATTCTGTATACATGTACCAGTTATAAGTCAGCAGTCTGTAGCTGTAGTTCAGAGATTTTCATTTTAATGTGGTATATCACATTAGTTTTGAGTTTATTGTTTTATTCTAAAACCTGTCAAGTTTTCAAGTTTCAAAATGAATTGTTTTACATTTGTTATTTATGAGCCTTTAAAAACTTATTTAATTGGCATGTGGATTTTGCTTACTGTTGAAGGCCATGAAGTGACCTATAGTTGTTTTAACTTCTACGTCATTTGATCTCTGGTGAAGAGATGTCTCATTGGAAATCATACCACATCTTTTTATCTTTTAGATTCCTTAGATGCATTGAATAGAAAAATGCATTGAATTACCTTGAAGAATTCATCTGCATGTAAGGATAATCCTCTGGAGGATGTTGTTCCATATCCTGTCCTCTCCGTACTTTGATAATTTTACTGTATTCCACCTCTGGTTCCTTGCCCTTGGTCTCTGGAGAAGGCTTGTGTCTATATCCATGAAAAGGATCGTAAATTCTCTGAGTTTGGAAGGGATCATACATACCACTATCATCATCATACCCTGGACTTCTTGGTGCTTGTTTCTCTGGAGCATCATCAGAATACCTACCTGGTGACAAGTCTTGTTGACTCACATGAGATTTTTGCATTTGTTCTTGTTGCCGACCATATGCAGCATTCAGAAATTCATGTGGGGGTTGTCTCCCATCGTTTAACATAGGATTATTCATTTGTGGATGTCCATTATGCTGATTAGGTCTTTCTATATATTCACTTTTTGGTCTTTGTCTTTCATATCTTCTATCAGAGTCTCTATGCCGTCTTGAAGCATTGTGCATTTGTTCTTTTGGTATGGCAGGAAGACCATCTGTAGGGTCACGCTTACGTGACCTTCGTTGCTGTTCAGATTCCTCGGAATAACCAGACCTTGAATCTCTCTGTCCATACCGAGAATTTTCCTCTGGATACCTTGAATCCATTGTTGGTTGATGCTTTTCTGCAGAACGCGACCTGTACCTATCTGCTTCTTCAGGATATTGTGATCTTGAATCTCTAGGAGCTCTTTCTGATGCATATTTGTTAAAGGCATCCTTGGGAATTCCTGAACGAGAATTAAAATAAGGACTGTTTTTATGATTAGAATTTGGTCCATGTGGACTGTCATCACTCGGATATCGGTGCCTAGGATCATTCTGTCTATCCTCATTGGGATATTGTGACCTAGGGTCATCAGGATATTGTTGCCTAGGGTCATTAGGATATTGTTGCCTAGGGTCATTAGGGTGTTGTTGCCTAGGATCATTTTGCCTTCTATCATCTGGATATTGACGCCTAGGATCATTTTGTTGGCTATCATTACTAGAATATCGTGGCCTAGGGTCATTCTGACGGCTATCATCACTTGGGTATCTTTGTCTAGAGTCATTTTCTTGATGCCTGTGACCCTTTTGTTTTGGGTCTCTGTGTCTCTCATTGTACCTTTCTCTAGGACTTGCTTTTTCTTGCTCCTGAACTTTATTATTCCTTGGATCATTATGATAACCATGGAAAGGATCATATGTTATTCCTTTAGGCATATTTTTGTCTATAGGAATTTTTGGCCTTGAGGTTGGACTACTAGGCGACCTTTTATCATCTCGGGAGTGAGGATTATCAGATGTTCTTGGTTCATGCTGTCTTTTGTTGGAATGTGGGCCTTTATGATCTTGAGGACTTCTATTATAATCTGGAGACCTATTTTCTGGTGGTCTCTGTTTCCTATCATGTGGGGACCCAACATCAGGTCCTTCAGTCCAAAATTTATTATTCATAGGAGAGCCTTCATCCTCATCCCATTCCATAAAAGCAGACTTAGGGACCAGCTTTTGTGGACCATTATTGTTAGGTTCTTTTTCTATACTGTAAACCAAAAAGAAATACACTATATTTATAATGGTCATAAACAGAAGATATAAAATACAAGTCTTTTAACTCTAGCAGCTTATAAAAGTATGTGTCTATTCTTAAATATTATCATATCAAATATTTATACAGTTCATAAACCATGTCTGTCAACATTGTATTTTTTTGTCATAAATTTGGGTATCAGTTTCAGAATGGAATCTGAAACATAAAAATATTAAACTTACATAGGACCTCTTAACATGGCGGCTGATTTGAGAAGGTTTATCCACATATCCATATTCTCTTGGTTATCTGACGCAAACATGTAGGTTTTCATGTTACTATGTTCTGCTTTGAAGGCAAATTTTTTACTAGATTCACCCGGCAGACATTGACCTATTTTATAGCTAGGAAGTAATATAGAGCCGATCTGGTTTTTTTCTTCATCATCTGAAAAATCACCATTTTTCAATTAATATTTAAGTACAAATGTAAGCATGTTCAATCATTCAAAAAAAAAAAAAAAGTATATGATGAATTTTTTTTTAAATGAAAAACTTAAAAAAAAAATTAATCATGACAATTGAAAAATTTGAAACAATTCAGAAAAAAACTTGTCTGTACACCTCTTTATGCAAATGTACAAAATGAGTTATAAATGTAGGCCAAGTCATGGCATTTGAAACAATTTACATTGCATATGCAGATAAATAAATCTAAATCTAAATTTGAAAATGAAACATCACTAGACATTTACACCCCTAAACAAAGGTCAGTGATTAAACTTTGACATAGACCTTCATTATTAGCTATAGAAACAAATTGTATCTATGTTCTAGTTCTAAATTAGACCTTAGTATATGTTTAATAAACAACATATATTCTATACAGGTCTATAAAATCTTCTTTGATGCTGGGAGGCAAGGAAAATAGAATTTTTAATTTGTTTTTTTCTTCAGCATATTACATACATCTCATTGCATTTGTTCTGTCATTAAAATACAATATTTATAAACATGAAAATATACCTTTATAGAAAAACAACCCAAAATCAGCTAAAACACACCATCTTTTCTTCCATGATTTAAACCCACTTTCCTACAATAGAACAAAGCATGCATCTGAAGTATAATGTATTGAATGACATTTTCTTATCCATCAAATAAATTACATACAGTGAATAACCATACATAAATTTGGATTATGTAATGTTATTGTGCAAGGCTTAAGGACTGCTTAGGCTCGAATATTGTAGGCAATCTCCATGTAATTTTCTACACAAACATATTGTAACTGTCCAAAACAAGCTTTGATTACCTGATCATTACAAATATTTCATGTATTTTGATTGTGCAAATAGTTTTTTTATGTGATTGCTATTCCAAAGAGTTAGAATTTTTGTGAGTTCAAACCAAAGATTTTATAAGACTGGTATTTGCTGTAGATTAAAACCTAATCTATAGGCAGATAAGCAGTAAGAGCAAAGGCTGGTCAGAGTGCAGTTGTGCAATGTTAAGAGTGCTGAGGTGAGGCCTTCCTGCCACTGTTAATTACAAATTTAGATTACGCTTAAAATCTGGTTCAGTATGCCCCGACATAAAATATTTTTGTGTCCAGATCACGAATAAATATATTATTCACTGGACCTTAAAATATTCATCATGATCATTTCAGTAGGTCATGTGTGTCAAATATAAAAAGTAATTATTCATTAGTTTAACTACATTTTTGCCTGACAGAAAACTATGTTAGTGGCATGTATATGCTTTCTTTTTCAAACTCCATTAAGTCATTGTAAGTAATTTAATTAATTTTTCAGTTAAAGATCAATTTATATTTCCATTACCAATTTTAAAGAATTGAAAAATTCAATTTTTGTGGGTACGGTAAATGATTTCAGGATTTTGCCCCCAAGTCTGCATTCAAGTCTACAGAAGATATCATTGAATATATAAATTGGTGGTTCACATACGAGCATAAAAGCCAAAAAAAAATGTTTTCGGAAAATGATAACGAATCCATAGTATCTGAAATAAATTCCCCTATTGAACTACTGTTTTTGTAGGTACCAGTTTCTGTGGTAAGAGGAAAACTTGCATATTTGTGGGAAATGTGGATTCATTTATTTTCATGGGTATCAATTTTTGTAGATTGAGGATAACTTGCATTTTCATGGATATTTGAATCCGTGGTTTTGCAAATCTCTGCACACAAAGCCTACAAAATTTTGTAATTGGTTGAACATTTGAAATTGTGGTTTACCTGTACCCACAAAACCCACGAAAATTGGTATCCAATGAATAATAATGAATCCACAGTATTAAATTTTGTGGTTTTGGCAAATTTCTACATACATTTCTTTAGAAAATTTGTAATTCGTTGAATATTAAAATTCAAAGTTCCCCATGCCCATTCCCACCAAATCCAAGAAAATTGGTATCCAACGAATCCACAGTACCAAAAATATTGAACTATATATAGACAGACAATTGTTTGTTCAAAATTAATCCAGAGTATTTCATTTCCACTCTGTACTTAAATAAGCAAAGGCAAATTATCAAAACATCTTTAAGTCAAACAGAGTAAAAGTGAATCTAACCTGTCTGTACAGCCATCCTTTCATGGCCACCATGTTTGTTTCTTCTCTTTTGGCTGGAGGTGCTTTTAATGACCTGTAATGTAAACAATTGATTAGATAATGATATACCTGTAATTGGTTGTTGGGATCTTGAAACTGTCAATGTACAATAGTTTATTTAATTTATGCTTTCAAGGTTATCTTAGAATGCATTTTTTAAAGATTCTAAATATAGAGCTAACTAAGTTTGATAAATGGTTAAATGAGAAGATTGCCAACTCATTTTTAAACACATTTTTACTTGAAACTTTAAATTACCTGCACAAAAAGTAATCTGTTATTTAAGAAAAAATACATGGAGAAGCAGCTCTAATAAAAGAACCCTTTGAGAACATGAAGCTCAAATAACCAGTCCATATGACCATAAACTTACGCTAAAAATCAATAGGGACTAAAAATTAAAATATTTCGTAGGTAACGTGCAATCAATGTTAAGTAATTGTCTGAAGGAAACAAATATGACTGACAAAGAAAGACTGGTCAAACCTATACCTTACCTTACTTTGAACACTCAGGTTTAAGTATCAACAGAGAAAGACTGGTCAAACCTATACCCCACTTTACTTTGAACAGTCAGGTATAATGACAAAGAAAGACTGGTCAAACCTATACCCCACTTTACTTTGAACAGTCAGGTATAATGACAGAGAAAGACTGGTCAAACCTATACCCCACTTTACTTTGAACAGTCAGGTATAATGACAGAGAAAGACTGGTCAAACCTATACCCCACTTTACTTTGAACAGTCAGGTATAATAAGTATCAACAGAGAAAGACTGGTCAAACCTATACCCTACTTTACTTTGAACAGTCAGGTATAATGACAGAGAAAGACTGGTCAAACCTATACCCCACTTTACTTTGAACAGTCAGGTATAATAAGTATGACTGACAGAGAAAGACTGGTCAAACCTATACCCCACTTTACTTTGAACAGTCAGGTATAATAAGTATCAACAGAGAAAGACTGGTCAAACCTATACCCTACTTTACTTTGAACAGTCAGGTATAACGACAGAGAAAGACTGGTCAAACCTATACCCCACCTTACTTTGAACAGTCAGGTATAATAAGTATCAGCAGAGAAAGACTGGCCAAACCTATACCCCACTTTACTTTGAACAGTCAGGTATAATAAGTATCAGCAGAGAAAGACTGGTCAAACCTATACCCCACTTTACTTTGAACAGTCAGGTATAATAAGTATGACTGACAGAGAAAGACTGGTCAAACCTATACCCCACTTTACTTTGAACAGTCAGTTATAATGACAGAGAAAGACTGGTCAAACCTATACCCTACTTTACTTCGAACAGTCAGTTATAATGACAGAGAAAGACTGGTCAAACCTATACCCTACTTTACTTCGAACAGTCAGGTATAATGACTGAGAAAGACTGGTCAAACCTATACCCCACTTTACTTTGAACAGTCAGGTATAATAAGTATGACTGACAGAGAAAGACTGGTCAAACCTATACCCCACTTTACTTTGAACAGTCAGTTATAATGACAGAGAAAGACTGGTCAAACCTATACCCTACTTTACTTCGAACAGTCAGGTATAATGACTGAGAAAGACTGGTCAAACCTATACCCCACTTTACTTTGAACAGTCAGGTATAATAAGTATCAACAGAGAAAGACTGGTCAAACCTATACCCTACTTTACTTTGAACAGTCAGGTATAATGACAGAGAAAGACTGGTCAAACCTATACCCCACCTTACTTTGAACAGTCAGGTATAATAAGTATCAGCAGAGAAAGACTGGCCAAACCTATACCCCACTTTACTTTGAACAGTCAGGTATAATAAGTATCAACAGAGAAAGACTGGTCAAACCTATACCCCACTTTACTTTGAACAGTCAGGTATAATAAGTATGACTGACAGAGAAAGACTGGTCAAACCTATACCCCACCTTACTTTGAACAGTCAGGTATAATAAGTATCAACAGAGAAAGACTGGTCAAACCTATACCCTACTTTACTTTGAACAGTCAGGTATAATGACTGAGAAAGACTGGTCAAACCTATACCCCACTTTACTTTGAACAGTCAGGTATAATAAGTATCAACAGAGAAAGACTGGTCAAACCTATACCCTACTTTACTTTGAACAGTCAGGTATAACGACAGAGAAAGACTGGTCAAACCTATACCCCACCTTACTTTGAACAGTCAGGTATAATAAGTATCAGCAGAGAAAGACTGGCCAAACCTATACCCCACTTTACTTTGAACAGTCAGGTATAATAAGTATCAGCAGAGAAAGACTGGTCAAACCTATACCCCACTTTACTTTGAACAGTCAGGTATAATAAGTATGACTGACAGAGAAAGACTGGTCAAACCTATACCCCACCTTACTTTGAACAGTCAGGTATAATAAGTATCAACAGAGAAAGACTGGCCAAACCTATACCCTACTTTACTTTGAACAGTCAGTTATAATGACAGAGAAAGACTGGTCAAACCTATACCCTACTTTACTTCGAACAGTCAGGTATAATGACTGAGAAAGACTGGTCAAACCTATACCCCACTTTACTTTGAACAGTCAGGTATAATAAGTATCAACAGAGAAAGACTGGTCAAACCGATACCCCTATTTACTTTGAACAGTCAGGTATAATAAGTATCAGCAGAGAAAGACTGGTCAAACCTATACCCCACTTTACTTTGAACAGTCAGGTATAATAAGTATGACTGACAGAGAAAGACTGGTCAAACCTATACCCCACCTTACTTTGAACAGTCAGGTATAATAAGTATCAACAGAGAAAGACTGGCCAAACCTATACCCTACTTTACTTTGAACAGTCAGGTATAATAAGTATCAACAGAGAAAGTCTGGTCAAACCTATACCCCACCTTACTTTGAACAGTCAGGTATAATAAGTATCAACAGAGAAAGTCTGGTCAAACCTATACCCCACTTTACTTTGAACAGTCAGGTATAATAAGTATCAACAGAGAAAGACTGGTCAAACCTATACCCTACTTTACTTTGAACAGTCAGGTATAATAAGTATGACTGACAGAGAAAGACTGGTCAAACCTATACCCTACTTTACTTTGAACAGTCAGGTATAATGACAGAGAAAGACTGGTCAAACTATACCCTACTTTACTTTGAACAGTCAGGTATAATGACAGAGAAAGACTGGTCAAACCTATACCCCACCTTACTTTGAACAGTCAGGTATAATAAGTATGACTGACAGAGAAAGACTGGTCAAACCTATACCCCACTTTACTTTGAACAGTCAGGTATAATAAGTATCAACAGAGAAAGACTGGTCAAACCTATAGCCCACTTTACTTTGAACAGTCAGGTATAATAAGTATCAACAGAGAAAGACTGGTCAAACCTATACCCTACTTTACTTTGAACAGTCAGGTATAATAAGTATGACTGACAGAGAAAGACTGGTCAAACCTATACCCTACTTTACTTTGAACAGTCAGGTATAATGACAGAGAAAGACTGGTCAAACTATACCCTACTTTACTTTGAACAGTCAGGTATAATGACAGAGAAAGACTGGTCAAACCTATACCCCACCTTACTTTGAACAGTCAGGTATAATAAGTATGACTGACAGAGAAAGACTGGTCAAACCTATACCCCACTTTACTTTGAACAGTCAGGTATAATGACAGAGAAAGACTGGTCAAACCTATACCCCACTTTACTTTGAACAGTCAGGTATAATAAGTATCAACAGAGAAAGACTGGTCAAACCTATACCCTACTTTACTTTGAACAGTCAGGTATAATAAGTATCAACAGAGAAAGACTGGTCAAACCTATACCCCACTTTACTTTGAACAGTCAGGTATAATGACAGAGAAAGACTGGTCAAACCTATACCCCACCTTACTTTGAACAGTCAGGTATAATAAGTATCAACAGAGAAAGACTGGTCAAACCTATACCCTACTTTACTTTGAACAGTCAGGTATAATGACAGAGAAAGACTGGTCAAACCTATACCCCACCTTACTTTGAACAGTCAGGTATAATAAGTATGACTGACAGAGAAAGACTGGTCAAACCTATACCCCACCTTACTTTGAACAGTCAGGTATAATAAGTATCAACAGAGAAAGACTGGTCAAACCTATACCCTACTTTACTTTGAACAGTCAGGTATAATAAGTATCAACAGAGAAAGACTGGTCAAACCTATACCCTACTTTACTTTGAACAGTCAGGTATAATGACAGAGAAAGACTGGTCAAACTATACCCTACTTTACTTTGAACAGTCAGGTATAATGACAGAGAAAGACTGGTCAAACCTATACCCCACCTTACTTTGAACAGTCAGGTATAATAAGTATGACTGACAGAGAAAGACTGGTCAAACCTATACCCCACCTTACTTTGAACAGTCAGGTATAATAAGTATCAACAGAGAAAGACTGGCCAAACCTATACCCTACTTTACTTTGAACAGTCAGGTATAATAAGTATCAACAGAGAAAGACTGGCCAAACCTATACCCCACTTTACTTCGAACAGTCAGGTATAATAAGTATGACTGACAGAGAAAGACTGGTCAAACCTATAGCCCACTTTACTTTGAACAGTCAGGTATAATAAGTATCAACAGAGAAAGACTGGTCAAACCTATACCCCACTTTACTTTGAACAGTCAGTTATAATAAGTATGACTGACAGAGAAAGACTGGTCAAACCTATACCCTACTTTACTTTGAACAGTCAGGTATAATGACAGAGAAAGACTGGTCAAACTATACCCTACTTTACTTTGAACAGTCAGGTATAATAAGTATCAACAGAGAAAGACTGGTCAAACCTATACCCTACTTTACTTTGAACAGTCAGGTATAATAAGTATGACTGACAGAGAAAGACTGGTCAAACCTATACCCTACTTTACTTTGAACAGTCAGGTATAATAAGTATGACTGACAGAGAAAGACTGGTCAAACTATACCCTACTTTACTTTGAACAGTCAGGTATAATAAGTATCAACAGAGAAAGACTGGTCAAACCTATACCCCACTTTACTTTGAACAGTCAGGTATAATAAGTATGACTGACAGAGAAAGACTGGTCAAACCTATACCCCACTTTACTTTGAACAGTCAGGTATAATGACTGAGAAAGACTGGTCAAACCTATACCCCACTTTACTTTGAACAGTCAGGTATAATAAGTATCAACAGAGAAAGACTGGTCAAACCTATACCCCACTTTACTTTGAACAGTCAGGTATAATAAGTATCAACAGAGAAAGACTGGTCAAACCTATACCCCACTTTACTTTGAACAGTCAGGTATAATAAGTATCAACAGAGAAAGACTGGTCAAACCTATACCCCACTTTACTTTGAACAGTCAGGTATAATAAGTATGAGCTCATAGCAATTAAAGAATCATTCAATGAAATATTTAAGCAACTGCAGTAATATTGCTTATGGAAATATTTAGATAACTGCAGTGTTCTTCCCAGGGCCTTATAATTACAGCACCTTTTTACCCTGGTGCTATCTTGAATGATTTTTATGGACAATGTATAGCAGCCATGGTTCTATGTTTATTGGAAAACCAGTGCTATGTTGATTTCCATGGTGTATTTTGAAAATTTAGGGAAGAACATGGAGATAGGTACATCAAAAACATACAATTACAAATGTATCTTCAATCAATGGGAATATATATGCCTAAAGTAACTACAGTGAAGCATCACTAAGTATTGACGAACATTAGTGAAGAGCAGCTTTGTAAAATACTAGGTAGAGGACGGACTTTCTCATCTTAGTGATTTCAAGGTGATTAGGATTGTAGATATTACCATCTGTAAATTTACAAATCAATGCAGATGTTATGCAACTTGATAAATGTGGGGTTTTTTAACAGTTGTACCTCACATTTAAATTTCATCTAGTAATATTCCATAAAACATGCAAGGAAAATTGAATAAAAGCACAATATTGGATTCAAAGATTTACATAATTTCTTAAAAGGTTGAAAAAACAAATTCACTAATTTATGGCTCTACTTCATAAATTAAGAAAAAAATCTCCTAAAATTATTCAAAATGTTTTCAATAATTTTTAAACTGTATTCATTTGCAAAAGAAGGTTAAAAAGATAAATATTAGAGATGAACGTTTTTTAAATATGCAGCTTGTCTAGAGTTTTTAATGTATTCACATAGTTATAACAGTACAAACTTAAGAATGATGTTTGCAGTTTTTATTTTATCTCATTTCAATAACCTATAGAACTTAAACATGAAATATTATTTAAAGAAATCAATTTAAAGATATGAAATTAGAATCTTTTATGTGCACTTAAAGGAAAATTAAATCTTATTACAAACATCTGAATGAAGGCGTTGATTAAATTTTAAAAAGATAAGCAGATATTATAACAATTAATAAAGCCACAAATTTAGCTGCCTACCTGATTTTAAAGCAATTCATTTTCCATCAAAATTTGAGCCGTAATCAGTTTCGCAATTCCAAGGAAATTGAATTTCAGATTCTCCCTCTGCGGTTTAACATTACAACCTTGTGAACACTGTGTTGCGTCATGCAAGTAATTTGGAAGATAATGCATAAAACAAATTGTAGCAGTATTTCTTGATTGGTTTTTCAGTGATTACAATTTTTAGTAAACTCAGCTGTAGAAAGTTGGCACCGTTCATTATTTATCATAACAATACACGGCAAACAACTGTTCCTCCATTTGATTGATTTTGGGTTTTTTGACGCCATTTCTGGTTTAATCAAAGAATGCATGAATTTTAGCTATACCAAAGTGCATTCAACTTGTCAAGGGAATTTGTTTAGTATGTACAATGTAAACACACCAAGGTTAGAACAGGTGTAACAAACTTGTTTATATACAGTACCTTACAAATATTGATCTTTATATTCGTGTATTTGGCATTTACAAATGTAATTCAATTTTACTGTTTCTCAGATAATTAAAGTACAATGCACTATTTGACAATTTGTGTAGAATTCTATTTTTAAACAAACTATCCATAACCCCTTAATTCATATGAGGATTCTGTGACAAGCCTTGAATATACATGTATATACCTCTGAAGAACAAGCAGTTTAACAACATAAGACCTAGACCCATCAGTGGCTCTCAAATCATATCAGTTGGATGGTCAAATCCAAAGCAATGGTTTAAGAGTTATGAAAACCAAAAACTTAGTGCAAATGAGCACAACTTACAAAAGTGTTGAAGGAAAATAATTATGGTTAAAAAAAAAAATATTGACTTGATTTCAAGTTATAACAGTTCTGCTATAAACCCTGTGTCTAAACCCAAGTTGAATTTCATGCAAAGATCATGCAGTCAGACTGGTTTCTGCAATCTGGCCAAAGACCTTTCTCATGTAACACATTATATTTCCCATGTAACACATTATTTCTCATGTAACACATTGTTTCTCGTGTTACTTGTTTCTCATGTAACACATTATTTCCCATGTAACACATTGTTTCTCATGTAACACATTATATTTCCCATGTAACACATTGTTTCTCGTGTTACTTGTTTCTCATGTTACTTGTTTCTCATGTAACACATTATTTCCCATGTAACACTTTGTTTCTCATGCATGTTACTTGTTTCTCATGTAACAAAAGAGCTGCGTAAGATAGAAATCCACCTAATGCAAGTGTATGTAAATATGTACATGTATTAGCTATAGACTCAGATTAAATTTTAGAACATGTATATATACAAGATATTACCAATGTTATTTCAACTGATCGGGCGGAGCTTACGTTTTAATTTGCATAAGGACAGTCTATTTGAAGATGTGTGTGATAAGGATGATTACCGTTATAACTATAACTGATTTCCAATCACCTATCAGTGTCATCAAAGGAATTTACAAAAGAATGACTGGACACTTCATTGATGAGTTTATACTAAAATACCTATCTATAGATGGACTGGTTTATTATGAGCGAAACCGTTAAACTCCGCCCAGTCAAGTGAAATAAATTGAGTAATACAACGAAAGAAAAGTTGAAGTTTGCTTAGTTTTGTAGCATTCGATAAACAATTCAACTTGCTAACAGTCCCAGACATTTTTTATTTTTTTTTACAAAACCAAAATTGATTAACAAATAGATGTTTTGATGCTGATTGGTATAAGGGTGATTAATTCGACGCAGCTCAAATGGTACAAGAGATATTGTTAGATCTAAGTGTTGCAATGCCTCACTTTACCAGTTCAGTATATGAGGCTATGAATATCAAACATATTTATACAAAAGAAACGACTTTCTTTGATATTAACCATTATCTTGTGTTTTAACCTCTGTTATCAAACTATAGTACATAATGTACAAGGGTGTTTGCTTACAAAAAACATTACTTGTTTTCTGGTTAATTGAAAATAGAGATAAATTCATAATACATTTTCTGTTTTATGAGAATAGTGCCATGAAAATATTTAAGCAAGCAGTTTAATACCATGCAAACTATGATGTTTTTCTGCATTGAAAAATTTGCAAATACTTTCAAAAAGATGAAGGCTGTATTCCAAATAATTGATTAATTGCTTTCAATTAATTCCGCTTTTTTTGCTTTGTTTAATTTTTTATCCACTCTGAATTTCATTTTAGTACATATGATATTTGCAATGCATTTTAAAAATCCTATTCCAATTATAACAGTTATGAATATTTGTTTGTTTCTTGGATTTGTATCTCCTAAATCGATTTATGAGATTGTGATCAAATTGGGAGTCATCAGTTAACAATTGCTGCCTAAATTAAGCTTCAATATTTACCAACTTGCAAACCCCCTTTCAGGATCTGCACAAATCATACATTAAGGAACTGTTTATACTTACTTGACTTTTGTTGGTGTTGCTGCTACTTTTCTGTTTGACTGCAAAACAAAATCCAAATATCAGTTTTACAATTAAGCATCTAAATTGAAATTTCACATAGAGTTTGTAGTAATTTCCATTTAAATTTAGAATATCACAAAGTTTAACTAATGAAATGTACACAATATTCTACCAGCTCCACAAAACTTTAACACAAATTCAGAATTCCAGCCCTCCTTCAAATCATCTCAATAAGAATTTTTCGAAAACACAAAAATAGAATCCTCTCAATCTTTTTCTAAAGTCATTTCTACATTCAATGACAGATTATTAACTTATAAAACATCTAACCTAGAAAAAATACCAATCTGAGTAACATCGTCACAGACAGTTAAAAATCATATCCCCGGGGTACACATGGCCGTCAACCATCAATTAACAAGATATCTATCTATCATAAATATGTAACCCTTAAATTATTTTTCATTTCACAGGTAAACAAGGGAATCCTACATTAAAATGATCTCATTTCAGGATAATGTATATGGTCAGTTGATATATATAAATGTTTAATGATTCCTTGAAACATTACTAGATCAATATTCATACAATAAAACAGGATATGTTCCAAACTTATAAATTGATTCCGAGTCAAATTTCCAATGATTAATACACATAACTGTACAATTATAGTAATATATATAAGAAGAATTGATTCTTTTAGAAGGTCTCTTAAAAACAACTGAACCTGAATCTGCAGTTTGCAATGTTAGCCACTAATTCAATGCCCCAGGCTATTAAAATTTAATTCAGACTAGTAGATGAAATTTTTTTGGTGCAGACAATCTGACACATTTTAATACATACCTCTTGTGTGGGACTGGTTGGTGTCCGTGGGGGTGAGGAAGATGAGCTGGAATATAAAATTATACATATTATTTTTTCATAATTTGCCTTTTCGGAATCTAATGTATTCTGGGTAATATATTCAGTAGCATACATCAAAACGTCCTCAACAATGGAAATTCAACTTATGACGTAACTATGATTCTGAAAAAACAAATTGCTATTAAACTGCAAAAATATCTTTTCTAGTTGAATTTAAACCATATCTTATAACTACTTTAATGTGTTTATAATGAAAATATCAATACTTTTGTGATCTATGTATATGTATTTATAAAAATTCCTTTCAAAAAAACTACTGTGGCTGCAGGAGACCCTCATGGGTATTCAAGCTCGTTCAACACCATTCTACTAGTACAATTGAACAAAACAATACACTTACAGCAAAAGTTGGAATTTGGTTTTAGCAAATGGGGTTCATATGCATAGAGAATGGAAATGGGGAGTGTGTAAAAGAGCAGAAAACAGCCCTTGGCTACAAATTTCTTCAGCACAGCAATTTGGAAATTTATTTATAGTGCAATTCTTACTTTTCAGTTTATTTACATCTTTGGTTAAAGAGATGCTACAAAACTTTTAAATTTAAAATTCACCACAGATCGATACAGTTTGTGTATTTAAACTAAAGTAAACACACACTTTTGAATTTATTTGAGAAGTTTAACCTAATCAAGTGTATAATAATTTTGACAGGTTGTGAATGGGATTACCTATACATTGATTGATCAGTACCAATGACAGACACTACTAGTGATAAAATCTGTAGATAAAACATGACTATAACAGTCTGACTGATGTAATACAACAGTATGTCACTATTCTATGTCAAATACTTGTTTATACATCTGTCAAATTGGTGCAATAAACTTTTTTATAACATCTGTATGTACTTGTGTATATCTGGAGATTTTTATGAACAATGATTTGACTGATAAGGTCAGGTCAATAAAATGTTGATTTAAACCAATCCAATCCAAAAATCAACAAATTTATACTAAATTCTGCATCTGTTAACTTGAATACCATAGTATAGTAGTTAGTGAGTAAGAGGGTCAACTGTCCCCAAAATCATGTAACTATTTTGAATTTGCATTTTTTTTTAATAAGCTATGTAAATGAACTTGGCAAGTTTTGGAAATAACCCTTTCAAAGATATTAAGTATTCAATTAAAATTAAAATGACTCGTTAATCATTCTAAAACAATTATCTTGATTTATAAATGATCATAAGTTAGGGAAAAAAGTTTACAAGTTCTTAATGATGATCCCTTAGATATGCTAATGAAAACATAGAAATGTCAATAGCACTGAATAACCTAGTGCACACTCTCATACATGTATAGTTTATGAACTAATTCAAAATGATTTTGCTTACCACAAAAGGCAACTTCCAAATAAATTTTCAAATCCCATCTTAAAACACGATCATAAATACTTTCCAAAAATTAATCAAACATAACAATGTGGTTAAAAATGTTACATTCTCAACTCATTTTCATAATATAAACAAAGTCATGTCTGAATTTAAAATAATTCCATTTCAGGACAGGTAAATAAACCTCAATAAATCGAACTCATAGGTATACATTGTTTTCTTGTAGTAATGTCCCCCTCCATTTTATTTGTTCACATTTTATCAGCTATTTACCGTTAATAAAAGATCAATCATTAGACCGTGATTTCCCACTGATACACATTTGTTAAGTTTTTATTTGTTGCTATTTTATGGTATTTTCTAAACGTGATAATTGAACAAGAACATACAATACAAAACGTTGACAATCCAATACCTGGATAGTGACACCCCTTTTTGATTATTTGAGAAAGTTTCCCAGAGATACTGGATTCTTTATGTGATACCCCATGCATTTAAATCAATAAAGTGTGAACTTATAACTGTATCTTGAAAAGTTTAAAGCTTTGAAACTAAACATCAATTGTCAGTTTCTTAAGAGTAATGGATACCTGTGTTGTCATACTGAATTTCAATTGTGAATGTATAATTGTATGGGAATGAAATGCAATGTACTTTTAAATGAATAAATATATAATGGCTAGTATAAGGGACCACATCAAAAAATCAATGAAGGATAAAAAACTTAATTCAAATAGTTTGGGGGTTGGGGGGTTAAACATGCTGCAAGTTTTGTTTATCCTACATCGATTTTACATTTATCCATATGGGTCAATCAATGTTTCCCAAATTAAGTTAAGAAGGGGGTAGGGGGGTCAGTAAAAAAACTATCTGAATTAAGTTTTTTATCCTACATTGAACTTTTGATGTCGTCCCTAACATAAAATCAAATTGAGACCATTTATTGTAAGAGTATAAATCACAGCCATGGATTTAAACTAAACATTTTGGAGATCTAACAAAGTAAACATGCAGATATAGTTTTATGTTAAAGAAAAGGATTATTGTAATAGATCCATGTTACTGTATTTAGCTAATTTTGTGGATACTTTTATTTGCTTTTTTAAATGCAACCAATGTTATCATAAAATAATGACTGACTGACTGTGCTAGCTTTATATCACTGTTAGCACACATTTTTGGCAAGAGAACCAGCAAGTTGGTATTTCAGTGACCAGATTTTAAATTAATATCAACACCCAATTTGGTGGTGTTAGTAACAACTTACAAAGTCTATCTAAAAATGTTTTGAATAGAATTCCATTCAAACTAGGGCTGTTCTTAAACTTGCAGCTAGGGGAGTTATTTATTTGTTCATTGTTGAAGGCCTTTATCACTGTGACTGAGATGAAGAACAGCAATAGAAGAGCTATTTCTATGCTTTTTGGAGTTTTTGTTGTGCATGTACTGATTTTGTGTCATAGATGAATACCCATATCATTTGTTTATATCATGCTTTACAAAACTTACCTTGTTTTATTTGAAGCATGGTTGGAAGGTTTCCGAGTGACAGGATGTTCAAATGTTGTTATTTGAGTATTATGACTGAAATTAGAAAAACAAATGATTTTATACATAATTTTTACCATTAACTATAATTATCAATAAAGTAGTGTTAGAAAATATCTTGCCTCAAAAAAATAAAGTCACTGTTAAAGTTAAAAGCCTTTTGTCATTATTTGATGCAAATTTCTAAGTGTACTAATTCAAGGAATAATGAGTTCTAACAATGGTATCTTAAATTTTTAATCATATACCTTCGTTCTATTAGCAATTTATTTCTGATTACCATTTTGTATTTTGATAAAATTAATGAAAAAAATTCTAAATATTTACATGCCTTACCTGTTAAACCAAAAAATTTTCAGTAACCTTTCAAGAATTTTAGATAGTTATTTCAACAATGTAAATACCTAAAGAAAACAATTTCGTAAAAATAATTATAATTCTATTAATTTAATCCGTTAACCTTATAATCCATTCTTAATACTATGTTTGTAACGAGAGACATTTAACCAATTCCCATACTACTGAATTAAATAATTGTACTTGTTTCTTCAAAGTTTATATATATAACTCTGTCACACATTGTTTATTTGGATTAAAGACAAACAAAAGTAAATGCCATTTTAGACATGTGAGTGACTTTTACAGTCTAGTTCAGTCTATTTCAAGTAAATTGATATGTCTTTTCTTTATTTCAATTGTCAGACATATATTATGTCTGTCAAAACACATTTCAACATTAAGTTTTACATGTAATTGTTTTCTAGGTGTGTTTTCATTTATATTTAATCTTACAGGTCAGACAAGTTTATAATTTTTAAATAGAAAATAGAAAGTTTATGCATGTTATCAACCTGAAAGTAATACCACACACTTAAATTATTAAGTAAAAATGTGTATGTATGTTCATAAAAAATAAATTTTGAGCAACAGAAACTGCCTATAAAACAGGGGTTAACTTTTGATTTCTTGAAGAGTTTATGTTCCTATTCCAACTAGTGGTACCCAATGGCTCTTGTCTAAGCATTGCTTCATAAAAACATGCATTGTTGCAAGAAAAGACACTTTCACAATCAGGTAACAACCTTATTACTATACAAAATATTTGAAACCCACCCATATTTGAGATTTTTAAGTGCAAACCCTCAGACCAGGGTCCCAACTGCAAAGTAGTTCTTAATGGAATTGCCATGACATGTTAATTAATTTCATTTATAGGTCATGGTGAAGCCTCAAAAGGAAAGGTCAAGACAGCTTGTCTCAATGACATGATGGTCATTTTTAAGGTCATATCATGTGGCAGATATACTATAATGGTCTATATATATCAAGTTGTAACAGGTTACTAATAACTAAACCTTTCAGAAAGAGAACTTTTAAAATACCTTTATCTCTGCAACTCTAGGCACAATAGATTTCCAGAAACACTTATAATAATGAACAGAAGCTAAGGAGATGAGGTATGATTGACAATGAGATAACTAACTATATTAATCATTACTGTTTAGGACAAAGATGTGCCCTTAAACAATGAGCAAAAACTCATATCGTAAGTGACAAGATCCCTATCACCTATAAATTTGTATGTAAAACACCTCCTTAATGGATATCTTTTGTATCTTAGATATTTTCTTCTGTCATTGAGTGAATTTGGTGTGAATAGCAGATCTGTTGGTAATATCTGTAAAATTCATTCGCAACTTTTCTAGACCTTGACAAATTGCATTATAGACGCATTGACTTACATCTCATTAGATTTTTTTGTTTGCAGATTATGATCTGCATATATATCAAACACCCTTCATTCAAAATATAAACCACACAGCTAGCTCTCTTTAAAGATAAACAATTCATGTTGTCGAACATACAATGCAACTTCATATTTGCCAAAGCTGGTTGGTTTAAGCATGATTGCCCAAGGTAAGTAACCTTACTAAAACAGCAACATTTTTCCAAACCTTTGATGTAATGAAAAAATTGAGGTCAATATTATTCCTTTCTCAAAAGAAAAGAGCAGTGCCACTAATAAACTACATACATATACAAGAAAACCTTTTTTTAATACAATTATTTATCATTATTGTTTTACTGGGACATGGAACAACATCGTTACTGTAAGTACTCTTACAACCATACACATTGTAACCCTTTAAATACAAGAACAAAACCATCAGGAACTTAATCTGAATATCATTCTTTCTATTCAACCATACAACAATAAAGACAAGATAAAATTCCATTTTGTACTTTTGTCCTGAGAAATTTAGTTCAGCAATAATTTGTTTATTAGTACGACAAATTGGTTTATTTCTAATGAAATAATACCACAAATTGTCAATTTAAATACTTGTATAATTATTTTTTTCACATTTTTCAAATTATCAGCATTTTGTCAACTCAAGAGTTCATTATTACTTTATTAAAAGTTATTTGTCCTATTTCTTGTTTATGATCCAACAATGTTTTATCTATTAGAAAATAACTATCATACAATTCTCTGTTACTTAACTCGGACTTTACAATTGTGTGTACAAATACAGAAACCTGCATAAAAAGATTTATAACGTATAATTGCTTATTCATGACATCTTCAAATGTACCATTTTTTTAAAAGTCTTTTGATATTAAGTGTCTCAATTGATACCAAAGGTTGTGTGTACCATTCAAGACCAAGTCAAAGTAAAGACTTACTTTAAATGACTTTGCTACTCTCCCAGGTTTAATACAAATTATGTTATTTCCATGTTAAATTTAAGTCTAATATTTGCCACTGGACACCATTGAAAGGACAATAAAATGTATCTGACCTGACATCTTTTGTTTTTTTGTCATCTGGATTTTTGAAGGTGAAAAAATAACCAGACCTTATTCCTACTCAGCAAGTCATTTGACAAGGCAGTGAAAATAACCTGAATAGCATTCCAGCCAAAATAACTGCACTTTCCAGAATCCTAAAAAAACATACTTTTTTATACAATAAAATTCTTAATCTTGGAGAAATAAATTGTTAACTTACCAGTGCACTGACTTATCAAAACTTTCCAAACATAAACCTGTCCACAACAACTCATAAAACCTAATTAACTTACTTGTGCATTATTGCCCTTTATAATTAAGTTTATAAATCATTCACTACATGTATCTCTTTAACAGGCAATCAAATTAGTCAAAAGTTGTGACATATTCTACTATTTCCATTTCAATTACATGCTTGATGCCTCCAAACACTGACTAGACACCTTATCACACCATCCATTAGTAGTCTGATAAATCAATTATCGCCCTGCAATAGCACTGATTATCACCCTGATAGCAGGTAACTAATTGTCCATTAAATTATTGTTGTTTTCTCTGTATACAGGACAAGACATCATGTTCTGACCTGGACACTATTTGTCAACATAAATGCCCTAAGGAATGACTTCCTTACATGTAGGTCTTCAAATATAGAATTGTGGAATTTTATTACATGTATGTGTGGTTGTCATACTCAGGATAAATATAACTTGTGACATGATTGTAATTGGTACCATTCAGACAAATGTTCAATACTGAATAACAGTAGCATGGTCCATTCAAATGACTAATTGGTAAAATTGTTTAACATTTTAGCCTACTAGGAATTTGTTTTTATGAAGCAACAATGTGCAAACATGTATATTGTTAATAAAAACATAGTTATTATCCTTGATTCTTAAGTTTCTTTTTCTTTTGGTTTTCACAGAAAAACATCAGGCATCAGACTTTATCGAAAAGAGATTTGTTCCAAAGTTTTTGACTATCTGACTAGCAAATTTAGCAAAGGACTGACACAATTTTGGTATTTTGTATTGGAAATTAAGTAACAGCAGATTTTCTTCCAGGACCATGAGGAATATAAACAGAGTTCAAGAACTCTGTGGCTTGAACTTAAACCAAGACTGTTCCTTGGGCAATGATTTTAATATAACCATGCATGTAATCTCTCAACAAAGAAGTGCATATTAATATTCATTACTAATTTGTGATGTATCTTCCGATCTTTGCTATTGGACTCTGATGGATATTTGGTGATCGTTCCACATCTCTAAATATCATAGCTAGAGAAGCAAGATAACTTGAGACTTTATTCCTTGCATGTTTAAGTGTTATTTTAACAATGGATGACTGATTAAATATTTGTGGTTAAATACATTTCAAGTGACCAACAAAACAATCAAGAAACAATTAAATCGTTTTGCAGCTACTCTGCTAGGGTCAGATCAGGAAAGATATTAAATTTAATGAGGCATCATTATTGCTTAATGATCCAATCAATAATTTAGTTTATCAAAACTTATATTGAAAATCTATAAACTGTAAACTTCTATCCATCTACCGCCATGTTATGTTGTCAAACCATTGTGAGGAATATAATTTGGTTTTAGAATTCTAATAATAAATTTTATAAAAATAAGGATGTGCTATGACTGCCATTGAGACAAGTGTAACCCACCAAGTTCAAAAGAAGTGGATGTTAGTAATTATTGGCAACCCTTACAACCTTCCACAATGAGAAATATAACATACAATATGAATATAGTCGGCTAATAAAGGCCCGTAAACAAAAAGAGAAAAACAGTTCAATCAAGTTTATTTAACCAACAACTATTACAAATGTAATAGGTCCAGACTCCAGCCCTTCATAAATGGCATATAGTTAACAGTTAACTTTTACAAATTGCGACTTGGATGGAGAGTTGTCTCAAAGGCACTTATATACCACATCTTCTTATATCTATATATTTGTGTTTCTCAATTAATACTCATTTCATATTGCTAATCACTGTATGAAATTGAAACTGGATATGGGGAATATGTCAGGGACACTGTGAGTGAGTGAACCCCCTGACCAAAGAGCAGAAAACAGCAGAAGGCCAACAATGGGTCTTCAACGTATCAAGAAAATCAAAGTAAATGAATATAACACAGTCACTCACTCTCAATTAAGAATAAAATTCATTATGGCTGTTTGAAAATGTCAAAATTTAAGCATTATTCTTTTAGGTAAAGGTTAACGTTGTCTTGTGTAATGTCTTTATCACTGAATCATCCTTGTGTTGTGCTTTGACTTTTTTTAATATAAAATGTTAATTTTGGTGAACCTGAAATGAGCTTATGCTGCAGATATTTATATGTCTCAGTTTTTTGGTTAATATTTTTTGCAAATATTGGTTTGCACCATGTAATCCAGATAAAGGATTAGTCAACTGCTGCATAGTGGCCCAACCTAGTTCATCCTTTGTCTAATCATAGTTCTTGACAATCATTTCACAACCATCGATTTGTTACCTTATGAAATCAAAAGGCACAGACTGTCTGAGGTCATGCATGTTTATCCATTTTTTAGTTGAAACTTTATACAGAAAAAAGGAAGTCAATCATATTTTATTATTCAATTGAACAAACAGTAAGATAAAGATGAGTGTTGCAAATATTTTCCTATAAAGAGTTCATGTCATATTTTTTGTTCATTATACATGTTTATATTAAAGCAATGTAACAATCAATTACGATAACTGAACCATGTACCTACTGAATTTTCACAAAAAGTACAGTTAAAGTTTATAATCCACTTAACATAAAATATGTAAATGAAGCTGTACCCCTTATGTAAATGATTGTTTGCAATGTTTGAACAGTTTATCCCTTGATCTTCTTTTAACAGTTAATTTCCTGATAAGAAGAATGATCAACTTGAGCAAGCAAATATTGACCAATAAGTTTCCAAGTGTCTTTACAATTACATGTATCATGGGTTTGGACTCCAAAAAGATCAACATTTAAGAGCCAGTCTGCCAGAAAACCATGCAAAATCGAAAATGATAATGTTTAGAAAAGTAATATTGACTAAGGAAACATTTAATTTTGAAGTTTTAAGGACATTATCATTGAACAACAATAAATCAAATCTTCAATGTTAACAAGTGTTCTAGGGCGAGACACATAAACTAAAATCATGACACAACATTTAATTTTTTGTGTGTTTCAGAATTAAATTACTCTCATATTCAAATTTTATGAATGAAACTATTAAGGTTTATTTCATTAATTTATCTTTGCCATTTACTGACATTAATTATAAGATTAATATGAAGTTCTTGCTAATTTTGAGGTAAACAGGTGGTATATTATAAGAAAATTTAAAATGTGCACGTAAGTCTGTCTCTTTTTTTTACATGTCCTGAGTAAGCAACTAGCATCTTGCTATTTACACATACAAAATGTCAGAACTGCAAGCATATAAATTGACTTTTCTGTCTTTTAAACTCTGCAGGTACAGATATAAGTGCAGATATAAGGACAAATCTGCTTTACAGTTATTGCTCAGACTTTCTTTTAAATATGCACTTATTCTGTTCTGATAAAAAATATTTCATTTCCCAGAAAGAATCTTGTCCTATAAAATGTACATTAGGATTTGTCTAAAGCCAGCTAGCTAAATAGTGGAGAGAACTATACTATACACCTCCTATGCTGCCTACACATGAATGAGATGACTGGAAAATGACAATTGAAACAACAAACTTTTTTAACTAATCTATTATTATTGAACCTTAATTGCCACTATGTACTGGTGGATATCCATGCTTTAACTACAAACTGCCACACTACAGTCCCCCTCCTCAATTATTAATTAATATATATATTAATTGAAAACTGTACCTTTAATTTCAACTTTCATTTAACCAAATCGTATATGTGTACTATACCTTTGTAATTCGGCCATTACTACTTATTCATTTATGATTCAAAGTATTTACAGGTGTGGGAGGAGGACAGGTATTTTGGATTTATATCAATTTAATCAATGACATTCAAAATCCTTGTAAGAACAATGTACTACAACCTAATAAAGAAAAATATCAAATGATGAATGAAAAGACATTTTTTCTTGACTGTCCTACAGGTAAACTATTGTTTTAATCAAAGCGTATAAATAATTCTGTTTGAACCTTCATTTGTGTAAAGATAATGACACAACTTGACTATTTGACTTTTAAAGAACAAAACTTGTTAAAAAAAAATGTGTTTTTCTAACTTGGGAGTTGGTCCAGTAAAGACAAAATCTACATATGCAGTCTGTAAAAGCTTTGAAATTTGATTGAACCTAATAATAGATCTTCACTCCATTCTCATCACCCAATAGAAATTCTAGAGGGAAAGACCGAAAATATTTGTTTCCTTTCTTTGAATATTTCTAATATTTTACCTAATGTCAATGTTCACCCGTAGGCAGCAACCAAATGCATTATAAATTCAAGATTGATTGATTTTCAAGCAACTTAAAAAATATTTTAAATTTTGTATTTCAATTAAAGCAACAGTAGTCATTTTAAATGGACCATACATAAAAATATTAAGAATAGATCATCACTCCTTAATCATACAAATAATATGTATCACATCTTGTGATTTCACCAAATATATTTATCAGTTTATGTCAAGGTTTGAACCTTCAAAAAGTCTCTACTTTAATGTGCATTTAAATTTTTCTTTGAAGTTTAAGATATTTATTATCATTTACTATTTAAATGTTTTTTTATTTAAATAAATAAGTTTACAGGTTCAAATTGGGTAAAATGAACTTACCATCAAGAAAATATTTTTCCCAGAGTCGCGAGGTCAATGATAAATATCCAATTTTATATTTCCAAGCATGCAATAAAGTCAACTGTTCATTGACAAACTCTCCACTAATCTAAAACTCCCAATTCGTCATTCTAAATTTGGTACAAAATGGGTTCAAAATGAAATAAATCAATTTTCTCAAAACAAGTTTAAATTGAAATCTTTGCATTACAAAAACTCATTCATCATTTGAACAGATAGCCTTAATAATCAAAGCCTTAATCTTAACTTTTAAAAACTCACCAAACCAGTCACGACTTAAAATTCCGACAAAAGATGTCACAGTAACTGTCTTCATTCGATTATAAGATTTCACAGTTATCCCGTTTACAGCCCCGAGAACTGTCATACACCTGGGTTAAGCTATTTAACTAGCAGATACACATTCACAATAAACAATTGTTAACACAATTCCATGAGAGATAATAACTTAGTGATCATCTAAAGTTTAAATATGGTATTATATTTTTACGTTTGTTTTTATTGTTATGTAAATAAGTTTCTCACGTCAATCAAGGTAATTAGCATATCTTTTTTCATATTTGTAAAGGAAACCAGATATTTTATTTCCTTTTCACTTCAAAGATGGTTCAGTTGTAAATAACATTTTCTCAAGTTGGTAAACACCGGTGCGCAAACTCATCTTCAAATTTATATAAATGTATTGCCCTTCAATTACATAATAATTTAGGATCAAAAAAAAAAATTGGAGATACAAATCATACAACCACTGTGCCAAGGGCAATAACTCTAATTACAAAATTTTATTCTTGTACTGAAGTGCAAAATTTTAAGTATATAAAGACATTCAAGAATTGATCTTAAAAAATAAAATTCAATTGCAAAGATAAACCCTTGCGTATTAATTGAGTGACCAAAAAATTGGTCCTGTTAATTTTAAGACACTTGTAATTATAACCCTTTCTGAGGCACAATTGAAAATAATTACAATAAACTTGAAGGAGGTTATAGTTTTATCTAATTTATCATCTTTAAAAGTGATTGTAATAAATCTTCCTGATGTGTCATTTGTTTAAGAACAAAATTTGTTTGGTTCTTTTTTAAATTAAAGTATTATTTATAGTTTCTCTCAGTTTCACTACAATGTCATGTATCAATGTAAACAAACAGTTTTGATCTGCTGTGCTTGCTTATAAACTTAGAATAATACTCGACATTTCACAGCTATTATACATATAATATATTATATATAATATGACAATATTTTATTGTAAGGAACTGTTATTATTTGATGTGAAATGTAGTCTGCAAGTTTTAAACTTTAATATATTTATGCATCTTATTTGTGATATGTACAAACAATGTTTAATACTAACTTGTTACAATTTTGTTGGTACCTTTTCTTCTTTATTTTCTACTGCAAAAACTTCTATTGTACCTTATATTTCATTCAAACACAAAGGTATTTGAAAAAGAAGTATGAATCACAAAGCTAAAGACTTAAACAGGGCTTGTAATAATATATTGAATTTACAACTCTAAGCTGAATTTTAATTTTAAAGACTTGACTTTAGCTTATTGGTAGAGACAACTTCAAGCCATCAAATAAAAAGAGGGTACCTTACAGAAACATGCATTGCTTTCACTCTGATTAATTCATGTAGATGAATGAAAAAGCTTCTTTTTTTGAATTTACATAAATTTACATTTACACATGTGATAAACTTGATGGATAATAAATGAAAGAAGAACTTTCAAAATCAGTAACATAATTCAAACCATAAATAAACAGAACTTTCTAAATTATGAATAACTCCCTACTACAATTTACTTATCAGAGGGCGTAAAGGGTTATTTTCGTGCAACGTTTTCGGCCTTTTATTTCATGTGTTTTCATGTTTTGGTGTTTTAATTATCTCTTGATTTCTTGTGTTTGTCATTATTATTCTTCAGACAAAATAAACTGACACTTTAACTTGCACCAAATTGGTCAACAGATATATCTTAAGTTCTTAAATGACAAGCAGATAAACTGATTTTCTAAGCAGAGAGAAGTTTACTTCTTAAAATAATTTTTGATCAAAATCCTTTGAAATTTAATTGGCATTTGATACTCAGCACTAAAATTCAAAATTTTATTAGAGTATGCTCAACTTAGTTTTTATTAAAACTATCCACCTGTAAATATTGTATACAATGAGACAGTTCCACTATAAATAAAATATTTGAAAATCCATTATTCCCAGTTATACTCACTCAATATAATATATAGCACCTTCTGGGGTAACTGCCTGCTCCCAACCTTGAGCACCTAGAAAAAACAAAAATATTTATTAATTGTATTACTCATTATACATACATTGTAGTTATTCCAACTACATGTACTTATGCAACAGTTGTACATGCTGACTTTTAATATTGTATTTTCATTCCAGTTCAATATTCATTTGTGCATTATGCATGCATGTATTTAATCCTCTATATTCATGATAAATTCAATGTTAATAAGGAGTTATTCCCCTTACAACCAGGTATGATAATTTAAGTTTGTATATTATTAAACTGGAGATGTTTTCTCTCAAAGCAGTGTTTTTTCTTATGAAACATGTTTTTTTCATGGCACAGCACGCTTATAAAACTGAAAATGCAAATGGGAATGTGTCACTAAGAGACAACAACCATGACAACATGACCATAGATCAGACAACAGCAGCAGGCCACCAATGAGTCCTATTCTTAAATTAAGTTATAGATTTTCTCAATATTTCTGTTAAAATTGAATTGTACCACCATTAAGCTTAAAATGCTCTTGAAGTCATTCCCCTTACCCTTTTAAACATATGTATGGAAAATATTGCAAAATACTTTTAATATTTATCTTATTTCTTTATGCATGTATATAATGAGCACAACCTTTTCATTCTTCTGTATTGAAAAACTACAAAAATCTTATTCTATTGACAAAATTTATTACATGCATAACATTCATTTCAATTAATATTCAAAAGGAACTTTTTACTTTCGAAACTCAGAACAACTCTAACAAATACAAGAATCAAAATACTAGCATATGGTATTATCAAAATAAGAATTAAAGTATGATGATCAGTTTTGACTGATCTATATCTCTTAGAGAAAAATTTCACAAATGACCGCTCAAGCTTTGCAATTATCCATGTTGGAAAGGGCCATAAAACAGAAAAGATTCACTGCCCAAATTTTAACTCTATCTTCATATTGTAGTTCTTAGCATTGTGTATGAGTTACATAAAATTTGGATGTAAAAACCTCAAGTAAAAGTGCAGTAACTTTTTTTTTTTACAATTTTCCCAATGTAAAGGGAGTGGAAGTTTCCACGGTCTTCGTTTTCCTGTTGTCTACCCAAGTTCCCTGATATTCGACAAACTTTGTAAAACTACGGTTAACATAAAGATGTTTATTATACAAGACATATGTATGGTTAAGGCCTGTAGCCAGGAATTTCCAAGGGGGGATTCGTTGGACTCACAAACTCGACTTTAACACTTAACAGTCACAATTCGAACAGAACATTGACTTTAACAGTGCTTATTTGTAGTCAAGGGGGGTTGGTTGAACCCCCCTGGCTACGGGTTTGTGGTTGAATATAAGTTTATATAAATAAAACTACAGCAGTGGCTAGTCTTCTTGTCGTATAAATAAAGGTTCCATGTTTGCAAGCCAAATTGTATAAGCGTCTGTGCATGCTCATTTCAAATCCTACACTGTAAGTGTAGACTATTATAATCCCTGGCATAAGCTCTAGAACGGTAGACAATACATTGCCAGAGTTGTATTAAGTCCACATCTGTGGTTCTTAACATTGTTTATGAATTTCATCAAATTTGCATGAATTACATTTTGTAACTGATTGAAAAAAGAGGAAACAAATATATTTTCATAGTTATAATGGGGCATAACTATAGAACAATATTAAAGTGACTTGCTGACTTGGAACTCTGTTTTTGTGATTTGGTCCTGTGCATTATTAAAACAAGAAGATTTGCAATTTTTGTGACTTACTGTTTAAATTCAAACCATGTCTGCAAGTTAAATCACTCACTCACAGTTTGGTTCTCAAAATTGTGCTAAATCAGTTCCAAATCTAGTGGGTCTAGTGAAAGTATAAGAGTTTAATCAGTAGCTAAATTAAAACAATGATAAAGCCTGAAATTTTAATAAATTGCATATTTCCTTCCAACCCTCTCACCTTAGGAATGAAACACAGGTGGTAAAAACACTTAAAGACATTATCTTTATATGTACATTAAGCCACCTGAAGTGGTACATGTATCTACATAATCTGTGCATTAACAAGTAGGGGTAACCTGAATTATCTAATAAGGATATAAAAAAAAACTCATAGGAAGAATTTACTATAAGGTTAAGTTGGCAATGAAAATACAGTATCAAAGTACTTTATGCATGGAAACAACTAAAAACTTCCTGAAGATGTACAATCATAATTTATGTACATGTATTATTGATTCTGAACTTTTTTAAAGAGTGGAAAGCTGCTAGCCATAGATATTATTTAATTGATTGATTGTTGGTTGATTAACGTCCAGTGGCAAATATTTCATGCATATTCAGGGCGACAACAAGTTAACAATAAAACAATAGGTAGGTTGTTGTAATAGCGGCCATCTAGGATGATGGTCGGGGAAATTTGGACTGCCACTGGAAAAAGAGGGTATATTGGATAGGGACAGAAATATTGCCTTGCAACAGTCCACCTACGGACCCCTCAAAGAGTTGTTGAAAGTGTTCTTAACGTGCACAGAGTGTGTCAATCTTTTTACACGAGGCATACTATTTAATGATTTCTCTCTATCCCAACTCGCAAGTCAGGAACTTTACTAAGTATGAAAAATGAAGATGTGGTGTGATTTCCAATGAGACAAATTTTCACAAATGACACAGATAAAACATTAAAAATGTTTTTGAGGTACCGAATTACTACAACATACCAGGCCTTTTTAAAGCCAAAAAGAGTGGTTTATTTTTGCTTTCAATACTGTCTACCACTCCTTATTTTGAATTCCCCCTTTTTAAAAGGCATGGATCTGAACTGAAACTTGAGATGTCTTGTTTTATTTAATAAATCAATATTTCATCATGTTCATCTTCTACTTTTTATGTTCATCTGATTATATGTAGCACTAGACCACATTATTCTGCAATAGAAATTCTAAAGAGAAAACTGAATTGTTATGTAATTTAAGACATTAAATATGTATGCCGTGCTGATATTAATTACACGTATTATATACAGCACAAATTACTTGGTTTACTTTCATGTGTATGGGCTGTAGGTTAACCAAATTTATAATTTAATTATAGTTCTGTGAGATCAGACAGTGACTTACTACACATGCTACATGTTCAGTCCAACCTAACCGAAACTTTTTGAAATTTCACATTAATATTTTTCTTAAGTTAAACCCCATTGTCCCCATTTGTAAATTAAATAGAACAGTATTGCAGGGATGATCATGAAGATTTTATTTTTTGTCTGATGTCAACATATATAAATGTATTGGCAGTTATAATCTGTCATTAAATGGTGCTATAGTAACCTCTGGGCCGTATGGGGCCACTTCCTATATACATGCATATATACATGGTGATAGAATATGCTGCTAGAATAGGTCAACTTTTTAAACTTGAAAAAAATGTGAATATGTCGAGAAAATTGTCAAAAATATTTTGGATTAAATATTGAAAGTGGTATCAAAAAATGTAAGAAGATGGATGTGGCATGAATAAATAAATGAGACAATTTTCCATTCAAGTCACAAAATTTATACTAGAGGCTCCAAAGAGCCTGTGTCGCTCACCTTGGTCTATGTGAATATTAAACAAAGGACGCATTTGAATTCATGACAAGATTGTGTTTTGGTGATGGTGATGTGTTTGAACATCTTACTTTACTGAACATTCTTGCAATCATTCTATCTATATTGAACTTGGCCTAAGAGTTTCAGTCGAAAATGTTAGTTAGAATTTACAAATTTTATGAAAATTGTTAAAAATTCACTATAAAGGGCAATAACTCCTTATGGGGTCAATTGACCATTTAGGTCATGTTGACTTATTTTAAGGTCTTACTTTGCTGTACATTGTTGCTCTTTACAGTTTATCTCTATCTATAATAATATTCAAGATAATAACAAAAAAAAGCAAAATTTCCTTAAAATGACTAATTCAGGGGCAGCAATCTAACAGCACTTTGTCCGATCCATCTGAAAATTTCATGGCAGATAGATCTTGACCTGATAAACAATTTTACTCCCTGTTAGATTTGCTCTAAATGATTTGGTTTTTGAGTTATAAGCCAAAAACTGCATTTTACCCCTATGTTCTATTTTTAGCCATGGCGGCCATCTATGTTGGTTGGCCGGGTCACGACACACAGTTTTTAAACTAGATACCCCAATTATGATTGAGGCCAAGTTTGTTAAAATTTGGCCTGATAGTTTCAGAGGAGAAGATTTTTGTAAAAGATTACCAAGATTTACGAAAAATGGTTAAAAATTGACTATAAAGAGCAATAACTCCTAAAGGGGTCAACTGACCATTTTGGTTATGTTGACTTATTTGTAGATCTTACTTTGCTGAACATTATTGCTGTTTACAGTTTATCTCTATCTATAATAATATTCAAGATAATAACAAAAAACAGCAAAATTTCCCTAAAATTACAAAATTCAGAGGCAGCAACCCAACAACGGGTTGTCCGATTCATCTGAAAATTTCAGGGCAGTTAGATCTTGACCTGATGAACATTTTTACCCCCATGTCAGATTTGCTCTAAATGGTTTGGTTTTTGAGTTATATGCCAAAAACTGCATTTTACCCCTATGTTCTATTTTTAGCCGTGGCGGCCATCTTGGTTGGTTGGCGGGGTCACGCCACACAATTTTTAAACTAGATACCCCAATGATGATTATGGCCAAGTTTGGATTAATTTGGCCCAGCAGTTTCAGAGGAGAAGATTTTTGTAAAAGTTAACGACGACGGACGACGCCGGACGACGCTGGACGCCAAGTGATGAGAAAAGCTCACTTGGCCCTTCGGGCCAGGTGAGCTTAAAAGTGAACCATTATAGTTCAAAACAAATGTATATGTAACATTTAGACCCCCACCCTCTCAATTGTAACTTTATAAATACAAAACAGTTATCTTAGCTATCATTAAATTTAACAAATCCCTACAAAGATATTTTTATCTGATGGAAGATCATGATCAGAGTTCTACACTTTCATAATATACATTAGGCTTGTAAAAATGTTCAGATAATAATCAACATTCTTAATCAATTATCACCCTGTAAGTTTATTTCTGATAATCAACTACTCAAATATACTGACACTTGTTTAAAGTTACTAACAAAACTTTTCCTCTGAAAAGGAGAGACTTGTACAATAGTCAGTAATATTGGTTTACTCTGCTATTCAATGGTTAATTGACAAAAATTACAGTCATTTTTATGGAGACCTACTAAGTTCAACATTTTTTAAATATTGAAGTTTTTGTGTCAATTTAAATTCTTCACAAATACAATTTAAACATCAGTAACCTGTACATACAAATGTATGGTTTAATTTTGATGTGACAAATAGGATTAAATGGCTTTATAAAAATATGGACTTGAATTATGTCATGAATATGCCAAATGTAGATTTGTACAAATCCAATGCATAAAAAGATACATCGTAAGAGTCTTGCAAGACTTAGGGCAAAATAAAAACAAAACCCTTTGATAAACGAAATTATCGTCGTTCCCTCCGTCAATTACCTTTCTGACAGTCTCTCCATAATACTCCTATTATGGCTTTGAGTCGAGAGCAGGTAATTATTCTTTCATGCCATGCTCTATGCTCATTTTATCATGGGTAGGCATTATATTTGTCAATATCTTAATACGGAGCATTGTGGCAGGGGAATAAATATCTGAGTATATATCATAATTTATTTCTCATCATGAACATAAATAGGATCTTTAGAGCCTTCACCTTACGTATATACTGTGCTATTTTGTTTGTGTTCCGAAAGGTAGAGAGAGATGAGGCCTGAACATATACATGTACATGTAGTTACCAAGTCAGTAAAACTAGTGTTTTGAATGCATTTTGTGCATTCTTTACACTCAAAAATCAAATTTCCTAACAACATTCCAACATAGATATATCTATTGATTTTTAGAAAGTTATAAAGGCTATTTTAACTGTAATCACAATAAATTTTTATCTAAGGATTAAATTCTGATCAGGGTAGGGTAAATCCATAAACTGTTATAAAAACACTTGAAATGTCAAAATAGGTCATAAATACATAAATTCAATCCTCTTTTATTGTAATCCAATTATATATGAATCAATCTGTGTTCATACTTATTATTTAGATATATTATATACAATGTATATAGCCTACATTGCAAAATAATCTGATGTCAGTCTAAACTAATAAAGTTTGTTCAACGTGCATCTGTAAACTGTATCTGCACTTGAACATTTGACATCTTCAATTAAAGCATCAATATCAGTTTAGGTTCAATGAGGGTAAGTCATGAAATCCTGAGGTCCTTAATTTAAAGAAATTTAAATCCTGACATCCCGAGAATTCCCGCATTCCAAAAGGATCAATCCTGAGCTTAAAAAACACCATATCCCAACGTCATGAAAAAGGTCCTGCCCCACCTTTAATGTGGCAAATATATAGTCACAATGTACAAAATTTATACTTACTGACACTAAGTCATTTTTTGGCTCTTTATTGCTTGCAGTTTCTTGTGAGCCTATACTATATGTGTTGAATGCCATACTTAGAGACCTTTAATGGTTTGCTTTAAACAATCAAATTATGTAGCGATCTAATTTGTTTCATTTCACTAAATTGGATTTTAGCTAGCCAGGCAAAAGTTGACAATTCCTTGGACTCGCATTCAAAAATTCCTTAGCATCTCAGATCAAAACCCTACTGACAAAATATCTGATACAGCTAACTTAGTATATATATTTTAAGTAAAAAGAAAGACCTTAGATAAATAAAAATCTAATTGATCTGGAAGATAATGATTGCAAAAAATATGATGTATAACCATAATCAATCACCTGGGTATAATTTTCTTGATAAAAGGCTTAATTTGTCATATTGTAGGTCAAATTACCTAAATGGTATGTACAGCTGGTATTTGTGTTGTTATTTGTTAAATGACCCAATAAAAAATATTTACAATTTAAAATATTTTATTTCTAACATATTAAATGTCATATTTACATTCTAAGCACATCACCTATAATAATATAAAATCATTACAAGTCAATATGACCTCTGGAGCCTTCAAGGTGCATCAATTCAAGTGCAGATTGAGGAATTTTAAATACATATATATATATAGTATTAATAGAGGAATTTGTCTCTATCTTCTTATGGTTAATTGATCTTTGGCTAATAAAGTATGGTTTCAAATCTTAAATTTTCTGAACAGAAATTTAGTAATCAGAATTTCCAAAATAGCTATTTATCTTAGGCACTTGTTTCGTGCATGGGGAATGAATTCTAAGCTGAGTGATATATTCAAAATAAAAATATTTTCAATTTTGATAACATATTTTTACATAGATTATTATTAAAACTAGACTACAATCAAAATATTGTTTTTTCATCCTGGAATGCATAAACAAAATAGAGCTACATGTACATATGAATATAGTTAGCAAATAGATTTTCTGAAGTCCCACTCATAATTATGAAAGTTGTCTTAATTGGGGGGACAGTCCCCTATTAAAAATTACTGTATACATGTACTTCCATGATCAAAATTGGGAATCACTAGATCCTTTAAATAACCATAATTTTATTTTTTCACAGACTAACTGGAACCTGCTGATATCCAAATAGTTATATTTTCTAGTCAATGAGAGAGAACTCTTTAGGTAGAAATGGGGGTACATTCATGATGAATTATGGTGAAAATTCTTGCCAAATGACTTTAACTGTAATTTTAGATGCATGACATTTTTCTTTTAGACTCGCATCACATTATTTTTTTCTCTCAAAGATATGCTAACGATAAATATTTGAGACCTCTGAAGAATCACAATAAGGATATCTTGACTAATCACAGTAAAATTTTGACCAATTTGACGCTAAAGGTAGCTGAAAATGACCGTTTGACACCTGAGGGTAAAGGGCATTTTACCCTATATATTTTTAACCAATATATAATTTTAATTCATTTGATTTATGGTATTTTTAGAGCATTAAAATTATATGAACCATTAAAATAATCATTGCAGGCTAGACTACCTTTATCATTGTATATGGTAATGTGTCATGTTTTAAGATGTGCAAGCATGCACATTCTGGGTTTGACAAGTTGATGAGTGAACGTACATTGTACTAACTGACTAACGATGACTATATATTCCTGTGAATCATAACTTATATGGGAATCTCCCGCCATTTCTCTACAAAAACGTGCATGTTAAGTTTAAAATTTTGTTTATTATATTTGTATATCTACCTTCAATTTGTCTATGACCCGTTTTGACTGGCTGTCCTGTTCTCGGATGAAGCCATGATGTAGTCTGAATTCGGTCACTGTCAACATAAACAAAACAAACAGGTGTGAAAAACTTTACGGAAGGTATTGTAAACAAGCAAGTGACGCGATTATTGAATAAAATGTCAGATTGAAACGATTAACATGGACCTTTTTTTACAGAAAACTTACTCAACAAAGAAAACTCTTCCGTCTCTTGTGACACCTATGCTCAGGTGTGCAGGGAGTCGCTCCCGAAGTAGATCAGCCGCCATGTTTGAAAAGTTGGAAAATACCTTTTGGCTGTTCCGGTGACCTCCCACTAACTTTTTTGAGATAAAAATAGTAAGGATGCAAAAGGAAAATTGTATCGCTTTAAAAATATAGATAAGATGACTAGAGATAAGAAAACTTTATTCCAGAGTGTAAAAGTAATAAAACAAGAATTCTTTTAAACATTATTGAGCAGGGGCGAATCCAGTCATTTTAAAAAGGGGGGTTCCCAACCCAGCACAAAAAGGGGGGTGTCAACTATATGTCCCCATTCAAATGCATTGATCGTCCAAAAAAGGGGGTTTCCAACCCCCGGAATCCATCCCCTGGATCCACCACTGTTGAGATTATAACCGTTTTTGTCAGAAATTTATTCTGCTCTCACTAGATATGTTCTGAGCAAATCTTTAATGCCTGTTATATATATAGTCCACAAACACTTGTGTCTGAAAAAAATTTCAAACCAAAAGCATTGTATTGGTATGGTCTTGAAAATTCACTTCAACAAATTAAACTTAAAAAAAGTTAAATCTGGGCTTGCCAATTCAAGTTAAAAAATTGATTAAAGAAAATTTGAAATGTCCAAGTCCAGAGGCGGATTTAGGGGGGAGGGGGTCCACCTTTTTGGGGGAAAAATATGGTTGCTTATATAGCGAATCACTGAAGCGTGACTGGAGCGGGCCCCCTCTTAGGTCAGTCAGTGGGCCCCCACTTATGAAAATTTCTGGATCCGCCACTGAAGTCTAAAATATCGCATAAAGCAAGGTTAAAAAAATTGGAACAATTTTAAAGATTCTTCAATTCATACTAGATTGATCAATTGATTAATGCTTAATGCCACTTTGAGAATTTTACGCTTTGGCGAGGGCTTTACTGCCGGTTGGAGGAAGACCAATGGTGACCATATTTCTATTACCAAGTCACCCTTGGGGTTTATGTCAGATTGTGTCACTGCATGAATACTCAGGTTTTATTTTAATTTAACAGTATGTACCATAAATACATTTTGTAGATATTAAACCAAGTTCGAGTTATCTCTCTTTATATTTATAGTTGGGTACTTTCTGTAAAGGAATATGTGATTGAGCGAATCAGTCTTTTCTCTTGGTTGCATGCTTATAATGATCCGTTTGATAAAAAGTTCAAAGTTTGTAAACTAACCTGATTTAGGAGGTGATCTTCATTTCTTAGTCTATGTATCATTCTCTATTCTGTACTTTATAGCACAGGTTCCTCTGTTAATCATACTTTTACTGTCTTTCTCTCCGTCAGCTGTCAATTCCCATTTTTCTAAATTTTATAGACTTACACCTCATTTAAACTTTCTCAAGAATTAAGCAAACTATACATTCAATACATGCAAAACAGATTTAAAATGAAAATGCAAAACAAAAGAGTTAAATAAATATACAATGAACTTAATAAAATATTACAATGTACTGGATGTCGCCTGAACATTGCAGTTAACGTTGAACCATATAAAAATAAATGTAGACAAAATGTAGACAAAACTATTAACTACTGCATACTGAACAGCAAACTGGTTTCTAAGCAATTCCTGATTTATGATCAACGCATTTAACACATTGAATCAACTTGAAATAAAGGATATCACAGATTTAACTAAGTTTGTCCAGATCTCGAAAATGTCAATGAAGGTCGGTTGAGAACAAAAACGTACGGATCTATAGAGAGGATTTCAATTTTCTTTTTGAGAACTTAAAATATTACACAATATAACAACAAACCATCGCCTCAACATGTTTATGGAACATATATTTCCTAGTTGATATGTAAGCAAAGCTTGCTTTTCCTATCACGATTTCTTTGATAGAAGATAGTTGCTTGAAAAGTAAATAGATATTGAACTAAGTGTTCCGTTTAACTGAATAATTCCTTTATAATTTGGTTGACCGCTATTGCAAAAAGTTAACAATGAATATATAAAAAAATACTGATAAAAGTTAGCACCAACTTTAACTACATTTTTTTCTCAATTTGTTTTACTGATCGAAGCTACAATCTCGTCCTTTTTCCACAATTTTGACATCATCAAAGTTGACACCACAGAATATAAACTTACCATAAATAATAAAACTAGTGCCACGTATACCATCGAACTTTTTTTATTACTGTTTACATCGTGGGCACTGTCCCGGTTTATAGGGGAGGGATCAGCGCTCTGATATACTTTATACCCCCCCCCCCTACATGTTGCGTTATTCCAACTACAAACCAGGAGCCAGAGTTGTAGTTGATGGATGCTGTCTGATATATTTGTAAATGTTGATTGTTTTGTCACAAATCAGGCCATTTGTTTTTCCTGTGTGAATAGTTAAACATTTTGTTAGGTCAGTATTTTTATATCTTACTATTCGGTATGGGGTTTTAAGTAAGTTGGCTTTGTATTTTACTCATATAAAGAGTCCAAACAGTAGAGCATACAAAAAATACACAAACAACTTTAAAAAAAAAACGCTCATGATGTGATGTGGCTTTCTGGCTGTCAATGACTGTTGGAAATAACTTGAATTTTCGTTAAAAAAAAATAATTAAAAGGTCTCGACACCGCCTCGTCGTTTTTAAATGTTTTGAACTTAAACAGACTTTCGATCAGAATATTGTAAAGTAATATTGTTGAATTTATGGTTAAAATCGACACTTTGGTCGCTTAAAATTTTCGACAGTTGATATAAAAAAAGATCTGGTATGATTGCCAATGAGATAAATCTTCACAAGACACTAAATGACACAGAGATTAACAAATATAGGTCACCGTATGGTCTTCAACCATGAGCAAAGCCCATTCAATTAAGTTCTCTATTGTTAAAGGGACACTAGCTACGAGATATATAAAAAATCTAATATATTTTATTTTTTTGCTCAATCATTAATGATATGCAAATAGTGAAATAATAATTCGCTGTTAGCAGCCAGTATGGTTCAGTTTTATAAAAAAAAATAAGCTAAAAAAACATTGATTATGAATTATTCACTTGCAAGTGAATAATTTGACCTCATTGAATCCGTATTCATGTGAACTTCAATTTAACCCCTTAGCTTGAGATGGATAACACGTGAATTGTATGTGTAAAATTATTAAAGGAAAAAAATGTCAACATTGAAAGTGGTACCTTTTGTAAGCTATTATTCGTGTGTTTCTCAGTCCTATATGTTCTCCCATTTTTTGTAATGTAGTCCTGTCATGCAGTTTTGTCATTTTAATAATTTATTTAACGTTGCCATAAAAGCGGGAGGTTTGGCATGCCACAACACAAGGTTTAATCCACCATTTTTTTCTTAAAATGTCATGTACCAAGCCAGGAAAATGGCCATTGTTATATTATAGTTCGTTTCTGTGTGTGTTACAGTTTAATGGTGTGTTTCTGTTGTGTCGTAGTTCTCCTCTTGTATTTGATTCGTTTCTCTCAGTTTTAGTTTGTAACCCGGATTTGTTTTTTCGATTATGAACAGCGGTATACTACTGTTGCCTTTATTTATTGAAGTTTTAGGGTATTTTTTTATGATGAAAGTAATCAAATAGAATGTTTTTATTTCTAAAGTGAAACACATTTTGCTAGCATCTGTTAATTTACCCAACTATGATCATTTCCCTTTTTGATCATTTTACTGCTAAAACTTCTGGAACATTTTTGTCACAATTTTAATTTAAGTAAACCGTTTGCCATGGGAAAACATGCGAAATAAGGGAGTGAGAAGTGATATGATTGCAAGTAAAACAACTTTCTAACACAGACCAATGAACAAGTAGGCAAACACTTATAGACCAAGAACAATAAACTTTTGAAAGGCATGACAAAATAAGGAACAATTTAACAATGGAAGTCCATGTCCTTATTTATGAAGAGTATATTCCCAATCACTTTCTAACGAGTAAATTTCAAAATGCTAAATTATTTTCAAAATTATTCATAAATCATTCATGATAACACTTGCTTCAAATTTTCGCAAAGAAAATCACACATTCCTTTACTAGCATTGTCAGTTTTCATTATGGAAGTTTTCGTCTAAATATTTAATCAATTTGAAAGGTATCTTTTTTTGGTAATAACAGAAACATATAGAACGTCTCTGGTCATAAGTACTCCCAGTGTTTCATTTAAATGGGGTCCAACTGGACCAAATGCAAAGTAAAATTGTATCTGCAGATCACTTTTGAGTTTTGACGAACGTTTGCTATTGGGGTCGTTATGGGTTAAATTTGTCATCCAAAGTGTAAATTAAACCAGATGCTCCGCAGGGCAAAGCTTGATACTACCGCAGAGGTCGAACCCTGAAAAGTTTGGGCAAGTATGGATACAACATTCAAGCTTGATACAGATCTGAATTTGGATTTGGATTAAATATTTGACACAGCATAGGTTTCTTATATAGAATAAAAATGTGGTCTATGAACTAAAAAAATCAAATTGGAAATTTACCCATAAAGGTTCAATATCCAAAATTTAAATGCATGGTTAGATTTTCAGCAAAAGAACCAAATTTTTTTTTTTATGAAATCAAATAAATTTCAATTTTGGACCCTTTGAAACTCAATGTGGACCAATTTGATAAAGATATTTGATAAATACCAAAAAATTTGATAAATATAAAAAAAAATGATAAATATCAAAAAAATTGATAAATATCAAAAAATCTAAATACATGGTTAGATTCGGCATATCACAGAAATTCATTTTTTGTTGAAATCAAACAAAGTTTAATTTGGCACCGATTTGGACCAACTTTAAAACTGGGCCTATAATCAAAAATTTCAGTACATGTTTAGATTCAGCATATAAAAGAATTAAATTTTAAATTTTGTTTAAATCAAACTAAGTTTAATTTTGGACTCTTTGAACCTTACTGTAGACGAATTTGAGAATGGGATCAAAAATTAAGAATCTAAATACACGGTTAGATTCGGCATATCAACAAACCCCGATAATTCAATTTTTGATGAATTCAAACAAATTTTAATTTTGGCCCCTAATTCCTAAACTGTTGGAACCAATACTCCCAAAATTAATTCCAATCTTCTTTTTGTGGTCATAAACTTTGTGTTTAAATTTCATAGATTGCTATTTACTAATACTAAAGTTATGGTGCAAACACCAAGAAAAATGCGTATGTGTGCCTTTTTTTGGCCCCTGATTCATAAACAGTTGGGACCATAACCACCAAAATCAATCCCAACCTTCCTTTAGTGGTTCTAAACCTTGTGTTAAAATTTTATTGATTTCTATTTATTACTTATACTAAAGTTTTTATCCAGAAACCATCCGTCTTCGGACGACGCTGACGGCGACGTCGCCGTGATACCAATAAAAATACGACAAAAAAATATTAATTTTTGCGGTCGTATTAAAAGTAGTCTATAATTTTTAAAAGTTACCTATCTGAAATTTAAATCCAAAAGATGAAATTTGCTGGAGATAGTTAATTTATCTATATTACATGTAAAAGATCATGTACCTAAGAACAATGAACCACCTCCGTATTCTCGTTAAATCGTGTGCGCCTCGAGTGCGGATTGTCGTGGGTTCGAACCAGGCCAGGTTCAACCATAGATGGCAAGATTGGTACATATGCTTCTTCCCCGCTCAGCACGCGAAATTAAAGACTGTTCTTCTGTGTGAGAATGATGTGTCCGAGTATGGTGATTTTAAAATTCCGACTCAGCGTGTCGGTCCAGTGCAAAGTAGGGTTCGTGTTCATATCGGACTCGCATTTTCTCATCCTGAATATGGATTTAATTTGCCATTGACGCTAAACGGTCAGCCATCCATCCATCTAACTAGTCTAAAATGTTTAAGAACAGATTTTCTTTAATGCAACAAGATTCATTTATATATAATTATTGATAAAACATTTCTTAGATTTATCCTTTTTATTGATAAAACATTTCTTAGATTTATTTTACATATTGATAAAATGTTTCTATCATTTTATTTGATGTATTTGTGTCTTTTACCAACAATCTCATTAGGCAAATCAAAGACGTATTTCTGACGTAAACAGAAGCTTATTTCCTCCTGTTTCATCCATGGATTGTCAAGTTTCATTTGTTCAGTTGTATCCACAGTAACCTCTTTCACTTCCGGTGTGTGCTCGATCTTGTTGTCATCTTTACTTCCGCATAGAAACTTCCACAGAAAGCAGCACATGCAACACAACATGAAAAAGCCTCCGAAACCAGCAGACAACCCAATAATGATAATCAAGGATAGTTTGCTGTCCTACAAATATTAATATAAATTTCATAATAAGGGAACCATGACAACCTTGAACTTTAAAAGGTTTTTTTTTAAGAAAAAAATGTTTTCGCACTCAGCGGAAACATATTTATTTAGTTTTTCGGCGCTATCAATCAAGTTTTTTTTTCCTTCAAAATTTAACACTATAAGGTATGAGGGAAAACTGCATTCAGAATAATTTTTTTGTCATCTGCTTGACTAGACTCAAATTTAGGATCAGCATGTTATTTAAAGAGGGACAGTATCTTTATCATGTTCTTATTTCAATACGTAGGTTCTAAATACAATACGTTACTTTGATTATACAATACATATAAATAATGTAAATACCTGAACAAAAGTTTCTGCAGGAACTGTAAAATATATATACAAATATTATTAATCCTTATATTATGCCATTTCTTTGGGTGTGTTAATTTTCCAAACTCGTTTGTCATGCTAGTGTTTGAATATTGTGTTTTTTTATAGTTCATCAAACCTTTTATTGTCTTTTGTGGATAGTTGTTTCATTGGCAATCATACCATATCTTTTTTTTTTTATCTTATCTATGATCTGATAAAACGTTCTCTGTGTATATCTGATACATAAAGGATTTCGTTATAAAAAACACTTCTACTGAATTCCTTCATATACGTTAAGATACGGACAATATACACTGGTTGTTCCTTTAAATACACGCATGCCTAAAGTTTATCAAAGACAATAAAGCACCGTATCATAGTTATTAGGATCTATGAACATTGAACATCGGCAAAAGAGACATTGATTTTATTTCAAATATCTTATTGATAACTAAATATGAATTACTGTCCATTTATGAACGTATTGGTTTTAAAACTACCGATTCTGTTTACAAAGTCATGTTAATGTTTACTTTTATACACAATTCAGCTGGTTAGATTTTATGGATTATATATAAGTTGAAAGTAGGCTGTAAGTAAAGGCAAGACCTGCAATACATTTATATGTCTCTTGTAAAGGCGAGTACTCTCAGACTGGTATTTTTGAATTTACTAAGGATTTTCTACCTCAGGCATAGATTACCTTAGCTGTATTTGGCCAAAACTTTTAGGAATTTTGGTCCTCAATGCTCTTCAACTTCGTACTTTATTTGGCCTTTTTAACTGTTTTGGATTCGAGCGTCACTGATGAGTCTTTTGTAGACGAAACGCGCGTCTGGCGTATATACTAAATTTATTCCTGATATCTATGATGAGTTTATTGTTATCTTTGTTATGTATTGTGTGTGCTTAGTATCGATATAACGAGTAAATCCACTTTAAAATTAAATCTTCTAGGTTTGTTCTTCTGTTGTGTTGTAATGTCCCTAGTTGGGGTTATGGTTAAGTGCTCGCAAACATTGGTTTGGTTTTCCCGTTTGAACATTTTTTTCACTAGTCATTTTTGGGGTTCTTTATAGCTAGCTTGTAGGATTATACGATAATTATATTTTGTGAATGTTCACATTGGTGTACTATTTATGGTGGACACCGTTAGAAATTGGGGAAAGTTCCAACTTTTTATCAAATTAATAACAATGAAAAATCGAAAAAGCAACGTTTCTTCCTTCATAAGATCCCATAATTTTTCACTCATAAAATGCAAACATTAAAATTTAAAATGCTTACAACGGTCTTTATTCATGCAACTTAAGATTTTCATAATCTAAAAGTTTTCTTTTTCATTTTAACATAAGTACCATATATAGACTCATGGAGATTAAGGGCCTGACATATTGTATAGATATTTGTTTATTGTTGAAGGCTATGTTTACCTAAGTTATTTGTGTCGTTAGGTTGTTGGCTTGTCTCATTCACATGTATCCGAAATTTCTTATCATTTATACCGAAATATTTCAATGTGATCTAAATAGCATTTTGAGCCATATACTTATTGCGTTAAATTGAAAGACAGTTGTATCATAACCTTTACTTTTCCCAAAATCGGATTAAAGAAACTGTGTATGTCACAGAGTGGTCTTCAACAATGAACAAAACACGAGAGATATTATCCGGACTTTTGACAATTTTCATTACCTTCACAAAGTACATCATATAACCGTGACTTTACATGAGATCTAAACTCATATGACTTTGTCATACGGACGAAGTTTTCGTCTTGACTGGTACAATTCACTGACGAAGGACTCATACAGTTAGGCTCATCACCTCCATTTACCCATGGAGCCCAAGACACAACTTCTCCATCCAGCCATTTATGAACCTGGTTTGCTGTATCCCAAACCATACCTATCCACATTTCTTTGTCGGGTCTGAAATAACATTTGTTTTAATATCAGATTTTGTAACGACTAAATCAAATGTTATACAAGTGTGAGAACGAGAGACATTATAAAATCATAAGTACAAAGAAAACAGACCACATGAGAAAAAAGAAGAAAACAAGACTAATAACAATACCAAAAAATATCAGTTATAAAAGCAAGAATTAGCCACACGACCACCATCAAATATAAGGGGTGTGATATTGTTTAAAAATTAAATATCAAGGCATATAAAACCAGATGTGACAGTTCTCACCGGATGCGAAATAGGAAGTAGATTTTTTTTTATCCTTTTTTGGTTATTGTTCCATGGTTTGACTACAGCATAGTTGGTTTAAAATGTATAAAGTATACCCTAGAATTAATTTACCACCAACTATAACAATGTAAGTTTTAACCACCTACCCACTAACACTAGCAATGTAAGTTTTTACCACTTAACCACTAACTCGTACAATATAAGTGTTAACCACCTACCCACCAACACTTCCAATGTAAGTTTTTACCACTTAACCACTAACCCGTACAATATAAGTTTTAACCACCTACCCACCAACACTAGCAATATAAGTTTTTACCACTTAACCACTAACTCTTACAAAATAAGTTTTAACCACTTACCCACCAACACTTCCAATGTAAGTTTTCACCACATCTAATTCATCATTGTCCTTAATCAGCGCTAGATCCATTCCAACATCTGTACATCGTTGTCGTGATGGATCCCAGGTTTCTCCCCCGGTCTTAAATAATTGATATGTATTACTCCGAACTAAAACTGTTAAGACAATAAACATGACTAATCAATGATTCAAATACCATTCATAAAAGTATGCAAGTGTCTTAAGTCAAATGACCTTGATTGTTTATTTCTTTTTTTTTTGTCATTTATATAAAGCATTCAGTTATTGGTATTAGAAGAAAATATAAACTCTAATTGTATATATTAAAGGGGATAAAAATGCACAAGAAAAAATAAAGAAATCATGAATTAAATGCAATGAACTAAGGTAATCTATTGGAAATAATACATTATAAAAACAAAAAAGAGAAAGTTAAATAAATGGGAGCATTCGATATGTTCTCCCCTATAACAGTATATGTTTGTTATTGATGTGTTGTGTTTTGTAAACCTATTATTCCGTTTTTAAAGTTCTCACTTGACTTTATTAGAATATTTAATATTCATAGGCTTTTTGTATATTGTCAAATTATGTTCATGACACGATGCGTTCATCAGTGTATGTAAAGTGCGGATCCTAAAATATCATTTTTACTGTATATGCCATAAATGTCTACTGTAGAATGATAAATAAACAGACGAACTTTTTTTAATTTTTGAAGAAAATCAAGAAAATTAGTTAAAATGTATATGTTCAGAAATACATAATACTAATAAAACAAAGTAAGAGATGCGAGCGGGGTTTTATCGCGCCTAAAGCCATCCAGTTGTTAAATATATACCAAAATAGGTGAATATTTAGGACATTTCACGAACAGATCGTGCAGGTGCTTTATAACTAACAGGTTAGATGTTGTTGCAGTAAAAAATATTCATTTTAATACAATTATTAAAGTTGTATAACGTAGAATATGTTTTGTCATTCAGTTTCTTCATATTTAACTAAATTCCACTATGATGATTTCGTAATGCTAGTCATGTTTACTGTCGAATAATGATACTATTCTTTCATTTTCACTGTGGAGCAAATCATTATTATTGTATATGCGGTGCATTTTCACTGTATAATTTTATTTTATTTTATCTATTACAGCTCATTTCTTTAAGCATGTAGAGCAAGACTTTAGTTGATTTGCTTGCTCTTTTTTTATTTGATAATCATTATGATAACACCCAATTTAATTAAAATATTAAAAATACAGGTTAAACTATGCCTATTCATATTGTTTAAAAATGTCAATCTTATTTACAAAGTTTGTATAAACAATTATACAAACAAAGCAAGCCAACCAAAAATTGCTTTACATGCATTAGGAAATTAGCTGTTAAGCCTTAATTTAGCCGACTTGCTCAAACAATAGATAAAGTAAAAGAAAGATTTGATCAAATTTAACTTACGGAGGAAAGTTTGGTTTTAAAACACTCTAATAAATTCAATAGAAATAACATTAATTTCAAATGTATTCCATTTAGTTTCTTATAAAGCGTATAGGGATCTTTATCCTTATTTTTTTATCCATTTCCATGACATTTCACCACTAATTACGTACATCTTGATATAGATTGCACCTTTGTTTTCCCGTTTAAAAGGTTTTACAGTGGAGCCCTTTATAACGTGCTGTTCGGTGTGAGTCAAGACTCCATGTTGAAGACCGTATTTTGACGTATAATGGTCTACTTTTATAAATTGTGACTCGGATGGCGAGTTGTCTCATTGTCACATACGACATCTATATATGGCTCAAAAACGAAACGAGACGGGATAAAAAGGGATAAAAGAATCTACGCTACTTTTTTAATATATTTATAATGGGATTAATATGAGTCAAAATAGAGTAAAATAGTGGGTCGCATTTGGGTATAAGCGTCACGCCGGATTGCCGATTTTTTGCAAGCGTGACAGGTGAAAGTCAAATGATTGTGTAGTGAAAAACGGGAAATGAAGTCTAGCGGGACACGGATAAAAATTAGAACTGCATAGTATAAGCGGGATACGGGAATCTGACAAAACAATAAGCTGAATACGGGAATCTGACAAAACAGTAAGCGGGATCCGGGATCAGAACCCCCCAATGAGACCCAAGAATAAGATATTTTTGTATATTCATCCTATTGTTGCAGTCATGCCTTGAAGAACAAATGTATCCGATGCATGCATTTTTTTTATTTATTTTTGGTCCCTTTTTCAATTTTGTGGGGTCCAAATTTATAGACAAAAGTCCTTTAATATAGATATTTGGAATTCGTTGACATGCTGAATCTAACCGTGTATCTAGTTTGGGAATTTCTTTTGCCTAGTTGCTGAAATAGCCCACATAGAGTTCCAAAGGGTGTTAAATCAACAAAAATGAATTGTAGCATGCATTTCGCGTACAATAACCCAAATGTGCATGGTTTTACCTCTGCGGTAGTATCCATTCGCGGATCTACAATTTTTCATAAGTAGGGGCCCACTGACTGCCTAAGAGGGCCCGCTGCTGTCACCTTCCAGTGATTTCCTATATAAGTTAAAATCAAGGAGAAACGTAATCTGAAGAATACAATATGACATTTTGAGAATCGCTTTTGTTACAAGTTTGAAAAGCTATATATTTGATGAAGAATGAATGAGGAGTTTGTATTTCAATTTGAAAATACATGTTTCATAAATCCTAAAGTCATCAACTAAGGTTTTTTTCATTTGTTGCAAGTGCATTTATCACATGATTCTACAATGAAAATTCCTCGCATCTTTGAAAATTCTACATTAATAATGACTGCACTAACAGTGATAATTCATCGCATCTATAGTTAAAATGGATCGCTTTCAATGATCGATATGCTATATTATGATGCTTTTATAACACTTATTTGAACTTTAATGATATGTGTGTATATTATAAAGACATATCACAATGAAAATATGTTAAAACTTAACTTAAAATCCTTTAACTTGATATTTTCAAAACGTAAACAAATACAGTTTTCCCATGATCCTTTATTCTACAATAGACATACCCGCATATAACAGTAAAAATGAACTAGCTGGATTCGCACTTTATATACACTGTTCATTAAGGGATTCTTTTTGGTATGATACTCAAGCATCCCGCCAATGTTTTATTGTGCTGTGGTAATTTTTAGTATTCTTGTCTTTTATTTTTGCTTAATATGTGCTATGTATAAACAATCTTTAAACTTTCTTGTTGACATATATATCTTTTTATAGTGATTAATAGTGGCGGATCCAGAACTTTTCATAAGGGGGAGGGGGCATTGACTGACAAAAAAGAGGGCGATCCAATCATGTATAAGTAATTCCCTATATAACCAATCAATTTTTTCCCACAAATGCGGACCAAAGCCCCCTGGAATCGCATATGGTTAAAATTACAACACACTATTGACCTTTTGTTTACATTGTATGTCTGTTTGTTTTTATCACACATTGTTGTAAATTTTTATGCAACTGTCATACAATTAAGAAGTTTAGCTAGCTATAAAACGATTTAATCCATCTTTTTATACAGAAGGAAATTCCAGTACTAAATCAGGATTATGACAGTTGTTTTCCATTTGTTTGGTGTGTTTAAGATATTGATTCCGCTATTTTATAAGGGACTTTCTGATTCGATATTTTCTTGGAGGGTTTTCTTTTTTTTTGTTACTGCAAAGGCTTATACCATTGCATCTTTTAGAAATTCAATGTTAAATCGTAATAGTTATAATTATTGTCTCGAACACGACTGACAACAAATTCTGAAGTCGCCACGTTCTTTTGAAGGATATCAATGTTTTGGATAGTTGTGCGCATGTCGAAGTTTAAACAATACTGTATTTGTACGACTCCGTAAATACAAAAAAAAAAGGCGGAAGAAAACAGTGGACGATCAAAAACTCATAAGTCCAATAAAAACTAACAAAAAGCGGAGGACACATAAAAACCGCCAAGTCAATCAAAAACACAAAAAAAGACTGAATAACACGTACTTCATAAAAACAAATGGGAGAAACTTAGATGGTCAAGAAGGAATAAAAGTTCCTGGTAAAAAAGTACAAGTCTCGAAAATTGATGCCATTATTGAGGAAAAGAAGACGGAATTGTTGTAACAATTGCATCATATGCGTAAGTTGTTTCTTATACGTCATCTAATTAATTACATTATTTATTCTTGTACGTCAGTCAAATTTGTACATTACCATAGGCGGATCCAGAGGACAATGGTGGGCCCCGGCCCCCTTTAGTGGGAAAAAATGGGTTGATTATATAGGAAATCACTGAAGCATGACTAGAGCGACCCCCTTTAGGTCGGTCAGCACCCCCCTTTATGAAAAGTTCTGGATCCGCCACTAATTACGCCACCTCATGTGCATTCATATTGTAGTTGTAGAATCTGTATCTTGAAAATGACGTATGCATATGACGGGATAATAACAATGAGCATGTGGTTCAACAAACAAAAACTAAACTAGGAAGAACCGATTTGTTAACAGTTATATGTGGTTCCTGTTTAAAAGTACTCATGCGAAAATAGCAGTATTGTCAAGGTCAAATATGGCTTCAGAAGTAAAATCGATTGTAATTTAACAAGAAATGGCGTGTTTACATTTTTGTACTACGAATACGTAGCATAGACCAAAAATGCATGTATCAGATAATAAATGGATAAAATATACTCAATAAGAAAAAAATACCTAAACATTATATCACATGCCAATTAGTTTTTTTTTATCAAAACAAAATCATCCTCTAAAGACCATAATCTTTAGACATCTATGTGAAGAGTTCGCTTTGTTTTGTGTCTATTATTCTTGTTTCTGTTTTATATTGTGCATATACTTTGTGTGTACTGTATATTTATGTATTGCAAGAAGTGAGACTAAAAGTATAATAAAATATTGAATCTGTAATGTTTAATTAAATGTGTAAAAAAAGTACTATACCTGTATAAGAAACAAAATACACAAAAATGGTAAAAGACATGCTTATATATTAAGTTCCTAACTTGATTAAAAAGAAGCAATGCAATGTAAAGTTACGTCAGTTGGATCCCTGGTTGCATTTCTGAATATTTAATTAAAAAAAAAACTATATATTAAACTGTTTGCACTGTATACTCAAGTAAACATAATTGTAACCCTACTATAGTTTTTTTAATTGACTTTCTTCACGAGATCAATAAGGACTACCATTTATATTCAGCTAAATTCAATATTTAAAATAAAATTTGCTATTGACTGATCACATCAAAAAGCAAACCAAAATAAAGAAATATAATAAAGTAACAATGCCACTAACTTATAAACATTTTCATTAGTAGCAGTTTCGACCCCGTTTTAAGAATTTCTGGTTCCAGTAGTGTAGAGTGTAGTTATTTGTAATAATTATAAACGATGTAAAATGCCAAGGAATAGACATAAAACTTATAATTACATCTTAATGTTGATTATTTCGGATCCCATTTCGATCATATTGTGTCGCGGTTTTTTCTTTTTATTATGTCAAACTCAAAACTCAAGACATTTTTAAGTTCTTTGTTTTTTTCAAACTTATGTTGTTGTATCCATGTAACGCGCCACCACTAACTACACGAAGCTGTCAGAGTCTTTTCTATATTAGTCTGAGAATCAACGGCCAGTTATAATAAATATAAACATCCCAATTTCTTGTATTGTTCGACCCATTTCAAGAGAAAAAAAAATCACTAATTCTCGCTTTTGTTCCACTCTATCATAAAATTTAAACTCAATTTTTTTTTGGTTGATGTAGATTTTTATTCGCAAGTTTCTATTTAACCTCATACAGTCCATGAAACGTCTTACAAGTCAAATTTGTCAATATGTATACATAACATGTATGTATACAGGAGACTATACATACAATGTATATTTGAATAATACGCACAATACAAATACCAACCGTGTCAGTGGTTTGTGACAAAGAAAGCTTAAACAACCTTCTATTGGAATAATGTTTGACATTTGCGTCACGTCTAAGGGCAGATATGCCATTGAACAGAATGATTGATCGGAGTGAATGTTCTTTTCAACATAAGTCAGGAATATGACAGTTGTTATCCATTCGTTTGATGTGTTTGGGATTTTAATTTTGCCCTTTGATTAGGGACTTTCCTTTTTTTTTTATTTTCCTCGGAGTTCCATATTTTTGTGATTTTTTATTTTAAAAGTGTCAGTACTCGTTTATAATGCTTGCATAGTGTATATGCTCTTTACTATAAGAGACACTCGTAAGATACACAATGAATATTTAATCTAAAAATGCCATGGCAAATAAAGGCAACAGTAGTGTACCGCGGTTCAAATAAAGGCAACAGAAGTATACCGCTGTTCAAAAAAAAGCAACAGTAGTCTACAAAAGTTCAAAAAACATGCATCGATTGAGAGAAAACAAATCCGGGTTACAAAATAAAACCGAGGAAAACAACGAAACAACAGAACATTGAAGTGCAACAAAAAACAAACGGAAATGTAACATACATAGAAACGAACTATTAGATAACAACTGCAATATTCCTGACTTGGAACAGGGCATATTAAAACAAATGGTGAGCTGAACCTGGTTTTATGGTTAGCCAAACCTCCGCGCTTTATGGCAATTTTTAATATACCGCAAAAATAAAATAAGAAGAAAAGACGACGGGTTTGGTGTTGCTTGCTCAGTCAATAGTTTTCTATCTTATATTTTGATACTTATATCTGTAATTTGGTCGTGTTTCGTCTTTTGCAATGGTGTTTTCAGATTGCGTTTTGACTTTCGAATTTTGAATATACTTTAATGTCCCTTTGGAATCTTTCGTTTCTCTAGTAAGATATAATTACATCATTGCCAAATGTTATTAGCAAAAGCTGAATCAAAGTATACTGTCAGAGTACATTGGTAGCTTTTTTCTTACTTTTATGGCCTTCTTATTGTAGTCGTCATTGTTATTAATGAAGCAAGCAAATAACTTATTCTCATTTGTAATGGTGTATTAGTGTTTGTGATGTTAACCACTTTAAGATCTCATTCTTTATGAATATCAAATACATCAGATTTAAAGCCTTATTAAAAATACCATACATTTAATGTTAAATGCTGAGGAATTACCGAAAGAAAATAACTGTTTTCAATTTTTAGTTCCATAACTCCTTGCTTATATCTTCCCCTTAATGGCAAGAAATGAAAACAATACTTTATAACTTTCATCTGTCCCAAGAGCTTTTCTGGATTTACCTTCATCAGTTATCTTAATGTTTAAAAACCATCAACTGTTTACTTAAAATTTCATATAAATCTTCATCTGAACGATCAAACAAATCAATGTCTGACACTTTTCAATTGCCATACATTTAAATTTGGATAAATATCTTTAGATATCATGTAAAATACAATCTCTTGTAATAATACACTTTAAAGATCAATTATTTTATAATTTTGAACTTAAAATAGGCGGCAAAAATTATTTTCTTAACTTCAACAGATACAAACTTTTCTCAAAATTATCGACTCCCTATGCCAAAGTTATCCATAGATGGTTTTAAAGGCAACAGTAGTAACCACTGTTCGAAAGTCATAAAGAGAGAAAACAAATCCGGGTTACAAACTAAAACCGAGGAAAACACATAAAATATAAGAGGAAAAAAACGAAACATTAGAAACCCTGAAGTGCAACAGAAAACCAAACGACAATGAAAACACACAGAAAAGAACTGTAAGATAACAACTGCCATTTTTCTGACTTGGTACAGGACATTTTAAGATAAAAATAGTGGGTTCAACCTGGGTTTGTAGCTAGCAAAACATCCCGCTTTTAGGGCAATGTTAAATATAACAACAAAAGGACAACATTAATTAGCTAAAATACAAATAAATGGAAGAACATTAAGGTCCTATTGCTGATAAAGTAATTAAACAACCTAATGGAATCAACAGTTCCTGATGAAATTAAATACAGAACAGCGATTAAGACACACCAAATCATGTATATAAAGTTATTTTTATTATTCTGTTTAAAAAGTTATTATGAATAAAAATGTTAACAAGCCTCTCCATGACCGATCATTTAAGCACTACCATTAGTTGTCCCTTGCTTATGTGACGTCATACTTTATTCGTTTTAAAAAAAAATACAAATGAAGATACATAATGTTTAAATCATAAGCAGATATTCCTATTATAAACTCATATTCAAATGGTTTTTTTAAAGTAACCTTCTTGTATATAAATGTATTACTATCATTTCCGAAAACCTATTGTGTAGTTGTTTTATGAGTATATAACACACTATAGATAGATACAGTGTACTAAATAAGGAAAGGTGTCATGATGACTTTGGTCTCATATTTTTATTGGCGTAGCCCAATTCTGCACCAGCACTCACATTAAGTTCGGTTCCTGTGCAGAATGTTGCGTCAGCAGCTAAAAATAAACATGCTTGTCCAATTTCCTGTATTGTACCAAATCGTCCCAATAACTGAAAAAGAACACCCATTATGAATTATTAAAAACAACGATTATGTATAGTTAAATCATACCCAGCAGACAGAAAGCACTGACAGTCTTTCAGTTGGTCTTCTAATTTTTTTTCTTGTGATTGTTTTTCATGATCTAAACCGGCGCACCATATACGGAAAGCAAAACTTAATGGCAACGTAATGCAAGTTCGCATTGGAAGTGGATTTTTTTACATACGTATATGCGAAATACTAGTAATATGTCTCCCTAAAATGTGGAATTATCTGTGAGGCAAGTGTTACCAGAGAAACGGGAGTCAATAACTTTTTTATAATTCTAACATACCGGGTATTTAGTGTTATTAAAAAAAGAACCGGAAATATCGTAACGTTTAAAACGTTAGAAAAAAATAATGTTTGGTACATTAAAAATTAATCATTGGTACATTGAAAATAAATATATTTTTTTATTTTTTAAAATTTTTATCGAAATTTTTCCACATCGCTGGACTTAAGATCTTCAGCGCTGGCCTTATCGACTATATCGCTTGACCTTAAATATCCAGAGATAGAATTTACATCATCAGCACTTGTCTTTAAAACCCAAAATGCTTCATCTTACGAGACAAACAGAGCTCCGTAGTTTATCAAAACAACTCTAAATAAAGTTCAAATTTCCATTTATAAGTTTCTTGGTTTCTCTAACACAAATTACAGCATTGGTATACATCATATTAAAATAAATGTGCGTAACAATATAACATTTACCTGATTATTCTCAAAACCTTTCTTCATTTCCTCGGATTCTGGACAGGTTTTCAAATAACTCTCAAACAATGGAGTCCATATATTGCCTGGGGATATACTGAAAAACATAGATAAAGATGATATATGGAGAAGGACATAACATAACATTAAATCGTATGGAAACGTTAAAGCTGCAATGAAGTTGAACCGAAAAAAACAAAAAAACAAACAAACCATTCAAAACACCAAGCTTATTGTTTTTAAACAACTCATTAGTGATGTTCGAATTAAAAAATAATAATAAAAGGCCATGCCAAGTACGAAGTTATAAAGCATAAATGATTTGGTACCCGACATTCACAGATGTTTTGCCGAATACAGCAAAGGTAAACTTCCTTTGGTAGAAAATCATTAGCAGTCTGTAGTTCGACCAATTCAAAATTGTATGTTTACAGTTAATCTATAAATTAACCATATCAATTCTATGAATAATGAGCTGTTTTTCTTTTATTGATTGTTTAATATACGAAATTATAAAATAAGAAAGTTTTTGTTAACATTTACATACCTGTTTACTCGAACATTATATTTTGCTTCATCAATTGCTAGAGCTTTTGTCATCGAAGTGACTGCTCCCTAAAATATTTTGTTGATTTAGTTTTATATGCAATGTTAATAACTCACTGAAACCATAGACAAATATATATATATATCTTTGCTGAACCTAATTATGAGTAAACTGCAATTTTAATTTAAATTTATTTATTTCAGGAAGATTTAAACTTTTCGATCATGATGAACGATGAAAAATTTGTGTCACTTGAAAAGCGGATAGCGAAAGGTCACGTGTTGTTATTTCTAAATACATGTACATTAAATCCTTGCTTTTCAAACGATTCGAAAAGAAAACTAAGACATTTAACATTTTGTGTCCATTCAGTAATACTGTGGATTCATTTATTTTCGTGGATATCGATTTTCGTGGATTCAGTTAAAATTGTATTTTCGTGGGCAATTTCGTAGTTTTGCCAAATCTGTATACAAGCCGATAGAATATATGTATTTCGTTGAACACTTGAACTCGTGGTTCGCCGTCGCCCTCGAAATCCACGAAAATTATTATCCCACGAATAATAATGAATCCACAATATTTTATTTACCTTTGTGGCACAGTATGTGACTGCTTGACTCTGACCAATGGTATTAACCAAACTGCTTATATTTATTATACTTCCTTCAGTTTTCCGTAAATAAGGGAGTGCATACTGAAACAGATGATTTTTAGTTTTAGTTTCTTGTGTATAATTCGGGGTTTAGTATGACGTCCATTATCACTGAACTAGTATGCATATTTGTTTAGGGGCCAGCGCTGAAGGACGCCTCCGGGTGCGGGAGTTTCTCGCTACATTGGCGACCTTCGGCTGTTTTCTGCTCTATGGACGGGTTGTTGTTGCTTTGACACATTCCCCATTTCCATTATCAATTCTAACCATTGGTAAATAAGTGTTTGAGTCTGTTATTGTTTGAATTTGTCGCATGTTTGTAAGAAAGCAACTGTATCGTATTCAAATTAAATAAACCATAACAATGTAATTAATAACAATTTTATGGACGCCATTCTCATTTGGTTGACCAGTATGGAATATATGTTTCGTAGAGGACGACGGTTATTTTCTAATCATTGTAACCAATCTCTCGTCAATCAACTTTCACTGGGGTAAAGCTGATGACCGTAACTGCATTCACGGTCATCCCAAGATGTCGGACGAAAAATTAGGTCAGTATTTGTATTGTCTGTTAAGGTGTTTCTACATCATTTTCTTTACAAAGCATACTTTGATACGATGTAAATTTATAAAAGATTCACACGGAAGTCACAAATCTCTACCGAGGAATGTGTATAGAACGGGAAATTGGATTTGAAAAATTCGCTAAGATGACCGTAAATCATCTTTAAAATATTTTCAAGATGACCGTAACAGATAAGGATGACCGTGATTGGTAAAATGATGACCGTAATTTCGAAAGGATGACCGTAATTTATTAAGGATGACCGTAACTTTCATAGTATAACCGTAATTTCTAAGAAATATCCGTATTTTTATTACCTTTTTTGTATCAAATAATTAATCGTGTTGGTGTAAGACGTATTTATAAGACAACATTATCATAAAGGTAGACAAAAATAAGACGTGCTTCAAATACATGGTTCGTCATATGTAGCATCCAACTACCAGCCAAAAGATTTTTTTATTTCTGAGATTACTTTTAATTTTATATAATAAATACAGCTTTTTAAAAATGCCAAAAAGGCAATGGATGTACAGCCATTTATATTATATCGATTCAACTACCATTGCAGATGTTTTTTTTTTATTTCAGATACGTACATGTGTTATCAATTTTCCACTTGCAAGTTCACCTCATCTAATGTAGACACATCAAGATTTTATTCTGCTCTTCTGGAACCATACACATGGGCTCAATTACCGGATATTCATAATGTTAAAGGTTCATCTAAGGGAATTGAAAAATATGGCCGTTTTTACACACACATATCTATTAAGAGAACAGACAAACTGATGCATCTAGGAAAGTATTAAGGAGTGCGTACCCTTGTGTTGCTTCAATGCTAAACATATTGAAATTTTATAAAAATTCCACAGCCTTTATCCTTGTTCTATCATATTTGTCAATTTGATGACCGATGGATATAGGATTATTGCATACAGTACTAGCATTGATTTCCTTAAAACAAGTTTATTAATGTAGTTATTGGTTAAAACAAATAAAAATATGGACCAAATCAAGTACACCTTTTAGGGTGCGCTCGACTTTAGTTACTCTGCACGAGGTATTTTGAAATTTACAGGTTGGTTAGAACTGTTTGTAAAAAATAAACACTAGCACATCATAGAAAAGCAAGTGAGTAATCTATGTTTCAAATTTTATAACAAAAATCTCTTTATTAAAGGCTGTGGATTGTCTATAAGAATCTTGGTTTATTTGCCACAAAGTACTCTTTTTCTATTAAATGCAATGCAACAGTAAATAATAATGCTCTGCATCAAGTTTTCCCCTATTATATGTTTAAAATGGACTGTATCTATTATAATTCATTAATATATCTGTAGTTTTGATACAATTGATGTTTTAAAAAAAAACGTACAAAAATGGCTACAGAAGGGTACATAAACCTTAAAGCATGGCAGGACCTTTAGATATGTAAAATTTATATAAAGTCTATGTTTGAGAAAAAAACTAACTTACCTGGTTTTTGAGTTGCATTCTATTTTAAATATGCAGAAGATAGCAAAATAAACAGACATACGAGTTTCATTTGATACGGTCCACTCAGTTACACAGTAAAAATCACCTATTGTTTGCAGGTGTCTTTTGTCTCTAGTGTCCATTTAAATCAAAACTACTCACAACATCGATTATACTATTTACTATCATTTTCATATAAACTCAAAATACGCCAAATAATTAAAAAGAACTAACCGAGTCCCTATTGCGACAAACTCAACAGAACTTTGAACAATACATACAAATATGGATATGTCTTTCAATTGACGGTCATCCTTTTATATTTAGTCATCCTTTATAAATTCCGGTCATCCTTAACAATTTACGGTCATCTTTTAACCAATTACGGTCAGCCTTGTTATGAATCGCTAATCCTGTTACGGTCATCTCGATTACGATTTACGGTCATCCTAGCGAATTTTTCAAATCCAAATTCCCGTTTTATACACGTTCCTCGGTAGAGATTTGTGACTTCCGTGTGAATCTTTTATAAATTTACATCGTATCAAAGTATGCTTTGTAAAGAAAATGATGTAGAAACACCTTAACAGACAATAAAAATACTGACCGAATTTTTCAGCTGACATCTTGGGATGACCGTGAATGCAGTTACGGTCATCAGCTTTACCCCAGTGAACTTTGATCGACTAGATCACGATTTGCTTTTTCTTCTAGAGCACCTGAGATCACCCCTGTTCTTGGTGGAGTTCGTGTTGCTTAACATTATTTTCTTTTTCAATTGTCTTTTCTTTTTTTTGCGTTCTTTTGCAATGCAATTGTCATTTTGTTTTCGACTAATGAGCTCGAATATCCTTTTGGAATGTTTCACCCCTCTTTTATAACCTATACATATTTAAATAGTAAATACACGTACAATACAAAGCAAACAAACTATACAATTACCTTAGAAAAAAGGAAGTAGCTAATTAGATTCAGGTCAATAAGTTTTCTAAAATCTTCTGCCGAAAACTCATCAATAGGATGAGGAGGAGGATCTACATGTAAATATATTAAAAATATTATAAAGAGATTACAAATTTTAAAAATTATATTACTAGTATTTTATTCATTAGCGAAAACGTTTTGTTTTTATATCATCTTCGAAAATTTTACGGACGCCATCAAGCACGAGATGGTTGACAGTTATGGAATATCTGTTTCACAGATAGGATCCCGTTCTTTGATTCTCAAACGTTACACTTATCATCGAATCCGTACACACATGAGCAACACGGCAGATGCAGAATCTGCTTGTCCTTCCGGAGCACCTAAGATCGGCCCGCTTCTTTGTAGGTTTCGTATCTTGTGTTTTGAATGCTGTTGTTTGTCTTCTCGTCTTTTTACGGGTTTTTTTCATGACGCTATCAGTTTGTCTTCAACTTATGAATTTGAATATCACTTTGGTTACGTCTCCCTCGTATAATACATATTAAATCAAGTATTCAAAAATTTCTAATGGATACTGACAAAATGAAAATTAAACGGACGTTCATTCCGATAAAACAAAATCTGCTTATCAACAACTCTACTCTTTAATGAAATGCCATGACCAAATTTTATTTCAATGAAAGGTTTTCAATGCTCTTTTTGTTGTTGTCATAAAGCCCTGTCATGATGGTATTTTATATAATTGGTAATATCCGTAGTTACATATAGTCCCCTATCAAAAGTATGTTTCACTTCAATTTAAAATTCGAATATTTCTGAAATAAGTGCAAAATAGAATCATATGTTATAAACATGAATGTTTTGTTCACTAGTAATTTTAGCGACAAGGCTCCGTGTTGAAGACCGTACCTTTACCTATAATAATGGTTTACTTTTATAAATTGTTACTTGGATAGAGAGTTATATCATTGGCACTCATACCACGTCTTCAAATATCTATGTAGATGATATGCAGATAGTTTAGTCCTGGAATTTGTTTCGGATCACTCTGAAAATTTTGGGCCGTGCTCCTTAACATTTTCATTTCTAATTAGAGAGAACAAGAATTAAACAAGAATGTGTCCAAAGTACACGGATGCCCCACTCGCACTATCATTTTCCATGTTCAATGGACCGTGAAATTGGATAAAATTTTTAATGAGGCATTAAAATTAGAACGATAATATCAAAGGGAACATGTGTACTAAGTTTGATTGGACTTCAACTTCATCAAAAACTACCTTGACCAAAACATTTAACCTGAAGCGGGACAGACGGACGGACGAACGGACGAACGGACGCACAGACCAGAAAACATAATGCCCCTCTACTATCGTAGGTAGGGCATAAACATAGGGATTTTTGTGGTGGTCGCTGCAGAACATAACATGATTTAGTATAGAACCATTCGTCACAACTCGGTTGATTCCGTACCTTCGGATTCACCCGAGGATTGCTAATTGAGTATAGAACCATTTCGGGAAGAAACCATGTACACAACTAGTTTTTAACACTAGATTAATATTGTAAAGCATGATATTTGTTTGTCAATTCCATTTTTAGCTCACCTGGCCCGAAGGGCCAAGTGAGCTTTTCTCATCACTTGGCGTCCGGCGTCCGGCGTCGTCCGTCGTCGTCCGTCGTCGTCCGTCGTCGTCTGTCGTCGTCGTCGTCCGTCGTCGTTAACTTTTACAAAAATCTTCTCCTCTGAAACTACTGGGCCAAATCAAACCAAACTTGGCCACAATCATCATTGGGGTATCTAGTTTAAAAAATGTGTGGCGTGACCCGGTCAACCAACCAAGATGGCCGCCACGGCTAAAAATAGAACATAGGGGTAAAATGCAGTTTTTGGCTTATAACTCAAAAACCAAAGCATTTAGAGCAAATCTGACATGGGGTAAAAATGTTTATCAGGTCAAGATCTATCTGCCCTGAAATTTTCAGATGAATCGGTCAATCGGTTGTTGGGTTGCTGCCCCTGAATTGGTAATTTTGAAGAAATTTTGCTGTTTTTGGTTATTATCTTGAATATTATTATAGTTAGAGATAAACTGTAAACAGCAATAATGTTCAGCAAAGTAAGATCTACAAATAAGTCAACATGACCAAAATGGTCAGTTGACCCGTTTAGGAGTTATTGCCCTTTATAGTCAATTTTTAACCATTTTTCGGTAATTAAAGTAATCTTTTACAAAAATCTTCTCCTCTGAAACTACTTGGCCAAATTAATCCAAACTTGGCCACAATCATCTTTGGGGTATCTAGTTTAAAAAATGTGTGGCGTGACCTGGTCAACCAACCAAGATGGCCGCCACGGCTAAAAATAGAACAAAGGGGTAAAATGCAGTTTTTGGCTTATAACTCAAAAACCAAAGCATTTTGAGGAAATCTGACATTGGATAAAAATGTTTATCAGGTCAAGATCTATCTGCTCTAAAATTTTCAGATGAATCGGTCAATCGGTTGTTGGGTTGCTGCCCCTGAATTGGTAATTTTGAGGAAATTTTGCTGTTTTTGGTTATTATCTTGAATATTATTATAGATAGAGATAAACTGTAAACAGCAATAATGTTCAGCAAAGTAAGATCTACAAATAAGTCAACATGACCAAAATGGTCAGTTGACCCGTTTAGGAGTTATTGCCCTTTATAGTCAATTTTTAACCATTTTTCGTAAATTTAAGTAATCTTTTACAAAAATCTTCTCCTCTGAAACTACTTGGCCAAATTAATCCAAACTTGGCCACAATCATCTTTGGGGTATCTAGTTTGAAAAATGTGTCCGATGACCTGGCCATTCAACCAAGATGGCCGCCACGGCTAAAAATAGAACATAGGGGTAAAATGCAGTTTTTTGCTTATAACTATGAAACCAAAGCATCTTGAGCAAATCTGACAAGAAGTTAAATTGTTAATCAAGTCAATATCTATCTGCCCTGAAATTTTCAGATGAATTGGACAACTGGTTGTTGGGTTGCTGCCCTCCAATTGGTAATTTTTAAAGAAATTTTGCCATTTTTGGTTATCTTGAATACTATTATAGATAGCAATAAACTGTAAACAGCAATAATGTTCAGCAAAGTAAGATCTACAAATAAGTCGACATGACCTAAATGGTCAATTGACCCCTTAAGGAGTTATTGCCCTTTATAGTCAATTTTTAACAATTTTCATTAATTTGGTAAATTTATGTAAATGTTTACCAAATATAGTTCTCTGTTACTAATGGGCAAAGTTACATCACCATCACCAAAATACAATTTTGTCATGAATCCATTTGTGTCCTTTGTTTAATATGCACATAGACCAAGGTGAGCGACACAGGCTCTTTAGAGCCTCTAGTTAATATGTACAGCCGATTCAACCTGTTATGAATTTTTGGGTTACACTAAAGACCTGAAAGTGGACCTGAAAAGACCTGAAAAGACCTGAAAATATACGACTAAAATTATTCAAATTGCAATAACTTTTTTATTATTGGATGGAATTTCTTCAAGTTGGAATTTTATTAATTGTAAATATTCATATTTCATTAAAATTTAATTTTTTTAAATTAAAAACAATTTATTGATGCCAAAAGTTGGACCTGAACGGAGAAATGAAAAGACCTGAAGGGACCTGAAAATCTGTGTCGGACTAATTCTAACTACAATAACTTTTATAATATTCAATGGATATCTTTCAACTTTAGATTTTGTGAAACTAAAAGTTAGTTGTAATGATAAAATTTAAAAAAAATATATGAAAAATACCATTTGGGTGTGAAAACTCGGAACTGAACGGAAAATTAAGTAACATAAATTTTCCTGGAAAGACTGCGGTCAGATTTATTCAATATCTTTAACTGTATAGGAAAGGTATACTATATCATTGAAAATATAAAGAATTTTATCGAAAATATAATGGTTGGGTTACAAAATTCGGACCTTTTCGGTGAAATAAAAGACATGCATGGATTATAGGGGTAGTTGTATTTAAACTCGCAAAACATTGTTTTCCTATTTGTTTCTATTTAAGACAAAAGTCTATCGAAGAGTACGAATGACTTTATACATGTATTTATACAGGAACATATTTGAAAACATTAATATATATTTTATTCTTATTCTATATTAAAGCGGGTCGTAAACTGCTTTATTTATAAAATGAAAGTATTAGTATTGCTTCCCCATAAACCATATGTAATTCAAAGAGTTCGTCGATTGGAATGTTTTAATAACATGAACGTGTGCCAGTTGTAATTCACACCTTGTATTGCTATTAGGTGATAATTGGATCATTAGTCTAAATAAACATTTCACTTTAATCTTTTAATTGGATTATCACTATATCTGGTTACACGAACTAAACATTGCTCTTTCACCAATTCAAGTATAAAGTTTACAAATTAAAAATATAAGCATATATCAAATAATCAGTGAATTCAGAAACTTTGAATCGTTTTTAGTCAGAATAAAAATATTCAACAAAGTGCGTAGTTTTCAACGTTATTATATATCAGCATGTCTCTTGCATTGCCATTACCTTTGCTCACTGAACACACCAGACTAACACCATACCGAGACACTTTGCAGACACAAGACCAAAACGCTTTGCAGGTAATATTTTAAAGTCATACATATATATTGTTTATCAAACAGCATGTATTCATTTCAGATTTGTATGCCCCACCTACGATAGTAGAGGGGCATTATGTTTTCTGGTCTGTGGCTCTGTTCGTCCGTCCGTCCGTCGTACCGTTCGTTCGTTCGTCCCGCTTCAGGTTAAAGTTTTTGGTCAAGGTAGTTTTTGATGAAGCTGTTATATATATATCCAGGTTCATTCAGGACTTCATTTTTCATTCACAAAGTGCAGGTTCCAGACTTGGGACACCACAAAAATTGTGACGGGGTTATCGTAGTTTAAAGACACCAAACCTTTTTCTGAATTATTTATTTCTATGGTATATTATGTCTCTTTGACTTATAAGTTTTGACATCCGAGTTTTGATTATTCTTTGGTATCTTCCGTCTTTCAGTTTTACTTGTATCAGTTTTGCGTATCATATTAGTATCTTCCGCCAATAAAAATTAGAGATGTGGTGTGATACCAATGAGACAGATCTCTACAAGAGACCAAATGACATCGAACATGAAAAGTTATCAACCATATTTTTCGTCTATGTTTATTATTTTCGTTTAAAAAAAAATGTGGAATTTTAGGCTCATTCAGATTTTGAATTTTCCGTTCAGGTCCGAGTTTTGACACCCCAACAATATTTTTTTTTATATTATCATTACATTGAACTTTTTGTGTCACAAAATCAAAAGTTGAAAGATATCCATTTAATATTAAAAAATGTTATTGTAGTTAGAATTAGTCCGACATAGATTTTCAGGTCCCTTCAGGTCTTTTCATTTCTCCGTTCAGGTCCAACATTTGGCATCAAAAATTGTTTTTAATTTAAAAATATTTACAATTAATAAAATTCCAACTTGAAGAAATTCCATCCAATTATAAAAAAGTCATTGCAATTTGAATAATTTTAGTCGTATATTTTCAGGTCTTTTCAGGTGTTTTCAGGTCCACTTTCAGGTCTTTAGTGTAACCCTGAATTTTTGTAAAATATTTTCTGGAGAATTTTAGAAAAGGTAATAAAATTGCTTCTCCACGGCGCTCACTGCTATATCATATAGATAATTTCTATATATTATTAGGAGTATAAGCATAACGCGATAATAATTGTCCTGTACACGGATAGTTATGAAAATATTGATTAAAAGTTAAAAACCAGTAATCTTGCCTATGAATGAATTGGTGGATTAGTGGCACGTTCCTTTGTTTGTTCATATGAGTTTGTAGTGGATGCGGATGTGTATTGTATATAGCGCATTAGCCATCCTACTATGTAGGAGTGCGCCAATCTAGAACGGCGATTCATACATGTTGAAAGAAAGTAAGTCGGTCCGATAACGGAAGCAATATCCGGACGCCTTATTGGTGTCAGACCACCAATTATAAATCCCTATCTGTTCAACCAAATTTTGCAATTTTCACAGCTTTCTAAAATGTTTACCTTAAGTTTAACTTCATAGAAACCAGGTATATCCTGAATTGCACATGTTTCAGCTTTCTACATGCCAATTTTCAGCATACCTTTAAAGCCTTCTAACAAAATAAATGACCTTTAAATAGAAGTACTCCAAAACAAAAACCTGGTTTTCTGGAAATCTAAAATTAGCATACTATGGAGCGCATTAATCCTCAATTTTTAATGCAAACTCATAGACAAGTAAATTTTGGCTCAAAATGATCTAGATATATTTATCTTTCACCAAAAGTTTCATTTCTGCAAATTTGTTTGTTAGTTTAAGTAAACAAGGACACCAAAAGCACTATTTTGTGTCAGAGTATGTCTACTTTTACATACGTTCTAAATTGGACGGAGTAATTGGTGGTCTGACACCTTTTTAACGTTTTTCTCCCAAAATAACACAAACTGAATAATCGTGAGTATGGATGACAAATGCGACTATGCATGGTACCAATAGGACACAAAGGCATGATGATTAATTTATTGCGGAAGAAAGAGAAGCAACACACAAAATGAGGTCTTCTCGTTTAATAGTATAGAAGATTGTCTCCGAAATATTATTAATTTTCATTAGTGTCACAAAATATAACATTAGCTGATAACAAAAATACTCACGTGTTCCGACATTATTGATTAAACAATCTAGTCTACCATACTTTTCAATTGTCTTCTCAACTATATTCTGTTAAAAAAATATATCAATGCCAAATTACAATCATACCGATACTTTATGTCATCTTGCTTAGTTTCTTCAGAGACGTATATATGTCTCTGGTTTCTTTTATTACCTATTTTGGCATCAGACTTATACTTTGGCCTTTGTAAGTCTTGTATGATTTTCAGTTTAGTTCATTTGTTTGTTTTGGAGTTTAGAATGACGACCATTTTCACTGAACTAGACTACACATTTTTATTTAGAGCCCACCTCCGGGTGCAGGACTTTCAAACTGCGTTACAGACCCATTGGTGGCCTTCGACTGTAATCTTCTCTTTGGTCAGGTTGTTGTCAGTGTCTCTTTGACATATCCCCATTTGCATTCTCAAGTTTATCAAAATAAAACCATACAATAAAACATTAAAACTAGAGGCTCTAAAGAGCCTGTGTCGCTCACCTTGGTTTATGAAAATATTAAACAAAGTAAGCAGATGGATTCATGACAAAATTGTGTTTCGGTAATGGTGATGTGTTTGTACATTTTACTTTACTGAACATTCTTGCTGCTTACAATTATCTCTATCTATAATGAACTTGGCCCAGTAGTTTCAGTGGAAAATGTTAGTAAAAATTTACAAATTTTATGAAAATTGTTAAAAATTGTCTATAAAGGACAATAACTCCTAAAGGGGTCAACTGACCATTTCGGTCATGTTGACTTATTTGTAAATCTTAATTTGCTGAACATTATTGCTGTTTACATTTTATCTCTATCTATAATAATATTCTAGATAATAACCCCAAAACAGTAAAATTTCCATAAAATTACCAATTCAGGGGCAGCAACCCAACAACAAGGTTGTCCGATTCATCTGCAAATTTAAAAGCAGATAGATCTTTACCTAATGAACAATTTCAATTCTTTGTTAGATTTGCTCTAAATGCTTTGGTTTTTGAGTTATTCACCAAAAACTGCATATTGCCCCTATGTTCTATTTTGTAGCCGTGGCGGCCATCTTGGTTGGTTGACCAGGTCACCGGACACTTTTTTTAATTTAAATACCCCAATGATGATTGTGGCCAAGTTTGGATTAATTTGACCCAGTAGTTACAGAGGAGAAGATTTTTGTAAAAGATTACTAAGATTTACGAAAAATGGTTAAAAATTGACTTTAAAGGGCAATAATTCCTAAAGGGGTTAACTGACCATTTCGGTCATGTTGACTTATTTGTAAATATTACTTTTCTGAACATTATTGCTGTTTACAGTTTATCTCTATCTATAATAATATTCAAGATAATAAACCAAAACAGTAAAATTTCAGGGCAGATACATTTTGACCTGATGAACAATTTAACCCCCTGTCAAATTTGCTCTAAATGCTTTGGTTTTTGAGTTATAAGCCAAAAACCACATTTTACCTGTATGTTCTATTTTTAGCCATGGCGGCCATCTTGGTTAGTTGACCGGGTCACCAGACACATAATTTTTAAACTAGATACCCCAATGATGATTCTGGCCAAGTTTGGTTAAATTTCGCCCAGTAGTTTCAGAGGAGAAGATTTTTGTAAAAGTTAACGCCGGACGACGGACGACGACGGACGCCGAACGCAAAGTGATGGGAAAAGCTCACTTGGCCTTTAAGGCCAGTTGAGCTAAAAACGGAACATAAACAAGTTGTTTCATTGCAACAATTTTGCCTCTAGTCTGATCAAGGCATCTGCTCATGTTCGTCTCTGTGTTTACTATTTGGTACATTTATAATCATTTTACCTTGATGTCAGGTTCTTTCGTGACGTCACCATATATGAAGCATGACTCTCCTGGTCCCCTAGAATTCAAATCTTTTTCTGTATGTTTACCTTCTACTTCTGTGAATAAAAGGGTCTTTTGTCAATGATGCGACCATTCCTGTCATGTCATAAATGAGACTCAAAACTTTTATTATATGAATGTAGAAATGAGGGTAATACAATTTTCTGGTTTAAAAAAAAAATCTTATCCAATTCTTACTCTGTTACCATTCTGTATCCATATAGTCATATATTCTGCCAATATAGGCACACCTTCAGTAATAACTCTAATATATATCCAATCACCAACAGAATTATAATAGTCTGTACACAACACAAGTATGTCAATATATTCCTTCCCCAGTATCACACATCAAGTCTTATTTATGGAATTTAAAAATATATTTTCTTTTGAATAATAATAACTTACAGTCTACACACAACTACTTCTGAGCTTAATTTGACTTTCTTAAGTTTTTCTGTCCAGTGTTTAGGAGTTTGTACCATTGAATATGCAGGTTATATAAGTGTTCTACAAGCAGGTTCAACATGCAAGCTAATAAAGCTAATAAATCACTAGTTTGAGTGCAAGCACAGAATTTCACAAGGCAGTACTATGGGTTAATTATCACATGGATTACGTTTGTATCCACACTAATGTTAAATAGTTATACCATTCTAAGACATTGCTGATGTATATATTCAAAAGATTTGCTCTCTCATGAATAAAAGAGATAAGAAAGTGTTCAATCGAGACCTCTTTATTACAAATGTTGCAGGTGACAGATGGCTAGAGAAGATGGAGAGGAGGGAAGTGGATCGTAACCCTTGGCCTAAACGAAGATGCCCTCTTAATTATCAATCATCTTTCCACTCCAGTAGGTATAAATTTTCCTTGTCATCAATTTTTTCCATTGGAATTTTCCAACAGGATATGTTAATTTTTTTTTTACTAAAACATAGACAAAAATAAACAAGTTTTTTTTTTTTTTTTTAATTACGCAATTTTTAGAATTGTGGTGGGGTGGAATATGATCTTAATCAGGACTATGGGATCAGGTGTTTTTTAAGCTCGGGATTTCGTGTTTAACCCTTTCGGGATCCGGGATTCCTCCTTCGAATTTCGGGATGTCTGGAATTAAATTTCTTTAAATTCGGGACATTGAGATTTCATGTTTTTAGCCGGGGTTTTCGGGATCAGGACCAAACTACCACCATCTAGTATGAAATAGTAGCACGTATGGATCTTCACTAGCCAAGGGTTACGATAGGAGGGAAGTGGATCGTAACCATTGGCAAGCGAAGATTGCACGTATGATGCTTTGAAATATTTGGCACTATACAATGCATGCTCGGACATGGTAAATAAAACAATGCTGGAGACAATGTACTGATTGCAAAAGCCTTAATATATCCATCTTGACGTTACAAGGTTTATGTTCATAACATATATAGAAAACTAAGGCACCGACCACTGTATTCGGCATCTTTCCAATTTTTAGGATAATTTTTCTACTAATTAAATTGTTTGGTTCTAGTAAATTTCTTGAAAACGAATTTGTTTTAAAAGAAAAGTGAATAAAATTATTTGTTTCCATAAAAAACTACAGAAAAAAAATAAAGCCACTTACAGTTTCAAAATATAGAACATGTTCCTTGAATAAAATGCTCCTCAACCCAACCTATCACCCTACCGCCTGCACACACATACACAACATGGTCGTTGTCCTAATGTATTGTTAAATATCAAAATCAATCTATTTTAAAAGTACTCGCGTAGAACCAAATTTAAAAACACCACCTTTGTAAATCAATTGAGGTCAGGATGATGACTTATTTTGCTTGCCGTAAAATTCTTTGTTTACAAACATATCACGGTTCTATAAATACACGATATACACCAGCTTACTACATACATGTAAAAATAAAATATAGAATCCTTACCATCATTTGAACAGAAAACAACCTGTGCACCATTTTCAACTGAAAAAAACAAAAACAAACATAAGAGTTAAACTAAATTTTAATGCCACTGACTCACCCGGCATATCCCAAGGTAGGCAAATGCATGCAAACACTGAAAATTACCGTTCATCATATTTACTTCGTCGATGCAAGGCCTGTTAAATGTTTAGCCAATAACATTACAAACTGAACCTACCGAAGACCTCTACACATCCTTTTCCAATTCCTCTTGAGCCTCCTGTCACCAACGTTATCTTGTCTTTATAACGAAGACCTGCCATACTTCAAACAATTGAATTTAGAAAGTATGGAAACTCATCATGCTCATAATTGTTAACTATAAAAACTTTGGATTCAGTGAGATTGACTTTAAATAGTTATCAAAAGTACCAGGATTATAATTTTATACGCCAGACGCGCGTTTCGTCTACATAAGACTCATCAGTAAAATTACCTCTGGTGAACTCCAAAAAAAAATTTAAATTTTGGAAAAGTCCAGGTCAAGACACTATTTCAAATGAAATGTTAAAAGTTTCACAGAGTTATATGCAAGATTCACAGGCACTTGTCTCAGATTATTTCCCCTATATACAATACTATAACACTATTATATATTATATAACCATTATATGTGTTCTATTAATGAGGTATATAGGATTATTTTTTTCTGAGACAAGTGCCGGTGGAAAGATCGCTTTTTAATGCCATTCTTCTATCTGGCATTTATCCCAGTTACAAATGGTCTGAGAGCTACATTACTCCTAAAGTATATTCAAATCAGATAACCAACAGAACCCTGAAAATTACAGAGGTATTGCCATCAATAATAGTCTTGGCGAACTTTTCAATACCATGCATTCTGTATAACTGCATGACTTGATAATTTTTTTTCTGATAACAATATCATAAATAAAACTAAAATTGTTTTTTCTAAGAAAGCTTGCACTTCGGATTTGTACTAAAATGTCTCAAAGAAAAAGATGTTAAAAGAGACAAAGGTATTACTAACTTATATGTATGTTTTGTAGATTTTCGCAAGGCCTTTGATAAGGTTATCCATATTGGTATGTTATACAAATTATTACAACATACAAATAATGGTATTTTTATAACATATTGCAATCTATGAATAGTATTTGCAAAGTGTGTGTTAAAGTAGAAGACAAAATAACTGATTTTTTTAGATATAATGTTGGTTTACGACAAGGTGACGTTTTGAGTCCCACATTGTTTAAATTAAACGATTTATTAATGATTTGCCAGAGATATTATCAAACAATTATGATGATGTCAATTTAAATAGTGAAAATAAACCACGTCTACATTATGCTGATGATCTTGTATTACTAGTAATATCTGACTCAAAAGAAGGGCTTCAGAGGAGACGTGATACTTTGTGCACATTCTGCCAAGATTGGTGTATGGAAATAAATGTGAAGAAAACAAAGATTATTATATTCAATAGGAGTGGTAGACTTCTTAATGAAGATTTCAATGAAGGAAATAATTCTATCGTATGTGTTAAACAATACACATATTTTGGCAAAGTCATCCAAAATACTTGAAATTTTAATGAAGCCAGAAAACAATTATTCCTAAAAGGTCAAAAAGCCAGTGTTGAAATCCTTAAGTCCTCCTATTAAAACTCTTTTGCATTTATTTAATCACTGTATAAATGCCAATTGTAACTTATGGTTGTAAAAATTGGGATGTTATTAACATTACTCCTAAAAGGAATTCAAAATTTTATCCCTTTATGACATATATAAAGATTGGGAGGTCGAGAAGCTAAATTTAAAATTTTGTAAGTATATTATTGGTGTTACAAAGATATGCACACATGTAGCAATCCTGTCTGACCTGGGTAGATATCCCCTTTATAATAAGTATCATACCATGGAAAACAGAAAAAAAGGAGAGTACTTTTCTGTACTCCAGATCGGACATCAGGAAATTGAATTTAATGAAAATTATAAATGTATATTTAAAAAGACATGAAGAAAATTCACCAAGCATTTCTAAAAGAAATTAACATAGTTAATGCAGTCTCTATATTTTATAGTTTACAATGCAGGCAGACGACGTTATCATATCAAATGCGAGCAAATCTCCTGACTTCCTGAATAGAAACCTAAAAGTATCAAATACCAACATCAAATCCCGTGCATAACTATCCATAATGATCGAGACCAAAAATTGAATACGCCAGTAGCTTATGGGATTCACACACAACAGAATACAAAAAAATAAGCTAGAAATGGTACAGAGACGTGCCTGTTTTGTATGTAACAACCACCACAACACCAGTAGTGTTTCATCCAGGATAAACAATCTCCAAAAGAAAAAGAAGAAGAAGAATATCTGCAATACAAACAAACTTCTAAAAATGACATAACATTGAAATATAACAATAACCATCACTGAGTAATAAACAACTTTGACTATACCATCAAGTCTCAACGATTTCGTCTATAGTGTAAAGCCACACAATATTCGTCTGTACCATAAAGCCAAATCAACGATTTTCTGAACCATAAAGCCACAACAGCTTAGTTTGTAACTTAAAGTCGCAACAGCTTCGTATGTATCATCAATCCGCATTGACTTCATATGTACCGTACAGTCACAACAACTTCGTCTGTACCATCAATCCGCATTGACTTCGTATGTACTGTAAAGTCACAACAACTTCGTCTGTACCATAAAGTCACAACAACTTCGTCTGTACCATAAAGTCGCAACAAATTTGTCTGAACCATACATCAAACACAATTCTGTCTGTTCCTTAAAGTCGCAGTATCTTCGTCTATTCCGGAAATCAAAACAACTACATCTGTACCGTATAGCTAAAACAAGTTCGTCTGTACCATAAAGACATAACACGTTGACTTGACGGTAAAGTAAACACACCTTTGTCTTTACAATAAGGTATCATACAGCAAAAACAACTTCGTCGGTATTAAAAAACCATACACATTTTGTTTTTATCATCAAGCCAAAACAACTTCGTTAGTGCCATCAAACCAAAATCACTTTGTCTTCATCGTAAATACACGACAACTTCGTCTGTAGCATCAAGTCATAACAACTTAACCGTTAGGCAAAAACAAGTTCGTCTGTACCATAAACTCGTTGATTTCCGTCTATACCATAACATCATACAATCTTTGACTTAACCGTAAACAAGTTATTTTTACCATAAAAGCACAACAACTTCTTCTGTATTTAAACTCCCAACAACTTCGTCTTGATCATAAAGGCACAACAACTTTGACTGCAACGTAAAGCCAATATAGCACCATCTGTACACTAAAGCCCAAAAAACTTCTACTGTACAATAAAGCCATGTATACATGTTTGTACCATAAAATCTCAACAACTCCGTCTTTTCCGTTAAGTAACAAAACTTCGTCTATACCATAAAGCTATTTTTGTCTCATTCATAAAGCAAAACATTTTCGTCTGTACTGTAAAGCCATATCAGCTTCGTCATAACAATAAAGTCACGTCAACTTCGTTTGCAAAGTAAAGTCACAGCAACTTTTTCCCTATCGTAAAGTTACAACAAATTCATCTGTATAATAAACTCACAACACATTCGTATATAACATAAAGTCGCAACAATTTCGTCTTTGCCGTAAAGTCCCAACAATTCGTCTGTACCGTAAAAACACATCATTTACGTTTGTACCATGAAGTCACAAAAACTTCGTCTGTACCATAAAGTCACGGCAAGTCCGTCTGTACCTTCTAGACAAAACAACTTCGTCTGTACAATAAAGATGCATCAACTTGTCTGTGCCGTAAAGTCACAAAAACGTAGTCTGTACCGTAAAGCCATAACAAATTCCTCTGTACCTTAATGCTACAACAACTCCGTTTTTTGCATCAAGCCAAAACAACTTCGTCTGAACCATTAATTAACTACAACTACTACTGTAACGTAAAGTAGTTTCGACTTTACCGTCAAACTGAAACAATTTTGTCGGAACCATTAATTAACTACAACTACAACTGTATCGTATAGCAAACACAACTTCGGTTGTATCATAAAGCCATAACAACTTCGTCTGTATCATAAAGTCACAACAAGTCCGTCTGTACCTTCTAGACAAAACAAATTCGTCTGTAAAGTAAAGTTGCATCAACTTGTCTGTGTAATAAAGCCACAACAACTCAGTCTTTATCATCAAGCCAAAACAACTTCGTCTGAACCATTAAGTCACAACTTCGTCTTTACCATGAGTTCACAAAAACTTTGTCTGTACCATTAAGTCACAACAACTTCGTTTTTACAATGAAACCAAAACAATTTTGTTTGCATCATAAAGCAAAAACACGTTTGTCTGTACCGCCGAGCCACAACCTCGTCAAAACAATATAGCCACAACAACTTCGTCTGTCAAGTACAGTCACAATTTTGTGTGTACAAAAATTCCAGAGCAACTTCCTGTGTACCGTAAGACACAACAACTTCGTCTGTACTGTAAATTACAATAACTTAATCTATAGCAAAAAGCTCAATTAACTTTGTCTGTACCTATAAGTCACAACACATTTGTCTGTACCATAAACCCCTGACAATTTCGTCGGATACATCAATGCAAAACAATGTTGTCTGTATCGTTATGCTACACCAACTTCGTCTAAACAATAAAGACATAACAACAACGTCTGTACAGTAAAGCCAAAACAGTTTCGTTTGTACCATGAATCCACAACAAATTCGTCTGAACAATGAAGTCACAACAACTCCGTCTGGACCATTAAGTCACAAGAACTTCGTCTGAACCATGAAGTCACTACAACTTCGTCTGAACCATTAAGTCACAAGAACTTCGTCTGAACCATGAACCAACAACAACTTCGTCTGAACCATTAAGTCACAACAACTCCGTCTGAACCATTAAGTCACAAGAACTTCGTCTGAACCATGAAGTCACTACAACTTCGTCTAAACCATTAAGTCACAAGAACTTTCGTCTGAACCATGAACCCACAACAATTTCGTCTGAACCATTAAGTCACAAGAAATTCGTCTGAACCATGAAGTCACAACAACTTCGTCCTAACCATTAAGTCACAAGAACTTCGTCTGAACCAAGAATCCACAACAACTTTGTCTGAACTATGAAGTCACAACAACTTCGTCTGAACCATGAAGTCACAACAAGTTCTTCTGAACCATGAAGTCACAACAACTTCGTCAGAACCATTACGCCACAATAACTTCGTCTGAACCATTAAGTCACAAGAACTTTGTCTGAACCATTAAGCCACAACAACTCCGTTTGTAGCATAAATCAAACATGATACTGTCTGTACCCTAAGGTCACAACAACTCCGTCTGTACAATAGAGCCAAAACAACATCGTCTTTAAAGTAAATCCACAACTTCGTGTGTAAAGTAAAATCACAAAGTTACAGTAATTTTGTCTGTACCATAAGGTTTCAGTAACCTTGTCTATAACGTAAAACCAAAAACAGCTTCTTCTGTACAATGAAGTCAAAACAATTTCATTTGTACCATAAAACCAAAAACAACTTCGTATGTACCATCAGTCAAAATAAATTTGTGTACGATAATGCCACATCTTCGTCTGTACAATAAAGTCTCAACAACTTCGACTTTGCCGTAAAGTAAAAACAACTTCGTCTGTACCGTGAATAAAAAAAACTTCGTCTGTATCGTAAAGTCGCAACAACTACATTTGTACGTGTGTACACTAAAATGACAAAAACGTCGTCTGTACCATAAAGACCAAACAACATCGCCTATACTGTAAAGCTAATACAGCTTCATTTTAAAAAATAAAGCCACAACAACTTCGTCTGTAACGTACAATCGCAACTTTGTCTGTACCGTAAAGTCACAACTTTGTATGTATCATCAAGTCACAAATTTGTCTGTACCATCAAGTCACAACTTTGTATGTAGAACAACTTCTGCTGTACGGTAAAGTAACATCAACTTCGTCTGTACTGTAAAGTCACAAAAACTACGCCTGTACTATCAAGCCACAACAGCTCCGTATGTATCATAAATTCGCAAAAATTTTGTCTGTTCCATACAGTTTCAGCAATTCCGTCTGTAACTTAAAGCCAAAAAAAAACTCCATCCAACCAATAAATCCAACACAACTTCGTCTGTACCGTAAAGTCAAAACAACATCGTGTTTACAAGAGAGCCCAAAAAAATTCGTATGTACAATAGAGCCATCACAACGTCGTTTATACAATACAGCTATCGCAACATCGTCTTAACAATAGAGCTACAGCAACATCGTATATACCCAAAAATTAAACAAATTTGTCTGTGTCTACAAGCAAAAACATAACTTCGTCTGTCCATAAAGCCGCATTATTTTTCTGTGCCATTAAATCACAACATTTTCGATTAAACCGTAAAGCCACAACAACTTTTTTTCTGTAATGCAATTCAACAAACATTCCGGAGATTCTTGGCATGAAAATCTCAACAATTTATTTTGGTACTGAAAACAATTTTTTAAAAGATGTCATCACCAAGTAGTTTTTATATCCATTTATATCCTTTTTGCTTCATAAAAGCGAGTATTTGATCACGATGTTGAAAAATCCATTTTGTTTTTTATTCAACAACTTATCAATGAACTTGTCCTGTCCATATTGTCCATATTGTGACCAGCTTATCACATTTGGTTTGAATCCATTTGGGTGTTCCAGTTTATAACCTACTTTTCCTTTAACTATAGCTTTTGATTCCAGGGATTTTTCTTCTTTTGTGTGCAAGCGAGAAAAATAATATAGGAATAGAATAAAAACAGCAAATCAATCATAACGCAGCGTATCGAAATGGATTGCCTCTTCATTTCTTCTGTGTTTTAGGAGTGTCTCATAAATCCAATAAAAAACTCTACAAAATAAGAAATTGTAATTATTCGTGTTGTTGCAGAGTAACAGTTGCATTTGTAATTGGGACAGTAAAATCTCGTGAAACAATTACTGTTGAATAATAATTTAGGGGTTGCATTTCATGTGAATGGGCTCGTATAAAAAATAAAATATAATAATACATTGATTTGATAAGTATTTTTAGCATTCAATTGCGAAATTATATTCTATAGTCAAACGTGATAAATATGTTTTTCAATTTCTATAAAAAAAAATTAAAAAAAACAACAGAAGATACGTTTTTATAAAACCCTGAGAAGAAAAAATAAAAATGAAAAATGCCTACATATTGATTGAATAATTGTATGAATTTCTTTGAGAGTTTTTTTAATTTAAATTTTGCAGATTACAACTTATAAAAAAAAAAGTAGTAAGTCGAACCAGAATTTTTTTACCAGATATAACGGAAATGCATGTGGATATACAATCTGCGTAGTTGATAAAGAAACGAGGAATTGAATTGAAGTAATCGTATCTAATATGTATATAACGATCCAGATTTTTTACCAACACTTTTTTTTCTTCTATAATTTGCGCTATAATCCTAAAAGCATTCATATTACTTCTTCTCAAAAAAGGTAAAGCAAATTCAAAAGCTTTATGAAAAGACTGATTCTTGGCAAATATTCTTTTATTTGCTGTTGAAAATTATAAAATAACAACGCTTGACATAAAAACAATAAAACTATTTAGTAGGTCCGAGACCACCATTATTGTCCCTTGATTTTCGTTGTTAAATATAGTCCCTAGTGTTGACAGTGGGTTACTTGCCATTAATCTTTATACCCCTTCCAAACTTATTTCTCCATGTTTAATGCCTCAAATTGCAAGTAGGGGGATGAAATTACACTGTAAATAAATTTGGGTCCAGAATTTTAAAGGAAAGTAGTGATTTGGTCCAGCTGAAAAAGATTGAAAATTTGCACTTCGAAAACTGTCAAAAGATTTCAAGACGCCCTAAACATAAAAGTGTCCATATTTTGAGTTAGAGGCGATGAAGTTTTCTATAATTTTGATATTATTTGTCCCAAAAGTGGTACAATACACTGTAAAAGTTTCTTTGAGAAAGCGTAGGTTGATTTTTTTTATTAACATTTATGTTTTTAAAGAAATGCACTACGAAACAATTGTGTTCTCGGACCAGTATTGACATTTAGATATAGATAACCCAGGGACATTTGTTTCTTTGGATATAACAATAACATAACAAAACATGTTAACGAACCTCTATCTAAAACAGTAGTTATAAAATTGTGTGACTATGCCTTTAACTGAGTAGTCCTGTTTACAACATTTAAAAATTAGCATGCCGAATTTTGTATAATTTTCTCTAATCAATAAGGAGATGCAATATAATTTACTTGTTAAATTCCAAGACAAGACAAGACAAGACAAATACTTTATTAAAGTCTCACCACTTGTTACATATAAAATATACAGCTTTTTAAAACAAAAATTAACGACAAGAACCACTCTATAAAGAGTTATGAGAGACAGCTGGGACATACTGCGTATTTATGTTAATTAACGTGATGACAAATGATCAAATAATCAATTAAACGCCTTTATAAATTTGTTTCATTTTTTTTTAAATAAAAATAACTTTTCAGGAAATATTGATTTTGAATATAAGTTTCATTTTCAAAGCTAAGGAATATATATATTCACTTTTTATTATATAATCACAGCCACAATAAACTAGTCTATCGTGTGCACGTGAAGATGTAGTCCGAGATTACTCTGACGTCCGACGGCTGTTTTGCCAGACAAGCTGGGGCCGTGGGACATTGATCAGAAAGGGAAAACCGGAAATATATATTAAGGAAAACTTAACGTTTCTCCATTTAACCATACACTTTACGATTTTCTACAGTCCTATCCAAATAAGCAAGGAGTTGTATATTTAAATATGCAATTCTTTGAAATAAGGTACAGTGAGTTGTGCCTTTTTTATACCAATTTTGTTTTGTTAGGCTAAAAAGCTTTGATACTATAAATGTTAATCGTTAAAGAGATACGACAGATACCAGAGAGACATTCAAACTCATAAGTCGAAAATAAATAAACAATGCAATGACTAAAAACTAAAAAGACAAACAATATAGTACTATAAACGCAACACAAAAAACTAAAGACTAAGCAACATGAAATTCACCTAAAATTGGTGGTGATATCAGGTGCCCCGGAAGGGTAAAATGTATATATATGTTACAGTAAATAGGTGAAATTAGGAATTACATGTAATTACTAAACATTTCAGTAAATACCTGTAATCACTAGTCAATTTAGTAATTACATGTATTTACTAGTTGTTTCAGTGATTACAGGTATTTACTGATTTTTTTTGTCATTTTTACAGCTATTTACTAACCTGATATTTTTGTTTAAAAATTAAAGACATAATTCAAGATATCAAATTAGAAAGTAAAGGTTAGGGATTTTTAGGGCTTACTTAAGGATCAAGGATTATAAGGCACATTAAAAGTGCATACTCTTCAGTGTTTGTGAATTGAAACTGGAAAATGGTAGTTTTATAAGTTTTGAAACTCCCTAAAAATCATTTTGAGCATGCAAGACAATGATATCAATCCAAAATTGAGAAAAACATTTTCTAGAAATTTATAGGCAATTTAGCCAGCTATTTTTTTAAGATAGACATTAGATTATGGCAAACTTGGTTAAATGATCTTGATAATTCTTAAAATCTCATAATTTTGTTATATTAAAATCTTTATCAGGCATACTCTGCATATCAACTTGGCCAATAACATGAGTTAAATTCCTTTTATAAAATAGGTTTAACTACGACTTCTTTTGTCAGACATTTGCGATGAAGCTGACATTCTTCACAAACAAATTAATACAAATTGATGGCGTCACATTTTCATATTTCCGTGTTTTTATGAGTTCTTCAAGACCTCCAAACTTAAGCTTATATACCTCCAACAAAATTTTATCATCGTTTCTTCCTGTATATAATGATCTTTTTGTGGATTGACAAAGTCAACTAAATGGTCCATCCCTTTTGTTTTACTTTCAATGTTGACATTCTTTTCCTTTTCGTCGAACCTGCGTTTTTTGTCGCAAAAGCGAGACATAGCGAACCAACCTAATAATTCCATCGCCAGCGGCGTCCACAAATATTCGCTCTGTGGTTATATTTTTTAAATTTTGATAAGTTTCTCAAATTATCCTGGATTTCTACCAAACTTGAACAGAAGCTTCAGTTGTTTATGATCAAAAGATAAATTTCAAGAAGTAAATTTTGTAAAAATAAAATCAAGTTTTTCCGTACTTTCCTTATAAAGGGACTTAGTTTTTATGCCAGTAAACATTACATTCACACTGTGGTTAAATTTTTTAAATTTTAATAACTTTCTCAAAATATCCTGGATTTCTACCAAAATTGGACAGGAGCTAATATCTAGAAATAAAGTTTGTAAAAAAAACTATCCGTATATTACTTATTTAAACAGACTATTTTTTTCCAGTTAACATAACATACACTCTGCAGTTAAAGTTTAGATTTCATGAACCATCCTGAATTTTTAACAAATTTTGATAGAAGATTTTTACAGAACTAGTCAAAAGATAGAATCTAGAGGAAAATTATAAATATTTTTTTTCCTATTTTTGTTGGGCCTGCCACTCACAGCAAAAATAGGCGAGACACTGGGTTCTGCAAAACCCTTAAAATTTTGATAGCTGAATACTCACTGATTTTCTAATTAGTATTACCATAACTTTTGATCAGTTGACCATATTACTGCATTGTTTTAACAGTTAGTAAATAGGTGTAAAAAATCATTTTAAAATTAGTAATTACTGGTAATTACTGGCCAGTTTTAGGAATTACTTGTATTTACTAAGTGCATCGGGAATTACATGTAATTCCTAAATTTTAGTAATTACATGTAATTCCTAATTTCACCTATTTACTGTAACATATATATATCCCTTTAAACTTATCATGTTTTGGAATTTGTAGTAGCCTTCTGTTTTTGTCTGGTTAAGATTCGGTCTACAATTAGAACCACGGAAATAGAACCTGATTCTAATAGAATCAAATCGGGATTTTCTTATACATCCTTGATATCTTAGGACTTAAGGAAAAATATCAATTTCACATGTGTAATATTATGTGCATGCACTTGAAAATTACAATATAAATGTGAATCTAAAATATCGCTTGTTTATATCATTTCAAATAAAGAAAAACAAGGAAAAGTTGTTACAATTATGTTATATATGTTGTGTACAAGTTATCATTTTGTACAGACTAAAATTTTTCTAAATAATTGTACTAATAATAATTTTTATTTTGAATTTGTACAAATTGAAATTGCATTAAATGTGGTTGCACAAATTAAATTTGTACAAAATCTGACTAAAAAGTAAAATCACAAAAATACCGAACTTCAAGGAAAATTCAAAATGGAAAGTCCCTTACTAAATGGCGAAACCAACTCAAACGAATGGATAACAACTGTCATAGTCTAACTTGAGACAGAAGAGGTAAAAATGTAAAAATTAGGAATAAAGCAATCAACATTGTGTTATAATCTTAATACTAAAAAAACCCAACAAATATATAACATTCACTTATAACTTGTACAATAATTTATCGTATGGATTTCGTTGGACGGCAAATGCACAGTACTTATATTTGACGACAAGGCAAACAAGACAGTGCATATGATATGCTTTCGAATGTCATATGATCTACCAAGATTATCTATATTTATCCTGCAGTTGGGTGTTCTACTATACAGATACAGCCCTACAGATATCGCTTTGCTGTATCTGTTTACAATACAAATATCGCTTTAAAGCTCCGCCCACTGCCTGACTAAGTATTGTATGAACCTGCGTGACCGAATTAACGATAACCTTTATAGGTTCTGTTTGATTTCAAACATTTCTTTAGAGCAATAAGAATCACACCAATTTTCTGATTACATACACGCATGAACAGCAGTCTTTTCTACGTTGACAACTATCGATTTCAAAACTTGAATTGTTGAGCATTCGAGATTCTTTAATGCGAACCCGTCTTCAGCTGGATGTGTGATTACTGTATCGTATTACTACACGGGCCTCAATAGGGACTTCAAATAAAAAATAAATGCAAAACATGTGTTTTTGTGTCATTCAAAACACAAATAATATACAGAATTAATTGCAGGATAAAGACAATAACTGTTTAGTGCCTTCAAATATCAGCTGTATTTGTACTCGGATCGAAACAGGTGTATTAGCTCGCTAAAAGCTCACATACACCTTGTTTCCTAGCCTCGTACAAATACAGCTGATATTTAAAGACACTAAACAGTTATTGTCTATGTTGTGTTCAAGACATTTGTTAAAAAAAATGACAAAACTTATAATTTGTATTTTGATTTAAAAAAAATTGTAATTTGTACCAAAATTGCTTGTACAAATAATGTGAATTAATGCAAAATTCATATGTTAAATTATTGTTATAAGTGAGTTCTACCCACTATTTTTCCTTAAAAAATGTCCTGTACCAAGTCAGGAATATGGCCATTGTTATAATATAGTTCGTTTCTGTTTGTGTGTTACATTTCAACGTTGTGTTTCCGTTGTGTCGTTTGTTTTCTCTTATTTTTTAGTGTGAATTCACATTACTATAAGACGTATCACGGTACTTATCTATCCCAAATTCATGTATTTGGTCTAGATGTTATATTTGTTATTCTCATAAGTTTTGTCTAATGCTTAGTCCGTTTCTGTGTGTGTTACATTTTAATGTTATGTCGTTGTTCTCCTTTTATATTTAATGCGTTTCCCTCATTTTTAGTTTGTTGCATCGACTTTGTTTTTTGTCCATGGATTTATGAGTTTTGAACAGCACTACTGCTGCCCTCATTAAGTTGAACGTATATACACCACGGTCATCCCTCCTCAAGAAACACTAGTACATGATGAATATTCCCACTTTACCATCGACATCCTCCTCTTTAAACACAACTCCACAGCATCAACACCCCCTCTACACACGTTTGGACATAATCGGCACCCTCCTCTTTAAATATTGTCCACCATCAACATCCATCCTTTACAAACAAAAATTTCAGCTCATCACCTCAACAAGATAGCTAGTATCTAAAATCAGTAAGTTTCCATCTCTTAATATTATAATTAAAAGGAGGAAAAGGTTATAAAAAAATATTTTTACTTCCTGTAAACTAGGCGCTTTCCTGTCTACTTCTGATTTATACTAAAAATACAATTATCTTTGCCAATCACCAATCAAAGATTTTAAAGGCGTGAGAATAAACGAAGGAAATAACTATTCGTTCATGTATATCTTCAACTGATCTCAAAGTGTTTGAGAAAATTTCTGAGCTAACTCATTAAATACAAATCGGTCATAGCTTATTCTTCTGTTAAGTTTACTATGAATTCAAATATTCCTATCCTTTTCGATATGATGTTTGTTCAGTTTAATTGTAAATATTAAATCTAGTCACAATCTAATATCGGGAACGTAACATCTTTGATGCATTTTTCGTCACTAACGGTTCATCTACTTTGACCATGCGCTTAATACACTTAAGATTTAAAACCAGGTTTGAAAACTCCACTGCCCCCTTTTTGACAATGAATGGTTATGACCTTTTGAATTCAACTGAAAATCGGCTTAAGAAACTTTTCTCACTGTATCATAGACTGATGCTCTAACGATACTGTGATATATAAACAATATAGTAAGAGCATAATTCTATGATGAAGTGAGTACAGTTTTAAGGCTGTAAGGTCGTTTATGCGAACAAGAATTAAGAAACTGAATGGGTCTACAAATACCCATGCTACGTCAATCGTTAAACACTCAAATGTTGCAAAAGTCTTGTCTAACCTCCATGACAAATATGTTGTTGCCCCTTTAGATAAAGGCCCATACTACATATTTTTTGTGTATAAAAGAGGGTCGAAAAATACCAGAGGGACAGTCAAAATCTCATTACATTACAAACTGCTTGTTAAATAAATTAGATATTGATGATTCACCTGAAAACTCAACATATACCCTCACGACACTAACAAAAGAGGAAATCCTGGATAAGCATAGGCCTGTTCTATGTTCCTTTGTTATTTCAACCATATATGAAGAAGTGGATCTTCCATCACTGTACTGGATACCTCAACTATATAAGTGTCATTAGAAATAACGGTATATTGCTGGGTTTCCTAAGTGCTTCACAAAAGTCCTTTCTTAATTATCAACATCTATTTTATCAGCAATCAAAGCGGGGCTTCAAATCTATCATGAAACTGCCTCTTATAGAGGTGGCGTGAATCAGATGTGGATACTAAAAAGATCAAAAGATCTTTTAGAGTACATACAATCTAAGACTCTTTCATCTTGCAATAGTATCAAAACATTTGACTTTTCTACACTTTACACAAATATTTTCTATTCGGATTCCAAACTTAAACATAAATTGAACGAGTTGGTAGTGTTCTGTGTCATAAAAAAGAAAGGCCAAAGTAGATACAAGTATCTTTTCTTAGAGAGGGATAAATACTTTGTAACGTATCAATCTGATTCAAACAAAACATTTTATGGAACTGACATTTAGTATGACGCCCATTACTTTTGAATTAGTATACATATTTGTTAAAGTACGCCTCCGGGTGCGGCAGTTTCTCGCTGCATCGACGACCCATTGGTGGCCTTCTGCGGTTGTCTGCTCTATGGTTGGGTTGTTGTCTCTTTGACACATTCCATATTTTCATTCTCAATTTTATTATCAAGATGATTGATTTCTTGATTGATCAAATATATGTTACATTTAAATGACGTATTTTCCAACTGACTGTCGGCGTTCCAATGGGACCCATTGTGTCCGTCTGTTTGCCCCGGGCTTGTATTTCCTATCTAGATTTTATCTGCTCAAAAGGAAGCTATTGAAATAAATGATGACATTGGAATCATCCTATAGTAATTGTTACAGACGCAATCACAAGTTGGTTGACCGTTATGAAACAGTTCATATCGGGTATCGTTTCTTATGTCGTAACTTCAAACCCCTTTCCTTTTCACGAATATGACATACCGAATTAGACTATTCAACGGGTTATAACTTGAGCAACACGACGGGTGCCACATGTTCCTATTATGAGGCTGACTTTATACAGAAACTTCTAAGAAAGAAAGATAAGAAGTTAGCAATATCTTTAAACTTTACTTTCCGCTATATCGATGATGTTCTCTCACTACATAAATCAAAAAATGGTGGCTATATTGAACACATCTAGCTCATAAAACTATATGCAAAGGATACAATAGATACAGTGAAATGTGCATCATATCTTGACTTACATCTAGAAATTGGCAAAGAGGTTCAGCTTCTGAAGTTTCCATTTCTATGTAGCAACATTTAAGCAGCGCCTGCATACGGAGTATATATATATCTCCCAAAGGAGTAGGGGCTTTAATGGCCTAAATTGGCCCCAGATTTACAAGATAATAAAAATTCTAACAGAGCAGATTTTTCTCCATAAATTATTAGAATATGAGTAAATGATTTAAAAAAAATGTTTTTATTTAACTAAAAAAGGTTCAATGACGTCACAATGCTAGGTGCAAATGACGTCATAATTGGGAAAATAAGCAAAAATACCGAAAATTTGATGTTTTTTCTAAATTTTGACCACCGCACCAGGCTTGCACCAATAAGAAATTTTAACATTTTGACAAGTTCATACATATCAAACTTCGGATAAAAAACCTTTTTGGTGCAAGGTTGGTGCGATAGTTTATTTTATATTTTTCATAGCCAAGCGGAGCAATAAAAAGCTGAAATTTGCCGTCCAAATCATTCAAATTGGACCTTTTCATCTGACAAAGTTTAGTTTATACATTCTTATGCCTATAGAAACTTGTTTTTTGTTTATGAATGTAAAGTGTATTCCTAATTATATTTCCGTAAGTTTATCTTGTTAAATTTCTTTAAAAAATCCGACAGCAATGAACTTCATGTTTAAGGGAGTCAATGACAACTTTGAGGACATTTTTTTTAATTATAAAATTTTAGATAGACCTTCAATATAACAAAATCTGTACATTTCTGATGTTTTTGCTAATTATAAATTCAAAATTTGTTTTTTGAATGGGGCAATCTTCTCTCTCTGGTATTAAGGTCAGATCCATTTATGAAACTTTACTTAAATTTCCATAATTGGCGAGAAACACGAGATTTATTTCGAAATGAAACTACCTATATTCCAATTGGATGTGTCTTTGTGGGTAATGTGCATAGAGAACAAGTTCTATAAAATTTGATGGTAAAAAAACGGAAACGGCATAAGGTAGACTTTCCATACATCCGTATAAACATGTATATATATAAATAATTATATAAGTACGCCTGAACCTGTGACAACTCTACAACAGATTTATCCATTGGATCACCAGCAGTGATGGTGATACATGGCTGTGTACATTATGTATATACAACTCGTCTAAACATCAACCCAACAATGTAAGATCTGTAAATTTGCAAATGTATGTATATATATGGATAATTGACCTTTCCATGCATAGAAACAAGAGCATGAAGTCTGTAAGCATACTACATATCTGTTACCTTTTTAAAGGTTATGTTTTGAATAGTTTTATAATCATGTGTAAAAATGAAGTGAAAATTTTAAAATGTGACCCGGCTTTGTTGTTAAGTCCCATTTGTGGGCATTATGTTTTCTGGTCTATGTGTCTGTTCGTCCGTGCGTATGTCAGTCTGTTCTTCCAATTGTCCTTGTGTCTCGCTTCAGGTTTAAGTTTTTGGTCAAGGTAGTTGAATCTGACATCAGACTCAGACTTTTTTGAAGTGAATAACTTAACTTTTCACTTATTCAAGCTTAAAAAGCTGTAAATAGAAGTGCCCCCCTTCAACCCCAACCCCTTCTGGAAACATAACTACTGTCATGGAAATACACTGACTTTTGAAAACACCCTTTAATGCTTAAGTCTGTATCTATTTATTTAAGATAATCAATATTAAGATTTCTTTGCGCTAAATGTGTCTTGTCTTTATATTATTCTTCTTGTCACTGATAAGTGAGACCCCACCCAGCATCAGATGCACAATCTGTATATATCAGCAATACCCGGTGTTTTGTTTTGTTTGTTGGTGTTTCAATATTGCTTTCCTCCTTAGTTTAAACATATTTATTTAGAGTGGATTGGGAAACAAGTTTTGCAACTTATATTAATCCCTCTCCACTTTGCGGGTGCGAGTGCTGCCTTGTAGCGGCATTAGCCTACTCTTTTTCGAAATCTACAAGGGTGTCTTTAACGTGCAAGAGATATGGCTCTCTCTTAACACGGGTCAGCCATTTATCGTCCCCTTCAGACAGACTATCATCGTTTCCTCAAGACCATACTCGCAAATGGTGTCAAGGGAGAGCCGAAAATTGAGTTCCTGAAATTTTCATCCCAAACGGGAATCGAACCAGGAACCTTTGTGTTAGTAGTCCGATGCACTAACCACTACACCACAGCTCTCTCAATATTTACCTTGGAGTTTGTTTCTTTTTACAATTTACATCTTAAATTGCCTTTCTGTTTCAATATATTTAAAATGAAATCTTGTAAATAGAAAACAAATTGCGGTTGCCATGGGCACAGATGTGTTGCTAGGGAGAAACAACAGTGAAATCGGCAAAAATGTGCAATTAGTTATGTAATATTTAAATAGTGTACAAGTGTAAAATTCACTACATGCTAAACAGGTTCGATTTCAAATATAGATATATTAAAGCTGTATGATAATCATATTTGATGAGTTTAACTCCGCCATTTTAGTGGTTGCTAGGCAACAGAATAAACGAGCTAGACTCAAAATTCGATTATTTTCAGAAGGTCTATGGTATAGACTTACAACATGACAAATTAAATGAAATTTGGAGGTGGGGCCAAAAATGGCCCTTATAGCCCCTAGTCCTTTAATGACAACACGACAGATACCACATGTGGAGCAGAATCTGCTCACCCTTCCAGATCACCCCCTGTTTTCGGTGGTGATTGAGTTGTTTATTCTTTTAGTTTTTATGTTCTGTCTTGTGTACTATTATTTGTCTGTTCGTCTTTTTCTTTTTTAGCCATGGCATCTCAGTTTGTTTTCGACCTATGAGTTTGGCTGTTCTGGTTTCTTTCGAAACCTCTTAAGATTGGGATATAAAATGTCCACCTGGTAATATTCAGATTACCAATATTGCATTCTATTTTCGACTATTGGAAAAATTGAAAACAACACGTTTAACAATTTCTTATGTCCGAAGCGCTTTTCTAGATTTACCTTTATCAAGATCGCTCAAAGCCATACATTTAAAATCCAAAGATGTATAAGTACCGAAACCGTTGAAGAGCTATATTTCAAAAATACCTAAAAATAATTAGCTAAATTCATCTAAAGCCAACTTTGCTTTAGATAGTTAAAACCTTAGTTTCTTAATGATTTAAAAATTTATAAAACCAACAAAGTTTGTTTAATCATGTAAGTACTGAAGTACTGAATACTGAGTTGCTGATACCCTCGGGAACTGATAGTCCACCAGCAGAGGTATCGACCCATGGATGTAAAAAGTTGAAAACAACACGTTTGATAATTTCTTGCGTTTGAAGCGGTTTTCTGGATTTACCTTCATCAGGAACGCTCAAAGCCAAACATTTGAATTGGTAACACAGATCTGACGAATTTTTTTCGGGATGACAGGTAGATACATCTATTCGCATGTTTTCTTGGTTCAAATTGATACTTGAGAGCCGTTGTGTAGTGGTTAGTGCATCGGACTACTAACACAAAGGTTCCTGGTTCGATTCCCGTTTGGGATGAAAATTTCAGGAACTCAATTTTCGGCTCTCCCTTGACACCATTTGCGATTATGGTCTTGAGGAAACGATGATAGTCCGTCGGACGGGGACGATAAATGGCTGACCCGTGTTAAGAGAGAGCCACATCTCTTGCACGTTAAAGACACCCTTGTAGATTTCGAAAAAGAGTAGGCTTATGCCGCTACAAGGCAGCAATCGCATCCGCAAAGTGGAGAGGGATTAATATAAGTTGCAAAGCTTGTTTCCCAATCCACTATAAATAAATATGTTTAAACTAAATTGATACTTGTTTTTGTAATGATTATACAACGGACATCTTTTTGTTTTTATTCAAACACGAGATTAGGGCATTCTTGTTAACAAACATTTCAATAAAAAAAGTTGAGAATGCAATCGCTATCAAGAAAAAGATAAGCGAAAAATAACTGACGATGCCATGGGTACATAAGAAAAATTCCAGCAGATAAATAATACAGTATCGTCACACATACATATTTCTTAAAAATTAGAATTAAATTGTCACATTTATGGTTTCATAAAATGACTGTTACAGTAGATCATGTACGACTATTAACAAAGAAGACAATTTCTTTTTTGATAATTAAATTACTGTTATATGCACGATTATAGTTGGTCAATCAACATGTTTTGACCATAGTGATCTATAGTGAACAGCAATACCCTCAAATACTGACTACCACGTTCATTCTAAGGAGATCGGCTTACTCGAGGGAAAGGAATCCCTCGTTAACCGTTTTGAATTTGGAAGTTAAAAAGTTAGCATTAGAAAGTGATAATATAAACGAATTTTTATATTTCTGAAAAAGTAAAATCACAAAAATGTTGAACGCCGAGGAATATTAAAAAAAAAGAGTCCCTAATCAAACGGTAAAGTCAAAAGCTCAAACACATCAAATGAATGGATAACAACTGTCATATCCCTGACTTGGTACATGCATTTCCTTATGTAGAAAATGATTGATAAAACTCTGTTTTAAATCTAAAGTGTCTTAAATGCATGGTCAAAGTGCTTCAATAGTTTAAACGTTAGTGATGAAAAATGCACCAGCGATGTTACGTATCCGATATAAGATTGTGAATTGACTTTAATATTTACAATGAAACTGAACGAACATCATATCGAAAGGATAGGAAAATCAAAATACATTATAAACTTAAAAAAGAATAAGCTATGACCGACTTGTATTAAATGACTTAGCTCAGAAATTTTCCCAAACACTGAAGATATGCATGAACGAATAGTTGTTTCCCTGATTTATTTTCAAGCCTTTATAATCTTTGATCGGTAATTGCTAATGATAATTGTATATTTAGTATAAATCAAAAGTAGACAGGAAAGCGCCCACTTTAAAGGAAGTAAAAATAATGTTTATAAACTTTCTCTCCTTTTAATGATAATATAAAGAAATGGAAACTGATTAAATGTGCAAATAAACTCATCATAGATACCAGGATTCAAATTGCATATTACCGTCAGACGCGCGTTTCGTCTACAAAAGACTCATCAGTGACGCTCGAATCAACAAATGTGTAAAGGCCAAATACAGTACGAAGTTTAAGAACATTGAGGACAAAAACTTTCGAAGAATTTTGCCAACTACAGCTAAACAAATCTGTCCTGAGGTAGAAAAGCCTTAGTATTTCAAAGATTCAAATTTTGTTAATTTATAATTATGAAAATATCAATTATAACTCAAGTAATCACCGAAGTGCTGACTACTGGACAGGTGATACCCTCGGGGGAAAATATCTCCACCAGCAGTGGCATCGACCCAGTGAGTGTAAATAAACTCATCATATATACCAGGATTTAAATTTTATATGAACGCAAGACGCGCGTTTCGTCTACTAAAGGTTCATTAGTGACGCTCGAATCAAAAAATGTAAAGGACAAAGGATACATTAGATACAATTAAGTCTGCTTCATATTTTGAGTTACATTTGGAAATTGACAATGAGGGTTGAAAACAACATTTAATACAACAGAGATGATTTCAGCTTCAAATTTTTGTGAACTTTCCATTTCTATGTAGCAAAAAGTAAAAACACAAAAATACTAGACTCCGAGGAAAAATCAAAAATGAAAGTCCAAAATCAAATGGCAAAATCAAAAGTCCAAACACATCAAACGAATGGAAAACAACTGTCATATTCCTGACTTGGTACAAGCATGTTCTTATGTAGAAAATGGTGGAATGAACCTGGTTTTATAGCTAGCTAAACCTCTCACGTGTATGACAGTCGCATCAAATTCCATTACATTGTCAACGATGCGTGAACAAAACAAACATACTCAATAAGTAAAAATGTCAAAAATAGGGGTACAGCAGTCAACATTGTGTTATCATCTTAATCACTTTTGTAGCAACATTCCGGCAGTGCCTGCATAAGGAGTATATGTCTCGCAATTGATACGAGATTCCCGTTCTTGTATTACCTATCATGATTTCCTATTATTTGTTTGTTCGGTTTTTTTTCTTTTTTTAGCCATGGAATTGCAAGTTTGTTTTCGAACAATGATTTTGACTATTCTGGTATCTCTCGCTCCATATAAGATTGGGATATAAACTGTCCATCTAGTATTCAGACTACCTATATTCAATTCTATTAAAAGCTATTGGTAGGACAAATGGAATTGGTGACACAGATCAACGAATGTTTTTTTCGGGATGACAGGTAGAAACCTCTATTCGCATCTCGCCTTGTTTCAAATTCACAAAAGTATTTTGGTAATGATTATACAACGGACATCTTTTTCTTTTTATTCAAACATGAGCTTAGAACATTCTTATTAACACAAATATCAATAAATCAATTCAAGAATGCAATCATGATCAAGAAAAAGAAAGTCGAAAGATACGAAAGAGAAATTCAAACTGACGACGCCATTGGTTCGAAAGAAAAAGACCCACAGACAAACAATACAGCATCGTCAAATATTTTTAAAGACTAAAATTAAATCGTCAAATTTAGGGTTTCATAAAATGACTGTAGATCATGTACGACATTCTAACTAAAGAAAAAACAATTTCTGTTTTTTAATAGTTACATTAATGTGTAATATACACGATTGCAGTTGACCCATCAACATGCTTTGGTTATAGTAATCTATAGTATATAGCACAACCGACAAACACTGACCAGATATATTAGCAATAGTGAACAATATAGTCATGAATGTTCTTTATAACTGATTGTGGTTTTTTTTTAAATCAAGAAATCCTTTAAATAAAATCGCAAATCTTCCGCATCGTATTTGGAAATAGGTATTTTAAAACTTTTTCATGCTGAATCAGAATTCCTAACCATTATGAATATTCGATAAAAGTGTATGTTGCTGCAAGACTATATCCTGCTTTAAAATGTCGTTTTCGGAATAAAAAAAGGTAATGGTCATGCAGGCACTGAGGCCATATTTACCAATAAAATAATAAAATATACTAAGAAATATAAGCCGACTTATATTTTCTGCGTTTTCTGTTTATCATCGACGTGATTTTAGTGATATTCATTAGGCATAACGAAATACAAAAAAATCGTAGTAATTATTATTACGATGTTGTCTACTATATTTTTGCGTATTTTATTCTTAATATTCAATCCTAACGCCTGTATTGAGTGTTATCACTATAACGTAACAAGTGTACTTTTATATTTACCCGTTTCATTGGTATTCCAATATTACATATAATTAAATGTGCTGCCTAGCAATAAATTTTTGAAGAAAAAAGTTATAAATTAGCAAAACAAATAAATTTTCTTGGACTGTAAAAGAGGGATGAAAGATACCAAAGAAACCGTCAAACTCATAAATCTCAAACAAACTGACACCTCCATGGCTAAAAATGAAAAAGACAAACAGACAAACAATAGTTCACATGGCACAATATAGAAAACTAAAGAATAAACAACACGAACCCCACCAAAAACTAGGGGGGATCTCAGGTGCTCCGGAAGGGTAAGCAGATTTTGCTCAACAAGTGGCACCCGTCGTGTTGCTTATGTGATAACAAATCTGATAAATACTCTTATTCGGTAGGTCACATTCATGAAAGGGAAGGGGATTGTAGTTACGACGTAAGGAACATATCCGATATCATTTGTGAAACGGTTATTCCATAACGATAAAGCAACTCGTGATGGCGTCCGTAAAATTTACGAAGGGATGATTTCAACTTCACCATTTGGAACTCTTGATTTAATAGCTTTCTTGTGAGCAGCAAACCTCTATCAAGGAAATCATGATAGGAAATGCAAGCACGGCAATATCGTATCAATTAGAAATATATACCCCGTATGCATGTCCTGCTGGAATGTTACTACTTAGAAATGGAAATTTCACAATTGGAAAGCTGAAATCATCTCTTTTGTCGTAAAGTTTTGTTTTCAACCGACCCTTATTGTCAATTTCTAGCTGTAAGTCAAGATATGAGGCCGACTTAACTGTATCTGTAGAATCCTTTATCTCTAGTGTGATGGGATAGATGCGTTCCTCATAGTCACCAAATTTTGAATTATTTAGTGAAAGAACATCATCTATACAGCGGAAAGTAGAGTGTTAAAGGATATTGCTAACTTCTTATCTTTCTTCCGAAGAAGTTCCTGCATGAAGTCAGCCTCATAATAATACAGAAACAAGGCGGCAAGTAGAGGGGAACCATTTGTTCCCATTGGAATGCCAACAGTCTGTTGAAAAAACACGTCCTCCGAATGAAGCAAAAATGTTGTCAATCAAGAAATCAAGCATCTTGATAATATCAGTTTCAGAGAACTTTTTGTTTGAATCAGAGTGATCCTTTACAAAGTAGGATTTATCCCTCCCTAATACAAGATACTTGTATCTACGTTGGCTATTCTTTTTTATGAAACCAAGCAATACCAACTCTTTCAATTTGTCTTTTAGCTTGGAATGTGGAATACTTGTGTAAAGAGTAGAAAAGTCAAATGTTTTAATACTGTTACAAGATGAAAGAGAGTTAGATTATATGTACTCTAAAAGATCTTTGGAATTTTTAAGTATCCACATTTGATTCACGCCACCTCTAGAATATGCAGTTTCACAATAACTTTAAAGCCCGTCTTTGATTGCTGATAAAAAATGTTAACAATTTAGAAAGAGGTTTCGTGAAGCACTTGGAAGACCCAGCAATATACCGTTGTTTGTAAGGACAATTATGTAGTTTAGGTATCCAATACAGTGATTGAAGATCCAGTTCTTTCTCCTTGGTTGAAATTCCAAAGGAACATAGAACAGACCTGTTTTTATCCAGGATTCCCTCTTTGGTAAGTGTCGTGAGGGTATATGTTGAGTTTCCAAGTGAATTGTCAATAACTTGTTTGCTTATCAAGCAGTCAATGTAAAGACTTTTATACACAAATACGATGTCATTTGGGGATTATCTGCGGGGACAATAACATATTTGTGATGGAGGTCGGATAGGTGTTTTGCAACATTTGGGTCTTTAAAGATTGACGTAGCACGGGCATTGATGAACGCACTAAGGTTCTTGATTCTGATTTGTATCAACGACCTCACTGCCTTAATCCATTCGGAAAGAGTGTCTACGTCTTCCTTCTCGCGCTTAGCCCATTGTCTGGCATAATCCTCGACTGAATCCATAAAATGTTAAAGTTGTATTTCCAATTCATGGATTTAGGCTCACGATATTTCGGACCTTTCGATAACACTATTCGTATAGAAGTATTATTAGCAATATTGAGGTCACCGGTAATAACGTGGCCAGCAGGATTATATGTGAATTGGGAACTAGCACAAGTGCAATCAGGAGGTTTAGACTTGAAGTCGTCAATATCGAGATCCTGCACAACGTGTTTGTAATTGAAAATCTTAGTTGCAATAGGTTTTGTATAGGTATAAGAAATGATTGGTACAGACTGGTCTTTTAAATAAGGAGGTTTTATAGAAAAAATGACAAAACTTTAATTTGTATTTTGATTTAAAAACAATTCCTTCTTAGTGAACATTATTCTTATCACACTAAAATTTATCTCACATACTGACGACGACGTTTATTGCCAGAAGCATGGCTTATTTACGGGACTCTGCACAAAAAAAGTTGGCATTAGGTACTAGTAATATAAAAACAATTTTATATTCCTTAACAAGAAAATCAAGAAAATGCTGAAGGCCGAGGAAAAAAAAAGAAAGTTCATAATCAAATGGTAAAATCAAAAGCCCAAACATACGGATAACAACTGTCGTATTCCTGACTTGGTACATGCATTTCCTTATGTAAAAAAATGATTGATCAAACCTGGTTTTAAATCTTCAGTGTATTAAGCGCATGGTAAAAGTAGATGAACCGTTAGTGACGACAAATTCATCAACGATGTTACGTACACGATATAAGATGGTGACTAGATTTAATATTTACAATTAAACTGAACAAACATCATATCGAAAAGGATAGGAATATTTAAATTCATAGTAAACTTAAAAGAAGAATAAGCTATGACAAATTTGTATTAAGTGAGTTAGCTCAGAAATTTTCTCAAACACTCTGAGATCAGGTGAAGATATACATGAACGAATAGTTGTTTTCCTGATTTATTCTCACGCCTTTACTATCTTTGATCAGTGATTGCTAAGATAATTGTATTTTTAGTATAAATCAAAAGTGGACAGGAAAGCGGCTAGTTTAAAGGAAGTAAAAATATTTTTATTAACTTTTCCTCCTTTTAAATATAATATAAAGAGATGGAAACTTACTGATTAAATGTGCAAAACACTTGTCTGCAATACACAGGGAAGAAATTCATCAGTCGTTAAGCTAATTTCTTTTTTTATAAGATTACATAAAAATAAATTGAAATTGGAAGTTTAAGCTATATATAGACTTGAGATATGTAACAGGGACCGTATTTAAATACGTACAGCCGACAATGTGTATAGCTGTAACAGGAACCGTCAGACTCATATATCGAAAATAAACTCACAACGCCATGGCTAAAAATTAAAAAGACCAGGAGACAAATAAAAGTACACATAACACAACTTCCAATCAAGGACCGAAGCTCATAAAGTAGGCAATCAAAAACAAGAAAGTTAGGTCACCCGACAACCTGGCTAAAGAAGTTGTATAATACGTACTTGCAACAATATCGTTTTAGATACTAGCTATCTTATTGGATGAGAAGCTTGAATATTTGTTTGTAAATGTTGGATGTTCATGGTGGACATTATTTTATAGAGGAGGATGTCGATGATGTCCAAACGTGTGTAGAGAGGGTGTTGATGCTGTAGAAGCGTGTGAAAAGAGGAGGATGACGATGTTGTTCCAACGTGTGTAGAGAGGGTGTTGATGCTGTAGAGTCGTGTGGAAAGAGGAGGGTGCCGATTATGTCCAAACGTGTGTAGAGAGGGTGTTGATGCTGTAGAGTCATGTGAAAAGAGGAGGATGTCGATGATGTCCAAACGTGTGTAGAGGGAGTGTTGATTCTGTAGAGTCGTGTGAAAAGAGGAGGGTGCCGATTATGTCCAAACGTGTGTAGAGAGGGTGTTGATGCTGTAGAAGCGTGTGAAAAGAGGAGGGTGCCGTTTATGTCCAAACGTGTGTAGAGAGGGTGTTGATGCTGTAGAGTCGTGTGAAAAGAGGAGGGTGCCGATTATGTCCAAACGTGTGTAGAGAGGGTGTTGATGTTGTAGAGTCGTATGAAAAGGGGAGGGTGCCGATTATATCCAAACGTGTGTAGAGAGGGTGTTGATGCTGTACAGTCGTGGGAAAAAAGGAGGGTGCCGATTATTTCCAAACGTGTGTAGAGAGGGTGTTGATGATGTAGAGTCGTGTGAAAAGAGGAGGATGACGATGATGATCAAACGTGTGTAGAGGGGATGTTGTTGCTGTAGATTCGTGTGAAAAGAGGAGGGTGCCGATTATGTCCAAACGTGTGTAGAGAGGGTGTTGATGTTGTAGAGTCGTATGAAAAGGGGAGGGTGCCGTTTATGTCCAAACGTGTGTAGAGAGGGTGTTGATGCTGTAGAGTCGTGTGAAAAGAGGAGGGTGCCGATTATGTCCAAACGTGTGTAGAGAGGGTGTTGATGCTGTAGAGTCGTGGGAAAAAAGGAGGGTGCCGATTATTTCCAAACGTGTGTAGAGAGGGTGTTGATGATGTAGAGTCGTGTGAAAAGAGGAGGATGTCGATGATGTCCAAACGTGTGTAGAGGGGGTGTTGATGCTGTAGAGTCGTGTGAAAAGAGGAGGATGTCGATGATGTCCAAACGTGTGTAGAGGGGGTGTTGATGCTGTAGAGTCGTGTGAAAAGAGGAGGGTGCCGATTATGTCCAAACGTGTGTAGAGAGGGTGTTGATGCTGTAGAGTCGTATGAAAAGAGGAGGGTGCCGTTTATGTCCAAACGTGTGTAGAGAGGGTGTTGATGCTGTAGAGCCGTGTGAAAAAAGGAGGATGACGATTATGTCCAAATGTGTGTAGAGAGGGTGTTGATGCTGTAGAGTCGTATGAAAAAAGGAGGGTGCCGATTATATCCAAACGTGTGTAGAGAGGGTGTTGATGCTGTAGAGTCGTGTGAAAAAAAGAGGGTGCCGTTTATATCCAAACGTGTGTAGAGAGGGTGTTGATGCTGTAGAGTCGTGTGAAAAGAGGAGGATGTCGATGATGTCCAAACGTGTGTAGAGGGGGTGTTGATGCTGTAGAGTCGTGTGAAAAAAGGAGGGTGCCGATTATGTCCAAACGTGTGTAGAGAGGGTGTTGATGCTGTAGAGTCGTATGAAAAGAGGGGGGTGCCGTTTATGTCCAAACGTGTGTAGAGAGGGTGTTGATGCTGTAGAGTCGTGTGAAAAGAGAAGGGTGCCGATTATGTCCAAATGTACAATTTATAAGTGAATTGTATATAATTGTTGGTTTTTTTTAGTATCAAGATTATAACACAATGTTGATTGCTGTATCCCAATTTTGACATTTTTACCTCTTCTGTCTGTTTGTTTTTTTCACACATTATTTTCAATATGATGGATTTTTTATTCGACTTGCATACAAGTGAGAAGTTTATCTAGCAATAAAACCAGGTTTAATCCAACACTTTTCACTTAAGAAAATTTATGTACCAAGTCAAAATACAGTTATCATATTTACATTTGGCTAATGGAAGCTAAATTGACTATTTAAAATGTTATCTCAACATGGTTACAGGATTTTAATGGTGTATGAACTTCATATTTCGAAGCTAGAGCTGGTTCTAGGTGAGCTCGTATGTCGCTGTCTGGCACTTCTAAAGAGATAATACGAAAAGGTACAAAACAAAAAGGAATTTCAAAGGTTTGTACAATCCTCAGAAATCAGAATTAAAGAAACATTCCATTCTAACGATTGGTATATCATAATATGTGTAACAGGCTATACGTCCCTGGACTGTACATACATCCAAATATATTTTAGGTTTCCCCAAACATTAGATGTACGTACAACATGACATGTATAGATACATTCTTTATTTTTTTTCTTCAATTATGGTTTCCGTTTGCCTGGTTTGAATAGTTTCAGTGATTCCTCCCCTCCCCTGTTTTGGATATATTTCAAGGAGCAAAATCTCTTCCATTCAATTTAGCTCCTTAGCTAGAAATGGGTAATGCATGAATTATGTGTGTTCACTTATTGAATGGTACATAATGTCCACATTGAAATTGTAACAAAGGTATACCAGTTGATTGACTAGTTCGACTCACACAAACTCATTATTATACAGGTAAAAACGACAACTTACAAACATTTTATTACCTATAATATGAAAATAAAACTTTTAACAGACCTAGGAAAATCCAATTGCACGAGTTATAGCTATCCATTCATATCCGAATTAAGACCATCGGCAGTATTTAGAGATCATGCACATCGATAGATAATTAAGATACACACGAAATTCCGTAACATATCATCGATCCCATGTATTGTAATTTGTATATTTACACTTTTTTTAATATTGATATACGCTCTAGTATGTTATAATTCATATATGATCATTTGAGTCAAAACGGTGAACATGAATTTGACAGCTCGAGGGTAATAGAAAATCAGCAAAAATTTAAACTTTTTTTATATTATGAATTTTTTTTATTAAAAAATATTTTTTACTTTATGATGTGGTACAAAAATCAACTAAAAAAATCAATTCGGTTTGGCTCTAGATGCCTTTTAAAATGTTCCGATCATTGAAAAAGCTCAAAATTATCTCCCCATGGCGAAATAATGCCATCAAATTGAAATATCTTTTTCAACTCATCGGTGACATCATATGTTTTTTTTATTAAGTATAAAATAAAGTTAATTTATAGAACAAAAATTGCAAAATCCTATATTAAGAAAAAGATTTATACACGCGAGCCCCCTTAAATATAAACGTAGTCAAAGATAAGCTGCTAAATGCTCTGCAACTTTGTACTAGTTTGGCTTTATAAATATTTTGATATGAGCGTCACTGATGAGTCTTATGAAGACGAAACGCGCGTCTGGCGTACTAAATTATAATCACGGTACTAGTACCTTTGATAATTATTTACACCACTGGGTCGATGCCACTGCTGGTGGACGTTTCGTCCCCGAGGGTATCACCAGCCCAGTAGACAACACTTCGGTGTTGACATAAATATCAATTATATGGTCAATTTTATAAATTTCCTGATTACAAGACTTTGAATTTTTCGAAAAACTAAGGATTTTCTTATCCCAGGCATAGATTACCTTATACGTATTTGGCACAACTTTTGCGAATTTTGGATCCTCTATGCTCTTCAACTTTGTACTAGTTTGGCTTTGTAATTATTTTGATATGAGCGTCACTGATGAGTCTTATGAAGATGAAACGCGCGTCTGGCGTACTAAATTATAATTCTGGTATCTTTGATAACGATTTACACCACTGGGTCGATGCCACTGTTGGTGGAGGATTCGTCCCCGAGGGTATCACCAGCCCAGTAGTCAACACTTCGGTGTTGACATAAAATCAATAATATGGTCAATTTTATAAATTTACTGTTTACAAAACTTTGAATTTTTCGAAAAACTAAGGATTTTCTTATCCCAGGCATAGATTACCTTATACGTATTTGGCACAGCTTTTGCGAATTTTGGATCCTCTATGTTCTTCAACTTTGTACTAGTTTGGCTTTGTAATTATTTTGATATGAGCGTCACTGATGAGTCTTATGAAGACGAAACGCGCGTCTTACGTACTAAATTATAATCCTGGTACCTATGATTACTATTTAGACATGATGAACTACAGGTAAATTTATAACTGATATAAGATATGATTTTTCGAGTGCTTCATGTCGCGTTAATTTGTCATTCAACTTAGTTGATAACTCGTTAGCATAGTACGAACATGCTTGACAATTTTAACTACTCAATGTGTATGTTGAAATGTAATATGTTACAGTGTGTATTGTAAATACTAAAGGAGCTGAAATGTTATTTTCCATCAATGAAGCCATGATGTTTTCAATGTATAGCGTCACAGCAAAAAAAGAGCTTTAAACGACGTCCTAATTATATCTAATAATAATATTCAATGACCAATCTCTATGTTGCTTATCTTTGTTATTGTCCATTAAAACTAACTAAAATGCCGATGTTCTTCCGACTTTATAAGTTAACATCTAGGTTCCATTTATCCTCAAAATACTATACTCTGAAAAATTAAACGGCTGAATGATCGAGACTACTCATCAAGCGGACGTTACTCTGCTTCGGTGTGACCGTCGTCTCATTGGTTGAGTTATACGAACAGTGGTTAACAGAACCATTCTAGAAGTTTTTGTGGAGTTATATTTATTCATTCTTGCTTGAAGATTCATGTGATAGTAATGTGCATATTTTCTGTTATAAAATCCAAGTAAAGCATCAAATGTGAAAATAAAAACATTTCAAAACAACTACATTATATATGTTGTATCTCACTAGACAATGCTGAAATGTGTGGATACACGTTCGAGGCATGTTAGTATTTTCTCATTAAAACTCATTGATTACTGTAACTTAAGAGAAACAAAACTGTCAATTAAAAACTGTCGTTTCTAAATTCTTCTTATACTTAACGATTATAAGTTTGACTGTCCCTCTGTTATCTGTCGTCCCTTATTTATATCGTTTGTGAGTACTTGTACGAATTAAATTCTGAGATCTCTTAATTTTTTAAGCTGTTACTAACTATACTTGTATTTTATACATGACAGCCACACAAAACTGGAAGTTTTAGTTTCATATATATACATATCCATATTTTTGGTGGATAGTTGTCTTATTGGCAATCATACCGCATCTTCTTTTTTATATAGTTAATTATTTGATTTGCCGAATACGCCGGAGGATCATTTCATTAGTCATACTTCTACTTAATCGGCTGCTGGGTACGTAAAAATGCTTCTCATGAAGGTTCAAAATAACTTGTAGAGCTATTCAAGCAGAACGTGCACGGTTTCTATGAACTTGTCATGTGTTCGGTTTAGCAACATAAATAGTTGTTTCCGGTGACTTTTCTAAATAATAATATTTCAAGTCTCCTTAAAGATATTTTCAATTATTTTTGGTGTAAGTGATGAATATGAGTATAATTTATATGTTATAGAATCTAATTTGCGATGCAACGTGTGTAAATAACATTTTAATATACACAGAAAGAGGTTGATACATTTAGACGATCTACGACATCCAAACATTTCATAGCCGCATTTTTGTCACCTATCTTTAAATGTGCTGCTGCTAAACATGTGTATGAATCCACTTTTTGATGTGCACATACAAAATAACCATTTTCAATTGTCAGTTGTATATCGTGTAGGCACTTCCGACAATTGTCACCGTCATATAGTCGGTAAAAACACAAAAATCGTAAATAATGTGCGTACACAACAGGTGGTAAACTAGAATTAGTAAAGTCATATCTGTTTTTTAGTTCGTATATTCTTTTAATTGGAAGAATCGAATCTTTCCAAAAAAGAATAGCTGTGATAACGTGTCTTCTAAAAATAGAACTAATATCGAGACAGCCATATTTCAATGCTTGCTGCTCCGTATCATATAGTTGTTCATAATGTAGATCGTCATTACAGCAGTACAGTTTGTCGGGAGTACATTTAGATAAGGCATAATCTATAATTCTCAGAGATACAGAGAATTGGTTGAGAGAAAATAGATAAGTGGCAAGATATAGCCATCCAGAAGCAGCATCTGCATTTAATCCAAGTATTATATATGGCAAACGCTGTTTGTGGATTTCGTAAAATACCTTGTTCAATGATAAATTTTTTCCATTAATTTCGTTTGAAATTCCGGCAAACTGACATATTCGAAAAATACAAACATTTAAATTCAATGGATTCCGCCTTTTGGTTGAGAGTTTTGAAATCTTACTGATCTTAATATTTGAACAGCGTTGACAATAACACATTTTTGATATTTCCATGGCATATTTCCTATTGATATGGTATAACGTATTAAAGTTGTTTATAATATTAAACGAAGAAATATGATGCTGTGCAAAATTAGAAAGTGTTTTTGAATACGTTAAAAATTGTGGACCTATTCTATAAAACTTGTTTAACAAGTGCGTCAGCTCAGTCGCATTATTGGAAATTAACTTATCTTCTAATAAATTGATCTCTGGTATGAAATAATGAGGAAGGTATGAATGATCGACACAATATACAAGTCTTGCTAAGCATGCCATAAAACATGTTAAAATCATATGAGGTTGCCACTCATCGCCACGGTATTCCTCTGAAACCCAAAAGACAACAGTTTTTAAGAAATAGGAACATAATATTCCCTTTGAATAAGTATACGTTTCAATTATTTCTTTTAACATGATCTTTAACAACGCATAACAGAGCATTTGTGTATGTCTGAAAGAATATATAAGCAGTTTTTCAGCAACAGAAAAGGAAATCCGCCATTCAAACTCTTCTGTTACAGATGTTTTGCAACCAATAGGAACAAACAATGTCCCATACTTTTCTATATTTGCAATCACGCTCGGACTTGGCCATACTCTACTTTTCCCCCTTAATTTTCGGGCTTGCCTAATCCAACTTGGACATCTTAAGCAAAATGCGTAATCACGATTGTTTTCATTATCAGTTATACATGGTCCATGTACCAAATCATATCCTGCATGTTTCGTTCTTAAAAGTTGCTTAACTTTCACGTTCGACAATAAAATGTCTTGTTCCCATATATCCGAACAATTATATATTTCCCTTCTGAATATGAATGACGATTTGCTCAATTTTAGCATAGTAAATCCTGGTTTTATATCTTGTGTGATCATTATAAAAACGTTGGGTTTTTTGTTTCTGTATTGAGCTTCATTTTCATAAACTGTGATATCCTTTCTCAGGAACATTACATCTATGTCACTTCCTTCAAGGTCCAATCCCTCTGATTTACTGCCACTGTTTACAACAACTACATCTTTGTTTGTTAGTAAAAAGTCCCAGAGCTGGTAATATTTCCGACGAAGTCGAACTAACTCGTCTGTTCCAATTTTTTCGCATAGATAATTGTAAAATTGCAAGTCCAGACTTTTTACTTTGAATTCATCCATGCTTGAAAGGGTGAAGAAAAAAGAAATTAAATATGTTGTATAATTTTAAAAATAGCATTTTAAATATATAAACCTGATAATTAAATCGAAAAGACAGCAATAGTTGAATAATGTACATTAAAAAAAATTATAACGACTTCAGCATTATTGTTGAAAATATTCTGTTCTGAATTATTTTATTTTGTTAGCCTAGGTTTGTTAGTATTTTTTTTCTTTCTTTATTATTCTTTTTCTTGATTGTTGTTTTGGGATTATTTTTGTATTGAAAATAACGGTTCCGCGGGCTCCCATATTTGGACATTTTGTTTAAATCGTTATGATTTGATTTTATCTGAAGTTTTTTTTGGCAAAGTTTTAAGCCCCAAAAAAAATTTACTGTTTAGGATTTCGTGTGCGATTTTCTCTATAGTGATTTTCCATCGCGGTATCGTTTTTTCTCCATTTACTGTAATTGTTGTCGTGCTAAACATACTCGAAACTCGTAATTCATCGAAGTAGGTGTCTGATAAATCCGAAAAAGTTCTTACGCGTTATAGCACAACTCTGACAGGCGTTTGACTACATATATATGAAGTTATTTGGTTAAGTTCAATCAACATTTTGAGAAAATTTCAAGTATCGGAAAGTAGATGTCTCATAAATCTGAAAATTGACCATACGTTACAATTCATCATTGCCATATTTCTGACAAATATAAAGTCAGGTGTAAGTAGTATCTGAGAAAAATAACGGAAACTTTTGTTCTACAGAATGTCTTTTTATTGTTTTTGCTTCTCCTCACTTAATCGGACTTAATCATTTTCTCCAAATCGATCGTAAGTTCCTCGTGTCGAACTGTTAATTTTTTACAGGAAAGGTCCTGTTACTTGTAATGAGAGTTATTTCTCTTTGTTTGGTTGACATTAGTGGTATGTTTGAATATTTCAAGTATATGTTATCTTATAAGAGTATTCATAAAGACCTTTATAGAGGCTTTTGGTCAAAATTGCAGGAAACTGGGGTCATTTTCTAAACTTATCTTGTTATCGCATCGCAGCTCCCAATATAATCGTGAAATTATTGACATAATATTTTTGCAAATTTTAAGTTTCGATGAGACGCTAAGGCAAAACATTAGGGTCGAAGTGCTCATTGCGACATTTTGTAGGTGTTTTGATATGAGGTCCATAACTTTTGACTTTGAAATAGAGATCAGGGAGAAAGTTAAATTTGAAGTTCTAGCTATAGATTTTGACTTTTGCAATGTTTTGGGAAACAAATATTCAGGTGCTTTGTGTATCATTGAAGAAATCACTAATCTATGTTAACATGGGTCCGTTGTTATCTTCATAACGAATGGTCAATGGATTTATCGCAATTTTGGTAACATATTGTAGGATAGGCATGCCAAATTAAAGCATTTTCGTGCTTTATTCATACTCCGTTCAGTGTGATTTAGAGAAATACCTCTTTCTCCGGGAAATAGATCTTAGACCACATGCAATCATCAGATATTATATATTACATTCACTTACAAAATAATGTTTTGAATAACTGATATCTTCCGGCGGGTACCTGTTATGACATTTAAAACTTTACGATTCGAGCGTCACTGAAGAGTCTTTTGTAGACGAATCGTGCGCCTTGCGCAAATATTTTTTTTTAATCCAGGTATCTATCATGTATTTTTCTTCATCTTTCTTTAGATGTTTTCCTTTGAATGTACTATTCCTTCGTATTCTGACGACAACCCCTGTTAATCAAATAAAAATAGTTTTCCCTAAGATTGCTTATGTTTTTTTCTTGTACTTTCGTTTTTATTAGAATTTGTTGCATAAATTGTTGAAAAAAATGAAGAATGAAAAGGGTGAATATGTCAAAAAAGACAACAACCTGACCGAAGAGCAGATAACATCCGAAGGCCATCAATGAATCTTCGGAGGTGTTACTCAGCTGACCCCCTGAATAAAAACCAGTACTACTTCAATGAAAATAGTCGTCATATAACACTCCAAAACATATAAATGAACTAGTTAACTGGGCATTTAAAAAGTCAGAATGCGAGTACATATGTTAAACCTCTTTTATGTCATTTTTTTAGTAGCAATACACAAAACAACTGTGTCAATTGGACATGCTTTGATATTATATATCGTCGCTGGGCTTCTAAAATGTCGTATATGACTTTTTTGGCTAAAAATACTTTTTAACACCAATGGTCTGGGCGGGAGGAAATCTCTGGTATTACAAAATAGAATACAGTTAGACCAATCAAAATGTGTGAAATAAGACATATTACATTACAAAATTGCCAATGTCAGTTGTTTGTAAAGTTTGTTTCCAAAATGTTGTATGAAAACTTGAAAATCGTTGTGAATGGCTTTGGGAACAAAAATAATTGTTCATTTCTTTATTTCTGTGAAAATAATTTAAGTTCTTGGATAATCCAGAAATGTCAACGTTTTTATTTCACTGCTATTTACAAAAATGTTCAAGTTCACATACGACATTTTGGAAGCATGCATTTTGCCAAAATTTTCAAAGCCTGTTTGTGAGATATTTTTTCTTGAAAATTTTGTAATTTACAACATTTTAGAAGCCCATCGACGATATGCGCTTGAATTTTTACTTGATAACATTTTTGTTCGCTTTGGAGAATCCGTATATCGTCAAGTTATTGGAATTCCAATGGGGACTAACTGTGCACCACTTATTGCGGACCTGGTTTTGTATTGTTATGAGTTACTTTTTCTGACTAAAATTAGCAAAGACCCATCGACAGCATTTGATACAACGATTTAACAATACTTTTAAATATTTAGATGATATATTGGCTCTCAATAATGACGACTTCAGTATGTATACTAAATAAATTATCCTGTTGAACTTACTTTAAATAAAGCTAATACTAACAATGACCACTGCCATTTCCCCAATCTTAATATCTATATCATAAACGGGAAGCTTTATACAAAAAATTATTATTAAAGAGATGATTTTTCATTTCCTATCGTTAATTATCCATTATAGATGGTGACGTTCCCTTGTCACCATCTTATGGTGTTTAAATATCTCAATAGTTATCAAAGGTACCAGGATTATAATCTAGTACGCAAGACGCGCGTTTCGTCTACATAAGACTTATCAGTGACGCTCATATTAAAATATTTAAAAAGCCAAACAATTAGAAAGTTGAAGAGCATTGAGGATCTAAAATTCCAAAAAGTTGTACCAAATACGGCTAAGGTCATCTATGCCTGTAGTAAGAAAATCCTTAGGTTTTTCGATAATTTCAAAGTTTTGTAAACAGGTAATTTATAAAAATGACCACAATATTGATATTAGTGTCAACACCGAAGTGTTGACTACTGGGCTGGTGATACCCTCGAGGACGAAACGTCCACAGCAGTGGCATCGACCCAGTGTTGTAAATAGTTATCTTTGTACGATTTGCTCGTGTATGTAACAACGTATTAGATATGTGAGAGAAATTTATGTATTACTGAAAAAATATTACACCGGGGTTTTCGATATCACAAGCTGGTCATAACATTAACTAAATGTTATCATCGGTATAAGGAAATAATTCGTAAATATAATTCAACATGCAGACATCTTATACGTTCAGGTATTTCACATCCAATCTTTTATGGTAATATTCTTTACAAAGCACAAAAATGGTCAGTATTCACCTCAAAAGCTTACAAAACCTTTAAATAGACTTATTAAGAAGGGATTTAGTTACGATTTTGTGTCAGGTCATTAAAGATTGCATATTTTGGCTTTAATATTGATTTAATTAAAGGGTCTTTGCATCGGGACTTAACTCATTTACTTTTTAAAAAAAACAGTTGTTGGCATGACACGGGTTATGTTCTTCTCATATATGTTATGATAGTATGATACTAAACTCCTAACGGGAGGGATTGTGCATGATATTCATATGATGAAGACGTAATCTTTCAATCAGTTAATTTAGGTCCGGAACTGGTATGTCAGTTAACTGCAAGTAGTCTGTTGTTATGTATGTATTTTTGTCATTTCATTTATTTTCTTTTTTTTTATCTTTTCGGACTCGGACTTCTCTTGAACTGAATTTTAGTGTGCGTATTGTTATTGTTTAGTTTTCTACATTGGCTAGACGAATAGGGGGAGGGGTTGACATCTCATAAAAAAACACACAGTAAACCCCGGTTTAAAAGAAATCCGATTCTGATGTCACATTATGTAACAAAAAACGTAGCAAAATGAGATTGAAACATACATTAATAAAAGAGGGACGAAAGATACCGAAGGGACAGTCAAACTCATAAATCTAAAACAAACTGACAACACCATGGCTAAAAATAAAAAAAGATAAACAGAAAAAACTATAATACACATTACACAACATAGAACACTAAAGAATAAACAACACGAACCCCACCAAAAACTAGGGGACTACTTGCGGTCACTGACATGCCAGCTCCGACCCTCATTTAAACTGATTTACGCATATCTTCTTCATGTCTTTATTATGAAAATCAAGAGCAATTATGATTTTAGAATCATACAATCATAAAATATATGAGATGACCTTTATCCGTATCATGTCAACAACTCGTTTCCGGTTTTTTCTGATTAATACCAACATATTTCATTTTAAATTACATGACCACAGTATCTAACTTATAAGATGTCTATTTACAAATAATGTCCTTGTACGGAATATAAGATTAAATAAATGTTTTAACTAGTTTGTGATATCGAAATATATGGTATAATAATTTTGTTTAAATGCTTGATAAAATCCCATCCGGATATATAGTAGGATTTATCGTGATACTTTCTCAGGTTTTAAATATTTTATCGGTGTTATCTCTGTATGAACTATAGCAAATAGTTGAATTTCTTCCTCATGTGTGACCACCATTATCTTTTGTCTTATTTCTGTATTTAATGGAGTCGAGGGTAGTAAAATCCAGTTTGATTGATAATAGTAATAATATAGTGGCTAGTTTATTCTGATTTACAACTTAACATTTTTAAAAAGAAAAATTCTTTTTTTTTCTCAGTACATATAGAAGTGATTTAGCCTTTTTGTGCTAAATATTGCCTGCTGCACCCCTATTTTTGACATTTTTACTGAGTTTTTTTTTAAGTATGTTTGTTTCATGCCTCGTTGACAATGTAATTGAATTTGATGTGAATGTCATACAAGTGAGAGGTTTAGCTAGCTATAAAACCAGGTTCAATCCACCATTTTCTACATTAGAAAATGCCTGTAACAAGTCAGGAATATGACAGTTGTTATCAATTCGTTTGATGTGTTTGGACTTTTGATTTTGCCTTTTGATTTTGGACTTTCCTTTTTGAATTTTCCTCGGAGTTCAGTATTTTTGTGTTTTTACTTTTTACTTAATAACTTCTTTATAAATTGTTTTCAGTCATTACCTAGTAGATTTTGACAGAATGAATCATAATTCAAGGTATAAAACAACTTAATCCTAGGTTCTTACATAAAAGAATGCTTATTATGATATTTTTCCACTCAAGATATTACTATTTATGATTAAAAACTGCAAGAATAATAATCTGAACTGACTAAGTAGGAACATATTACGTGACAGCTTAACAATTTGTTATTTATCATGATAATAGTTATCAAAAGTACCAGGATTATAATTACGAACAACAGACGCGCGTTTCGTCTACACAAGACTCATCAGTGACGCTCATATCAAAATAGTATAAAGCAAAACAAGTACAAAGTTGAAGAGCATTGAAGATCCAAAATACGCTTAAGGTAATCTATTCCTGGGACAAGAAAATCCTTAGTTTTTCGAAAAATTCAAAGTTTTGTTAATATGAAATTCATAAAAATGACCACATAATTGATATTCATGTCAACACGGAAGTGCTGACTACTGGGCTGATGACACCCTCGGGGACGAAACGTCAACCAGCAGTGGCATCGACTCAGTGGTGTAAATAGTTTAAAGTAAAAGTACCAGTATTTTAACTTAGTACGCCAGACGCGCGTTTCGTCTACACAAGACCGATCAGTGACGCTCATATACCTGTAAAACCGACTAAGCAGAATGAGCAAAAAAGCTTTTGAATAATTTTCATATTTCTGGCAATTCAAAATACTAGTATTTAATTTTTTAGTCTGTTTCTTTAAGGCAAAATAGGTACTCTGACATACTTTTACTTAAGAATTGTAAACTATTACCATCGTGTTTGATTTGTATTTCTTCAAAAAATACCATTGATTTAGTTACTGGTGATAAAGGAGTTTTTATCAAATATTTGAAAAAGTAATTACTTGGATTATGCAAAGGTGAACAAAGACAGATACATGGGAAACAGAAAATATATTTTATTAAAATAATTTAATCCATGACTTCCTGAACGCGCTGGAATAATCACCCTTTTCTTTCAATTTGACACAATCGAAACTGGTCCGGATGTTTCTTTTGAATAGTAAGTCCATCTTTTTCTGCTGGAAGTCTGTAATTTTCTATAGTAAGTCCATCTTTTTCTGCTTGAAGTCTTAAATTTTCTATAGTCAGACCATCTTTTTCTGCTTGAAGTCTGTAATTTTCTATAGTCAGACCATGTTTTTCTGCTTGAAGTCTGTACTTTTCTATAGTCAGACCATCTTTTTCTGCATGAAGTCTGTCATTTTCTATAGTAGGTCCATCTTTTTCTGCTTGAAGTCTGTAATTTTCTATAGTCAGACCATCTTTTTCTGCATGAAGTCTGTAATTTTCTATAGTAGGTCCATCTTTTTCTGCTTGAAGTCTTAAATTTTCTATAGTCAGACCATCTTTTTCTGCTTGAAGTCTGTAATGTTCTATAGTAGGTCCATCTTTTTCTGCTTGAAGTCTGTAATGTTCTATAGTAAGTACATCTTCTTCTGCTTCAAGTCTGTCATTTTGAAAGGTAAGTCTATCTTTATACAATCATACCTTTTCTTGTTTCAGTTTCAATATGTCCTTTTCAACTTGATTTTTTTTCTGTTGAACATTTTACCTTTTTGTTTAATTAACATTCTCTGGTTTGAATCGTACGCGTTTTCCAATGTGGACGAGGTACTATAGGTAATATTTCTCGTAGACAGTGGATTAGCACAATTGCTGGATAATTCTGGAATGGCAAATGCAACCTTTAGTAAACTAATCAAGATATTTCTTTGATACACAAAAAGAAAGATGGTACCAAACTAGTTAGGGCTAGTCATTTTGTATTGACACCAATATTTATTGGTAAAAACTGTATGTTGACATGATATTTTTGAGTAATTTAGTTGCTATTTGAAAGTTTTATACATTTTTTTTAATTTATTTATTAGCTTATATTACTGGTGGAAGTTAAAATCTCAATCAATGTTTTTTTTTTATTGTTAAACATGAGTTAGGGACAACCTTTTTTTCAAAATGAAACGGTTTCAATCTGTGAAATTAACGTTTTGCATGTCAGAAAAGGCTTGTATGTTAGTTTTAAATAAAAAAATGAACTCTGCTTTGTTACTAGTAAGCCAGACATGGTGAGTTTTTCAGGAAGTTTCAAGTCAAAAGAAGAATACCGAGGCTAAATGTCCTCTTTAAAACTTTATTACATAAAAAGTAATATATAATTTAAATATTTACCTGCTTCGTCTGTGGAAAAGTAACCCATTCGGATGTTGAACATGAAGGCATTGTTAAATCATTAATGTGTCTGTCATAGAACTTGTATATATACATCCTCCTATTCAATCTGACACCGTTTTTCCAATTATTCCTACCACATGATCCTCCAAAGAAGAACTTTTATCTTGGGAAACTCACTCGCAGGTCTTTCTGAATTTACGTCTATTGTGTGCCACTTTTTTCATGTTGCTCGTGCGAGTTGTCCAACTCTTCTGATTTTCTTCAACTATTCTTTTATGGTCAGTATTTGTAGCGTTCATATGAACATATATGATATCCCATGTCTTCTTATTAACATCAAAAAGCTTGCTGAGTAAAATTCAGCCATGCTTATTATCTTTTAGTCGGTGGAGATTGAATATCGGTTTCAGAAATATTCAGACTTTTTGTTTTACTTATGCTTGTTCAATATATGTAATGAAATCAAGTTGCTCTGAGGTTAAATCTTGTAAACAATAAAACAGGAAGACAATGCCTCTAATAACTTCTCAACAGTTTAGTTTGATTTTTTGGTTTATAATCAACTGTTTATATTTATGTATCCTATTATCATTCTGTTAACAGTTTCTTTTGCGAAGATTTTAAAAACATGCAATTTATTCCCTTTTTACATTTATACATAAAATATACTATAAATGCCCAAAAAAAAATCAATAATTTACTAAACTCAAAATTCATATGGGAAAGTTCCTAATCAACTGACAAAATCAAATGATACAACACATCAAATGTTCATATATTTTCATTGTTCAGAAAAGAATTTTGTAAAATATTAGTAGGAAGAACGATACTTATACACCTTTATTTAACATCAAAATACATGTCTGGGCAACGTCATTGGACCATTATCAATCCTCTTTGGATATTTTCATTAGAATTGCTCCTGGTTAAGATTTTTTTTATAATTATGTAATAAAAACAGTTAGAAAAGTAAATCTCATTACGACGATTTTCATTATTTTTTTTTCAATTGTTTTACTTTCTCTGGATGTATATTTTTCTATAGTAATACTACAACAACAAAATGAAAAAGACGATGTTATCAATTTAGAATCTAGGGCACGAATATTTTGCCCGTATAAGCATTTTAAAGTATTAATTATGGCTATCAATTAAGAAAATATTATTTGAGAATACAATATCTCATAACAATTAAATTCAAAAGCATAATCAACTTACTTCGCTAATTCTCAACCACCATGCGTCAAGGCAAATGTTTCCGTTGATTAGTCATTTATGAGCGCAATTGAGCTTTATACTTATGATACCTCTATTTTTACAGCAGTTATGAGATGAGGAAATATTTGACAGAGTTATAAAGTAAATATAAAGTGAATGTGTGTTCACGTTTCCTTTTTATACAGTTAAATAATCTTTAGTTGGATGAACGTGAAAAGATGATAGATGGATTAATTCATTTTACATATAAATGAGTAAACAGACGGTACATTGAAGAAACATTTACCATTCCCAATTAGACTATTTACCGGATTTGATATCACATAAGCAACACGACGGATGCCACGTGTGGAGTAGGATCTGCTTACCCTTCCGAAGCACCTGAGATCACCCCTAGTTTTTGGTGGGGTTCGTGTTGTTTAGTCTTTAGTTTTCTATGTTGTGTCATGTGTACTATTGTTTGTCTGTTTGTCTTTTTCATTTGTAGCCATGGCGTTGTCAGTTTGTTTTAGATTGATGAGTTTGATCGTCCCTTCGGTATCTTTCGTCCCTCTTTTTTTAAAGTAAAATAGAAATCTGTCATACAGATTTTTGTGTGATCATTTGTTCAGATGGAATGCAGAAGACATTTAGAAATACATAATGATGCAACAGTCATTAAATCAATTATACTTTTTTTTAAGTAAAAACAAATCTGAATGTTTGTATTATTAATTTTTAAGATAGAATAGAAATCAATTAGAAGGACAGGACAGTTCGTTATCATTTTTAGTGAAGTGGTATATATTTGTTGATTATAACACGGATGTCATATTATTGGGTTACGTTTTATTTACAGTTTGACACCATTAAATATAACTTTATATGAAACAATCTCACTCTCTTGGAAGTTTTAATTTTGGAATTGAATTACAAACCCTTCTGTTTTTAAATAGAAAAGGGGTTGTCATTTTTTTTTGTCACATGAGCCGATTTGCCAAAAGTTTATTTTTTCTTGATCATTATGTCTACCATCAGTCAGTGTTATTCAACAATTCGGAACGTAAACAATGTTGGAATATTCCCTCTTTACCATTGTATAACTCAATTGGTTAAAAGGGAAAATGGTTGGTTCAATGTTTCAAATTTCAAAACAATCTAACCAGGGTTTTCGATATCACAAACTAGTCAAAACATTTACTAAATTTTATCATCGGTATAAGGACATCATTCGTAAATATAGCTCAACATGAAGACTTCTTATACGTTTAGGTATTTTAGATCCAATTTTTTTATGGAAATATTGTTTATAAAGCACAAAAAAGTCAGTATTCACCTAAGAAACTAACAACACCTTTAAATAGACTTATTAAGAAGGGATATAGTTACGATACTGTTGTCAGGTCATTAAAGATTGCATATTTTGGCGTTAATATTGATTCACTTATAGGGTCTTTGCATCGGAACTTAACACATTTATTCAAAAACCAGTTGTTGGCTTGACACGGGTTATGTTCTTCTCATATATGTTATGATGGTATGATACTAAACCCCTAACGGGAAGGATTGTGCCTGATATTCATATGATGAAATCATAATCTTTCAATCAGTTTAATTGAAGTCTGAAGCTGGCATGTAAGTTATCTGCTAGGAGTCTGTTGTTATTTATGTATACTTGTCATTTTGTTTATTTTCACTGGTTACATCTTCTGTCCTCAGACTCGGACTTCTCTTGAATTGAATTTTCAATGTACGTATTGTTATGCGTTTACTTTTCTACATTGGCTAGAGGTATAGGGGAAGGGTTGAGATCTCATAAACATGTTTAACCCCGCCGCATTTTTACGCCTGTCCCAAGTCAGGAGCCTCTGATCTTTGTTAGTCTTGTATTATTTTAATTTAAGTTTCTTGTGTACAATTAGGAAATATGTATGGCGTATATTATCACTGAACTAGTATACATTTGTTTAGGGGCCAGCTGAAGGACGCCTCCGGGTGCGGAAATTTCTCGTTACATTGAAGACCTGTTGTGACCTTCTGCTGTTGTTTTTTCTTTGATCGGGTTGTTGTCTCTTTGATACATTCCCCATTTCCATTCACAATTTTAAAATAAAACGAGATGTTTTAATTTAACGCTCGTCTTAAGAAACTTTTTAGTTTATGACAACTATTTGGTTTTATTTATTACAACCATCATAGAATACATTATATCTTCGTCATTTGTGTACTCAATACCTTTAACCTACTGTTTGAACATACCATGAATGTATAGCTAGTAGCTGTGACATGCGGTCTCTAGATATACAGACATCACTGCATTGAATGCATTTGACAAACAAAATAAGTTGTCAAAATGAAATTGTGGAACGCAACAGTTGCCTTATTTGTCTTTTCTATTATAAGAAGGTGTTTTTTTTATTATACAAAGGTGCTTTTGTATTATACATTTTATACGATGGTGCTTTTGTGTACTCAATACTTTTGACCTACTGTTTGAACATAACAAGCATGTATAGCTAGTAGCTGTGACATGCGGTGACTAGATATACAGACATTGGCAAACAAAATAAGATTCATCGATCACAGTAGGACGTCTTAATTATGACCAGTAAAGCAATTCAATTGGTTAATTATCAAACAAATTGAACTACTTAAGGTGTGTTCTAGCTTATGTGTTATTATTAAAATTGAAGTTGTTTCTATGTTTTATCCAAAACGCAGACCTGAGAGAATGATGATGAAATATAACAAGGTTGGTTTATTAATTTTTATCATTAATTTAATAGTTTCATGATAACAGAGTTTGTTATCTTACAGCAAAAATCTGCCATGAAGTACTTTTTAAGGGAAAGTGTATTTTATACTCGTAATAAGTGTATATAATGTTGTTTATCTGTTGTTATTTATTTTTAATTACTTTTATAATTGTTTTGCAATAGTATGGTGTTTTATGCTTCGATATATTGATATATAACACAATCACGTCATATTATGTGCCGTTTTCATGAAAACAATGAAAAATACAGAATTAACGCAGTTTTACATTGTTGTTTCCATTGTAAAAACATCGTGCACAGCCAAGGAACAACAAATAATTTATGGGAAACTTTTTTATAATTTGACAATTTTCAGAATATACTAATTTCCTCATGGTTCGTTATTATGGTACGTGAAATTTGTTTTTAATTTCTAAATATTTTTAAATATCTAAATTTTGCTGTATTATTTAGACCAAATAAGGGCCTTATTACCCCATCTCCTCTCATATCTTATCAAATATGAAGTAGGTATTATAGGATTGAACACATTTTTTTCTAGAGGTTATTGATGTGTAAACCGGGGCTATTAACTCACAAACTGAATTAAAGTCTGAAGGACTTTTATGTTGAGTTTGTGAGTAAGAGCCCCGGATAGATTACAAAAGTAGTTTCGTAAACATGGTTTATCGAAGTGTAAACTTAGAGAAAAAATCTAATTGACCAATCCAATACAAGTATTTATAGATATGCACATCATATAAGAATTATATATATATATCTATATTTGATTTTATGTTGTGGTTTACCATCTTTGACTCTAAAAAGTTTATTGTTTTCTACTTGATACAAGACTAATAGAGATCCATGTTTATGCTGTATTAAGACGCCTCTACAACGAAACTTGTTACATGCACACGTATACAAATTGCGGTTCTTATCCAACGCAATCATAAATTTGATCGTTGTTTTCAATTTCGACTTCTGTACATTTATTTCGTTTAGGCTTTATTATATTATTGTATTATATTTTCCCTCCTGATTATTTTATCCGTTCATCCTATTTTGACTCTTTTAAAATTCAAGTCTATCCTAAATTGAGGTAAATTAAATGGCCTTTCAAATACTTTTCAACCCCTAACATCACTGAAGAGATATTAATTGTCGAAATCCGGATATGGTGTACATAATATTAAATAGCACCTCATGTTGTGGTTGACCATCTTTGCCACAAGTGTATTGTTTTCTACTTGGTATGAAATTAATAAAGAGATCTATTTTGTTACACCATGTGAAATATTTATTTGGCAACTGCCAATGGCAGTCGGCGGGGTTAAAGACAATCAGTTGTACGACCTGCTAGTCAAATGCGTTTTGGTAAAATATGTTTTTTCACTCTTTTGAGCTTTTGGAAAATGTTGTTTGTGCTGTATTTAAACCCCCTCATCAATGACATTTGTTACATGCACACTTATAAAAAAAGTGAGGTTTTATCCAACGCAATCATAGGTTTGAACGGGTTTTTTTTCAATTTAGACTTGTTTATATTTGATTTTATATATACAGATGTAATATTCAGTTAGAAATAATTCATAAGAAACAATAGAGCCATTTACACATCCACTTAATTGTAATGGTTTTATAACAAATATTTTAACATGACGAAATTTGACACACAGGCGGAAAACTCATTTTGTCATTATCTGAGAAACAGAATCATGTATTCCAAGAGAGTCAACAAACTTGTGACTGTGTACTGTAGTAGAACTTAAAAAGGGATGATTTCAATCTCACAACGCAAATGAGGGACAAAAGATACCAGAGGGACAGGCAAACTCATAGATCGAAAATAACCTAACAACGCCATGGCTAAAAATGAAAAAGACAAACAGACAAACAAGGGTACATATGACACAACATAGAAAACTAAAGAATAAACAACACGAACCCCACCAAAAACTAGGGATGATCTCGGGTGCTTCGTAAGGGTAAGCAGATCCTGCTCCACATGTGTCACCCGTCTTGTTGCTTATGTGATTACAAATCCGGTAAATAGTCTAATTTGGTAGGTCACATTCATGAAAGGGGAGGGGATTGTAGTTACAACGTAAGGAAAATATCCGATATCATATGTGAAACGGTTATTCCATTTCGGTCAACCAACTCGTGATGGCGTCCGTAAAATTTACGATGGGATGATTTCAACTTCACCATTTGGAACTCCTTTAATAGCTTCCTTGAGAACTCTTGTTTTGATAGTTTAGTGTAAGCTTAGCACTAAGGCTCTATCAACCAAATCATGATCGGAAATGCAAACCCTGTAATATTGATTAAACAGGAAGATATGTACTCCATATACAGGCGTTGTTTGGATGAAGGACCATAACTTTCAACACATATTGTGTGTTTTGAATACCCTATTCATTCGAAAATTTGTATGCCCCGTAACTGAAAGCGTCCATATATTGACTTTTTGAAGATTTCGTGGTTCATAAGGTGCTGCATTGACAATAGACAGGCTTGAAATATCTTTCTTAATCACTTATCTATATTTTATAATTATCGATGATAAACAATATTTATATAAATTAATGTAAATTTTAATTACAGCTATATTTGATTATAATTGTGGTATGCCATGTTCAAAGATCATATAAAGCGAATATCATACCAGGACAGAACCCATTTGACCAGCTGTCAGATCTTATTTTAATTGATGACAGTAGAACTTTAGGTAAAATTTCATAATCGATTTACATTTAGTAAACTTGTCTCGTAATACTATTTTAAATGAACTCATCATAAATACCAGGATTGAAATTTTATATTTGCGCCAAACGCGCGTTTCATCTATAAAAGACTCATCAGTGACGCTCGTATTAAACAAAAACGTTAAATAGGCCAAATAAAATATTAATACGAAGTTGAAAAAGCATTGAAAACCAAATATTCCTAAAAGTTTTGCCAAATACAGCTAAGGTAATTTATTCCTAAGGTAGATATGCTTTAGAACTTAGATTCTTTAACCGTTTAATTTATGATTATAAACATTTCAATGATAACTCAAGTCAAGATAGAAGTGCTGACTACTGATACCCTCGGGGAATTTAACTACTGTAGTTTACCATGTCGCCATGTTACGCGTATGATATTTGTAGTTTCATAAAACATCCATATCTATAGATGATTTTAAAACTTTGGCATATATATGATCATAGGGTACAAGCATAACTCATTTAAAACACATACAAATATATAGATAGAGTGTTCAGTATTCAGATGCGACAAGTTTATATCTAAAATGTGTACGAATTGATGTATAAAGACGTGAAATTCATAAATACCTTTAAGGGACTTGAAAATATATTCAATAATGCACGTTTGAAAATTTCTTCGCTGTTCCATCCAATGTAACAATTTTTTAATGTTCCATACGAAAACAAAAATCTATTTTCCATATATAAATCTACATCGCGCATCAAATATCCGTCAATATGTCATGGAACTCAAATATGTATATCTATGTCGAGCTTCAAATATCTGTCCTGTCCTGAGATCTATGTCGAGGTCCAATATCCGTCCTGTCCTGAGATCTATGTCGAGCTTCAAATATCTGTCCTGTCCTGAGATCTATGTCGAGGTCCAATATCCGTCCTGTCCTGAGATCTATGTCGAGGTCCAATATCCGTCCTGTCCTGAGATCTATGTCGAGCTTCAAATATCTGTCCTGTCCTGAGATCTATGTCGAGGTCCAATATCCGTCCTGTCCTGAGATCTATGTCGAGCTTCAAATATCTGTCCTGTCCTGAGATCTATGTCGAGGTCCAATATCCGTCCTGTCCTGAGATCTATGTCGAGCTTCAAATATCCGTCCTGTCCTGAGATCTATGTCGAGCTTCAAATATCTGTCCTGTCCTGAGATCTATGGCCCATGATGTCATGACACTCAATGTCAAACGCATGATTTTAGAGGGGTTCGTGTTGCTCAGTTTGTAGGTGTCGGTTTTTGTTTTTTTCTTCTTCTGTAAACTGCTGCTTATCTTTAGGTCTATTTTGCTATCATTGTCTTGTCATTTTCAGTTCTTTTTTAAATTACGTGCTCGGCTAGCAATCTAATTTCGTTTGCCTTTCTCTCTTTCAGTGTATTTAGATATGTTAAGTAATTTTGAACATGCACATATGTAATGCATTATGCTTAGTGCCCAGCTCTCTTGTATTTGTACATATGCGTAACAGCTTAACATGAGACCAAGCTCTAAACATTAGTTGGATATGTTTTGGTCTTGAAGTTCGACATGAAACACAAAACAAACAAAAAGTAACAGAAAGACGAAAAGACAAAATACACAACGTAACAATCATAAAGTACTGAAATCTGAGTTTTTGTTGGTTCTAAAGGGCGTTATTTTCAGCTTATTGGACGACTCTTTCCCCACCACAATCATAAAACCATCAGCCTTTCTATCTTTAAGATTTACAAATAATAAAATGCGGTTGCGTTTAACCGTTAATATTTAAATTTTATATATAAAAGCTTATTTGTCATTTTTGTTTTCAAATTAGAAAAAAAATACGCGAAAGGCAAAAACAACTAACGAACATTTATCCCACTGAAAAAACCTAGGTTGATTCCATGTGTTTCCATATCCTCCTGAAATGGTTCTTATAACAGATTCTGTGAAATACGGAGATCAGGAATTCTGTTACGTCAAATAAAGTCATCATAGATACCAGGATAAAAAAATATATTTACGCCAGACGCGCGTTTCGTCTACAGAAGACTCATCGGTGACGCTTGAATAAAAATATTTTAAAATGCCAAATAAAGTACGACTTTGAAGAGCATTGAGACCCAAAATTTCTTAAAGTTGTGCCAATAAAGCTAAGGTTATCTCTTCCTGAGGCAGAAAAGCCTTAGTTTTTCAAAAATTCAAAGTTTTGTCAATAGTTAATTTATAATTATGAATATGTCATTGATAATGGCATTACGTTAATACATCCTTTATTTCACATTTTCAGAAACCACATTTAACTTAGTGGATGATATTGGAGTAAACACAGAATCAGCTTTTGGATTTCTTCCGATTCCTTTTCTATGGATAGCGCTTCTCATGACGGCAATGGGAATGATGACTATGCCAAGTTCTGTTACTAGTAGAACAACCCCTGTTGCGCCAAGACCAGATGTACAAACAACTGTTCCGGTTACCGTTCAATCATTTCTAGCAACACAAGCAGCTACACAAAAAAGTAGGTATTTCTGTTGAATGAACCTCCATATAGTTTGCAAAGATAACAAATTTCATTCTTAGTCGAATTCAACGACAAACCAAGCTTGAAATTAATGAGGCCATTTACTAAATGCTCCCTGATTTCTTTAATTTCATTAGTGAATTCGTTTTATTCGCTGATTTCGTTAGTACAGTTAAACCACAAATTCCTTTCTTCATTCCACATTCGCCGCTCCTCTCCAATCATCATCTGGGCTTTTTTTACTCTTCATTCGTATTTGATGTATTGTTTCACATTAATGCTAAAATAAACCTTATCCCAGTCAAACAGATTTGATATAAAATAAAAAGAAGGTGACAAAGTAAATTGGTTTGTACGCATACAAATGGCGACCAAATTACATCTTTTACGATGTGATGTCTGCTTATGGGGAAGTGTTGTGCGAATATCTTATCCATATGGTGTTCAATGTATAAATGTTTAAACACAAATGCTGGTTTTCAAAAACATTTCCACACAGTTTCGTGAGAGCCTTGACGGTCAGAGTTACAGCCGAAATACATCAAATCAAAGAAATGCATAACACCATTTATAATTAAGATCTTGGTTGCACTAACTATTTCTGAGAACTGCGCCGTATAGTTCAAACATTTATATCGATTATTAGTCGTCAAATGAACTTTTGTTTTCAAAAATGGGAAAAACTTATGAACATTATTAAGTTTTAATTTGGATTCTGTGAATTTCGTATATTTACTTTGTTAAGATGATTTAAATATCTATTTATCTTTATGTTATTGCTTTTCGTTCAAAACTTAACTCACATTTTTCATATGAATAGCACCATGTATTCCAACAAATTGCCCTTCAGATTATATGTTGTTAGCTGACCAAACTGATAGTCAAAATTGTTACTTCTACGGCGGAAATACTGAGAAAGTTTGGTCTGATGCCCTGGTGAGTATGTTTTATCAGTTTAAAAAAAACAACTTCAGATCAAATTTAATGTACCTAGTAATTCTATTCTCGAATTTAGTTTTTGAAAACATCTATCTTGAATACAAAATTCCGCATTATGAAAGCTTACAATTTTGAAAGTATGAAGCATGAGTCTAGACTTATTTGATTCCAATGAGAAAATATTAAAACAAAAATCCATGGATACTCGCTTTCAAAACTTCATATTTGTAAGAACTCAAAATTAACTATTATTCATGAATTGCTATCTGAATGTTGACAACAATGTTTATCGATAGAACAAATTAAATAAATGACTAAACCTAAGATACTTTTCGCCTTCATTAATTGAAAAAAGTAGCAAACACCTATCCGTACACATATTTTAATGGAGATAATTGATGTAGGTATTTTAAGAGTCGAACATATCATCACGTGTCATACCCTTAAAATACAAAGAAATACAACTTTTTCTGCCATTCCTTTAAATGTTGCATGCTTCTCACAAGTAGGTTCTTGCAATGTGAATTACAAGACATAGGAGGTTTACACCGGTACGAATACAAATAGGAGAGTCGTCATTAATGAAATGGAAGTATTGTGACTAATCCATTTTTCTTTTCTTTAATAATAAAACTAACATCTTATCGGGGCATTTTATAGCTGACTATGCGGTATGGGCTTTGCTCATTGTTGAAGGCCGTACGCTTACCTATTGTTGTGAATGTTTGTGTCATTTTGGTCTTTTGTGGACAGTCGTCTCATTGGCAATCATACCACATCTTCTTTTTTTTAACAAATCAAAAATGATTTTAAACCAAAATAACAATATAAACTGAAAGATTCGATTATCAAAACTCGCAATATCGATACTGAAAAATGTACGGCATTAATTATTGATCATGATTTTCTAATTTCATCAATGTATCATTTCTTGTTTTATGTATGAAACTGGATATGTGTCTTTGTTTTCAAATTTCAGAAGGCGTGTACTTTAACACCAGGAGCCTACCTATGGAGGCCAAATACTAAAGCAGAAGCTGATGCTGTCAGAAACAAGTTTAGTGTAGGTAAGTTAAGAGTATAGTAATTGATTTTTGTTGTATTTATGTATGAAAAACAAACTCGACTGTGCCATGTATTTTTTGAAAAACACTCCCAATAACATATTCTATAAAAAGGGAAAATAAAATCCTGTATCAGTTTTAAACATATGGCAATTAAATACAAGTATCGAGACGCCTATGGTAACTTTGATAACTATTTACACCACTGGGTCGATGCCACTGTTGCCACTGACGTTTCGTCCACGAGGGTATCACCAGCCCAGTAGTCAACACTTTGGTGTTGACATGAATATCAATAATGTGGTCATTTTAATAAATTTCCTGTTAAAAAACTTTGAATTTTTCGAAAAACTAAGGATTTTCTTATCCCAGGCATAGATTTTTTTTTTGGATCCTCAATGCTCTTCAGCTTTGTACATGTTTGGCTTTATAAATATTTGTATATGAGCGTCACTGATGAGTCTTATGAAGACGAAACACGTCTGGCGTACTAAATTATAATCCTGGTACCTTTGATAACTATTTACACCACTGGGTCGATGTCACTGCTGGTGGACGTTTCGTCCCCTAGGGTATCACCAGCCCAGTAGTCAACACTTAGAAGTTGACATGAATATCAATAATGTGGTAATTTTAATAAATTTCCTTTTAAGAAACTTTGAATTTTACGAAAAACTAAGGCTTTTCTTATCCCAGGCATAGATTACCTTAGCCGTATTTGGCCCACCTTTTTGGAATTTTGGATCCTCAATGCTCTTCAACTTTGTACATGTTTGGCTTTATAAATATTTTGATATGAGCGTCACTAATGAGTTTTATGAAGACAAAACGCGCGTCTGGCGTACTAAATTATAATCCCGGTACCTTTGATAACTATTTACACCACTGGGTCGATGTCACTACTGGTTGACGTTTCGTCCCCGAGGGTTTCACCAGCCCAGTAGTCAACACTTCGGTGTTTACATGATTATCAATAATGTGGTCATTTTAATAAATTTCCTGATAAAAAACTTTGAATTTTTCGAAAAACTAAGGATTTTCTTATCCCAGGCATAGATTACCTTAGTCGTATTTGGCACAACTTTTTGGAATTTTGGATCCTCAATGCTCTTCAACTTTGTACATGTTTGGCTTTATATATATTTTGATATGAGCGTCACTGATGAGTCTTATGAAGACGAAACGCGCGTCTGGCGTACTAAATTATAATCCTGGAACCTTTGATAACTAACTATATTTGTGTCATCTATTTGACTGACATGCTTTAACGTAAAAGACTGAAAGATCATGCACTTCTATTTCGGTTACTCTTTTTGATTTTGGTAAAGACTAAAAATGTGTCATGACATTAAATAAAGATTGATTGCGTTTTTCAGCTTTGATCCAATGCTTTTTATCAAAGATGCAATTCTTTTTATCTTTTTGTTTTATCACCATCCAAGGGCGACAACTTGCAAACTATCTTCACAGTGTCAAGAAACTTAGTTAAATACTAGGAATAGTTGATGGCCAATATTAAGTACCGACTTTTGTTAATTTTGCAGTAAAATGATTAAATTCCCAAATCCGGAATAACATGAAAAATGTGGGATCTTCAAAAAGGAAGTGAAACACATTAATATATGTGTAATTTTTTCATGATGTTTCAAGGATTTCGACTAAAATAGGGCTAACTATAGTTTGTAAATGCGTACATTGCAAGGGCCGGCAGACAGTTTTCACTTAACCTCGACCTCTTTTCATGGATCAGTGATCAAGGTCGTGTTATAGTTAAGTTTTGTGTTTTGGTCGTTGTTCCTCATACTGTATGCAAAAGGTTTACTATATTCAGTCTATTGAATGATTGTAAACTTTACATGTCCAAAAAAGAGGAACGAAAGATACCAAAGGGACAGTCGAACTCATAAATATAAAATCAACTGACAATGCCATGGTTAAAAATGAAAAAAACCCAAACAGACAAACAAGAGTACACAAGAAACAACATAGAAAACTAAATAATAAACAACTCGAACCCCAACAAAATCTAGGGGTGATCAAAGATGTTACGGAAGGGTAAGCAGATCCTGCTTCACATGTTGCACCCGTCGTGATGCTTCTGCGATAACAAGTCCGGTAAATGGTCAAATTCGGTAGGTCACATTCATGAGAGGGAAGGGGATTGTAGTTTTTACGGAGTGATGATTTCAACTTCACCATTTGGAACTCTTGGTTGAATAGCTTCCTTGTGAGCAGCAAACCTCTATCAAGAAAATCATGATAGGAAATACAAGCACGGGAATAGCGTATCAATTGGGAGATATGTACCCCGTATGCAGGTACTGTTGGAATGTTGCTACTTAGAAATCGAAAGTTCACAATTGGATAGCTGAAATCATCTCTTTTGTCGTAAAGTTTTGTTTTTAACTGACCCTCATTGTCAACTTTAAGATTTAAGTCAAGATATGAGGCCGACTTAACTGTATCTGTAGTATCCTTTATCTCTAGTTCGATGTAATAGATGCGTTCCACATAGTCACCAAATTTTGAACCATTTAGCGAAAGAACATCATCTATATAGCGGAATGTAGAGTTAAAGGATACTGCTTACTTCTTATCTTTCTTCCTAAGAAGTTCCTGCATGAAGTCAGCCTCACATTAATAAGGAAACAAGTCGACAAGTGGATGGGCACAGTTTGTTCCCATTTGAATGCCGACAGTCTGTTGAAAAACACGTCCTCCGAACGTAACAAATATGTTGTCAATCAAGAAATCAAACATCTTGATAATATCTGTTTCAGAGAATTTTTGTTTGATTCAGGGTGATCCTTTACAAAGTTTGATTTATCCCTCCCTAAAACAAGATACGTTTATCTACGTTGGACATTCTTTTTTTATGAAGCAAATCACTACCAACTCTTTCAATTTGCCTTTTAGTTGGAATGTGGAATGCTATGTAAAGAGTAGAAAAGTCAAATGTTTTGATACTGTTACAAGATGAAAGAGAGTTAGCTAGTATGTACTCTAAAAAATCTTTGGAATTTTTAAGTATCCACATCTGATTCACGCCACCTCTAAAATAGGCAGTTTCTCAATAACTTTGAAGACCGTCTTTGATTGCTGATAAAATGAAAAATAAGAGGTTTCGTGTAGCACTTGGAAGACCCAGCAATATACCGTTGTTTGTAGGGCACTTATTTAGTTTAGGCATCAAATACAGTGATGGAAGATCCAGTACAACTGACATGTGTCATGTGACCTTCAATTCATGTTCATGGTTTAGTGGTCAAAGTTAAGTTTTTGACTTTTAGTCTCTTTTGCTAATACTTTATGCAAAAGGTCTACTATATTTGGTGTATGGAAATATTTTATGATGTACATGTCAGTCTCGCATTGTTTTATTTGGCATTTACCTCATTTTCACGATTCATTGTACAATGTTTAATTTTTGTGTTTTGGTCTGTTTTTCTTAAACTATAAGCAATTTATATATTTGTTGTTTAGAAGGATAGTTAGATGTACATGTCTGACTGGTTCATCTGACCTTAACATAATTGAATGGTTCATTGGTCAATGTTTAGTTTTTTTCCAGTTAAGTCTGTTTCGTAGAAACTATAATCAATAGGTCAACTGTATTAAATAAATGTTCTTTTTTTCAAAATTTTAAACAGAGAGTTTGTCGTTTTCATCTTCACTATGGTTTGTCATTTCTTTTTCATTGATGAGTTGTGGTTCATGACTCTGTATCTATTGATAACAAACTTTGAATACAAAAGTGTAAGGGGCTACCCATGCTTAGTAGGATTCCCTGTAACATAGTAAAATGAAACTATTATATTGACAGTTAAATTGGAATATGTTTACTATTTCAGACATACTTAGAGTTAGTTCAATAGATAGGCCGAGAAATACGGCTCCCTATGTACACGCACGTAAGGGTTATCATGAAAGAGCTGGACTGGAAATCTAGTTGGTTTTTATTTAAAGAAGACAATTTTATAAGGAGTAGATTTGTTTTATTTTGATGACATTGATTTCTGTGTAATCCCCTGATAATGTAAAATCTACAAAACATGTAACGGTTTGTTCTACGATTCTACGATTTGTTCCCGGTTTGGGGTACATGTTTACAAAAGGAATTACAAACAAATATGCTAATGCGGCAAAAAATCATGGTTTATTTCTCATTTAATATTTTATATTGTTCACATATTTCTACCATTATGACCATTCCTGATGAATCCTAATCCACAAAATAAATTTGTACGCATCAGATTGATAAAGAGTTCTTTTAAATTTCATTTCAAATTTACTCCGTCAAAAATTTAAGGCAAACCATTGAACAATCTTTTGATTCCAAACATTTCATGTAACTGTTGTTGCTATGCATAAAATTAAAGTAGGAGTGGTTGACCGATGTCAAACAAAATAAATCGATTAAGAAGACAAATTAGTATAAAAAATCACTTTGAAATTCACATGAACTCCGAACGGAACAAAACCAATTGCGTAGACAGCATAAGCGTCTACTGCTATGCATATTGAACCTGCCACGAGGGCAAACATCCAAAATTCAACAACATATGTCAAATTACAGACTATAAAAACCAATCGTTCTGATTTACACATGTATGATGGCGAACACTTATGTAGGATCGACTTAAGGGAGTAGGCCTTGGTTCAGGCAGATAACTCTTTAAATCAGTTATGCGTTTATAAAAGTCAAGTATAATCATTGCATTTTAAGCATTTACCTGAAACAGATTGGAAATAATCTATGTAACCTTGAAGCTTAGAATATATTTATGAAAATGGTTGACACAAACGTTCTGATGATTTTAAGAGTTATTTACCTTTACCTAGGTCTACCTCCTTAACTCGCCTTCTTTTAAATAACTCTGTATTATTGTTCAACTTACTTGAATAATACATCTTCCTATGATACTTATTACAATTCTATTCTTCTGAAGGAGATGATGAACATATATGGACTGGCGCAAATAGTCCTAACCATGACGATAATTATGTATTTGCCAATGACAATGCTGCTCTACCATTGTTAAATCTTCCATTTGGAGTTTGTAAGTTTTACTATTTAAGATGATCGAGTAAAGAAATGTGTTGTTAAAGTGCTCTGTTTATATGACTAATGTTCTGATGTTATTGGATGTGCACTTAACAAATACTTTAAGTAGGAACAAAACGAATTATACATGTCAAAGAAACAATGACCAATTTACTCAAACAAATGGACACAACGGTTTCAACAGTAAGTCTTCTAAGTATACATTATTTCTGCTGTTATCTGCTCTTTCGTCGGGTATTTGTTTCTTTAACGTATGCTCCATTTTTATTCTCAATTTTACTAAATGGTCCTTAGCCAATATAAGCAGGTCAGTAGTTTTTAACTTGAGTGAATCAAAGACTGTAAGTAAGACTTCCATCAGATTCTCTGATATAGCGAAACGATATATAATGGATTACAAAATACCACTTCAAACAAGTTTACTGATTTGGAACTTACAAATAAACGTGTTGTTAAGGGCAATCAGTTGATAACATTAACAGGTCATCAGTATTTGATTCGAAAACTAATACACATACGATTCAGAATATAAATCAATTCAGCGCAATCAAACATGTAAACAACAAAAGGAGCAAGATTAACCAAATGGTACACCCTGGAATGGGAAACAATCAGTTAAATAACATTCAAGAAGACTATTCTGTGGTCTTCAGAGCTTAGACGGCAAACATGTCGCTTGTAGTGTGTTGATTTACAGAGATGTCGTATCGGTTAAACGATTTGTGATGATGACTATCTAACGCATGAAGGGTCATGGTAATTAATTTGTAAGACAAATTGTCCAAAATATTGATTTTTGTTGTCAATCCAAAAGTCCAAAGTTAATTAGAACTTAGACAACTTGTCTATCACCTTTGGACAAGATCTTAATTAAACATAATTAGAATACAAGGGTTTTTTTTAAACAGTAATTTCAAGTCAGTTTTTTTACGACTTACTTAACTATATTTTTGATCTTTTACTGCGTAGACCTTCATCTGAATGTTCGACAGCCATCGTACAAGGCTTTGTCTACTTTAAACTTTTGACTGTCCCTTTGGTATCTTTTGTCCCTCTTTTAAACAAAATAACAACTAAAAAATGTGAAATGCATATCAAGGTGAACGTTATTATGGTTTACTTGATGGCACGAGTAACACACTTAATCTGTTCAAATTAAAACACTCCACATTATTTTTGTAACATCAAGAGAAAATGAAAGATTTATCGGTTCCAGACATTTTCATTATTATCTTTTCCATCTGAAGTTATCACAAAAGTCATAGCAGATACGGTAGTACTATATTATTTATAGTCATACCTCGTCAGGAATCCTCACAGACATATCAAGGGACAAACGTCAATTTATCGTACTATTAAATACGTAAATGTGTAGGGTACTAAAGATAAGGTCCTCAAACATCAACTTCATGAACAATCGGTTAACCAGTTAATCGGTCGAACTATTATCCGAGTAATCGGTTAGTCAAAACTGTTCCATTTGACAACAGTAATATGTATGTAAAGCAGAGGGTATTTCCTGTTGAGAAATGGGAAAATGACGATTGGAAATCTGAAATCATCAAGTTTCTAATAGATTCCTTGCAATTGCCAGACATTGGCCAGAAGCTATTTGATATGTTCGTATGACATTGAATCTGTTCCATGCATAAAAGTCAGGTGAGACAAAAAAGGCTCATAGGCTCTCGACAAATTAATAATGTGATCACTGCTCATTAGCAAGCAAATCCTTGGTAATTATTGTTTGTAAAATGCCAATTTAAAACATTACAAATCATGCAATCTACATTGTACCCTTGTAAAATTATTAATATTTTAAAGTTAAAATATTATACATTTGTTCCTTTAATTGACAATTCACATTAGTAGATTCCATTTCTCGTCAAATTTTGCTAGATTCTCTATTATTTACCGTCAGAAGTGGTATGATAATTCCCTACGTCCTTAAACACTAATGTATACTAGATAAATACATTTTTTTACAGTGGACGTAGACAGTAAAAACGGAGATGAGTGTATCGATATAGAATTGGACACACAAAATGGCCCGACCGATCACTGGGAATGGGAAAAACAAGACTGTAGTGACGATATTCGCTATATTTGTGAACTTCCAAGGGTTAGTATTAAGAAGGTTTGCTACTGACATGAATCAGTTTCAAAATAACAAGCTTTTTATAACACTAGACAGTATATATTGATAGGGGATTAATAAAAGAATCAAAAGAACAAAAATAAAATATAGGTAAACAAAATGTGCTTGTTTTCGATGTATAAGCCATTGACAAGTTTAATGATACATGTAAAAGATTTATTAAAAGAAAAATTGGGGTCAAGTGGCGATTGTTTTAATGCATTCAAATGGATAAAACTAGAGGATTCCGAAAATGTGACAAAAAAATCAAAAACTTGACAAGTGAACTTCCTTAACATTCTTTTTGAACTTTCTGAAAAAAGTGAATACATCTTATATAATATAATTGACATGCTGAAGCAGGATCAGTCGTGTACACTATCATATTGATAATGATAAGGAATTTTCTGAATTGTTCTGAATGATTTAAACAAAATATTGTATATTCTTTTGACTAGAATCATGAGAATTGTGTACAACAAAATTTAAATTTGATTATATTGATAAGTTTTTAACATTTTATTTCAATTTAATTATACAAGCTAATTTTACATATGTTGTTATATTAAAAGTTAAACTATATATTTTTTTTCTTTCAGAAAACCTGTCCGTAGAAGTGTATGTAGCCGTTATATTCCAATGGACAAATATTTCTTATCCTTAGCGCAAAACAAAACAAAAAAAACTAGAGTCATATTGTTAGTGTTTTTTAATTTGTCTTAGCCTTTATCAACCAGTGACAGTTATTCGTGCAATCTCTTTAATTGAAACAAATTGAGATGTTGGGCGATTGCCAATGAGTCGACAACTATCCACTAAAGCTCTAATGAAGTGGATGTAAGCAATTATTGACAACCGCGCGACCTGTAATTTGACTAAAACATACCGATTTGTTATAGTTTAATCGATATATGACTTATAATAGCGGTATATTACTATTGCATTTAATAATACAATATAGTCATGTATTATAGGAACCGACATAAAAAAAATATATAACATAAAATAATTCATTTCCGAAAACAGCTTATTTAAAAAAAAAAAAGCATCTTTGAAGAATGTGCATAGATTCTGAACACAATCAATAAAATTGAGAATGGAAATGGGGAATGTGTCAAAGAGACAACAACCCGACCAAATAAAAAAAAAACAACAGCAGAAGGTCACCAACAGGTCTTCAATGTAGCGAGAAATTCCCGCACCCGGAGGCGTCCTTCAGCTGGCCCCTAAACAAATATATACTACATGTAGTTCAGTGATAATGAACGCCATACTAATTTCCAAATTGTACACAAGAAACTAAAAATAAAATAATACAAGACTAACAAAGGCCAGAGGCTCCTGACTTGGGACAGGCGCAAAAATGCGGCGGGGTTAAACATGTTTGTGAGATCTCAACCCTCCCCCTATACCTCTAACCAATGTAGAAAAATAAACGCAAATCAATACGCACATTAAAATTCAGTTCAAGAGAAGTCCGAGTCTAATGTCAGAAGATGTAACCAAAGAAAATAAATAAAATGACAATAATACATAAATAACAACAGACTACTAGCAGTTAAACATATATCCCTTCCATGGTTTCTTGGCAAGGCTTCATTGTTCACATTTGAACTTAACATATAAGTTTTAAATCGATATCAGTTCTCGGGGGAAGGAGGACTTCATTACATAATTGTAGGGGTATCGCTGTAATTCTGTTACACAACCATTTTCATAGGATAAAGACCTTAAAAATGTACCTTTTCATATATTGTGAAGGTCAAAACGTTACCTTTTCCCCACATTGTTTTGGTTTCGTGGTGTGTTTTGTGAGATTGGAACACAAGTGTCAATGAGAGAAAATTCATTGTATGATAAAAAATCAACAGGAAACACCAAGAAATTAGATAGACGAAATCAGTGTTATCGAATCTTACTGGCCTTATCATATATTTTTGATATTTTTCCCGACCCATTCACATATTTTCAAACATGAAAAGGTGACTTTTTCCAGCAGCACATTCTATTACCTTGTATGTAGGTAGTACCAACTCATATTATAGATTTTATAGCAATCACAAATACATTTTAAGTTTTTTGTCGAATAAACGCAGCGAACGAGATCACAAAGCCTTCATATTGTGTCGAGCAGCTAATATTTTACAATATCAATATGCAAATAACCTGATAATCGATTTATCGGGCTTTTTTTCTTAGTTTCATCAGCAACCGGAACACGATTTGATAACTTATCAGCGTCGGTTCAAACATTATGACGTGACTGATATGAACTGGTCAAATTCAATAAGGCCGGGTCAACGTATTTGACGTCACAAAGCCGTGAGATGCAGTTTTATTAAGGGCTGAGCAGGGGGTCGACCGATAAGTTCGATTATTTATGCAATTTTCGCATTACATTCACACACACACCAAATAAAAGTGTTGCAGCGTTATTTATGGCGAAGGGAAAATTTATTGTTTTCAACTGATGCTACTATCTGCTAGTTTGCACTTGTTTAAATTAAATAAATCAATTACGAATAGATGAGAGAATGTTGGTTTCTTTGAAATATGTTTACTTACTTGACAAAAAGGGTTAGGGTTGTCTACATTGAAAATAAACTTTTAGGTTAAACCCACCTCAAAACGTTGATCTCGACAACGAACATAACATCGAAAGCAGTATTAAGATATTTTTCGCAATTTTAGGAAGTTAACTCAGTACAAGTTTTTAAGCTGTTAATTGAACAAGACGTTGACGAAAACGAATTAAAAGCTTATGAGGGATCAACCATTTATTTCTAAGCAACAGGTTAGGTTTTTTTCAAAAAAAAAATTCTGATCCGCAATTTGATGAAAAAAATATAAATCTAAAATTTGAAGGAAAAAAAAATGATTTAAAGCGTCGAAAAATAAAAATAAAAAATTCGGACAAAAAATTCTACCCCCCTTTTTTTTTTTTTTTAAAGTTAATTGATTGTTCCATAACAACGTTAAGGTGTAATACCACCAAATCATGGTACGTCACATCCGGTTACATACGAAAAATAGGTCTAAAAAAATATTCCCTTGAATTTGACCGTTGTAGGTAATTAATCCTACATTTTATTGCAGTAAAACTATTTCTGTGCCATAAACATATGTCTTGGGTATTTCAAAACACCATTATTTTTTTATTTGTGATTTCTATGGAAAATTTTGTAATCTTGAGGTTACATGGTGACTAAACCTTGTACACAGATAGAATAAGGGGAGAAATTTGATTGGTTAACTTCCAATGATGGTTATTTTCTTATATGCAATGAAATGTTATGTGAAACTTTTTCTATAGAACTGGACAGGATAAAACTTTACTCATGCCAAGTATTTCTTTATTTGAAACAAAGATAAATTCTGCACAATTTTTTGAAAAGTGCAAATTTAACAAAGACTAATAGGGGAAAATCAATGGTGGTATTCCACCTAATATGGGACACTGTAATGCATCTATGGCCTTGTGAGTTATCTCATGTGTTAAAATTTCTTGTTATTTAAGTGAAATAATACAAAAATGAAATATTCTGAGTGGATTGAGTCTCCAAAACACATTTTATGAGAAAATTGTCTTGAAATGGACTGTACCATGAATATTCAGTTGACAGAAAAAGCCATACTAAGTGCATATATTTATTTTTTTGGAGAGGGGTGGGCTTTTTCTCCTTATTTCTTATATTTTGCTATTTTGCTATGTTATAACATTTTCCTAGGTAATACTTAAATAAATATATAGTTATAAGTAAATGAAATTATTTTTAATGTTGTAACGACAAGTTATTCACTAAAAGAGAAGCCTTTTATGTCGCTCTTTGGAACGCAGCGTAGATTTAATTTTTACGTAAGGAATTATTGAAATCTCCTTCGAGACAGTAAAAGGTAAAAACACAAAAATACCGAACTCCGAGGAAAATTCAAAAAGGAAAATCCAAAATCAAAAGGCAAAATCAAAAGTCCAAACACATCAAACGAATGGATAACAACTGTCATATTCCTGACTTGGTACAGGCATTTTCTAATGTAGAAAATGGTGGATTGAACCTGGTTTTATAGCTAGCTAAACCTCTCACTTGTATGACAGTCGCATCAAATTCCATTACATTGTCAACGATGTATGAACAAAACAAACATACTCAAAGAGTAAAAATGTCAAAAATAGGGGTACATCAGTCAATATTGTGTTATCATCTTAATATCACTATAAAAACAACAAATGTAACGAAGAATCACAAAAAGGCATACATCAAATTTAACATACTCATTTTGCTTTTCTTGTACCACTTAATTTATGTATATAAAGTCTACCCGTAAAGGAAAGAAGGTTATCATTGTCATTATCAACTTGTTTATGGATTGTTCATTCTGCTAAAATGCTACAATTACTCATTTCTTATAACATTTCTACCATAAATGAGTGAAAGTTACCCCAATATTTTTATTTATTGGCCTGAAAAAATGAAATTTTGAGGAAATATGAGGTATAAATTGACCCAAAGAGACCTTATAAAGAAGACAAAGAGGTTTATTAGTGGTATTTTATCGTTCTAAATTCATCTTGTGTATCATTTTCGACTGTTTGTAGGCAGATAAGATAGATATTTGATCATTTATTGGTCCACACTCTATTCTAACTTGACGCGGCTTGGTTTGGATTTGTCGAAGAAATTTTGCTCGAATCGCTGTAGATGTCGTCTTTCATTATGCTAGATTTTTCTCAAACTATTGAACTGATTATGACAAAACTTGACAGAAATGCCTGAAATAACCAGTATTACAAAGGGAAAAGTCACATTCAGTTTATTGAACAAAAAGGTCTTTTTTAGGTGTAATACCACCAAATCATGGTACGTCACATCCGGTTGCATACGAAAGTAGGTCTTAAAAAATATTCCCGTGAATTTGACCGTTGTAGGTAATTAATCCTACATTTTATTGCAGTAAAACTATTTCTGTGCCATAAACATATGTCTTGGGTATTTCAAAACACCACTATTTTTTATTTGTGATTTCTATAGAAAATTTTGTAATCTTGAGGTTACATGGTGACTAAACCTTGTACACAGATAGAATAAGGGGAGAAACTTGATTGGTTAACTTCCAATGATGGTTATTTTCTTATATGCAATGAAATGTTATGTGAAACTTTTTCTATAGAACTGGACAGGATAAAACTTTACTCATGCCAAGTATTTCTTTATTTGAAACAAAGATAAATTCTGCACAATTTTTTGAAAAGTGCAAATTTGACAAAGACTAATAGGGGAAAATCAATGGTGGTATTACACCTTAATAACAGGTAATATATGCCTTTTCAAAGTCAGGAGCCTGTAATTCAGTGGTTGTCCATTGTGTATGTGTTACATAGTCGTGTTTCATTTATTTTATTTTTATATAAATTTTAAAGGCCGTTAGTTTTCTCGTTTGGATTGTTTTACATTGTCATCTGGAGGCCTTGTATAGCTAACTTTTCGGTATGGGCTTTGCTCATTGTTGAAGGCCATACGGTGGTGACCTATACAGTAGGAAAGCAGGTCACGGTTTGACCCCAAGTTTATCAGCAATAATAGAGTCACGTGACCGTGAAAATTTAGTAAAAAAACGGACGAGACAAACCTCATTTTAACTCTTTAAATACTATTGTCGTAATAAAAACTTATTGACGTAACTAATCTTGAGTATCTATAGTTTATTCTCGTAAAAGCTCACACATCAAATCAAAGTCCTTTATTCTTTATTTTATCTGCAAAATTGGAGTTTGGGTGAAAAATGTCCTGATCGAAAAATCTAAATATTAACGAGGAAACTAAAAATGATGGGCTGAATTTAAATTTAATAAAGCATCTCACTAAGACAAACACTGGATATGAATATCTCGGTAATAGAATGTTGGATATGCAAAAGTCAAATTGACTTCAAAACGAAGCGGTGGTTTTTATGCCGATTTGTGCAAGTGGTTATCTCCCCTTAATATCAAGTCAAAAATAAAAACCCAGCAAAATGCATAAAAATTAAAAAAGGAGTTTACTTTACAAAAATTAAAAAGAAAATAAACGAAACTCGATTTATAACTACTTTAAAGTATACGAAAAGATTATTTCAAATTCAGCGATTGAAAATCTTGTGTAAGTAGCTACCTTTTTACCAGCAACCCTCTATCAAGGAAATCTTGATAGGAAATACAAGCCCTTGGATATAGTATCTGTATTTACATCGTATGCAAACGTAGTTGGAATGTTGCTACATACAAATGGAAAGTTCACAAGTAAAACCTGAAATCATCTTTCTTGCCGTTAAGTTTAATTTTCGAACTTCTTCGTCATATTCCTGATTTAATGAAGGCATTTTCTTATGAAGGAAATGGTGGATTAAACCCGATTTTCTGTCTAGCATAACCGGTCACTTATAAGGCTGTTGAATGAAATATCCTTATATTAACAACAATGTTTGAACAAACAAACAGATATAATAGGTTATAAAAATGTCAAAAATAGGGGAAGATCAGTCAACATTGTGTTATAATCTTGATTACGATAAAGCGAACGAATTTGTTATACTTTACGTAAGAATGCAAAATTTTGATTGATTAATCCGAGACAGACAGTTATCTCTATCATATGGCTCAGCAAGAGACCTTCTAATGCAATTTGGATGTAACAATTTTTTTCATTGGCTAAAAGTTGCCGTCAAATCCACAGTTGACCAGGCGTAACTAAGGAGGGACCCGCCATTTTGAATTGATGAATCAACAAATGTTCCATTACTACTATATAATCGAAAATAAAACAACACCTACCTCGAATTCGCGGTTTTAATGTAATTTTATCCGAATTTGAAGTGAACAGGTAACGTATTATCCTCCAGTTTGTAAGTTTTCATTTGTATGACGTCACGTTAACCCATGATGTGTTTGCGCCAAAATCGTTCATTACGTTACGCGGAATTTTTTTTATTTGTCAAATTTATACATTTTTCAAAGTTTTATCGTAATTTTTCTTTTTGTAATGCATTAGAATCGGAATAACGGTACTGTAGTTGAAGAGTTGCCACCGTCAATTTTGATTTGACGGTCGCAAATCTCCGTTTTACTGTCTCCGCTACGCGTCGCCAGTAAAACTGCATTTTCGACCGTCAAATCTACAATTGACGGTGGCAACTCTTCAACTACAGTACTGTTATTCTTAATTATTCGGCGGTATATACGTGTCAACATGCGTTAATCGAGTACATATTGAATGAAGTGTTTCAGATATCGGAACGATTAACGCTTTGAACCCCTGTGAAATTTAAATTCCGACAATTAACTTTATTCGCTTCAACAATGCATTTGGTTTAAACAAATTATTTATTTGTTTTCTTTTGAATTGTTGTTACGTGGTTACGATATCATGTGTTGTGATGGATGTTGTATTCTATATGGCAATCCAAACTCTTTCGGGTATTTTTTATCTGTCAATTGAAATTAAGTATTCTTGGGGGAAAAGGTATAATGTAATACTTACCTAAAAGACGATAGCATGTCATAGCCCTGATTTGGTCAAGGCCCATTCGATTAGAAGTTTAATGACACAGAAAGCCACCCAATTGTAGTATTGCACTTGTGTCTTGGTCTACTTTAAATGTTTTAAATATAATTGAACAAAGTTGAGGTCTTGGACATTTGAAGATAAACACTTCAATTGTGTTAAACAGTTAGTACGTGATAATCCGTGCAATTCAGAAACGTTGAATAGATATAGGAAGATGTGGTGTGAGTGTCAATGAGACAACTCTCCATCCAAATAACAATTTAAAAATTAAACCATTATAGGTTAAAGTACGGCCTTCAACACGGAGCCTTGGCTCACATGGGAACTTGGGAACAACAAGCTATAAAGGGCCCCAAAATTAAGAGCACTGATAATAATTTTGCATTCTTGCAGACAAAATGAATTATAGATATGAATTGATTAATACAGATTTACTGAATTAACTGTGCGTTACTAGTGAAGGTAAATTAAGAAAAACGATTCGGCCGTGTTTGCTTTGACATATTGATGGACTTTAAAAACGCAATACTCGTTTCTGTGGATATTGTTTTTAACTAAATCATGATTAATCCTCATATACATACACCTACTACTCATGTTAACCATAGTTCTTTTTGTGTGGACAAAAATCGATATCTAACTTATCTGTAGTTATTGAACATACCAGATTATTAAAGACTTTGCAAAGCGAAATTAAAACCTTTAATTGAATTTTTGTTATTTAAAAGTTTCTTCGAGAAACAATTTTTAAGTCCATACCAACAATCAAAGCATTTACAGTTGTTGTATCTCCATATTGCAAAGTCTGAACATTGAAAAACGGAATCAGCCAATACGAATATTGCAAATAGGAAAACGTGAATGTGCTGTAACCAGTTAATTTGACACCAGAAACTCGTCTTAGGATCCTTCAAACTGCGATACAGTCAAACAGAATTTGACAATGACCATCAATGACCAGACCAATATGTAATGATAACGCCTGGTCAATCGATTTTGTTGATGTAACGTCATTCGCTTGATATTTTTACGGACGCAACATAAACTGATCATCAAATTGTCGAATGCCATGGCACACAGAATCATGTCTTAAATGTTCACCAAAAACTGAAGTTCAATTTTACTATACACAAACATTTGAAGCCGTAACGTTTCACCCGCATAATTGTTAAAACACACTATAATAAATAGGAAAAAGAAAAAAACAAAATGTACGAAACAAAACTCAAGACAAGCCCAACAGATTTGGTTGATCATGTCAAAAATTACCGTAGTAACTAGTTATTTTTGAGTTATTTCTCTTTGTATAGAGATCAGTAAATGAAGCTAGATTGTGAAATTAAATCAGAATGAAAAACAAAGATGTTAAAAATCTTGACGTTTTTCTCTAGCTATAAATCCAATCAATCAAGATATGATCAGACCAAAATGACCGTTTCAGACTGAAATCGATCTGCTAGTGTTAGGTCATTATAACAACAAAGATAATGATGTTGAATATTTACATGTAGTTATGCATTTTTATATTGTTTGTTGAGGGCGACAAAATGAAAACTCGGCAGAGTTTTAACATGTTAAAAAGTTACTTTCGTTATCTATCTTTGTATAAAATTCAGTAAATGAAAAGAAAAATGTGATAAAAGCATTTATATATTTCATCAAACCATATTCATGATACAGTTTGATTATTTTTTCCAAATTTTATGTATTGGTTTTCAAAATTAGTATTAACTTCATTCTAGTAATAAGTAACCAGGACTGAAGGTTAGTGTATTTTGTAAATATTAATGATGATCTTGAATATGAATGTTTCGTTATCAAATTATAATGACGTTTGCATTGTCACTACATATTGATCTGGTCATTGATTATCTTCAACAAATCCCGTCTGCCATTATTATTGTCGGAAGGACAGTAAGACGAGTGTCTGACGCCAAATTGTCTGGTTGCATCAGGTCTACGTTTTCCTCTTTTCAGTATTTTAATGGGTTGATTCAGTTTTTTATTTCTCAGTCCTGGCAATATGGAGATGCAAACTTGATTAACTGATTTAAGTGTGGTCGAGATCCCCCTAGTTTTAGTGGGGTTCGTATTGCTTTTTTGCCTATTTTGTTCACACATCGTTGTCAAGATAACGGAAGTGAGGGTTTAGCGCTTAAAAGCCAGGTTTACTTTAAGTGTGGCCAAAAATTGAAAGAACAGTTTCACAAAGAAAGACAAATGACAAAATCTTTTATTGGTTTGAAATTTCGTTTTTCTGCAATTTGTGCCATCTCAACAATCCGCAGGTAAGTCAGTTGTCGATTTTTTCGAAAGAAAAAGAAGAATGATAATCATGAATAGTAGTTGAGTGAGACTCACACATGATTTGGTGAAAAAAAATTCTTCAAAATGAGTGTTGCTGAGTCTGTCAGAATATGTCAATTGAATTCTTATTCTGAATTGATACTTTCATTGCATAAAGCCTCACATTCTTATATGACAGCTCCTTTTAGTGGCACCAGGAACATTGTCGCTATTGAACCTTTCTTAAATAATAACATAACCTGCTGATGAAATAAATTATTCAAAGTAATAAATTGTCTGTTGTATGTGGTAAATGCATGGTGACCGACAGCAAGCTTTATAGGTTGCACCTTGTACATACAGCTATTTCTCAAACCAAGCCTCTTTTGAGAGATCTAGAATATTCATATGAAATTAATTTTGTTTACATTATAGTTCCCAGTTATGCTCTCTGAGTTGCGTCTCATTGGAAATGTTACCAGTACATATACATGTGCATATTGTTTGTATTGAAATCTGTGGTAACCTTTCATTCGAAGTAGGGGTAGTTGAGAAAATAAGTGTTAGTTTAAACTTTAAGAAGTTCAGGGTATATAAACGTTGAAAATATGTCGCACAACCCTATATTTTGACCTTTGAAACAAATTGTAGTGCATATAAACTTTCAATTCTAGAATAAGATTTTTCAAAACTTCAAATAGTAAAAGTGGTACAGTTTTAGCCGCAAAAAGTTATGTAAGTTTATCTTCGATGAGTTCCTTTGGTCGATTTTGCCCCTCTTTATGACTTATCAGTTACAAACAATCTGACCACACAATAGATAATGAAAATGTGTTATGAGTGACAATTAGACAACTCTTCATCCAAGTCATATTTTATAGAAGTAATCCATTACAGTACATGTTTCTGATTTATACTGGTAGTCTTTTTAAAAGTTAGATTGCATTAGATTTAAGGTCATACGATACAGTTTTGATCCCATATTGAAATTTTGCTGACAATTTGAATATAGGCTGTTTTGTATCTGATTAAATCAATTGTGTAATAAAAAGATATACATTAAAATGATACCTTTTGAATAAGATAAGGTCGAAATTTGTACATAAGCTCAAAGTTCGGAATTGTAAATGTATTTTTCAATTCGATTCAAATACATAACTTTTTTGTTTTCAAAGACAAACACACGTAGTTTTGTGTAAAATTATTTGTAAATTCTGTTTTCTATAAATGTCCTTCAAATGTTTGCTATCTATTTTTTTTATATCTTAAACTAATCAAATGTTCACGAATGTACAAAAACACGTCCTTTACGTTTTCATGAAAATTGGCAAAACTTATCTTCTAACGTTATCAAACCAAACGGCACTGTAAGAAAAACGGTTCCGTGAACTCTTTTTCAAGTTAGATAGATTTAAAAGATAAAAATCAGTTGATAGGTCATGTACCACGACGAAGAGGTATTGCACATCCAATCTTTTATGGTAATATTCTTTATAAAGCACACAAATGTCAGTTTTCACTTCAGAAGTTAACAAAACCTTTACATAAACTTATTAAGAAGGAATGTAGTTACGATACTATTGTCAGGTCATTAAAGATTGCATATTTTGGCTTTAATATTGATTTACTTGTAGGGCCTTTTCATCGGGACTAGACACATTTATTTAAAAATCAGTTGTTGGCATGACACGAGAGCCACTGCTGGTGAACGTTTCGTCACCGAGGGTTTAACCAGCCCAGTAGTCAACACTTCGGTGTTGACATGAATATCAATATTGTGGTCATTTTTACAAATTTACTGTTAACAAAACTTTGAATTTTTCGAAAAACTAAGAATTTTCTTATCTCAAGCATAGCTTACCTTATCCGTATTTGACACAACTTTTTGGAATTTTGTATCCTCAATGCTCTTCAACTTTTTACTTGTTTGGCTTAATAAATATTTTTATATGAGCGTCAATGTTGAGTCTAATGTAGACGAAACGCGCGTCTGGCGTACTAAATTATAATCCTGGTACCTTTGAGAACTATTTACAACACTGGGTCAATGCCACTGCTGGTGGACGTTTCGGTCCCGAGGGTATCAACAGCCCAGTAGTCAACTCTTCGGTGTTGACATGAATATCAATAATGTGGTCATTTTTACAAATTTACTGTTAACAAAACTTTGAATTTTTCGAAAAACTAAGGATTTTCTTATCTCAGGCATAGATTACCTTAGCCGTATTTGACACAACTTTTTGGAATTTTATATCCTCAATGCTCTACAACTTTTAAATGGTTTGGCTAAATAAATATTTTGATATGAGCGTCACTGATGAGTTTTATGTAGACGAAACGCGCGTCTGGCGTACTAAATTATAATCCTGGTACCTTTGATAACTATTTACAACACTGGTTCGATGCCACTGCTGGTGGACGTTTCGTCCCCGAGAATATCATCAGCATAGTAGTCAACACTTCGGTGTTGACATGAATATCAATAATGTGGTCATTTTTACAAATTAACTGTTAACAAAACATTGAATTTTTCGAAAAACTAAGGATTTGCATATCTCAGGCATAGATGACCGTAGCCGTATTTGACACAACTTTTTGAAATTTTGGATCCTCAATTCTCCTCAACTTTTTACTTGTTTGGCTTAATAAATATTTTGATATGAGCGTCACTGATGACTCTTATGTAGACGAAACGCGCGTCTGGCGTACTAAATTATAATCCTTGTACCTTTGATAACTATTTACAACACTGGTTCGATGCCACTGCTGGTGGACGTTTCGTCCCCGAGGATATCATCAGCCTAGTAGTCAACACTTCGGTGTTGACATGAGTATCAATAATGTGGTAATTTTTACAAATTTACTGTTAACAAAACATTGAATTTTTCGAAAAACTAAGGATTTTCATATTTTAGACATAGATGACCGTAGCCGTATTTGACACAACTTTTTGGAATTTTGGATCCTCAATGCTCCTCAACATTTTTTAGTTTGGCTTAATAAATATTTTAATATGAGCGTCACTGATGAGTGTTATGTAGACGAAACGCGCGTCTGGCGTACTAAATTATAATCCTGGTACCTTTGATAACTATTTACAACACTGGTTCGATGCCACTGCTGGTGGACGTTTTCCTCGAGGGTATCACCAGCCCTGTAGTCAACACCTCGGTGCTGACATGAATATCAATAATGTGGTAATTTTTTTCAAATTTACTGTTAACAAAACTTTGAATTTTTCGAAAAACTAAGGATTTTCTTATCTCAGCCATAGATTACCTTAGCAGTATTTGACACATTTTTTTGGAATTTTAGATCCTCAATGCTCTTCAACTTTCTACTTGTTTTGCTTAATAAATATTTTGATAAGAGCGTCAATGATTAGTCTTATGTAGACGAAACGCGCGTCTGGCGTACTAAATTATAATCCTGGTACCTTTGATAACTGTTATGTTCTTTTCATATATGTTATTATAGTATGCTACTTAACCCCTAACGGGAGAGATTGTGTCTGATATTCATATATTTAAGACATACTATTTCAATCAGTTTAATTGAGGTCTGAAGCTGGCTTGTCAGTTAGCTGCTAGTATTCATGGTTTTTTTTTATATATAATTTCATTTTGTTTATTTTCTTTTGTTACATCTTCTGATATCATACTATATTTTAATATGCGTATTGTAATGCGTTTAATTTTCTACCATAGCTACCAGTATAGCGGGAGGGGGATGTTTAGATCTCATATACATGTTTGACCCCGCCGCATTTTTGCGCCTGTCCGAAGTCAGGAGCCTCTGACCTTTGTTAGTCTTGTATTATTTTTTATTTTAGTTTCTTTTGTATAACTGGGAGTTTAGGATGGCGTTCATTATCACTGAACTAGTATATATATATTTGTTTAGGGGCCAGCTGAAGGACGCCTCGGGTGCGGAAACTTATTCCTGCATTGAAGACCTATATACCTTATCGCTATTAGACTACTCGGCCGACCGACCAGGCCTCTTGATCTTTTGAAGCATACAACAATCACTTTTCCATAGTGGCGTCATATATTTTGTTTTATGACGTCAAAATTTTACGGGAACCTGTGTGATATCCAGAAATGGCGGACAAATAGCGATAAGGTGTATTGGTGACCTTCTGCTGTTGTCTATTCTATGGTTTGGTTGTTGTCTCTTTGACACATTTCCCATTTCCATTCTCAATTTAAGTGCTTATGTAAAGTAAAGTTATATCCGGGTGAAATTTGATCCGGAGGAAAAAATGTCACAGTAGTTATTGTTATTTTCTTATCCGGAGGAGAATATTTCCCTGGGATATTTTTTCCTTTGCCGTGAAATTCTATCTGGGTAGTTAACCTATTGAATAGTTCTTAGTAAAAACTTCTTTTCAAATACTATGAAATAATAATAGTGTATTTGAATTAAACCTATATTGTAAAAAAAAATGTATTAAATTATCATTGAAAAGAATTCCTGAATTAAATTTAAAATCATTCTTTTAAAAAGAAAATTACCATTAAACCATATATGGGTAATACATCTATGATTAACATAAGAAAGAAAACCAGAAATAATTTTAAATATCGTTATTGTGAAATAATATCATGATTAAATAAGGTAAGTGAAATACATGTAAAAGTGAGTTGTTTTCAGATCTCAGTACAATTATAAATTTAAAAGTAAAGGTAGAAATATAGTTGCATTACTACTGTTAACAGTAATTGAAGAATTTGATTATGATAATATGTTTAACTACATAAATAGTTTTGTCTGGGGACAAAGATGTAGTTGCATATGGAAATCAGATAAATTATAGCATAACAATATATTTTAACAGCTGGATAGTATTTACTTGTGAAATTTTATCTGTCTTATCAAAAAAATCATGTTGTAAGTCATCTTTTTATATAAATGAAATGTAAAAAATATAAAAAATAAGATTCAAGGATTTCACTATGAAATAGATTCAGGAATGTTATTATATTAATATCTTTAAAATATAAATTGCTCATAATTACCTCCCTTTGATAAACTATGCAAATTTTTTCTACCTTTGTGAAACATTTTATATTTACAGTCAGGTATATATTGATTGTGAGTAACTTACTTACTAGTTGATGGGACTATATTTCACAAGGTTCTGTGAAATAGTGTACGACAAATATATACCGGTATATACTTCCCTTCTGGAAAAAATCTACCTGTGAAATACCATGCCTGGAAAAAAGTTACCGTGACAAATTATCTCCAGGATAAAATATCACAGAGGAAGAAATAACCCGTTACAGTTATTCTGTATTTAGATATGTACCAGGAGAAACTAAGTACTTATGCTGTACTAAGATATGTACCAGGACGAATTATGTACAAAAATGTAAAGGTTTAGAACACTCAGTTTTCAACACTCATGATAAACGTTTAACATGAAATGTCGTTTTCAGGTTAAGGAAGATGCCATATTTCGTTACACAAATAGAAAAGAAAAAAGTACATCAGACAACTTTCGATCAGTTATAAAAATTTGTTGATCTTATCTTGATGATTGTTTAGATATAAATTGAGAAATAATTGATGCCAGCTATACTTTATTGTAGTTTTAACATGGATAGGCATTATACTCGTGATTATTTTTGCCAGAGCGATAGCGAGGGCTAAAATAACACGAATATAATGCCTACCCATGTTAAAACAAAAATAAAGTATAGCTGGCATCAATTATTTCGATTCTGATTAGGACAATTACGGTAATTTATATGTTCGCTGTGTATAAGTGTATAGTCATTGTGTAGGCTCTTTCATCAACCTCGCTGTCGATTTTTACCCAACTAGTTCAAACCAGTTTAATTTCGCAAAGTTATAGGTTTCTAAAATTCAAAATTGAAACAGAAATTAACAAATCTATTTACTTAAACAATATTTGTGTCACAATATAACAGAAAAAAGACAGAGACTCATTTATACTTGCGGTAGTCCAAATAATTACGATGTCTGGCAACTGGCAAGGCTATTTAAATATTTTTCTGGGACGCCTTCCTACGACGGCGTCCCAGAAAAAAAAATAACCTTGCCAGACGTCATAATTAATTGGACTATAAAGATACTTGCGGTAGCAACACCCTGTAAAGTTGATGAAAGGGTACGCCTTTGTGCATCTGACGATTTCAAATGCTGAATTTAAAATTGATGATTTCAGTTAATACTGAGTGACAATTTTGTTGCATTTGTAAAATGGATTGGAAACCTTGGTGGTATATTGGTAGTTACGCCAATTTTTTTTATTATAGGAGAACGGGGTTCGATTCCCTGCTAGGGTCAATCCATTTTATCATAAATATGAAACAAATTTGTCATTTCAGTACAACAGTTATAATTACCCTATACTTTCTTTTATATTTTATCGTCAGATCATTTGTTTCAATGAAATTATTATAGGCTATACATCATGCCTTTTAACAGGATAGATGAAACGTGTTTTTTTTTTAGAGGGAGGGGTTTTGAAGTTAGAACAGCCAATATAAACGTTGCGGTATCTAGGTCAAATATGTCAATTTCGATTGTAACACATTGTTGTCATTGTAAAAGTATTAGTAACAAAATGTGTTTATTTAGTGTTTGAAAGTGTCTTAAGTTTATGAAATACATTAAATGTGTATACCAATTTGACAAAATTCATTTTTCTGCCGTAGTCAATATACACATGTGTAGACTAATCTTATTAGATAATAAAGTATGGTTTCTTTACAAAGCTAAAGAAGCACGTCATATTAGAATATGTAGTTTACAAGTATATCTTTTTTTTATAATTTTAAGCTATTGGTTAAAGTTGTAATCACATAGCAATTATTTCAAATGTAGATTTTGTTATATGTTATAGTTTTCAAAGTAATGAGGTAAAATGAAAGAAGTTTTAGAATTAGACATTGATTCAAAATTGCTCTTGTAATGAGTTGTCGAACACTTTTGATGTAAATATGCAGACGATAGATCTCCGCAACATTCTGATGATTTCAACTCTTTGCAGATTGTCTCTATGCAAAGTAATGTCAAGACAATAAACTTTATCCATTTTTATGTCGACAAGCTTTGTTTGGACATTGGACATTTTAAATCAAGATACCAAAATGATGAGTGTGAAAATCTTTAAAATACTTTTTGTTTTATTTCATTTACATTTGGAAATAAAGAAACGATCAGTATGTTTCGTTCGTTTTATAAACTTTAGATATATTGATATTTAGCAACATAAGCAGTCAACTGCATGCCAATCTAGAAATTTGAATTCCGTGTTGAAAGAGGTCGGGTTCATTTTGAGTTTTTACTGCAACCTAGTTGATGTTAAAATAATTTCAGATATTACAATAAAAGTTCGAACGAACATAGACTATATTGCATATTATACCATTCAAAGCGCATTTCTGTACGTGAAGCCGTATTACTTTACTGGTATTTCGGTCTCATTTATAAAAAGCATGAAATTATCGTTACTGAATAGGTGGCACCGTGGTTGCCGGTCCTGATCTCACTAATTAGCGACAAGTGAAAATAAGCGACGAAAAAAATTGAATCGCGACAAGAAGCGATAAGAAGACTATGTAGCTAGAAATAGATAAAAAAAATATGTCATCATCATTTACACAACAAAAACAAAAAAAAAGAAAAAAAAAAAGAAATTTTATCATTAAAACAATTATTCCCAATAATTATAAAATAAAGATGTTCATTTTTTTAATAAAAGGAAAATTAAAAAATAATTTCTCGTTTTACATTGATAGATGAAATAATTCTGAAGGAGTTTTTAAGTTGTGTATTTCTGTGTCATTCTCGACATATTTAACAAACAATTTACCCCTGTCTGTTCAAATCTAGATCCCTAGTCGCTTATCCTTCATATTTGGCCCTAGCATTAATTTTAGCAAGTTTTCATGGTTAATTAGCACATTATAATTCGACAAATATCAAAAAAAGATAAAAACAAGAAACATGTATATGAAAAGCAAGTAAAAGTGACTTACATCAATATGTTATTCAAACCTTATCTAGATGCATGTTATGCTAGACATAAGAGCTTCACTGTGTCTAGATGCGGTAAAAAACATTCACCTGTCGGTGTGGACAGTGAGGTCTGTATAATACCAGTAAGCCCTCGAAAATAAGCTAGGATGAGCGGTTGTTCTTTAAACCAGACTGCTTTTTTTTTTTTAAACCATTGCAGTTTATAAGTTTATCTCATCATTTATTTAACAATTACAAGACAAATATAAACATTCTATAACTAGATAATAAGTTTCAAATTCAACAAAATCTGAGAATGAATTATAGCACAATAATGTAAATACATATATTGTCATATTAAATAATCATTTTTATCAATGATTTATATTTACAATAGTTATTAAATGTTGATTTTACACAGTCAATTCAAAAGGGAAGTAAAACAGTTCCAAAACAAAGGCTCGCTGTTAAATTCCTCCACCTTAAAAACCAGAAAGAAATGTTGTTATACCAACCAGATGACTTATTTAAACATAACATAAAGTGAAGCAGGCAAACATAGTTTTATCCACATTGTAATGAATAGATCTAGTAATGTTTGCCAGGTATTACAAAGTATACATTACTTATGGAAGTTCATTTAATTTTCAAAAAAGCTAGTGTTTTATAACTTTTTCAGGACACAAACCCATCTTACAAAGACTAGTGTCTACTGCCATTCTAATCCTTTTTTCATGCACCAAGCAAGAGACTGAATGGTTAGCAAGAAGAATAATCAGGACAGATTCCTGCGAAACCCAAAGAACAAAATTGGATAAATATTGTAAGAGGAATCAAGAGGAGAGTTTGGATTGTGAAATTGTTTTTTCTGAAGAAGTCATTCATTCTGTAGAAAGGATTTTATGACTGTTCACCACCAACTGACGAGCAAATGTTGAGCTTCACAGATGGAATTACACCCTCAATGCCTATGTTTTCAGCACATATTTCGTAGACTTTCGTAAATGATAACACTTTTATACATGTTTTACCAAGCATTGTACAATAGCACAAATTTTCAAATTGTTTGCGTGTCAGTTGAAAATCAGTTTTTCATGACCAATGAAATAGTTGCATTATAAAACCAAACTTCGTGACAGTGTGATGTCAGATGATGGTTCGAATGTGCAAGATTTGTTTGCTTAAATGAATGTTGCTATCAATATTCAACCTGTTTTTGAAAAAGAGAAACTGAATTTGTTTGAAAACTCTTATATGGCCTAGAAAAGTCTTTAATAAAGAGGTGCATATAAAGCCAATTATTAGACCTAGCCAAACATACACAATTTTAACAATTACTTTGGTTGGAACTGAAATAAAAGTTTCATCTGAAACATTAGAAGTGTTGCTTTATCTGTACAATCTCTAACAACAATTAGCCTCCTACAGTCCATTCAGTAAAATACTGGACAGGTCTAAGGCCGCAGGCCGAAGACCTTTTCAGTATTTTACAGCATGGACTGTAAGAGGCTATTATCTTACTAAAAATATTGTTTAACACGTCGAAAAAGGTAAAACAAAACAAAAAGCAAGTAAATATTTTTTTCTATCAAGTATTTTAATTGTTTTGTAAATGAATTTTCTTTACATGATGGCCCCTTTAAACAGTAGCTCATCTTAAAAAAAAACAGAAAAAGAAAGTACAGCTGAAGGTAAACAACATGTATTGCTACATGAAGAATAATAGACAGGGTATGCGTATCATGATTTTTGCGCGCGCAAGGACTACGTATATTTTCCGCTCATAGTTTTTGTGATTACATTACTCGGTCAGTGAAAGAGAAAGGAATGGAATATGAAGACATGTTCTTGTTGAGCCATATCGAGAGCACCGCAGTCAATTTTATTTCAAATATATAATTAATATGAAGAAAAGAAGAGATAACAACATGCGATCAAATATTAAAAAAATTCAAGTCTTCTAGTTCATGAAGGAAGTTCTAAATTCGCACTATGTATACAGGATAAGGTTTGGGTTGTTCATGGCCATTTTATTGCGGCGTGATCTATTAAACTTTCGAATCATTACTTTGTTGCTTTATTTCATTTTAATTGTATTTGAAAATGATCTTAAGAAGAATAAGAGCAACACCAAAGGTCAATGTTGATAGCCTAAAGACGGACGAGGATAGCTCTTTTGAAAAACGAAATTCATAAAAGAAACAAAAAACAAGACTTACAACGAGCATAATCAACTTATTGAACTAGTCCTAAAAGAGACAACAAAACAACATGAGAAGATTGGCTGTGTATTAAGTATTGGAAGTGTTGAAACTCTGAATATTTTCCTCAAGAAACCGTTTTGATGGGGAACAAATTCTTGTATTGGAAGGTGACTTTAATCAAATGGTTTTTTTCAATTGTAATTTGTTCTTTGTTTGTATTTTCGTTTACATGATGAAAACAATTTGGGTAATGAATACTTTTTTTTTAATTAGAGTGATTGCATTATCAATTACCTGTAAGAATCAGTTATGCTATGTTTAGCTGTCCAATATTTTTAAGAAAGAGGAGGGCTGTTCTTCAAAATATTTGACAGCTAAAGGTAACATAATGGTTTCTTACAGGTAAATGATGGTCCAATCACTGAAATAAAGAACGGGTAACACAATAGAATGACGTCAAAATAAAGTTTTAAACATAGATAAACAAGGTACAAGCGAACTCTGAATCTGCAAGATAATGATATAACTGGACGAAAAATACACACAAAATACAATTAACTGCCTTTACAGTGCTTTGTTTATAGAAGGTTAAGATCTGTTACCGTATTTGATAAAAATAAAATTAAAAAAATGAAATCGTAGAAAATTTTGAAACAGATATTTTGGTTATTTCTTACAGTATTATTGAAATGAGATCACTCCCAATCCGTTCCAATATATTCGACCAGCCAAAGTGTTTCGGGTACCTATTTAGATCAATTATATATTTTTTAATTTGATCGAGGCCTTACCCTCATCAGCGACTCTAGCCTTGTGTATAGGTTTTATTGTTCTTCCTATATGCAGAAATAAAGTAATCAATTGTTATTACACAGCGAGGTATAAGGAGTCGGATTCTAGGTGATCTTATATACATATCTAAAATGATGTTATACATTTGTTATAACTTTTATTTCTCTTCTTTCAGTTTAGCACATGTCAGGTATTCTTTGAGATTTTTGTGTTTTTTGTATGCAATCATAAAGGGTCTCCAATCTTTCAGTCAGTTTAATTGAAGTCTGGAGCTGGCATGTCAGTTAACTGCTAGTAGTCTGTTGTTATTTATGTATTATTGTCATTTTGTTTATTTTCTTTGGTTACATCTTTTGACATCAGACTCGGACTTCTCTTGAACTGAATTTTAATGTGCGTATTGTTATGCGTTTGTTTTTCTACATTGGTTAGAGGTATGGGGAGGGTTGAGATCTCACAAACATGTTTAACCCCGCCGCATTTTTGCGCCTGTCCCAAGTCAGGAGCCTCTGGCCTTTGTTAGTCTTGTATTATCTTTATATTAGTTTCTTGTGTACAATTTGGAAATTAGTATGGCGTTCATTATCACTGAACTAGTATATATTTGTTTAGGGGCCAGCTGAAAGACGCCTCCGGGTGCGGGAATTTCTCGCTACATTGAAGACCTGTTGTTGACCTTCTGCTGTTGTTTTTTATTTGGTCGGGTTGTTGTCTCTTTGACACATTCCCCATTTCCATTCTCAATTTTATCTCATAAAGACTCTTAGCGGTTGCATCTCTTTCGATAATATTTAAATGCTTTCTAATTAGTCTGTTCAATTGTTTATTTTTTATCTTATGTATCAATTGAAGACCCTACAAAGAGGAAAATAATTTTATGTGTATTTATTCCATACATTTAGGGATCCATTTTAACAGGAGATCTTAACATCGTTCAAGACCGAGAGTTAAAATCATTCCTCAGTAAAGGACCTAAATATCATCCCCCTTCAGTTATTAATTGGAATGAGTGTCGTAATTTCATCCACGACTCACTCCGTACTTACTGTTTGAAATGGATAAAACGGGAAAAAGCTGACAAACAATCTTTGGACTCTTTTTTTCAATTCAGTAATGAATATAGTTGATATACGTATTCAACATTTTAAAGAACATTTTATCATTAACAAAAACCACAATAAACATATTTCTCGTATCAAACATAAATTAAAAGAACTAGCCAAGGAATTTGTTTTTGTTCCGGCCGATAAAGCTGCTAATAAAATTCTTATTGTTTGACTTAAATTTTACATTGAGGTTCTGAAAAAAGACATTACCAATTCACCAACATTCCAAATGACTCCATTTTCAGAAAACGACATCTGTAACAAACTTAAACTTTTAGCTTCAATTGTACAAGCAGAACCAAATACAATGAAAGTCCAAACTATGTATTGGCTTCCGAAGCTCCACAAAACATCAGACTCGGACTTCTCTTGAATTGAATTTTAAATGTACGTATTGTTATGCGTTTACTTTTCTACATTGACTAGATGTATAGGGGGAGGGTTGAGATCTCATAAACATGTTTAACCCCGCCGCATTTTTGGGCCTGTCTCAAGTCAGGAGCCTCTGGTCTTAGTCTTGTATTATTTTAATTTTAGTTTCTTGTGTACAATTTAGAAATTAGTATGGCGTTCATTATCACTGAACTAGTATATATTTGTTTAGGGGCCAGCTAAAGGACTTCTCCGGGTGCGGAAATTTCTCGTTACTTTGAAGACCTGTTGGTGATCTCCCGCTGTTGTTTTTTTCTATGGTCGGGTTGTTGTCCTTTTTCAGAACATTTTTGACACTTATTGACAACCTTAATTTTAATAAAATGTTTTTTATGATCTTCAGAGCGATCAATTTTGGGGAATAATTTAGAATAACAATATGCCATAATAATTTGGACAATTTCATACTTAGGACTGCTATATGAAATTGTGTTGCAATCCTTCAAAATTTTATTTAACTTATTAACCGGTAACGAACAGAGTTTTGTTAACAGATAATGTCTGTCGTTGTTTTTTTAAATAGAAATTAGGTCCGAAATATTGGTATGATTGGCCCGAAATTTTCTTTGATTGCGATTTGTTCTACGACCGTGAGAACGCTTTTTACGAACAGTTTTAGAAACTATATCCAAAATGTTAACGGAATTGGTTCTAGATATATTACCAATTCCCATGATATTATCATTAAGACCGAGAGGGTAAACTGTCTGTAATTTTTTAATCCATTTTAATTAAATTATTTTTCGTGATCGTACAAACTTGGAAAGCGATTAACCAGTCAGTGTTATTCAACAATTCGGAACATAACATATGTTGGAACATTCCCTCTCTACCATTGTATAAACCAATTGGTAAAAAAGGGACAAAATGGTTGGTTCAATGTTTCAAATTTATAAGATTCTAAAATAAAACGAAACGTTTTAATTTAACGCTGTACTTAAGTCATTTTTAAGTTTGTCCTAAATCAATGATAATGATTTGGTTTTATTTATTATAACCATCATAAAATACATTATAAAAAACATCTTGCAATTATATCTTCGACATTTGTGTACTCAATACTGTTAACCTACTGTTCGAACATAACATGTTTGTATAGCTAGTAGCCGTGACATGCGGTCTCTAGATATACAGACATCACTGCATTGAATGCATTTGACAAACAAAATAAGTTGTCAAAATGAAACTATGGAACGCAATAGTTGCCTTATTTGTCTTTTCTATTATAAGAAGGTGTTTTTTTTATTATACGAAGGGGCTTTTGTAGTCTACATATTGTACAAGGTGCTTTTCTATAATACGAAGGTGGTTTTTTATTATACGATTGTTGTTTTCTATCATACGAAGGTGGTTTTATATAATACGATGGTGGTTTTCTATTTTACGAAGGTAGTTATCATGTGCCAGAATCCTATATAATGTCAAAACTTTGATCACAATCCAAATTTGGACAGTATCAAGCTTGAATATTGTGTCTATACTTGCCTAAATGTTCAGAGTTCAACCTCTGCGGTGTTATTAAGGTGCGTACTGCGGAGCATCTGGTTTTGTTTTTTTTTGTTTTTTTTTGTTTTATTTTGAATTCAATAATCCTACCCAATCCATTTTAGGAGACTGAAATTTTACATTTGAAATTAACGCTTTATATGAGACACTCTCACCAATTTGGGAGTTTTAGTTTTGGAACTGTATTACAAACCCTTCTGTTTAAAATAGAAAAGGGGGTTATCAAATTATATTTTTTTGTCACATTTGACAAAAGTCCAATTTTGCTGTATTATAATGTCTACCATCAGTCAGTGTTATTCAACCATTCGGAACAAAAAATATATTGGAATATCCCCTCTTTACCATTGTATAAACCAATTGGTTAAAACAAATAAAAAAAATGGTTGGTCCAATGTTTCAGATGTCTAAAACTCTTAAATAAAACGAGAAAATTTAATTTAACGCTGTTCTTAAGACATTTTAAAGTTTTTCCTAATTGCAAAATTATGATAATGATTTGGTTTTATTTATTATAACCATCATAGAATATATTATAAATTTTTGCAATTATATCTTCGACATTTGTGTACTCAATACTTTTAACCTACTGTTCAAACACAGCATGTACGTATAACTTGTAGCTGTGACATGCGGTCTCTAGTTATACAGACATCACTGCATTGAATGCATTTGACAAACACAATAAGTTGTCAAAATGAAAATATGGAACGCAATAGTTGCCTTATTTGTCGTTTCTATTATTATTATTTTCTAATTATGATAACTAGTATTACCAGTACCTTTTTTTTGTCAAACCATCATAGAGTTAATAATTCATGGAAGCCATAGATTGTTAGACACACGGCCGAGACCATGTGTAAATTTCCAACAATCTATGGCTTCCATGAATTATTTCGATTCTAATAGGGCACATACGGTCATTTAAATACTGAAGCATAGGTTGGTTTTGTGTGTGTGTGGCTGATCTTTTTTATTCCCTGTTAGATAAAGCTCAAATATCTTAATAAATCCGTAGCTTGCATGGGTAATTTCGTGAATAACCACCAGAAAAAAAACCTGTTAATTCATCTATCTCATACCCAACATTTGCCATTTGTAATTTACATGAATTTCTCGTAAGCTTCCGTCAAATTCAAAGTTGACATTTCGTAACTGAGGAGCCGCCATGTTGACTTGCTGAAATAAGTAAATATGCTTATAATGCAATAGAATAGAAAATAAAACAAAACCTTCCCTTAAAAATCTGTTTAATACAAATTCATACGATTATCGCTGGTTCACTTTCAACTTTTGCGGTTTCATTGTATGACGTTATGTTTTGAAATGACTTAAATGCACAAAAAAATAATAATAAACTTTCGCGGAATTTTATTTTATTTTCATTTTGTTGATACCGCCGAGCTCTTGTGCATTACTATAGGATTTAACACATTTTTTCTATAGGTTATTGATGCGTGAACCAGGGCGATTAACTCACAAACTAAATAAAATGACTTTTATGTCAAGTTTGTGAGTAAGAGACCCGGTTACACATCAATAACCTCTAGAAAAAATGTTTTTAATCCTTATAATTCTTCAGCCAAACAAATATATTTTCCATCAAAAGCACAATGGCATATCGTAACTAGAGAGTACGCCGCCATCTTGACTTTCTAAAAACCATAAATGTCCGATAAATGCAACAGAATTTATAATGAAATAGCACCTTCATCAAAAACTTCATTTTAATTAAATATTTTCCGAATTTGAAGCTTAGATGTAACGAAAAATCTTTCCTTTGAATATTTTCATTCGTATGACGTCGTGTTTTGCAATGACGTAAATTCGCTAAATCCTTCATTAAATATCGCGGAAATTTATTTTATTTTATTTTTAAACATTTTCGAAGCTTTAGTGCATTTATTTTATTTCTCTTTTTGTTTATTTGCATTAGAATAGAAGCTACTGGTTTGCAATTATTTTGTAATCACAATTTTGCTCAAAATTCTAGTATCCCTGCAAGAATGTGTATCGAGCATGAATAGATTACGAAATTAGTTTCGGAAACATTGGTTTATCGATGTGTAAACCAAGAGAAAAATTTTAATTGACCAATCCAATCCAATAGAAATGCAAATGATATAAGAATTATTCCTTTTTATTATGCATCCGAATAAGAATAACAGTTATTTCGTCTTTTTTTAATTGCACTTTTTAAAACAATAAAATTGCCAAAGAGTTTGCAAATAGGTTCCAATACATGTAGATTTTCGTGGGAAGTATGTTGTAACAGCCATACTATGTATATCTCTGATTTGCGCTAAGTATAGATATATCGAGAATTTTATCACAGTGTTGTTTACAAAGTGAAAGAAGCACGTCATATTAGAATCAGTGTAAATTATTTGAATTATATCTTCTACATAAATGTACTAAATACTATTACATAACATGCATGTACATGTATAGCCAGTAGCCGTGACAGTCGTTGTCTGAACATGCATACATCACAGCTGAATACGTTAGCTTTGAATTAAATGTATATTGACAAACAAAATAAGATTCATCGATCACAGTAGGACGTCTTAATTATGACCAGTAAAGCAATTCAATTGGTTAATTAACAAACAAATTGAACTACTTTAGATGTGTTCTAGGTAATGTGTGATTATTAACATTGAAGTTGTTCCTATGTTTTATCCAAAACGTAGACCTGAGAGAATGATGATGATATATAACAAGGTTAGTTTATTAATTTATATCATTAATAAAATAGTTTCATGATGACAGAGTTTGTTATCTTACAGCCAAAATCTGCCATGCAGTACTTTTTTAAAGGAAAGTGTATTTTATACTCGAAATAAGTGTATATAATGTTGTTTATTTATTATTATTATTAAAAAAAAATTATAATAGTATGGTTTTTTATGCTAAAAATATATTGATATATGTTATAGATGTAATATAAATGTATTTTAATGTGTGTTTTACAGTCTCTCCTTACTCGTTTTAGAGCGACTTTTTTTATGAATTGATCTCTTAATATTATATTGTGTTTAATACTAAATGTTCTAAAGAGGTGAAACTCTAATAAATTATTTGTTTGTTAGTTTGTTACATTTTCAAAATCCGTTAGCCGGGGTAGAGTATGTTAATCTAATGAAATAATTTCCACACATACTAACTTTGTATATTTAAAAGTGTAGGGTTGTTAAGGCCTGGTTTTTGCCGAAGAAAATAAGATATTTGGAAACTATTTAAAATGTGCACATAGTGTTTGAAACTGTAAAGAGTCGGGAAATTTCAAAGAAAAACTTCATGGTACGTGAAATATATTTTTTATTCCTAAATACCTAATACCTTAGTCTAGATATGACAAATTTAATATGTATATGATAACTTACTTAAATTTGCTGTATCATTTGGACCAAATAAGGGCCTTATTTTTTATCTCCTTTCATATTTGATTTCATTGATGTATATGAAGTAGGTATATATATATATTTAATTTTATATTGTGGTTTACCATCTTTCACTCTAAAAAGTTTATTGTTTTCTACTTGGTATAAGACTAATATAGAGATCCATGTTTGTGCTGTATTAAGACGCCTTTACAGCGAAACCTGTTACATGCACATGTATAAAAACAGCGGTTTTTATTCAACGCAGTCATAAATTTGATCGTTGTTTCCAATTTTGACTTGTGTATATTTATTTCGTTTGGGCTTGTATTATATTTTCCCTCCTGTTTATTTTATCCGTTCATCCTATTTTGAATCTTTTGAAATTCACGAGTCTATCCTAAATTATTATATTTTCCCTCCAGTTCATATTATTTTGGACATGCACATATGTAATCCATATGCTTAACGTGATCAGCCCTCTTGTACATTGGAAGCGTTACATATGTGTAATAAGACAACATGAGACCAAGCTGTAAATATTGGCTGGATAGGTTTTGGTTTTGAAGTTAGGCATTAGACACTATCAAACAAAGTAACAGAACAACGAAAAAAAATTAAAGTACTGAAACTTTTTTGGGGGTTCTAAAGGGCGCTATTTTCAGCTTATTGAACGACCCTCTCCTCACCACAGGCATAAAACCATCAGACGTTTACTCTTTAAGATTTACAAATTATAAGTTTTATAAATAGAAGCTTAATTGTCAATTTTTTTCAATTTAGTAAAACATAATTAATACACCAAAGGCAAACACAAATGATCAACATTTATCCTACTGAAAAACTGGGGTTGATTGGATTTGTTTTCATGTCCTCCTGAAATGGCGAGAAATATGGAGATAATGAATGGTGTTATGTTAATACATCTTTTATTTCACATTTTCAGAAACCATTTAACTTAGTGGATGATATTGGAGTAGACACAGGATCAGCTTTTGGACTTCTTCCAATTCCTTTTGTATCGATAGCGCTACAAATGAAGGCAATTGGAATGTTCATTATGCCAAATTCTGTTACTAGTAGAGAAAATGTTGAGCCTACCCCTATTGCCCCAAGACCAGATGTGCAAACAATTGTTCCGGCTACTGTTCAATCATTTATAGCAACACAAGCCGCTGCACAAACAACTGCACAAGCACCTGAACAAACAAGTAGGTATTTTTGTTCAATGAACCTTCATATAGTTTGCAGAGATAACAAATTACATTCTTAGTCGAATTCAACGACAAACCAATAATTATTACAGATTGTAATTACCGCGGCCATTCACTAACTCCTCCTTGATTTCTTTAATTCCATTAGTTATCGTGAATTCAAGTTTTCGTGGATTTCGTGGGTACAGTTAAACCACGAATTTAAATGATTAACGAATTACACATTTTCTTTAAAGGTTGTATGCAGACATTGGCAAAAAACAAAATCAATGATCCATTAAAATGCAAGGTTTTTTTAATTCACGAACATTGGTTCACACGAAAATAAATGAATCTACAAAATGGTCCGAGAACACACATTAATTCGTAGTGCATTTCTTTTAGAACATAAATGATAATTTTAAAAATCCCACCTGCGCTTTCTCAATGAAACTTTAACAGTGTGTTGTACTACTTTTGGGACAAATTATATAAAAATTATAGAAAACTTAACTCAAAATATGGACAATTTTATCTTTAGGGCGTCTTGAAATCTTTTGACAGCTTCCGAAGTGCTATATTTCAACCTTTTTCAGCTCGACCAAATCACTACTTTCCTTTTAAATTCTGGACCCAAATTTTTTAACAGTGTAATTTCACCCCCCTACTTACAATTTGAGGCATTAAACATGGAGAAATAAATTTGGAAGTGGTATAAAAATTAATGGCAAGTAACCCACTGTTAACACTAGGGACAATATTCGTGAACAACGAAAATAAGTGTGGTCTCGGACCAAATGTAAAGTAGGATTAACCTTTAAATTTAAAATTCAAAGTTCTATTACATTGATTCAAAGAGATTAAAAATATCCAAAACAGATACATGTCCAAAATATTGTTTATCAAAAGCAAGTTTACCTCTTTTCCTGCCACATTCGCCGTTCCTCCCCAATCATCATCGCTTTTTTGTTTTCTACATTTTTGGGAGTAAAAAACATCTTTTTCTCTCCATTCGTCTTTGACAACTTCTTTTGATGTATTGTCTCATATCAAAGCTAAGATACGCCTTTCCTTAGTCAAACAGATTTGATGTTATAAAAAAGTGACTTAAATAAACGTAAATCGGTTCGTACGCAAAGGGCGACCAAAGGGTGACCAAAACACATGTGTCACGGTGTGTTGCCTGCTTATGATGAAGTGAATATCTTGTATCTTGTCCATATGGGGTTCAATGTATTAATTTTTAAACAAAAATGCTAGTTTTCACATACATTTCAACACAGTTGCCCGGCAGGGAACGTTGACGGGGAAGCTACGAAAAAAATCCATCCGCTCATGGCGGCCATCTTGGATTTTCAAAATGACGTCTTTTCAGGTAAAAAACATCAAATGTATGAACCCTTTTGTTGTTTTGTATCTAAAATGTTACAGGAAGGAGTAAATCATTGTAAATAATTATAAACAATTACTTCCGGTCAAATATCGGTCTGCTTTTTTAGTAATATCCCGAATATGACTGTTTTATAACCCTAATAATGTCAGTCGTTATATTCCGCCGAGCGTCAACTAATCGTCGATTGCTACATTAGGATCGATAGCCTATAGGCCGCTAGAGGTCGCAGAGTTATCCGAGTTTTACTGAGTGTGAATTCGCATTGGCTTAAGACAGATCTCGGTATTTGTCTATCCAACGTTCGTGTATTTAGTTACGAAGTTTTATTTGTAATTCTGATCGGATATAGATTTCAAAAAAATCTATCTCTACAACTAATGCAATTCTATTTCAATATTGTTGTTAAATACATAAATAACCTAATTAGAAAACTAGTCTTGAATTTATAGAAATTTACCTGTGACGCTACTTTCAGTTTGTTCATGTTACAGACACTCATTTTGTGCACTTTTCTTATAGTTGATATGTTTTACTAGGTTTTATAAACCCCTGACTACTACTGTTTCATTTATCTTTTACCCAGATAATATTTGCGTTAATGCTCTATTATTTCATTGTTGATTACTTTTGTTTATTCATATAATAGTTATTTTATTTTTGAAATGGGAAACAAATCGCTTATCAGCTTCCCCAGCAGATAGTTGGGAAACTATATGGACAAAACGTTGTTTGTGTCAGGAGGTGACAACAGACCTACTGAAATCGTCAGATGAAGGATACACAATTTTGGGGCAAAAAATATCCCTCTTTTTCATTGATTAAATCCCCTTTTTATCCCTCTAGATATTCGGCAATTAAAGCATGGATATGGTATTGAAAGCACAATTAAAAAAAGGAAATGACAGGTACCATGATTTGTCCAGGATAAAGTTTAATAAACAAAACTTTAGAGAGCCCATAAACGCCACTTGTCACCGATGCCATCTAAAATTTCGAGTAAATGTAAGTCTACTAAACCTTTTAGGTGCACTTCTCGTTCTAAAGACTAACAACCAGATTCAGTTGAACATGTGCATAAATGTTTCATTTGTGAAAAAGAGTCGCATTTATCTGTCTTAAAAGAGGCAATGACAATGCAACTAAACCAAATACTTGTGGATTGTGCAACAGTTCTTCAGGATAAACAACTGTTGGCAAAGCTGAGTAGTGGTGATGTTATGGCACAAGAGATGAAGTATCATCCGTCTTGCAGCGGTACACAGCAGGAAGAGATAAAAGAAGAGACAAACAGAGATCGAAAGCAGTTGTACATAGGAAGAAAATATAATGAATGAAACTGCATTAGATGACCTGGTTACATACATCTTTGAACGCAATTGTAAAGACACTCTGCAGAGTCGCCGGTGTTTCGATTAGAATTCGAAGACCTGGAAAACCTATAAGAAGAAAGATTGACACAGCTTGTTTCTTCTTCTTCACAGGTACATTCTACTCGCCTGAAGGACAAGCCAGTTCGAAGAAAGTTTGCCTAGAAGAAAGAACACAGATGACAGGCATCGTGACAATTGCATGTCTATGCAACAAGATTTCATTGTCAAAGTGAGAAAGTCTGTTTTAAAAGACGGTCATGATGAACAATTATGAAAATCCATATCTTGAGGATTCTGCTGATATCTACAAGATAGACAGTAAAGATATTGTAAAATCAGGCACAGAGAAACTGTCACAAAATAAACAAACTGGATGCAATCAGTATGTTGACTACAGAGTCCGAATTCAGAACATTGCAAGCATTTATAAACCTATTAAGAAAAATAATGTTCAGTCGCAAACCAAAGAGAAAGTCAAGTGAAACAAAAAGCAAACTTAACCTCGCCTGAGAAGATTTCAGTCTGTTTTCTAGGCTTTTCATATCCTGTCAAACCAGACAATGCGACTTGAAAGGGTTTTTCAGTCAAGAAATTCCCCTCTTCTTAGTCTTAAAGTGGAAAAAAACAATAAGTCACAGCTTATGGAAGTTCTATATGTAGGAGCTAAAGGAGATTTACCAAGAGAAGATACTCAGACAGACATAATAGTTGTTGATTGGTAGGTTTTGGTCAATTCACCGCGTGGAACATACGCATTTGGTGAGTTTCACAAAAGATGTGATTTTGAAAAAATATTATCCACATTACTTCAAAAATTAGATGGGGCATGAAGGCCTAGTTTTCGCCTAAGAAAATAAAACGTTTGATAACTATTTCAAATTTGCACATAATGTTTAGAAATGCATAGGGTCAAGAAATATAAATGAAAAACATAAGGATTTTTTTCTGATGACGTCACAATTATCTCTATTTCCGTTGTAAAAACATCGTGCGCAGCCGAGAAACAACAAAATAATTTAACAGAAGCTTTATTACAACTATTGGCATAATCTCACAAATATAAAGTTGTTCCTTGGGTGCGCACATACTTTTTCAAACTAAAATATGCTTAAAACTTGATGAAAAAACAAGGAAAATCACGAAATTTAACCAAATATGCAAATTAAGTCATGATTTGTTGCCAAGTTAACTTGTTCGATGTCAAATTTGTTTTGTTTTTCTTATTACCTTATACCTTAGTCAAGTTTTCAGTAATTTAAGAATATGTCTGATAACTTTTAAATTTGCAGTAATTTTTGGGCCAAATAAGGGCTTTATTGCCCCTACTCCTTTATCTATGACATTAACATAGAAAACAGTCTAAAAGCAAAAGTACGTAAAGCGAGGGATGCTGGATCTATGCGGAAAGTTTTTGGCACCAGTAAGACCCAGAAAGGCTGTCAAGCTTCTTTAGAGTGGACGAAAACAAGACGGAATTGCTTAATTTGCTTGGGAACAAAATTTGCTCGATTCAATCGGAAAAGCGAAAATGTTATGACAAATTCTGATGATGACCATGATGATCGCAGTAAGTGTAATCACGAGGAAGCAGACACAAGGATGTTTGTTCATATCAAAAGTGGGGCTGATAATCAGCTCAGCCACTGATTTAGTAGTTTTTGTGGTATCTCTTATCAAAACACTTCAAGTAAAACAATTTGGGTTGCCTTTGGAAAAGGAAAAGACCTGCGATGGCTTCCGATGATTAACAATATTTAACATGCTCTTGGTTCTAAATCACAAGCTTTGTCATTTTCTATGATTTCACTGGATGTGACACGGTCTCCAGCTTTCATGGAAAGGAGAAAAAATCGGCTTGGTAGACTTGGGAAATATTTAATGATGTAACCGAGGTGTTTGAGCGATTTAGTAAGAAACCTGCATCGGTCAGTGAAGCTGATATGGAGTTGATTTGTGCATTTGCTGTGGTTATATACGACAGAACTACAACAACATTTGACATCAACGAATCCAGTCTTGAATTGTGTGCACACAAACAAAGACATTATGGCACAATTCCAGCCACTAGAGCTGCACTGATTGAGCATACGAAACGAGCTGCATACCAAGGTGGTCATGTACGGAGACAGGCAGTCACTCATGAACAACATTTACCCAATCCTGGTAACTGGGGATGGGTTAAAAAAGAACGCAGATTGGTAATGGATTACTCATTTCACACAAAAAGCAGTAATCGCTGCATCTCTCCAGGAGTGACTAAAATTAGGCTGCAAGAAAACTTGTTCTGATAGATGTTAGTGTTACAAACCTAGCCTGTACGACATTGTGTCCTGTAGCTGTTAAAACGGAAAACATCGAAAAATATGGTAGATTATTACATTGATCAATTCTGCGGCATGTCTTACATATAATTACCGATATATCAAACAGCAATTTTTATCCATTTTCATTACCACTATTATTTCACTCGAGTGTATGAACTTGTATGACCCATGCCGATATTTTCATGTCATTTTATTGTATTTCAAATTGTTGTGATGACCTATATCACGTTGAGAACGGTTAGAATAGTTTTTGAATCTCCACTTTTGACAAAAATGATGTCCATTTTTAATTCAAGATGGCCGCTGTGAAAAAAAATCAAAAACATGTTGGCTATCCCTCTTACAAGATAAAGTACACCATAAAGAACGTCTGTGCCAAATCCTATGCTTGTATCACCATTTGCATGATTGTGTCAAATTTCGGTACTAAGCCGCCCCACTATCGTAATTCATTGACTTTTGAGGTCGATAGAGGCACTTTTTATGGTGCCTAGAGGTAGGGGTAGAGGTCATATCAGTAGATGATGTTTTAAGGGAGGCTCGCGCGTATAAGATTTTCAGAAAAAAAATGAACATTTATTTTTCATTACAAATTTTATTAATTACCTTAAATAGTTGTTACTTTATCATATGGTACAAAAATCATTAAACAAAATCAATCTGTATTTGCCCCAGGTGACTTTTAAAATGTAGATATCATTAACAAAAAGCTCCAAATTATCTCTCTTTGGTGTAAAAATGCCATTTTTTGGAATTTAAATTGAAGTATCTTATTTAATTCATCGGTGACCTATACTTTTTATTTTTGTTTTCGAAAAACCTTTACATAAACTATATAATTGTAAATTTTAAGCAATTTCTGTAATTTCTTTTTTTTTTTTTTCGATATTACTACTATTTCTCCTATTAGTTAAACAGAAAAAAAAGGACATTAACAAAAATGTTTGCCTCTTTCGATGTCAGATTGTGAGCGTAAATGAACGGTGACCCCATTTTTTTATTTCATTTTTTTTTATTAAGTATAAGATAAAGTTTATTTATAGAAAAATATAGAGAAATCCTATATTAAATTAAAATTTTGTTTAAGACCCGCGAGCCCCCTTAAGTAAAGAAAGAGTCGAGGCTTAGGGGAAGGTTATATAACATGTCAATAATTGTGAATTTGACAGTCTTGTATTTATTCGAATTCAATTGAGGACTATTCAATCTTTTTGTTAATTGTATTGCTACTCAATTAATTTATGTACATCATTTGCAAATGTTGTTTACCTTTTCTAACTATAAAGATATGGATAAGTAGTGTTCTATCTTTAACTATTTGATTTGGCAGTTGACAAATTATAGTTACATGATTTGATATTATGAATAGTTGCCTCAAGAAACCAACAATCGATCATACTAGGATATTTTCATATCTTTAAACATGTTTGTTATTTCTATTTGCAAGCAAGAAACATGTTCTTGTCATTTATGATAATCCAGAAAATAAAATATGTTTTCATACTCTATAACGTGTTTTACCTAAGATTACCTTAGCCGTATTTTGCACAACTTTTTGGAATTTTGAATCCTCAATGCTCTTCAACTTTGTACTTGTTTGGCTTTATAAATATTTTTATATGAGCGTCACTGATGAGTCTTATGTAGACAAAACACGCGTCTTGCGTACTAAATTATAATCCTGGTACTTTTGATAACTTTTTACACCACTGGGTCGATGCCACTGCTGGTGGACGTTTCATCCCCGAGGGTATCACCAGCCCAGTAGTCAACACTTCGGTGTTGACATGAATATCAATAATGTGGTCATTTTTATTAATTTCCTGTTTACAAAACTTTGATTTTTTCGTAAAACTAAGGATTTTCTTATCCCAGACATAAATTACCTTAGCCGTTTTTGGCACAACTTTTTGGAATTTGGATCCTCAATGCTCGTCAACTTTGTACTTGTTTGGCTTTATAAATATTTTCATATGAGCGTCCCTGATGAGTCTTATGCAGACAAAACGCTCGTCTGACGTACTAAATTATAATCCTGGTACTTTTGATAACTAATTATATATTCTGCGTATTTGTTACGTACCAAGTTTCCTCATGTCAGGCTTTCGACATGAAGGATAAAATAATGATATAATGAATACAGATTCTACAGTAAGAAGTTGAATCAAACGCCACATATACGATATGGTTGTTTCATTATCAAATAGATATAATTGAAATCTTTATTTTTCTACCAATATTGATTTGAAGTCTCCTCCCCACGTTTAATTAATAAATGCTATGACAAAATTTGAATCATTGATAGACCTAATTCTTTCATACCAAATGGCCTTAAGTATTAATTCATCATCCGCTTTAACATTATTTCCCTTTTGTTGTTGTTTATTTGACATGAACTCCATAGTTATTTTTGGATACCTCGCCTTATTTGATCATAAGGTGTATGTCATCATGACGTTTTATCAGATGAAGCTGCGAAGGATATCGTCATCCTTTTCAAAGTTATATCCCCGTTAAAATATTACAAATGAAACGGAAGGAATAAATAACAAAGATCAGACTTTTAAGGGAAAATCCTTTCAATTGTTTTATAGATAATCAAGATACTAGTTGTTTTTGTTTTGTTGATTCCTTTTGGCTTTATTTTGTTTTTCTTTGATATTTTTATCTTAACTGGCAGTAATACCAAATAAGCTTTTCTCGTTATTTGGCGTATGTCGTCCTCCGTCGACCACCGTCGTCAACCTTTAATCAAAAAATGCTCTCCTCAGGAACTGCTTAACAAATTTAACAAAATGTTAGTGCACTCACCATAAGGTGATCTTGTTTGAGAAATGTGTCACATGATCCCGACTGCCAAACAAGATAAGCAATATGGCTAATAACAAAACATAGGAGTAAAATGCAAGTCTTGTCTTAAATACCTACTGTTCAATTGCGACAAAACTGTCAGACGACTTGTTAGAGTTAATGCACTTAAGTGCAATTTGTTTTTACCTTTAATGTTCATTATGCTCAATATTGTAAAAAGAAAAGAAAAAAAGAACCTTATTTTTTTTTTAGGAAGACAGTATCTCTAAGAAAAACAACCTGGCGACAAATCATTATTGTTCTTTAAGACAATAAATTGAGAATGTAAATGGGGAATGTGTCAAAGAGACAACAACCCGACCATAGAAAAAACAACAGCAGAAGGTCACCAACAGGTCTTCAATGAAGCGAGAAATTCCCGCACCCGGAGGCGTCCTTCAGCTGGCCCCTAAACAAATATATACTATTTCAGTGATAATGAACGCCATACTAATTTCAAAAAAGTACACAAGAAACTAAAATTAAAATAATACAAGACTAATGTTAACCATATTTCACATTTTTTATAAGTATCTTCTCTTTTGAAACCAATGTGCCAAATTTAACCAACGTTTCTCACAATCATCATTTTGGTATCTTGTTTAAACAATTTTGTCCAATGTTCCAATCTCCCAGCAAAGCTGGTCGACATAAAACAGGGATACAAAGTTTATAGTCTTTAAATTGCTTTCCATAGAAACAATCAGCATAGAGTTGAAATTATGAAAATGTTGCGGAGATCTTTCGTCTACTAAATAACGTGAAAACTGCCATATCTCCATACAGGAATAATTTCTAACACTCTCTCAGTTTTACTCATTACTTTGAAAACTATAACAGATAATTAAATCTACATTTGCCAGACGACTCCTCTTTGGAGTGATTGCTCTTTGATTACATTGTTAACCAATTGCATAAAACTATAATAGATAGACCATGTAGATATACATGTATACTACATATTACCCAAATTATCAGCAAGATAATTTCTACAAATATTCATATTTTTATTTGAGACAGTTTATCTGATAACTGATTGATAGTTGTCTGATGTACTAAGATTGTTTATAATCGATAAGTCATAACTGTCAACCAAATTTGAAGTGACCATCAAAAACCCATTTCTATCAGAAACATTAGAAGTTTGCTTTACATTAAAAAAAGTCTTTCTATTTTTAGATTTATTATTAGTAGAGGATATATTATTCTAAAGAGCCTGTTGTCGCTCACCATGGCGTTTACAGCATGCAACATATGATTAATTATTTTGAATCATTTATTTCAGTTTATCAGCATGTTATGCTATTATTAAAGAAAGGGTCGATAATAACAATGTTCATGGTGCCACTAGAAGGAGCTGTCATCAATCCATGTTATGCTTCATGCACAGAAAGTGTCAATACAGAATAAGAATTAGATTGACATATAATATGACCATCCCCTTAGCACCATAGAAATAAGTAGTATTTTATTAAACATAAACTCATCATAGATACCAGGACTAAATTTAGTACATACGCCACACGCACGATATTTGATTTTGTATCTGACAATTATTTGTTACATGATTTCGTGTCATGTTTATTTGCCCGTAGCAACCAAGAATCAATCATACTATGTTCTATTCATATCTTGATTTTATTTACAAGGAAGAAATCAGTTCTTTCGTTCTGAATTATGAAGAAAATGATATCAGTTTGTATTTTTTTTTTAATTTGCTTTTTAACTTTCGTATTTTTCAAATGACATGTTTGCTCATCTCAGGCTTTCTACGCGTGGAAGTTTAAACAACAAAATAGTTGTTGCATCTTCTAGAAGTGAGAAATTTAATCAAATGGTACAAACAAAGAGGCAAAGGGTGCCAGAGAGCTTCCTTACTCAACAGTCGAAGCTGATAACGTGATGGATGCACTTTTAAAATGAGGGGAAAAAACAACAGATAAGCAAGAGTACAAAAACAACAACATGGAAACAAAAATGTACAGGAGAATCAATAAGAGGTAATAATTTTCTGAACCTAACGATTTTTCTATTAAATTTTAAGGCAATTTTTTTTTCTATAATACAAATCACACATAGGTTAAATATGCTCTTAAATTGATATTCATATGATGGAAGACATAATCTTTCAATCAGTATAATTGAGGTATGGAGCTGGCATGTCAGTAACTGTCAGTAGTCCTTTGTTTATCAATGTATGATCATTGACATTTCGTTTAGTTTCTTTTCTTACCTTTTTCAGATATCGGACTTGGACTTTTTAACTGGGTTTCACATGTACTGTGTGTAGTTGTTTTTCTACATTGTCTACAGGTATAAAGGGGGGTGAGATCTAAAACATGTTAAAAAACCAACTACATTGTTACGTCTGTCCAAAATCAGGAGCCTCTAGCCTTTGTTAGTCTTGTATGATTTAAAAGTTTAGTTTCTCCTGTATATGTCGGAGTTTAGTATGCTTCCATTATGCTGGAATGAATGAAAGAAACATCTTTAAATAAGCCTTTTTATACCATCTGCAGGTAAATTATTATATATTAATTATTCCCTGGCCTTTATAATATTATAAACTGCTTTTATTTTTTGTGTAAAGTCTTCAATACATATATAAAAATGATAACAAATCAAAACAAACAATATTCATACGGCAAACCATTGCCGACGTATTTTCATATTTTTGTATCATTATTTGTGTATACAGCAGCACTATGAATTCATAACACTGACAAACATATCGTATTATATCTTCTGTAATTATGTGACACATAATTTATGTCACGTAGAATATTATAATAGTCCAGTCAATCTAGCATAAATTTGACCCTAACCCGAAAGTAATTGCAACAGAGGATTTTTAAGTTTTATTCTTAAGCATTATACCCTTAATATACACAGAAAAAAGTCCCATAAAATCTAACTTGAGGAAGACTAAAAAAATCACAATTTAAAATTCCTATGGAGATTTGCATTGAAAAGGGAGATAACTCTTGCAAAAAAGGTAGAAATATCAATAAAAATTGATACAAAATTAAAACTTTACAGCTTCTATTCATCAGAATGTTTTGATTCTTGATTTTTTATCGGTCTTTAGAGTAAAACAAACAACTCTAAAGGTGTTTTCATATCTTTTAGCAAGCTATTATCTAGATTTCGTAATTCATTAGTTGACCATTTATTGAAATTTTCAACATGTCGAGGTTAAGAATCTCCAATTTAATAAAAATAGTTAAGCATGTATTCTTCTTTTTGTGGTTTAAAGTTTCTTTAGATAAGTTAGTTGCTGAAAAAATAAAATATACAGATATAAACAATACCAAATTTTAACACTATTTTTTTTAAATGGTCAAATCGTTTCAAATTTGCAATTTCTTTAATGAAAAATGCCTGAAAAAAAGAAAACTATCCACAACACTTCGGTTTTGTACATTTCATGAGCAGAAGATTATATAATTTAGTCAAATACAAACTTATAACCCCATCAAAGTATCATACCTTCCATAATTTTTAAGAAAAACAACCAAAAACTGACCAAAAAAGACTATTTTTTTTGTAAGAGTTATCTCCCCTTCCAATGTTAATTTCCATAGGAAATGAAAAATGCTGATTTTGAGTTGCAATGACAAACTTATTGATGATGCACTTGAAATAAGTTACATTGAAAAACAACTACCTATTTCGTCTAGAAAGATAGCGGAAATGAAAGACGTGACCGAAGCCGATAAAAATCTGAGAAAATTAAATTCCGTCGTTGTGTCAGGATGGCCAAACAGTAAGGAAATGTTACCCGATGACATTCAGTCATATTGGAATTTCAGGGATGAAATAACTGTGATTGATGGACTACTTTACAAAAGCCAACATATGTTCATACCTACATCAATTCAAAGAGAGGTGTTAGTGAAATTGCACGAAGCCCATATTAGCATTGTTAAGACAAAACAGCGTGCCCGTGAAATACTATTCGGGCGTAATATGAACAGTGATATTGAAAACTTCATTTAAAACTTTAGCATATGTAATAAAGTTTTAAAAGGCAAATTGTAGAGAACCGCTCAAATCTTATGATATTCCGTCGCGTCCGTGGACAAAGTTAGGAGCCAATTTACTGGAGTTCAAAGGAAAGCATTATTTACTTTGTGTAGACTATTACTCTAAATATCCAGAAATTGCATTGCTTCCGTCATTGTCTAGTGTATCGACAGTTTCAGCATTTAAGTCCATTATTGCCAGGCATGGTGTTCCGTCAGAAGTTGTAAGTGACAACGGACCGCAATTTGCGTGTGCTAATTTCAAGGACTTTTCACATGAATGGGACTTTATCCACACAACTTTAAGTCCGCGTTATGCTCAATCTAACAGAGAAGCTGAACGTTATGTACAAACAATTAAGGGTATGTCCAAGAAAGCCGAAGAAGGACACAGTGACATTTACATTTCCTTAATGGAGTACCGTGCATCTCCTATAGAAGGAGCAGGACTTTCACCCGCACAGTTGTTGTTTAACCGACAGTTGAAAACAAAACTTCCCATGTCATCAGAACTTCTCGAGCCGAAAGCTTTTGGATCAAAACAAAAAGAAGTAATGGAAAGTCACAAACATCAAAAACGACAAAACTTCGAAACCGTTACCGAGTATTGCGCCTGGAGAAATTGTCCGCGTTAAGAAAGAAGATAAAAGTACATGGAAACCTGCAATAGTTGAAACAGAACACAGTGAACGTTCCTATGTGTTTCGCGCCGAAAATGATAAACTTTATCGACGAAACCGAAAACACATCTTAAAAACCTTCGAAAAAAAGTGTCTCACAAGGACAATTCACAAAATGACCTTGAGTTTCCAATGATACATGTAGACAATTCAATCGATCGCGAACCTCCAACAGTTATAAATCACGATAAAAAGAAACACTAAACCAAGCTTCCGCGCCGACCGATCCGACAACTGTAACAAGATCTGGACGCATCTCAAGGTAACATGAGTACCTCAAAGAACACTTTGTGTGAAATACAAAAACACATTAATTTTACTGATTTTTGACATTCAAATTGTTTAATTTAGTAAATAAGAAATAGAAATTTTTGAGAACGAACAGTTTTAAAAGGGAAATGTCATTTATTGTGTTCCCCAGTTGTGTACTAAACACCATGTATCAGAGCTACTCCCCTTGAGTTATTCAAGCATTGTTAGTCAGCCATTGTTGTATTCTTGACGTACCCCACAAACAAGTTTTCAGTAATTCTTGGCGACGTTATATGGTGTCTATCATTATAACAAAAACTTGTTTTTCAATATTTAATTAATTTATCTTCATCATTGTTCCTTGGTGAATGATTGATACAACTATCAACTTATTATTATAATAGTGATATTTTTATGATAAATAAATATAGTATTTCTTTCTTCATACGTAGAAATACTTTATTATGATGGCATCAAATTTAAATTATAGAATGACAACTTGAATGTAATTTTTTTTTTAATTTCATATATGTATTGAGATTCGGGTCCTCAATCCATTTAAGGTGGTACCTAACACTACAGGGAGATAACTCTGTAAAATCACCTAAATGTTTTAATGACGTTGTATTGTTAAGGGAATATTAAGTTTCTCAATGATTAAAATTAGTGTTTGTCAAACTGATATATAACCAGTGTAATTTTTCTGAGAAAATGCTTGGTTCAATTTTTTTATTTTTTTTATATTTTGTCAAAGGGTCAGAGTAAATACTTTGTCAAAAATTTATGAAAATTAAACGAGCCAAATTAATTTAAGTAAAAGTGTTGGGTACCACCTTAAACAAGGAATTTCTTTTTGTCGAACACTAGTTTATCCTCCGAAACTAATTTTAAAAATCAATCAGATAAATAGTGTTTTGATTTTTTTTCTGATATTAATAGACCGTGTATATTTACGCCAAACATTTGTTAGACACGCAAATCAATGAATGTGTTTGTAGATAGATGTTTTTGTGTTCTGTAAATTGTTGCTTTTAAAATTGTTACACGATGATGACTGATGTACCTATATTTTGACTATTTTATTTATTGTGTCTGTTTAATTAACGCATCATTGTAAATATAACGGAATTTGATGAGACTGTCATCAAAGTTTAATCCACCATTTTCTACATTTGAAAATGCCTGTACCAAGTCAGGAATATGACAGTTCTTGTCCATTCGATTTGTATGTGTTTTGTTATTTGATTTTGTCATGTGATTATGGACTTACCGAAATGATTTTGCTCTGAGTTCAGTATTTTTGTGATTTTACTTTTTGTGATTTTAAACTGACAAAGTAGATTTTGCAAATTGCTTTACAAATTCATAGAGCTAGTTTGTTTGAAAAATGCAACAAACATCTTTGATTTGAAACATCTTTCCTTAATGAGGTTTGAAATTTGTAATTTTCATGAGATTAACGTCTGTGTACATTTACTCAAAACACTTGTCACATGTAGACTGTTGTATTAAACTTCTTATCAATATGACAGACTGGTTTAGCGTTAATTCGGGTTTCAAACAAGGGTGTGTATTATCGCCTATTATGTTCAATATTTTTATTTATTGTTTTGTTTATGTAATAAAAGCACTAGACACTGGTGTAGACAATGATGGTGAAAAGTTGGTATACTTTTATATGCTGATGACATTGTATTTATTGCTGAAATTGAAAATGATTAACAGACTCCATTAGATGTATAATGTAACTAACGCGTGTGTTACCAATTGTATGAATGTGAACTAAGATAAAACTTAAGTTGTCCATTTTAGGACCCCTATCGTTCAACAATTATCTAACTCTTTTTTGTTAAATAATAATACAGAACACATAGTATCTTGTTACCAATATCTGGGTCTACTGTTGACAGCATATCTCGATTATAATGAAATGGCTAAAGCAGAAGCAATGTCTGCCAGTCGAGCTCTAAGTTTAATGATTGTTAAATATTTAGCACATGTTGTCTTCCAACACAGTACCTTTTCAACATTATTTAATACTCAGGTATGGTGCATCCATTCAAGGCACTCGTTCTTTTTCTTGCATCAACGATCTCAAAAACAGAGCTATCAGGGTTTGTTTGGGTGTTGGCAAGTATACGGCAAATGATGCATTTAACGGTGACATGGGCTGGGAACCACATATAACTAGTGTAAAACAATGGACATGTGTATTTATGCACTGAGCAAGATGTAGTGTCATGACCAATGACAGAAAAAAATATAAAGTTTTCAAATGGTCATATTAAAATGATGTAAATAATAAGAAAACTGGTTGTTATAGAGTTATGAAAAAACTCGAAGATTGTAATTTTGATTTGTATACTAGTATTGATAGTGTGCTGCATGAGAATATTGTTCTACAAGTTGAAAATGTTTTATTTAATAAATGTAATGCAGAATGGCAAACGAAAATGTTGTCTACAAATAACAAGCTTCGTACTTATGAGCTATATAAATCATAATAATGTACAGAATAATATTTAAAACAAATGTGTCTATTAAATTAAGAAGTGCTTATGCAAAATTTAGATGTGGCGTTGCGCCACTTAAATATAGAAACAGGACGATATGAGAATAAACCAATAAGTGAAAGAAGTTGTTTTACGTGTAAAATTAAAATTAAAGATGCAAAACTTGTATTTACTTTATATCCTTTATATACATACCTTCAAGTGCTACTCACAAGTGAGCTATTAAACCAGGAGTTCCAAATGGTGAAGTTGAAATCATCCCTTCGTGAATTTTACGGAGGCCACCACGAGTTGGTTGACCGTTATGGAATAACCGTTTCCACAGATAATATCGGATATGTTCCTTGTGTCGTAACTACAATACCCTTCCCTTTTCCCAAATGTGTCCTACCGAATTAGACTATTTACCGGATTTGTAATAACATAAGCATCATAACGGGTGCCACATGTGGAGACGGATCTGCTTACCCTTCCGGAGCACCAGAAATTACCCCAGTTTATAGCGGAGTTCGTGTTGCTTAGTCTTTAGTTTTCTATGTTGTGTCTTCTGTACTACATTTGTATATTTGTCTGTTTGTCTTTTCATTTTTAGCCATTGCGTTGTCAGTTTATTTTCTATCCATGAGTGTGACTCTCCCTCTGGTATCTTTCATCCCTGTTTTCGAAAAATATTGTATGGTAAAGAAGTAAAACACAATGAACAATTATAAAACTTGTCTGTTGACTAAAAGTTTATACTTTTATTCAGAAATGAAGAACTATGTCAGGTAACTGCCAAAATCTTCTTTAATATTTTATGTAGAGGAACAAATTTTTTTATTTGTATATAGCTGGTGATGTATTTTAAATCTTAGATAAATATAGTTTTAAAATTGCGTAAAATATTATATATAATTAATCCTTTAATATTAGATTTTCATAATTCTTAATAGAATGGCTCCTGTATATGTTTATGTATTTAAGCTAGTGATATTTATTGTTAGTTTTAATATGCTTTATTTATTTTATTCAATATTTCATGCTAAACACAATGATGTATATGTATATCGGAATGTATAATGTTATGGGCGCAGGACATTTGAGCAAAAAAAAAAAAACTACATGGGGACATTTGAGCACCAACATTAGAGCCCATTTAATCGCCGGATTAATCCGCTCACCTGTATTTTCGATAGTTCATTACAAACAACAACATATATAAAGATACGAAGTATCGAGGAATGTGCACCGCAATCGAAAAAATATCAAGAGAAAGAGCATTTCCTTATGCAATGCTTTAAACAGTACTGACAGGGGCTATATCTAGACCCATTACGTGCGTTCTTTAGGTTATAAATTCCAGGCTAGAACAGACTTTTAACATTAGTGCTGTATTGTTACGGAAATGTTTTATATTATGATGTCTTGAGTCTATTAAACATTTTTTAATTTATTATATTTTATTAATTTACTAAAACGGGTTAAAATTATTTCGCTAAAATGGGCTTCGACAATTTTGTTTTTCGCTAAAATGAGTTTAAAACTCTGGCGCTCAAATGGGTTTTACTTTGGTGCTCAAATGTCCTATTTTTTCGCTCAAATGTCATATCAATTCGCTCAAATGTCCTCGGCCGAATATTATACAACTGGTGAGACTTTAATACAATATTGAATCTTAATCTGTCATTTTAAACTATCAAAAAAAATAGATGTTGCAAATTACTCTGCAACTTTCAAAGTTAATGGGTTGGAAATAACAAACATCTTTTAAAGTCACTTTTGAAACATCATTTTTTTTAATGAGATTTGAAATTTGTTATTTCATTAGATTACTTTTTTTCAATTCACGAGGATATTAAAAAATGATAATAAGAATATGTTAAAATGATTTGATTTATCAACAGTTTGAATAAATTAAAACATTTGCATTTGCTTGGTTTAGAAAAAAACATATTCCAATCCAAGTCTATAAAGCACATATTGAATATTCTTACCTTGAAAGTCATTGGCATGCAAAACATTTTTCGTAAGACCTTGCCATGATTTATTTTCAAGGCTGTGCGTTGACCAATAATTGTTTACTTTTATAAATTGTGACTTGTCTCTATGGCACTCTTATCACATCATATTATATCTACCAGAAATTGTAAAATTTGACAAGAATGAACCAGTGTGATAAAATGTACAATTGGATATATAGTAGAAAAGATTTTTTTCTTGGATTATTTGTCGGCATGGTGGTAACTTATTTAATAACAGTGATGAGTATCCAGCTTCAATCTAAAAAAATTAAAAATTCAGAAAATACCGCAATCATGACACAAAACGACGACGGACTTGTGCATCACAGTAAGTGCCATACACTATTTTGGTATTTGTTTCATAACTTAATAAACTTGGATCCTATACTAGAGGGGAAAAGTTATGCATTCTAAATTATATGGTTAAAATTATACACATAATATATAAATAAAGGAACAATTTGAAAGTTAATGTTTCCCGACTTTGGGAAATATGCGATTCTAGAGGAATCCTCTATGAAACATCGTCATATATATGTTACAGTAAATAGGTGAAATTAGGAATTACATGTAATTACTAAAATTCAGGAATTACATGTAATTCCCAATGCACTTAGTAAATACAAGTAATTCCTGAAACGGCCCAGTTATTACCAGTAATTACTAATTTTAAAATGAATTTTTACACCTATTTACTAACTGTTAAAACAATGTTGTAATATGGTCAGCTGATCAAAAGTTATGGTAATACCAACTATAGAACATCAGTGAGTACTTTTATTAAAAAGTGATTAGCCTAAAATGTACCTTTTTGTTATAGGAGCATTAGCTACGAGATATATACAAAAAATAAGATATGATTTTTATTTTGTTTTAAATAATTAATGAAAATGATAAAGTGAAATAATATTTTAGCAGTCAATCTGGTACTGGTGCACTTGCAAGTGAATAAGTGGACCTAAATGAATACGTAAGCATGTGACCTACAATTCAACCACTAGCTGGAGATATATTACTGATGTATTCAGATTTAAAATTGTAAGGATTCGCGGAACCAGTAGCTTGCCTTCTTTAGCTGTTAGTTGCAGGCTCAACAAAAATGGGAAAAAAATATTAAAATTTTCCTCCAGAAACTATCTTTTGACAAGTACTGTAACAAGCTTCTGTCCAAATTTGGTTAAAATCCAGGATGGTTTATGAAATCTTATAAATGTTAAAAAAACAAAAAACCTGCAGAGTGTATATTAACTGGGGAAAAACGAAGTACATTTATAAGGAATATATGAAAATGCATTTCTTAATAGGGGATTGATATCATTGTCTTGCATGTTGAAAATGAATTTTAGGGAGTTACAAAACTGTTAAAACAACCATTTTCCAGTTTCAGTTCACAAACACTAAATAGTATACACTTTTGATGTGTCTTATATTCCTTAATCCTTAATTAAGTAAGCCCTAAAATACCTACACTTTTACTTTATTATTTGGTATCTTGGATTATATCTTTAATTTTAAAACAAAAATATCAAATTAGTAAATAGCTGTAAAAATGACCAAAAAAAACAGTGAATACCAGTAATCACTGAAACAACCAGTAAATACATGTAATTACTAAATTGGCTAGTAATTACAGGTATTTACTGAAATGTTTAGTAATTACGTGTAATTCCTAATTTCACCTATTTCCTGTAACATATACACTATCTTGTCATAAGTTAACATTGTAACCATATCAGAATTGGAAAAACGAGTCAGAGGCATTTTAGTTTTTTTCCGACTTTTTTGTTGTTGTTTTTTTACATATAGAACATATTTAATGATAACATGCCAAATCATTTTCATCCCGGTCTTACCACTGGAAGTGCATAATTCTAATTTCCTGACCACATTGCAGATACATTACGGTTCGGTTGTGTCTGTTGTACCCAAGAGAAAATTTCTTATCACGAAGTTGATATTTTTTAACATAATGATGCAAGTTTTCATTAATTTTTGGCTACGTTATTTCGTGTCTCTCATTAAAACAAAAATATGTTTTTCAAGAATTAATTAGTTTATCTTTATCGATGAATTATTTTGACAACTTTTAACTTATTATAATAATAGAATTATTTTGATGATAAATGAAAAAAAAAATTTAAAAGTAGAATATGTTTTTATGGTTCCATATTATATAAATTTAAAAAAGACAATGTATAGTTATTTTTTTTATTTTTATGTGTGTTTTGATATTCAGGTCGTCTATACATTAAAACAACGTTTTTCTGTCGATTATGGTTGGGGAGACCCACTAGATTATCTTTAGAAACTAATTTAAATAAACAAATAAGATAAATAGTTTTTTGAATTTTTCCCTGCTATCAATATACGCCTAATATTTGTCATTTAAAACTGACAAAATAGATTTTGTAAATTGCTCTTCAAATTTGAAAAGTTAATTGGTTTGAAAAATGTAACAAATATCTTTTTAAGTCACGTTTGAAAAATCATTTCTTAATGAGGTTTGAAATTTGTTATTTCCATGAGATTAATGAGGATATCAAAAAAATTACTGAGATTATGTTTTGATTTATCAACAGTTTGAATAATTTAAAACATTTACATTTGCTTGATTTAGAGAAAAAAACAACATATTTCAATCCCGTTTTAAAAAGCAAATATTGAATTTGATGACATTTTTTGTAATATATATTTAATTGATATCAGGAGCTCCAAAGGGGAATGTATATTTTGTTCCGCACGAGTGGTCGAATAGGGATACAAATGAATAGCATGTTGTTAATATGCAGTGCCATATTTCCATCTCCGTATTCAGTTCTTTAAAATTACTGTAGCAATCAAAAATTGTATTGGTCCGGACTTTTAATTCATATGGTATAAAATAATAATTTTAATCAAACAGATAAATGGGTTGACTAATGATACATTGTTTTTATCATATTTGTAGATAACAGTACTACCACCGCCAAAGATCTAGAAAAAAAAGTTCGAGTATTATGTTGGATAATGACATGTCCCCAAAATCTGGAAACAAAAGCTCTTCATGTTAAAAAAACATGGGGGAAAAGATGTAATATATTACTTTTTATGAGTTCAGTGTCAAATTCAAGTTTCCCAGCAATTGGTTTAAATGTTTCAGAAGGGAGGCAACATCTCGCTGCGAAGGAGAGTGGTGCATTTAAATATGTTTTTGATCATTATAGGGATAAGGCTGATTGGTTTTTGAAAGCCGACGATGATACCTATGTTATCTTAGAAAATTTAAGATATTTTCTCAAAGACTATAAAACAAGTGATCCTATTTATTTCAAAACACATTCCAAACAAGAATATTTTAGTGGAGGGGCAGGTTATGTTTTAAGCCGTGAAGCACTAACAAGATTCGGTACTATAGGAAATGATCCGAAATTATGCCGAAAAAACGGTGCTGCCTCAGACCTTGCAACTGGAGAATGTATGGAAAAGGTTGGAGTTAAAATCGTCAACTCAAGTGATGCACTGGGTCGAAGTAGATTTCATTGTTTTGAGCCAGCATATCATTTATTTGGAAACTATCCTGATTGGTATTACACATATGATGCAAATGGGCCTCGCAAGGTAATGTACATACAATCTACATCATTTTTTTTAGTTATCATGATTTTTTTGTTTTTGTTTTTAAGAAGGCAAATCTTGTATCTTTCTTCTATAAATACACAAAATATAGAAAATTTAAATATAGTATCAGGTAGACTTTCACTTCGTCAAAAAATGTTCCTTGTCTCCAAAAAGAGGTGTGTCGATTTGCTACATATAAGGTACGGTAACGTACATAAATCTTTCAGTTGCATGAAAAGATTTGAGAGCTATGCTTTCATATTGAGTGAAACAAATAGCACCTTTCTTTTTTTTTTTTATCAACAACTGATGATTTATTTTCAAAAATGAAGTCTAAAACAGTGAACTGAAAAATTATTCTTTCTCTATTTCAGATGATAAAAAACTTGTGCATCAAATTATTTAATTATTCAATTCAATCACTTGTTTCTCTATTTCAAATGATCGCATTTACTTTCCTCTGTAACAGTTGTTTGATCGATATCAATCATAGAAAAAGGGTCAAATTAAGAATACACTAATCATTGAACTCATTCTGACTGTTTTAAAGTGAATCATGCTTGAGATTAGACCGTTGGTTTTTCCGTTTGAAGGGTTTTACACTAGTAATTTTGGGGCCCTTTATAGCTTGTTGTTCGGTGTGAGCCAAGACTCCGTGTTGAAGGCCGTACTTTAACCTATAATGGTTTACATTTTAAATTGTTACTTTGATGGAGAGTTGTCTCATTGGCACTCACATCACATCTTTCTATATCTATTGAGGCAAGTCAATTAATGGAAGCAATGTTATGACATATAGCTTCAATTTGAGTTCTCTATGTACTGTTTTATATAAGAAAAAAGGAGAAAGTTGTCAATGTGGCAAATATCCTCAATAGATAAATAGAAACAAAATGTATGCAATTACATGTCACCATACGGACTTCAATAGTGAACAAAATCAATACCATATAGTAAGTTATAATAGGCCAGGAGATGAAAAATATAAAACCAATTCAAACTAGTATACATATCGCCTAAATTGAACAGAACGTTTTGGACAATCACTTAACGTTTAATGACGGTCTCAATTTCTGTCATCATATTTTGAGGACTACTGGTTACTCAACTATGCCTGTCCAAAATCTGTCATCTTTTGGATTTTATTTATAAAACTATCGTACTGGGCAAAACTTAAACATATTTGTAAAATATAAAGTTTCTATTTGCAGGGTATGGAGAGTATCAGTAACTATGCGATATCCTTTCACTACGTCAACCCAAAACTAATGCATGTTATGGATTTGTTCCTTTACCATTTAAAACCATATGGTATTTTATTAACTGAATGAACAGATATGATACTAACAGTACTGAAAAATAATACTTTTGTGCAGATTCAAACGAAATAAGCGAATGCTTTCTAGCCAGATGATTTCAATGTTGTTGTTTTTTTTCAATAAAATTACGATCAGATATAGTTTTGCATCTGATCTTCTAAACATGATGTTTTTTTGCATAATCAACTTTACACCTAACGTTTTCGTTTGATCAATTTCATTTTTTTTGTGTAGTGATATAACAAAAAGGTGTCCTAACGTCATAAGCAGTGGGTTTTTTTTCTTACTTTAAATCATCCTCTAAATCTTTTTTATTCTGTATTGCATAATATACTATGTACAAGCTCTCGTCTAATCCAATCGTATAGCCTGAATGTATCTTTAAAGTTGATACATGGAAAACGTATTTATAATCAACATTTGAAGCTACTTGATAAGAAGGGGTGTTGTAGATGTGTTCACACTGTTAATTTTTGTCTCTCTGTTTATTTTTATCTTATTACTTCATACATTTAAGAGCCAAACCCCCCGAATGATACTAGAAATTTCTAACTTATCCCTTAAAATTTACTTTTTAATCTTTCAGTAACTGCAAGTACTTTAAGATTTGTACTGTTGACTTTGTCTTGTGAATCGGATGTTAGTTTAGTGTAAATTGTAATTATCTAACAAGTAAAGTCTTTGCCATCAAATCTCATCAGTGTGTTCTACGAGTGTGCTAGTAGTTCTTTTGGGCTCTGGCGAAGATTTATGTTTTATAGACTTGACAAATATGTTTTTGATAGGTAAGAAATAAATTGACTTTCATGTCGTTTTTTTCACAAGTATAAAGTTGCTAGTGTACTTACTTTTACTTAAGTACTTTAGCTGATATTCGTTCGATTGTATCAGTTATATTTTGGATCAGTTTTCAATTTCGAGCTTAAGTGAGTTTCTTTCATTATAAAAATCTTATTTTGTTTGAAAGCGTGACAGAAAAGTCGACAGTTTTTTTCTCACATTGCAAGAATAAACGAGAACCGGTGACCCTTGACCAAGTCAGTTACATAATGAGAACAAGCCAAATAAATATAATCAGACATATGTTTACTTAAAGTATCTTTTATCGTACTTATTCTGTTTGTTTGCAAACCAGTATGATAACAAAATTTATATATACAATGCATAAATTATCCGAAGTTTTCAACATTAACAAACAGGTGATATTAAGTTTGTAGGATTTTACTTTGTTCATTTCATACGACATGGTTACATCCCCAATTATAGATTCCTACAACAAAAAAATAGAAAAATAGCATACTACTTTAAGGATGTCTGCTGCTCTAATTTAAAATAACAAGGATTTCATGTGGTTGCTTAAAATGAAAACAACTTTGATATTTAAACAAAATAAAGTAATAAAATCATTAGTCTCGTGTGTAGTTTTCAAAATACGAGACATTTAGAAAATGGCGGGAAAAGGGTTTTCTTCAGACTTTACTATTTGTTAACATTGGAATTGTTTTTTGCCCTTAAAACCAAGAAAAAATAACAAGGATTTCATGCCGCCGGATCACTAAATCTTAAATGATCTATTGAACCGATTTATGAAGACAGAAGTGGGGTGTCGTGTAAATTTTTTTTTAATACATTTGGATGGATAAAACCTGAGAAAATCGAAAATATGACAAGAATTCAAAAACATGACCAGCATAAACATAAAATTGTGACATAAACGAGCTACCCTAGTATTAACTATTTATCTATACTATTAAACGAGAAGACCTCATTTTGGGTGTCGCTTCTCTTCTTTCCACAATAGATTGATTAACACGCCTCTGTGTCCTTTAGGTATAGTGCATAGTGCCATTTGTCATCCATTCATATGATTATTTAGATTGAGTTATTTTTGGAGAAAAACAAGAAAAAAGGCATCCGGATATAGTCCCGTCATTGGACGAAATTTGAAGTCAGATTAGACTTCCGGTTTGCGTTTTTCTGTATATTTTGAACATACATATACAAAGAATAAAGTATATTTTCAGAATTCTATCTGCTATCATTTTCAAGTTTACTATCCACGGCAGTCACATATTTTATTAAAAAGAGAGGGGCTGTTTACTATATCAATGACCACTATGGATCGATTAATAAACTTAGAATTGAAAGTAAATACACTATATTTATATAGTAATGAATGTTCATAATATACAGATAAGCGCTAAAAATATTTATATGAACTTTTGATACCTTTTCTGAAATTCTCCAGTCATTAAATCTTTTACAAAATCCATTGATTACAAAAGAAAGAAGATGTGTATGATTGCCATGTTGAGACAAATTTCCACAAGAGAACAATATGACACAGGTATTAACAACTATAGGTTACCGTACGACCTTCAACAACGAGTAAAGTCCATACCGCATACTCAGCTTTAAAAGGCCACGAACTGACAATGTAAAACAACTCAAACCAGAAAACTAGCGACCTTAACCTAGAGGGTTAAAATTTAAAAAAAAGCATTTTCCTGTCCCCAATAACCTATGACTTATGATACTTTTGCTGAAATTCTCCAGTCATTCAATATTTTACAAAAATCTTCCAACGACACTTTACATACTTTAAAATACGCTCTGAATGCCCGCAATTTCGCGGGTGTGCTCTAGTATAATAGAAAGCTGACAAACAAGTATTTTGGTTTGGGTTTTCAGTTCTTGATAAATATGTTTAAGTTTGCAATAGCATCAATTTTTTCATTTCAATTGTTATAGCCACTTGCAGGTCACAGTCGCCTTCTGTATGACAGTCAAAATTCAAACGTGTTGTCAAATTGTGTCATTCTCAGTGCATCAGTTAGTTTGTTCTACCTTAGTGTTTTAAAGATAATATATAAAATTGAGAATGGAAATGGGGAATAAGATAATATAATATTAATTATACAATACATACAATACAATACAATATTTTATTTAATTATGTGCATCCTGTTTTTACATCCATTTCTATTTGCTAGAAAACAATAACAGAAGACTCGATATATATTTTTTAATTATTTTTGACTGATTACTTGATTTCATAAAACAAAATGTTCATGTTTTGCGCTGCTAGAGACACTTTTGATGAACAAAAAATAAGAGAAAAAAAAGTTTATCATATTTTAATTCACCTTGCTCATAACGATAGACGCGTTTATCTTAATTCAAATTATGCATTGGCTGCGGAATAAAGACAGAAACATTCACAGCGGAATAAACAGGTGAAAATCAGCCAAATCAAATACAAACCTGAAGAGCATAAAGAACCCTAAATTTTAAAAAAAAAGTTTTAAATACGGTTTTTTTTCTCGAGGGTCGTCGATACTATGCTGAGGATTCTCCATCCTTATAAGCCGATAAAATCAGATATCCACGAGATACGCAAAAAAGAAAACAACACCAACAAATAATCAATCAATTAACATACGACTGAGACAAATTGTGCCATGGCAAAGAACAAACTAAGTGCTCTGAATATTTCCAACCATTATTAAATTAATTATCAAATTACGAACACATAATTGATATTTCATGGCAACACAAAGGTACTGACACTTGGCTGGTGATAATATCGGAGACGAAACTCAATCAGTAGACGCATCTGTGCGCAATTTATTTCAGAGGCATTTGGAATATTGATCCATTTTCCCTGCAGGGTTTTACAAAATTAACACGTGTATTTTCATTTGGGATATAATTAGCAAATTAGAACTGAATCTGTCAGAAGACTTTCAATGAACAAATATTTTGTTCTTTACCACAAGCATTGTATTGTTTTTCTAGTGTTTGTAGTTGGTTTACATCCGCTCAACTCGAAGCTGCTCGTCCCTGTCATGCTCCTGTTAGAATAAATAACAGCTTTAAACTAGAAAAAAATTATAATGAAGTGAATATGTACAAAAAATTCAATTAATATAACATGTTTGGTATACAAGAGAGAGGGGAAACCAAAATGTCACATTCGAATTTCTTTTTCAACTTATAACTTACTCGAAATTAATAGCATAAGTTAGATATATATATATCTGTCTTATTGATTCAGAGTGTTACTACACTCAATGGGTAATAAATCAGTAACAATTATTCCAATGTTAAAATCATCATTCAAAAATATCTCAGTGCTAGTATTACCTTTGTTATTTCAACTGATTGGGCGGAGCTTATGTTTTAATTTGCATAAAGACAAGTCTATTTGAATATGTGTGTGATATGGATGATCGCCGTTATAATCATTATTGACTTCTAATCACCTATGAGTGTCACCAAACGTACATACAAAAGAACTGAGTGTATGATATGAGACGAATAACATGAATAACTTGACACTTCATTGATGAGTTTATCTCAAAACTCCTGTCTATACATGGACTGGTTTTAAATAAACTTCTTAAACCCAGCCCAGTCAAGTGAAATAAATCTAGTAATAACAGTAGTAAAAAATATTTCAATATTCCGAGCATCACTCAGATATATCCCAGAGCTAGGATATTAACAGTAATTACAAATATACCAGTGTTTTGAGTATCACTCAGAAATATGTCATTACTATCACTCACAAATATATTCCAGTGCTCTAAATAGTAATGAGAGATATTCCAATGCTATAAGCATCACTCAGAAATATCCCAGTACTGGTAAAAGAAGTAGAAACTGAGAAATACCCCAATGTCATTAGCATACGTGAGAAATATTCCTGAGTTAGCATTCAAACGGGATTTCCCAGTGATATTTCCATTTTTAAAATGTTAGTATGAGAAACAGTTATTTAAACCAACTGTTTGATGAAACGACGTCTCTGTTTACTAGATTTGTCAAAACAATAAATATGAAATACTTGTTTAACAAATACTTTGATGATAGATAAGTATTTAGAGCTATTTAAAAGATTTGCATATCAGTGCAAAGCTGGAGATGCAGAAATAATGAAACTCGTTTATCAGGTGTACATCAGTTCATGTAAACGTTTGGAATAAGGCAAAATCGCAAAAGTAATTGTTCCTGGAAATGAAATATATCGTGCCACTTATATCATGTTAATGGTTAAGTATGTATGTTACCCTCAAAACTCAAATTGCTTCATTACATTGGCATCTTTACCTTCATACCTTTCCCTTGGATGTCTTGTGACACGTATTCCTCTCCCATCTTAAATGTGTAAACTACTGGTTTATGAATTGTATCGGTTGAGACGGTCATGGTCAGTCCTCGTCATCTTTTTCATATTCAACAGTTGTAGCATAAAGATATGTGTCTATCGAGGCGCCTTAAACTCAACGTCATAGTTTCTATACATTAAATTTGATACAAAACTATCGAATATTGGAAAATGTTAGTGTGAAATAGATTACGTAATGAATCAGAACTGAATATTGCACACTCAAAATACTCTTACTTTACAGGAAATGTAAACAATGCTAAACAAAATGACCAAAATATAGAGCTTTAATAAGAAAAACAGTTAACACCTGAATAGAGTGCAGAAATCTCTTTAATCGTAAATTCCAAAGATATTTAATGGTTACTGTACTTTATATTTCGTATCTTGACCTCAATGCCACCAGACTTTGTGGTGTTCTCTACATACCGGTATTTGGTTCGATAAAAAAAGTTGACAAGACTTACTAGTTATTTTGCAGAACGCGTCAAAATTGTTCCTTAAAGCTTTATTTCCTTTCGATTTTCCTACAAACTGTGACATCTTTAAAGAGGAAATCCGTTATTTGAAAGACCAAATAACAAGATAATGACGGTGAGCTGTGTAGCCCACGATGACCGAGTATCAAACTTTAAACAGTATCAATGATGGCCACAATCAAAGTGTAATTCATCAAACAATTAATGTATGCGTTCTCATCTTCAAAACATTTAAGATAGTATCTGAGGGGTACTTTGTTCATGTATGAAGAGTAAATCATCCATGTTCATCCTCAACCTTTATAAATGTTATGTATTATCATCAAATAAAACTTTCAATATTAAGAATGGACACAAATGCGGCCACTTTCATTTAAGACGGAAACCGTCTTCAATTTAACTAAAATACAAAAATTGTGATGATTACAGTAATGTAGCATATTTGATGGTGCTAGTACACGCTATGTGTGCATAGTATTGTCAAAAACAGCCCATATTTAAAAAAAAAAAAGTTTACATTTTAACAGTTTTGTAAAACTGCTTTATTTTGGGGCCAAAAAGCGGTCTTACTGGACCTAATACTTTACTTTTAACAGATCTCTGAAAGATATATAGCTTCATTGTGAGTTCTCTATACATTGTTTAATACGATTTGTATAGATCATTACATAACATTTTTCATATGAGATTCTTTATCGGCCTTATTTAGTGATATCATCCCCAGAGTCACAGGCTCGTGGCTATGATATGAACGAGAAACGATAAAGGGTCTGATATGTAAAATGACATGTAATGATTTTTGTATCATATACTTCAGCAGAAGAATAACAGACAAGAACTATGAACATTGTGTCTTTCTTTGAACTTTTAGATAATAATTTATAGACAGCCAAATACAAATTAATTTCTTAACTATAATTGCTTTTATTGACATTTCAAGCATTTTATTTATCTTGTCACAACAATCATCATGTTCTAAGTTTGAAAAATGCGTTGTCACCTTTCGTCACATTAACAGAAAGACATGTGATAACATTTCGGAAGCAGTCAATAAAGGTACGTTTATCAGACCGCCGATGAAATTTTTAGAAATCTTGTAAAAAAACATAGTAATCCTTTCATAGCCTTTTAATATTTTAAAATGATATTGTACAGTTAAAAGTAATATTTTATACAAGTATATCATATGGTTATTTATCGTTATTTCACGAAATTTTCCTTTCATCTTTCTAAAAAGAAAAGTAAAATCACAAAAATACTGAATCTCGAAGAAATTTCAAAACGGGAAGTTCCTAATCAAATGGCAATATCAGATGATAAAACACATCAAAAGAATGGACAACAACTGACATATTCCTGATTTGGTACAGACATTCTCAAACGTAGAAAATGGTGGATTGAACCTGGTTTTATAGAGCTAAACCTCTCACTTGTATGATAGTCTCTTACTGATAATTTTCTTTCTCAGTGGAGTCGAGTGATATGAAAATTATCGCTAAAGACTTAAGGGGCAGGTGGCATTCTTATGAAATTGTTATGAAATTGACAATATCCCAACAACTATCTTCAATAAATAAATTGAAAATGGAAATGGTGAATGTGTCAAAGACTATAAAGCAGACAAAATCCGAAGGCCACCAAAGGGTCTTTAGGGCAGCAAGAAACTCCCACACCCGGAGACGTCATACTTAACTCCGAATTAGACACAATCAACCAAAATTTAAAATCATACACGATTAACAAAGGTCAAAGTCTCCTGACTTGGGACAGGCGCAGAAGTGTGGCGAGGTTAACCAAAACATCGCATTTCAATGATATTTTATTTTTTTTAAATCCAAATGAGCAAGTTTTTATTTGTTTTTTGGTAGTAGTTAATCTCAAATCCTAGTCGTTTTTGAACATGGAATAAGATATCTATCATGCAATAAAAAGAAAACTCTCAGGTTGAAGAAACACAAACAACTTAAAAAAAACGAAAAGACAATACAACACTTCACAACAATGATGCATTTGAATGACATTTGTTGCCTTCGGGTAGCAACCTTTTCGGGGAAATGATGAGATGGAACAAAATTCTCTTAATATTGTATCAGCTCGAGATATATGAACTCGATTTGCAGTTGTTACACTGAAAAATGGTTTCTAGATAAGATCACACAATTCCAGTATTCTTTTGCTTAAAATTTAATTCTGAATCGATTGTCATTGGTAATTTATCGATGTTAAAGTCATAAGAAACCTCAAATCAAAAAAAATTAATGTATATGTTTTTTATAACTCAATGAATAGTTTTTCATTATAAAACTTATGTACATACACTTTTTCTGACGAAAATTCTTTAATTTATTCATATTTAGAAGAAATTTACTTTATTTTAATTGCTTCCTTCTAGGATGCAAAGTGACCTCAGTGTGACCCATCACGTAAAAGTCCGGTGATCGCAATACGCATGGATGTCCTTAAAATAAACTATTATCTGTATTTACATGTTAAACACGTGCTCAATTTCCATGTATTTTTGTAGATTTTTTTGTCGATTGTTGTCAAACAGGTGACAATCGTTTAACTTCGGCTTCAAAACACGAACTTTAATTACCTGCCATATTTTCACAATAACACTGACCGATTGAAAAAAAAATTGACGATTATACGAAATTTACACGAAAATAATGATAAATTCGTGCACAGAAGACTAAGTTTATAAACGTAAAGTTGAAGTTGGATATGTTCTACAAACCATTCAAGTACACCATACTGGTAAAGGTCACTTTTATTTCCCATTCTACGATTTTTCGAAAATGATAATAAGCAACCGATTTTATAATCACTACTAACGGGTTAAGTATTTGGACTTGAAGAAATTGTTGTATGGATTTGAGCTCAATTGGTGAATATTATATCAAAAACTCTTAATATACACTTTTGCATTAAACTCGATAGTATCCGCTCGACTATATTCATATAAAAGAGAGGCAAAAGATACCAGCGAGACAGTCAACGTCATAGATTGAAAACAAACTGACAACGACATGGTCAAAAACATAAAAAGACAAACAGACAAATAGTAGTACATCAGACACAACACGAATCCTACAAAAACTTGGGGTGATCTCAGGTGCTCCGGAAGGGTAAGCATATACTGTTCCACATGTGGCACCAATTGTGTTGTCAATGTTATTTTAAAAACGCGTTTCGTCTACATAAGACTCATTAGTGACGCTCATATCGAGATATTTATAAAGCCAAACAAGTACAAAGTTGAAGAGCATTGAGGATCCAAAATTCCAAAAAGTTGTGCCAAATACAGCTATGGTAATAAGGTCAGGATATTTATTTCAAACAAAAAGGCGACCAGATTATTTATGTTCTATCTGCCTGGGTCAGCATGGGCCAGAAAATTTACTTTTTGGACCATCCCAAATTACTTCAAATCTGCCCTTTTCCGCAACTACTCAACATTAATTGTTCACCCCGTTATGATACAGATTACGTAATATCCAAAGGAGAAGTTCCATTATCCAAAATAATAAGTAAGCGAGTTATTTTTGTTTTTTATTGCATGAACGAAATTATATTTGTTCGGTAAAAAAAGAGAGGGTAACGTTCACTGTATATGATCCCTTAAAACAACTGATAATACTTCTTTACGGATTTTTTTTTTATTCTTTTCTACCATTCTATTCTACCATTTAGTGATTGCCTTATGATTGATACCTTTATAAAAGTTTACAAAAATGTTAATCGGGCCAGAATATGTTTTTTTCATGTGTGTGACAAGATTATTCATTTTAATCTAAATAGGGACCAGAAGATTTATTTCTAAAATCTGCCAGAGCCTACCATAGAATCAAATGATTGTCATATTATAACCAGCTGAAAAGCATGTTAATTATTTGGACTAATTACCTTTTGGTTTAAAATGTATGTTTCTACTACTAGTAATCAGATAATGGATTTCGTATCTACGTATCAAAGACAGTTTTAAGCAGATTATCTTAACAATGGACAATACTTGCTTAATCCGTAGTTACAATTGTTTATTTATTAGTTTGTTTTATATACTTCTTAAAAATGATTTATATTCAGTTTTGGAAAGGTTCCTCAACCATAAACACCGGACTCAATATTATTACGTCGTTTATATTCGTGTTGGATCGTTTATTAAATTGTTTAACTTTATACCGACTTGAACCTTCACTTTATACCAGCAATCAGTCTGGTTATATTATCATGCTGTTATTGTTGAAAGTATATGAAACAGATTAATACATAACTTAACATTAAGTGGTAACATTTGCTTATGTATATTCAAAATTACAAGAATACAACGTAAATCAACTTGATTAGGAACTTTACGATTAAATTTTAACCAGTATATGAATGATGTTTATATCTTTCAGAACGCGTCATGGAACAAGGGGACTTCTGCTCCTGATTTCTTTTGTATTGACGGTTATTTATCTTAGGATATTAGTGTCAAATACTATTGTATCAACTACAACAGTGGTCTCTGCTAGGTCGAGTCAAATGCATAGAGATCAAGTATGTGTTCAACCAAAATTAAATCCATTTGAAGGAGATTATGCTAAACATTTTCATTCTGTTGATCCTGTAAAGTGTTCCGAAGACACGGATTGGATATCTGTATCGAATGGATCTGTGTTTATTACATCTGAAGCTAAGACAAAACATGGGAGTATTTCTTGTCAACTTACTTTTTTTGATCGTATTGATGACTTCCATAACAAAGATCTGGAAACTTTGACGTTATCTGATTATTCAGTTCTACATCTTAAATCTGATTTTGTGAAAGTTCACTGCACCGCGAAAGACAAAAATGAGTATAAAAATGTACATGTAGGCTTGCGAAATGTACCAGAATATCACAAAAAGATAGCTAATCTTACTTCTAGTCTTGGTTTAGATGTATTAATGATTGGTTTTGATTCTCTGTCTCATATGACATATAAAAGAAAATTGAAAAAGACATATAAATATTTCACGGAGACTTTAAAAGGAACAACTCTCAACGGCTATAATATCGTAGGTGATGGAACTCCAGAAGCTCTTATACCCATTTTGACGGGGAAAACAGAATTAGAATTACCGCGAACACTTAAAAGACTGGCTAAAAAAGACTTCGTCGATATTTACCCAATGGTTTGGAAAGATTTTCAGAAGAATGGATACGTCACTGCGTGGGGCGAAGATTATCCAAATATAGGAACATTTACATATAGAATGGTGGGTTTCAAGGAAAAACCTACTGATCATTATATGAGACCTTTTTATGTAACAGCACAAAAACAATACTATGGCAAAAACAAAAAACTGTGCTTAGGTAGTAAAAGAAGATCTCAAGTTTTTATGCAATGGATTCGTGACATTTACACTACATATGATAAAGTTCCAAAGTTTGTTTTTGGGTTTCATAATGAAGTCAGTCATGATGATAACAACATGGCTGAAACTGCAGATGAAGATTTGTTTAATCTCTTAACATTTCTAAACGATGGAAAATATTTGAAAAATACTCTTGTGATTTTAATGAGCGATCATGGAGCTAGATTCAGCAGTCTTCGATCTTCGTTGCAAGGTAAACAGGAAGAAAGACTTCCGTTTTTGGGATTTTCATTTCCAGTGTGGTTTAAATCTAAATATAGTGCAGCATATCGAAACTTCAAATTAAATGTTGATAGGTTAACAAGTCCATTTGACTTGCATCCTACCTTCTTGGACATTCTAAACTTTAAAGGTGTAGGAATAGGAGATACAAGTAACAGAGGAATTAGTTTGTTCAAAGAAATCCCCAAAACACGAACTTGTGTCAGCGCGGGAATTGAAACTCATTGGTGTGCCTGTTTACTTTGGAAAAGTCTTAATAATGAAGATCAGATGGTGCTTAAAGTTTCAAATTATGTTGTTTCTGAAATAAATAAATTAACAGAACCTCATCGGAAACTCTGTCAAAAATTAGCACTTAAAAATGTTTTGAGAGCACACAAATTGGTACCAGAAACCGATATGCTTCTTTTTAAAAGGACGAATGATGCTAACGGTTATCGAACAGATTTATCTGGCAATACATCTGTAGTACAAACTACTTATCAGGTGGTGGTCTATACAACTCCAGGAGATGGGTTATTTGAAGTGACTGTTAATCATAACGTGCAGGCGGATACATATATCTTATTTGAGAGTTCAATTAGCCGAGTAAATAAATATGGAACTGCTCCAAAATGTCTACAAAAAGGACATGAGGAACTGCGAAAATATTGCTATTGTTAAAATGAATGAAACTCTGTGAGATTATAAGTTACATAGTGTGTAAGTGACCTAATACGATATATACGGAATCAGTAAATTCCATTTGGAATATACTGTCACCGTATATATCGTATTAGGTCACAAGCACTCTATGTAACGAATCTATTTTACCGACTATCTTTATTAGTTGAATTTAGACTAGAGTCAACAATAATAATTTAATACCAACAACCTTGATTTAACAATATTAAACAAAACTTTCTATACATCTAAATACTCAAATCTTGCCAAAGTCGTTATTAGTCAATCAAAATTTACAATGTATCAAACAAGACACGAACAGAATCATAAATCATATCACGGAGGTAATAACAATTGCATTACATAACATGGTATAACTTAGATAAAAGAATACAATCAATTCTTCTTACTCTTATATCTACAAAAAAGTTGTTTGGTTGATTAAATTCATATGAAAGTACAGATTGAGAATACACTCATTATAGTACAGATTATTTCAGGTTAGCAGGATTGATACATACTTTAGGGCATTTCATTCAGATTCCTTTTTTTATAAAACAAAGGTAGCACAATACAAAGATTTTTTTACTTCCGATCACTTACCTTTAAAGTGCGGTAACTTTCTTATGAATGCATACAAAATAATAAAAGAGGTATATATAGATAGATAAAAGATTAAACTTTTAGATGAATGCAATATTTTTATTATGCAATCATTATGTAATCAATTATTATGTAATTAGTGGCAAAATCTCGGTCAGTTCACTTAAACAAATTAGCTTTTTCATCTCTTAGACTATACAGAAAGTTTTAACAAAATTTTTATCATGGGCTTCAAAAAAGTGTCTCAAATTGTCCCTATGGTATTTCATTCTCTCATAAATCTCTAATTAGTGGGAACATCCTAACTACATAAAAGATGATAATGTTGAATTAGGTGTAAAATTTGTTCTATCTGAGACACCCTTTTGTAGATAATGGCCATAGGAACAACATATATTCAAATCAATTCTCTACGAATACCTATGAGGAAGCTAATTTCAATTGAAAGTGGAAATTTGAGGAATTATATTTAGACACAGTTAACATTATAAGTGGTTCCATAAATGTGCACCATACTAACATTGCATTTATTTTAAAGAGTAATATGTAAGTTATCCATAACTTCCACTTTTATAAATTTTCAAGCATTTTAAAAATAGGGAAATGGAGTTATTATTTTTTTGTATTGTGCTACCCTAAAAGTACATTATTAGTACAATATATGTTATGATACAATTAAAAAGTCATATGAAACGAGTGAGTGGTGAAAAATAATGTTTGTCCAATTCTTGAACCAATGCATGTAAACATATCATAAACTTAGTCCTCTGTGCACGATTTTATCATTATTTCGCAAATATATCATATAATCGTCAATTTTTTTCTCTTTGTTTGTTATGATTTAACAAATATGGCTGCTCATTAAATGTCGTGTTTTGAAGCCGAGTTTCATCGATTGTTTCCTTATTGTAAACAAATCACAAAAAGCATGGGTTTTGAGCACGTGTTTAACATGCATAATCAGATATTTGTTTATTTCGATGACAGATCTATGCTTATTGTGGTCACCGGATTTTTACGAGGAGGGTTACGCTCGGGTCACTATGCATACGGAAAATATGTCGGCGAATTGCTTCCTGGAAGCAAGCAATTAAAAATCAGTAAACTTCTTCTAAATGTTGACTAATTAAAGAATTTTCCTCAGAAAAAAGTATATGTACATAAGTTGTATAATGAAAACTATCCATTTAGTTATAAAAAACATATGCATATTTTTTTTTAATTTGAGGTTTCTTATGACTTTAAAAAGACATAAAATTAAAAAAAAAATCTTATCTCAAGTATCTCTTATAAATTCGTATAAATAGGTACATGTGTTTAAATGTTTGAGAACTAACAAATAATTATTATGCGAGTCTTACAAATCTGAAGCGTAAGATTGGAAAAAAGTTTTTCTTTTATCTTAAGATTTATTATAATTCTCTTATCTTATTTGTGGTAGAAAATCAGCATTTGTAGTTTTCTTAAGATAGTGCTTCAATGATTGCACTATATAATATTCCGGCGCACCCCAGTTTTTGGTGGGGTTCGTGTTGCTTAGTCTTTAGTTTTAGAATCATTTTCAAAACAGTGTGGTCCTGGCCATTGATTGACGACCTAAATTATCCCATTGACTGGGACGGATTGAGTGAACGTTTGTCTGTAATGACCATTGCTCACTTCTTACTTATTATAGAATTTAAACTGTGTGGTCACCAAAGGTTCTTTTAAAACGCCTTTAATAATAAAATAATTCGAAAAATTATTCAGGAATAATCTTTATGTTTTGATTTATATTATTGATATAAATCAACACATCGTATTATTCTGGATTCGTTTTTCGAATTGCTTTATTTAGGTGTTGAGAACCTTTGGTGACCCCACAGATTTAGTGTCTTTAACAAGTACAAAGTGAGCAGTGATTGTTACCGACAAACGTTCACCTAATATGTCCCAGTCAATGGGATAATATAGGTCGTCAATCAATGGCCAGGACCACACTGTTTTGAATATGATTCTATATATTGTGTGTTGTTTAATGTTATGTGTCTGTTTGTCTTTTTTTTTTCACTGTTAGCTATGGCGTTGTCAGTTCAGTTTGACTGTCACTCTGGTATATTTCGTCCCTATCCTATCTCTATTCATCTTAAGCAGTGTCATATGATAATTAAACATTAAACATAATGTACACATCAAACTTAGACTCCTGTTACATTCAACATATTGAAGTCTAACAGCCATATTCGACCAGTGCCCTTTGATCCTAAGGATATAATTCAACAACTTGTGTTGTAGTTCATCAAAAGGTTAGATTGTTAAAAGTATACAAAGTGTTATAATCTGTTAATCATATTTTTAAAGGTTTATTTAGACTAACAAAAACTTGAAGACCGTTTCTAAAGGGTATCTCTTGGAAGTTATTAAATTTACTTTTAAAAGATATCTAAAAGCAATCTAAGGACATAAAGCTTCATGTTCTGTTTTCTATAGATAGTTCTATTTTCTATAAATAGTTCTATTTTCTATAAATAGTTCTATTTTAAAATAGTAAGATGTGATATGATTGTTTATAACGCAACTATCCTTCATAGATATATTTACGTAAACGTAAACAAATATGTCTCACCATACGAACTTACATAATAAGCAAAACCGACATCGTAGTATAATAAGCTATTAAAGAGGGGGACCTTTATCGGGACTCCGGGTTCAGTTTTTTTTAAGTTCAGGATTTCGGGGTTGACCCTTTCGAGATCTAGGAATACGTTTTCTGGAATTTTTGGATGGCGGGATTTCATGTTTTTAAATTCAGGACCTCGTGATTTCATGTTTTTAAGTCTGGGATTTCGGGATCAGGACCCTCCTAACCTCCCCAACCTTCACCCGCCCCCAAACGCCAACATTAAAGTCTCACATTTACAAAATGTCAGAGACTAATAATTAACTCATGAATTAGTCTTTTGATGATAGTTCTATTTGTGATATCCAAAAAAACAAGTTTTTGTACGATTTGGTATAAGCTTATCTTTAAATTCAGTCGTTTTCGAACTTGGAATAAAATATTGATATCTATCGTGCAATAAAAAAAAACACTCAGTTCGAAGAAACACAAACAACAGAAAAATCGAATAGATAATAAAACACTACACACGATGATGCATGTACTTTTGTTTCCTTCGGGTAGCAACCACTTCGTGGAAATGATGAGACGGAACAAAATTCATGGAATATCGTATCAACTCGAGATATTTACTCGATTTGCAGTTGCTAAACTGGAAAAAAATATATACAGAACCGAAAAATCCTTTACCCCCATTCAAATAGTCTTTTACTATTCTGAATCGATTGCCCTTGTTAATTTCTCGATGTAAAGCAAGTCATTGAGCAGATATAACTGTATCTGTTAGTTTTGTTTAAGTTTTAAAGTGATAAATACTGTCATGAATTATTCAGTGGGGAGTCGTTTTTACTCAAGATAAGGTGAATATATGGGTGGCGGTCACTTTAGTTCGAATGTAACGATTTTGTCGAAAAGATTTATCAACACACAATTTCAAAATAACAAAAGGGTTCTGTTTTTAGCCTTCAAGAAATTGTGGTATGGGTTCGAGCATAATTGAAGAATATTATACCGAAAACTCTTAATGTACGCTTGTTGTTGTCTATTCTTTTGATTTGTTTGAGCTTTTTATTTTGCAATATTATTAGGGATATTTTGACTGTCTAGAAATTGACAATGAGGGTCAGATGCAACCTTACGACTCAAAGGGAGATTTCACATTCCCAAGTGTAACCTTTCAGGAAGCTGACTTGTCATGTTTTAGAGTTTTTGTCAGATTTTCGGAATTCTCTGGTTTTATCAATTTGAACGCCTTGAAAAAAATTGCCTGGTGACCCCCATTTTTCTTTTTGTAAATCTTTTACATGTTTAATGATAAGCCATCTGTAAAAGTCTTATAAAATTTTAATTACTTTTAAACAGTTTTTGAGAACTTCAACTTGTCATTCATAAGGCTATGAAAAGTCAAGAGAGTATATTTTCCCGCCAAAATTTCCATGGCTAATATCTCGAAAACAAGTACGATGACATATATTGTTTTTTGCTCTTTGGATTCCTTTATTAATCTCCTATTTACATAAACTTGTGTTTTGAAAACTTAATTACTTTGAAACTGAGAAGCGAACTCCCTTAAATTTTTATGTAGCAAAATTCCAGTATCACATGCATACGGAGTATATAACTGTATCTGTTGAAACGGTATCACCAGGCTTGTATTTCCTATCATGGTTTACTTGATAGAGGGTTGCTGTTAACTGGGAAGCTATTAAAGAGTTCTAAATGATGAAGTTGAAATCATCACTTCGTAAATGAAAAGAACGCCATCACAAGCTAGTTGACCTTATGAAATATAGTTTCACAGATGATATCGGATATGTTCCTCATGTCGTTACACCAAACCCGTTCCCTTTTCACGAATGTGACCTACCGCATTAGACTATTTACCTGCTTTGTCATAACATGAGTAGCAAGACGGGTACCATATGTGGAACATGATCTCCTTACCCTTCCGAATCTCCGGGTAGGTGGGTTTCGTGTTGCTGTTGTATCCTATTTGTGACATCTATATATATTGTGTCTATTTGTTATGTTCACACACCTTTTTTAATATAATGGAATTTGATGCAACTGTCATACAAGTGTGAGGTTAAAGTAACTTTAACACTAGGTTTAATCAATCATTTTTTACATAAGCAAATACCTGGACCAATTCAAGAATATGACAGCTTTTAATCGTTCGTTTCATGTGTTTCAGCTTTTGATTTTGACATTTGACTAGGAACTTCTTTTTTTGAATTTTCCTCGGAATTCAGTATTCTTGTTATTTTACTTTTTGTGCACTAAAATCGGCAATATCCGCTGAAATGTCTACATATAAGATGTATTTTTTACTGTTCGATTTCCAGTTTGCTACATTGTATTGGATTTGTATTTTTACACCATTATAGCATTGTGTACTATGGCAGTGTCAATTTCTATTTATTTGGTTTTGGGGGGAGGACTTCTGTTCCAATTATGTCTGTCTTAGATATACCTTAGTTAAATTAATGTTATCTTTTGGTTTAATGTGTATTGGCAAAACTAACTTACATTTTTGTAAAATATTAAGTTTATATGCTTAGTCTTGAGAGTATCAGTGAATAAGCGATATCCTTTTACTTAATCGGTAATTCGAATATTTTCCTTTTGATCTTAATGCCTAATATTTTCGAGTATCAACGTACTGGCCGTATCACTGAAAATATAAGTCATACAGTGTGTGACGTCATAATTACCAATAAACAGAATAATAGGTAGTTTCGTTTTTGATACTGACTATATCATGTGTAATATCTTAACTCGCCCGAACGGGCTTGTTTAGATATTCCACACGATATAGTTAGTATCAAAAACGAAACTACCTATTAATTCTATATATATATATCAAACCAAGAACAATGCACGTCATGGATTTGTTCATTTACCATTTATAACTACTAGTATTTGGTATTTGTTTAACTGAATGAACAAAAATAATACTAACCGTGCAAACGAAATAGCTGTGTACCTATTCAGAAGGTAAACGAACGTGTTAAGCCAGTTTACTTAAGTGGTTTTATTCTAGTAAAATATTGAAAACAGTTATATTTTTGTGTTTCTTTAAAATATGATATTTTTCATTGCGAATTGCAAATAATGTTTAGATTTTACAATATCCTATATTTTAATAGTAATATAGCAAAAAGGAGTCATTAGCAGTGTTGTTTTGGTGCCTTTAAACTATTTTAATCCCGCCTTACTCTATATGGTAATGTCATAATAGGAGCCTGCAATTAACTGGTTATTGTTTGATGCTGTATACCATGATTGTGTTCTCTTCATTATTTTGTACATAAATTAGAACGAGTTATTTTTTTCTTTTGAATTATTCTACAGTTGTCATTTCGGGGCCTTTTATAGCCATCTATGTGGTATGGGTGTTGTATATTGTCGAAGGACATATGGTTTGCTATAGCTGTTAATTTAGTCATTTATGTCATTTAGTCTTAAGTCCATGGCAATCTTATTATATTTTTATACACGTTATATTTACACATGCTATTTTTATAAGGTACGAAACATTGTCTTCCATGTCGCTTTAAGTACCAGTAAATTTTTTTCATTGTAAATCTAACATTCACAGAGGTACCTGGGCTGGTTGCTGTGAACTAATGTCGATAATTTTCAACTTTTAACCGCCACCAATAAAATACAGCCTATGTTGAACTTTCTGTTCATTTTGTGTGTATTGCCTTTAAACACACAGTATAAAATAATCGAATAAGTGAATAACAGAATGTGCATTTTAAAGAAAACTGGTAAAATCAATATAACCAGACATATTTTTATTTTACTCAGAGATTGTTCATTTGCAAACATCAAAATATCAAGAGTCTTTGTCGTATATTCACTGCGTAAATCACCAAGTTTTTCAGCATTAACACACCGAAGATAAATTGTATAATTTACACTTTGTCCATTTCATACGACATGGTAGCATCTCCAGTTTTAGTTTCCTGGAACAAAAAATGAAAACATTTCATATTAATTTTTCACATTAGAGTGTTACAAAGACAATCTATCCTAATGCAGCTATCGGTAAAGATTAAAAAGATGACGAACAAGTAGTCAGGGGTATTTTTGGTAAAATAAATAATCTTGATATTACATTAATATTGAATTGTGATTTCCACCATGAACAGTTAACGTTCGACGTGTTTTTAAATTGTAGCATTCCTATTGTCTGATTAACTGTTTTCTTAGCTGTTAATGTTATAGACCAGCGGTAGAATCCAAAATTTTTTTTTTAATGCACCCACCAAACACACGGCTAAATTATATATCATTGAAAAGATAAAATTGTTAACTTTAATATTAATGATGCCGTAAGCATGAGAAGTGGTCGGAATTTTGCATAATTGAGGTCAAAGGTCAACAATTGAATATTACAAAATTTTGTCTTTACTGTCTATTTTGGGCTGAACTTAGGAACATAAAACATATTTAGCCATCAGAGGACAATATTTCATTCAACACATATGGAACCTGTTGTGAATACCATTTTTTTCAAAACACGTAATTTTTTTACGTTAATATTGACGTTTTTCGTTATATGATACATTTTGTTTATTTATGACTTCATTTAGTTTCCATACAAGGATGACCTTGAACTTTGGTAATATTTTTTCCCCATAAAAATGAAGTTTAAAGACGACTTGCTACTATACAAAAGATCAAAGTCAGGTAAAGGAGGGATAAAAGTTAATTTCATTGATTTCAGTTTCAATGGGCATGATGGTTATTTTCGTAATTTTTTTACATTTTTTTTTCAGATAAAAGCTGCCATTAATATTTTTGTTATAAAATCAAAAAGTATTCATATAAGGTTTATAAAATATGTTGGCATAATATCAACGTTTTTTTACGTTTTTTAAAATTCGGAATGCCTGATCGTCCATTCATAATAAACGGAAATAGCTTCAGTGTCAAAGTAAACTAAAAGTATATTAAATCAACCGAAAAGGTGGACACAAACTAAAAGCAAAACAAGTGTATGTATGAATTAGCATTATTAAGACATAAATAGTTCAGGTTATCAAGCATCATCCTCATTATCTATATCTGCCATGTGTGTATTGATGTTTTTAAAAAGGTCTGATGCTTGACATTGACAAAGTTCAGTACAGGATAAATTCGGTTCAAAACACACACAACTTTTACTGCAAACTGATTTTCCTTTGCATGTGCACACCAAATCTTGAAGGAAGTCAGCTGACATTTGACCTTCAAACAAGACAGGTTCAAGACCACACTTTCCTTCTTTCCAAACAAACTGTAGAGGAGATCCAATAGCAGACTTGGCGATATGTGCAGTCATCCAGATTTTGGTTTGGAAAGAAGACTAAAGCCTAGTTGCGAGTTTCCGACTGACGGCTTCTGAATCTGCCATATCTAATAAAGATATCTGAGACAATTGATTGGAATCAACAGGCGCTTCTTTTAGTGCCTTTAGCATGGATTTCTTGCCTATGCCAAATAAAGACGATGTAGTATCACATCCTGTAATAGCATGTACAGCTGGTAGGATTTTACACAAAACTGAATTTAACGACCCACACAGCTCGTGAACAGGAATATAACGCCAACAATCCTTAATGCTAGTGATCATTCCTGTTTGAAACCATAATTCAGATATATGAGTCATCTGTTGGAAATTATGTATTAAAAGTACTAGCACGTCCGTATCCGGAGACTTTACAATAGTGCGACCGTTCACACCGTTTACCCTGTACAGTTTGTCAGCATTCAATGCATGCAGAATAATACGTGTATCTGCCTCTTCTTGTGTATTTGACAATTTACTGCAATCTGATATACCTTTGGGACTTATAATTTTCACTATTTCTGGATTGGGAAATGATCCAGCAAGTAACAGTTTTTGTCCATCCATAAGACAACTATTTTCTTTCATATATTGCAAAGTGAATTCACCAAGAAACTTTATAAGTGACTGCTTGTTTTCACCTGAAATAAGAAATTGTTTCCAGTCCTGAATGATTCTTCCTTCGATTCCTTGAAACACCTTTGGATTGAAAAATGACTTTGATCGATGTTCCCGTTCAGAGCTTTTAATGGAATTTTGAATATCATATCTATCAAAAATGTCAGCAACCACTGAAGCATATTGAAAGCAACAACCTGATTGTTGACAACATCTTAAGCCAATTCACCAAATGTTTTAAACCTATTTGCATTGATAGATTGCTATACCATCTCTTATATGGGTGGTTCGGGATATATCGAATATTGGAAGGATTTGACAGACTACTACATCCTGTTCTAGTATGTGAGCTAAATCTGCCTTGCAAGTTTTTCTCAATGTACCATCGTCATGGAACATGGATGTTGGGATTGGGCCAATTGGATAGGACAGAATTTTTTCAACTGTTACATCCTCTCGACAATTTGCCAAAGCCAAGGCACGCCTTAAATATAACTCTGGGTTGAAATGCACATTAACTGTGTCACCAGAACGGCATGTTAGTTTAGTTTTTTTCGTCATATCCTCGAAAGACTTTAGAATAGATTTTGATATCGGGTTATAGAAACTTCGAGACTGCCCGTTCGACAAAGAACCATCAACACAGGATTAAACCCTTTGTGTCCCCTCATTAATAGAATTCAATAAAGAATCTTGAACTTCTTTAGATGCGTGCATCCCATTTGAAATTTTTGATCCTATCAATTTCATGACTTGATAAGCTTGTTAGGTAACGCCTTACCTCATCATACGAACTGCAAAACCCATGAGCATTTAATGTTTCCACTAATTGTTTTGATCCAAATTCGCGATACAATTGTAATGACAGACCAATTTGAAATGGAGTGATAACACTAGTACTCATTGGAACTATGCTTTCTGTAAGCGACATACATTTTCGCATTTTTTCAACGGTAGTATGATTTTGGTTTGTAACGGCCTGAAAATACTTTTCATCTATTAACCAACAAATAAGTTTGGTCAGGTTGGGGGCATTGATTGAATTGACAATGGCAGAGAACATTCGGAAGGTGTTGGGTAATAATCATTGTTTAGATCAAGGCTATGTATATCACGCCTTACAATATTGGCAGCTGTGTGTAAAAACTATATTTTTGGAAATTCCTATTTCCAAATCTAACTGTGCTATTTTGAGTTCAGATTTTAGCTGACTTGCAGCTTTGATTGCGTCACCGATAGATATAGAGCTGCTGAACATGATATTTGATTTACCCTGGCCTTGTTGTGGTTGTATGACAATTGCATCGCCGTAATAATTCATTATTCTATTTTGCAATTTATATGTTCTGTATTTGTCGGCATAATCCTGTGGAAGCAAGAACCGAAATTTCTCAAGCAAGGTGGACATCATAAAAGCCTAATGTTTAACATCAGGTCTGAATTAATTTCTGATACCAGCTTCACAAATGCAGTATCGTGATCAGAAGGTTCTGCTTTTACTTTTTGGGGTGTTTTCAGTAGATATCTTGTTATACAGGTCGAATGATAAAGGGCATTTTCAGTAAAATTTTCATGTAAAACCGTTGACTCAATTTCATGATCCGTAGTTATGATTCTAGATGTGCTTGGAGCAGGTGAAAAAATGCAAGCACCACCTTTGTTTTCCTCCGTTTCCATAAACTCTTGTTTATAACAAGATAGATTCTGCTTACTGGTGTAGGATTTACAACAAGATCTATGGTATTTAACATCAATATTTTCCGAAAAAAAATGATTAATAGATGACAACTCTTCTACAATCTTCAAATAGATCTCATCTTTCCGTAGTTTAGTAGCTTCAATAAAACTTATTTTGCCTTTGTCAGTGAAAATATATAATTTTTCGGGGCTTTTAATCTGACAAATAATGCATTCCAGCCAATCTAAGGAAGACTTCCCTCACTTGTTGGGGTAAGTTGTTAAGGACTACCGAACTGACATTATCTGGAAAATTTTCACAACAGATCTGGAATATTTTTTAAGCGATTACTTAACACAATGTAAACAATGAAACAAAACAATATATAACCACTCTGGGTATTCAAAATAACAAAAAACAATGTAATCAACAACAAAGCAAATATAAAACTAGTGTAAAGACGAATATAACTGATATTGATTAATCGATTTCAATGTGAATTGCTAATCGACATTTGGCTTGTACAGTGATAGAACTGAACGGAGTGAGGATTAAAACACAAATAAACGTCCCGGACGGTAATTCCGGAATTATATAAATTGTTTAACAGATTGATGTGTTCTATTCAAATTAAAAATTTCTTGTAAATCGAATAAGAAATGTTTCAAACGAAAGTTGTTTTGTATAAAGTAAATATCGAAGTGTATATTTATGCCAAATAAACACATATGAAGTGTTTTATAATTATCCTGCTATTAACGGAAACCGGTAAAAATCGTGTTAACCACATCTACTGAAGTAAAACGGTTTTTTAAATGTTGATGGTAAATATTTTGAAAACAATTATTGACTAGTTTTATCGTCACTTATATATTCTTACATTATCAAATTAAAAATAGCCGAAATATTGTAATTCGTAATAATAATTAATATTTTAGTGTATCAGTGAATTATTTTTTATACACTACATAACGCTCTAAAAGGCCATTTTTACGGAAATTCGACCATACGATTTTCTTACGGCATTTTTAAAATATAAGTTTAACATGTATTCTTTCATTTAAAAAAAAATCCAGTTGTGTGTTCTTTGGCTGCATTAAACTCCTTAACTAAGCGCCTTTTCAGATTTCGCCGCTGCACTATTATACCAGATTATGACATAAACGTTGTTCATACTTTTAATATACAATTCTAGCAAATGCTAGAAAACCATAGATGATGAGTTTGTTTTTTTTAACAATTTCAATAAATTGACTGATCGATTGATTTATTAATTGATTGAAAAATTTGGTGATGTGTTGATTTGTTGATTGATTGATTGATTGATTGATTGACGTGCTGATTTGTTGATTGATTGATTGATTGATTGATTGATTGATTGATTGATTGATTGACTGACTGACTTATTTATTATTTAACTCTGCATAAATAAACATCTTACATGTAGCTACTGGATAAACTTCTCTCATAAACAAAATAGCACAAGCAAATACTCTTTGTTCCGGCTACAGATTTACATTTAATACGGCATGTAAATGTGTAAGTTGTGCGCGATTTTGACCAACATGATACTAATTATTGACGGTCGAATATAAAAACATCAAAAGCCAAATATAATCCTAACTTGAAGTATTAAGAATCAGAAATTATATTTAAAATAATTTTCAAATATGGCAGTAAAGCAATCTTTGCCTGTGAGTACGTAGAACAACCATAGTGTTCTGAATAACTCAAACTTTAAACTCAGGAAAATTTACAAAAACATGAACATAGCAATGATATTTCATTTCAACATAATACCCCTGAGCTGGTGATACCCTTGGGGACGAAACTCAAAGAGTAGTGGTATCAACCTAGTGGTTTTAACATAATCAACACGTGAATTTCTCACAGAGTGAGAACTGATTCTGTCAGAATACTTTCAATGAAAAATATATTGTTATTTACCACAATCATTTTATTGCCGTTAACTTTCCTTGTGGTTGTAGTTGGTTTCCATCCCATTCTTTCGAAGCTACTCGAATCTACCATGCTCCCATCAGAATTGATAACAGCTGTAAACTGATAAGATAATTCTTGAATCAATTTATGTTAAATGTGTAAAATTGAAGTAAATTGGTGACAATACAAGAGATCAAAACAACATAAATGTCACATTTGATTTTTGTTTTAATCCAAAACACCCACACAAGCAGAAACAAATAAAGCATATTTACACATTTTTCTGGAAATCGACAAGTTCATTCCGACTTAATTACGTTTTCCGTGCGCCAACTGGCAAATATTGAATGTATGATCTATACAAGAACAATTAGAAAATTAATCTGGTAGGTAGATTCTGCATAGGGAGTAATTTGAAGTTGACGTTCTGCTGAAAAGGGGCATACATTTTGCTCGCAGCACATTTAAATTTGTATTGCGTGGAGTGTGATACAAAGAAGTGATACGAAAACTGCATTAATTTTATTGGCATATTTAGCATTACAAGACGATAAAACGACACTTCAATTTGCTATCCGTTAGGTCATTGGTGATGTTGAGAAGATGTACAATTCGTCCATGGCAACGGACGACTGTGATTTCTTCAATAATATACAAAAAACTCAGATTTTTCGCATGAAAAACTTCTGTTTGTCTGAAGCGTACAAAAACTTATAATATGAGAGAAGTGTCAAAGATGACTGAACTTGAATATAATCCCTGTTATCGATTAAGCAGTCTATATGGTAAAATTTTGTTACCCCCCGATTTTTAGTATGTAAATCAAACTTACGTCTTCTATTACTTTGAAACTGTCACAACTATTTATTATTTCTATGTTTTTTACCTTAATACCTTGCCCTTGTGCGTCTTGAGAAACGCATTCCTCTCCTAATTTATACTTGTATACCCGCGGTGCTGGCATTGCATCTGATATGACGGTCATGGTCCAGTTCTCGTCTTCCTTTTCATATTCAACCGTTGTAGTGGCATTACGATACTTTTCGACCAAATCAGGAACCCCTGCAATATAACGTCATACATATAATCCTTTACTTTTAGTTTGATACAAAAGTAAGTTTACATGGAAGAAACACAGCAATGTTTGAATGAAAGACAAAAATGAACTAGAATATAAAATCAGTTACATCGTTGAATGGTGTAAAAACGATGAAAAAGGGAATTCGAAAGATATCTAATTATTAATAAAATTTGTTTTGCAATATTACAATGATAAATGATTTACTAGTACACGTAATGCAAATTCCTCAATGCCACTCGACATTGTTGTCGTCTGCTATATATTTGGTCTTATAAAAGATTTTCAAAGACTTACCAGTCATTTTGCAGTACTCCTCAAAATTTTTCCTCGACGCTTTATTTCCTTTCCATTTCCCTACAAACTGTGACATGTTTAAAGAGCAAATCCGTTATTTGAATGACTAAAGTACTGTTTGGACCTACGAACGCGATGACGGATTAATAAACTTTTCACAGTATCAATGAAGACACGATTCAAATCCAAATTCGTCGTACAATTAATGTATGCGTCCTCATCTTTGAATGATTTAATATTCTATCTGAGGTGTATTCTGTTCATGTAAGAACATATTTAATTTATCCATGTTTGGTCATACTCTGTTCATGTAAGAACATATTGAATTTATCAATATTAGGTAAATTAAATTTTTACCCGTTATCAAATTATAATTAGTCAACTCAAAAGTATAATTAATCAAACTAGAGAAGACAGAATTCTAAATCAAATTAGAGCGGTGATTATTAGTAATAGCATTACATAGCTGTTTTATTAAAATCCGTCATTTTGAATGGCAGACAACAATCACAAGGCATCAAAAACCTTATTTCATTTCAGAATGGAAAAAAAACATTCATGACCATGATAACTGCATGTGCCTCCCCTGACAATGCATATTTTAAAAGTAAACAATTAGAAAATTACGTTAAGCATTTAATGCCTACTTCAGAATTTTTTAAATTGTATAGGGTTGAGCGTAATCTTTGCTCATTCAAAAAAGGGCTCCATACAAAATATGCTTTGGTCAACTTTTTGTACACCCCAATAAAAGAACGAAGCGATTCATTTAATGCTAACATAATTAGATACAGTAAAACCTACTGCAATTACTTGTTTTAGTATTTACTCTTGTTTGCTTTTTTGTTGGTTTTTTTTGGGGGGTTGTCTTTTTTATCTTGAACATCATGGTTTTCTCTTTATCTGGTACATCATTTTCAAACATTCTTACTTATCTCATTACGGGCTCCTATCGGCTCCTAGGAGACGATATTAAGAACTGAACGATGGACAGTCAGTGCCTGAATGTTTCTTACTACCTGATTGGAAGTATTACGAGACGTGAATAATCGAAATTTATTGATTGGTTAGGACAATCCAAACCTATTAAATGTCCTTCAATCCCGTAGAGTATCGGATTTGTCATCTCTATTTTGACGATTAGATTTTGCCTGGTCAGTAATCATGCATATTCATGATATTGGTACACATGTAACTTTTATCTATAAATAGCCGAATCTTCTGGAATTAATCTTCAAAGCGAGAGCAATTTCCATTTTCATCAGCTAAGAGACGACTAGCCCTTTTTGAAAGGCTAATACTTGTATGGTGATATTTTTAAATTGCTCAGAATTTACTGTATTAAACTGGAAAAAAAATGGCGAAGATGAAATCGGAAGTTTAATTTTGGACCATTAAGACCTCAATGTGGACCATAATTTTAAATAATAATGTCTTTTTTAAATGTGATTATTATCTTATATATATAATAGTACTATTACCATCTTTTTTCGTCATCGTTGTTTTTTAATTATCTTTGAGGACAGAACGTACATGCATGCCCAAAGTGTACCAAGTAATTATGAATTAAATAATATATGGGTATACGTCCATAACCAGCAACAAAGCAAAAACAACAGTTCCAGAAATATTCCGGCAGTTTATTTACTTTATAGACAGGCGTCCTTACAATATGTCAAGGTCATAAGCGCTCAGGTCTAGACAGCTATTAGCATTATAAACACATTTAAACTTGTCATATTTTAAGTGTACAGAAGCGTATTATTATCACACTATTTTTGGTATATCCCTGATCCTATGTTTGTGTTAAAACGAAAACATTTGAACGCAGGAAAAAATGTGTGGCGCTAAAACTCTTCCGCATTATACATGTTATAGGTGACAATTATCATCTTGTTCGTTTTTCAATTTATTTTTTAAGTGTGTTTTTATAGAATTAATATTTAATCAACTATAAGTGCATCGTATTATAAGCATCAAATGATATATCATGATACTTTTTGGATGTAAAATATATATACTACGGGCGAGTTTAGATATTCCACATGATATAGTCAGTATCAAAAACGAAACTACCTATTATTCTGTTTATCGGTAATTATGACGTCACACAATGTATTGTCTAATATTTTCAGTGATACAGCCAGTACGTTGATTATCAAATATATTAGGCAGTAAGATCAAAGGGAAAATGTACGAATTACCGATAAAAGATAATATCGAAAAAAACATTTTGCAAAGTGTTGAAAAGGACAAGATATTTTGACATGACTCATATTCGTGATTTTTTTTAGAAATTAAGGTGGTACCTAACACTACAGGGAGATAAAACGTTTTAATTACATTGTGTTGTAAAAGGAATATTAAGCTTCTCAATGATCAAAATCGGTGTTTGTCAAACTGCTCTATAACCAGTGTAATTTTTCTGACAAAACGGTTGGTTCAAAGTTTTTGAAAATTTTGTATTTTTGTTAAATGGGTCAAAGTAAAAACTTTAACAAAATTTTATGAAACGAGCCAAATTAATTTTAGTGAAAATGTTAGGTACCAACTGAATATGATGTCATGATTGATAATATAAAATCCGATAGTGAAGAAATAAATTACAGATATGTACTTATAAAATAGAATCATCTCTTATCTCTAAAATATCGTAATCATATTAAACTATTATCATCCAAACTTTGTTTATCAGGTCGGCACCACGTGGCTCTGTCCCAGTAAAGGTCTATAGAACTTTAACAATGGTAGCCTTCAGGAATACTCTGCTTCGTTTGGTTCAGATGCGAAAATTAATTACATCGAATGTCAGGTACAGTACTTTTACTTGAGTAAAATGATAAAAGTCGTTATTTATTAAATTAGTGATAATTTATTGAATTTTTCAACAGATACGGTTGTTTATATGCCCCATTCATGAACATTAGGTTTTCTGGTATGTGCGTCCGTCCGTTCGTCCGTTGTGCCGTCCGTTCATCTGTCCCGCTTCAGGTTAAAGTTTTTGGTCTAGGTAGTTTTTGATGAAGTTAAAGTCCAATCAACTTGTAACTTAGTACACATCTTCCTTATGATATGATCTTTCTAATTTTAATGCCAAATGACGGTCCACTGAACATAGAAAATGTTAGTGCGGATAGGGATTTCGTGTACATTCTTGTTTCACTGTGCACTAAATATACGATGATGGAACTATACTAAATAATTTTCCACATCGAAAAGGCAAATGTGAAAATTGTCGTCTCGGCACTGCAAAAGTAGAAAGTAAGATTGTGTGTCCATCTGTAGTAAGGGGTACAATTTCGAGAGCTTTATCCCCCATCCAACCTTCCATTGAAAACAACTATATAACTATAGGCTGTTACAGTCGAGAATCTGATTAAAATTTGGCCGTTTAGGTCAGAGCGTCATGAATGCAAAAAAACTACCAAAAAACGTCATTCTAACTGTTGACATGGTGATTCTATAGGATGCGTATCTTGTCAAGAGCATCTCTGACCTCCGTTTTTTTTCTGTTTTCTGCTGTCACTACAATGTTGAGCATTAAGTGCTTGTATACGTTTAAAATTTTGTCATTAAGTGAATGTGCGTGCAGTATTTTTCTTAGCCTCTGTTTCAACATTAGGTTTTCTTATTTATATTTATATATCTAAATTACCGGTGATCTCGTGAATGTTGGAGCGACATGGTTCCATGCCCGCCCGTGTTTAACCGAGGATAATAATTTAGAATGTTTGCTGAAAAACAATACATCTTTTAGGAGTAAGTACAAAATGTGGTCGGAAGAGTCAAAATAAGATGTCCAGCTATGTGAAATGTCTTCTTTAATTTGTACCGTTTCTTACATCCTTAGGCTGTTGTCTGCTCTATGGTCGTGTTGTTGTCTCAGGCTTTGACACATTCCCGATTTCCATTCTCAATCGTATGTCTATATTATTAATATGTGGATATCCTAAATATGCACGTAACGTTTACTCGCAAGAAGTTAAGTAGCCAAAACATCAATCAAATCGCTGAATAGTTTGGTTTTTTTTTCATTTAATAGTTGTTAATATACAAACATCTTTAGATCATATACGTATTAATTTGATACAGAGATTTTCTCATTCAACATCTTTTGTCTTCGAATTTATTTTAAAGGACTATTTTGCTTCCTAATGCACTGTAACTTTCAGTTCTTAGATTTATACATTTACAGAACATATTCTAAAAAGTCCGACATTAACTATGAGATTAGACCAATGAGACGATCAGACATTCAAGGCCTTTATGAACTTCTAGCTGAAAATAAATGGAATATGGAGAAATCGTATTTGGAATGTGTTTTTAATACTGATCCTACCGGGCTTGTGGTGGTAGTCAAAGACGACGGAGAAATAATAGGTAAGGTTGTAAATATACATTTGTAGTAAGTACCATGCAGTGACTGTGTAAAAAAATAGTTGACGTCGTTAGGACAAATTCAATAAGGTGAATTTGACGCGCATTGCAATTCGAATTAGAATTGACGTTATGACGTAAAAAGTTTCGTATGCGAATTAAACTAATTCGAACTAGTTAATGCGAATCGAATTCGAATTACGTGTGAACTCACCATTAGTGTGTAACTGTTATGGAGAGTTCAAATCATGTGTGAACTCACCATTCGTGTGTAACTGTTATGGAGAGTTCAAATTACGTGTGAACTCACCATAAGTGTGTAACTGTTATGGAGAGTTCAAATCACGTGTGAACTCACCATTTGTGTGTAACTGCTATCAAAGTATTACATCGATTTATCATTTTTTTGGGGGTAAAATCCAATTTATTTTAATAACTATATTTAAGCAGACAGATGAAAAAAATATCTTGTGTTAAAAGATGTTTCGTAAAAATAATACATGTATAGTAGACCGTTGGTTTTCCCGTATGAATGGTTTTACACTAGTAATTTTGGGTCCCTTTTTTTCTTGTTGTTCGGTGTGAGCCAGGGCTTCGTGTTGAAGGCCGTACATTGACCTATAATTACTTTTATAGATTGTTATTTGAATGGAGAGTTGTCTCATTGGCACTCACACCACATCTTCCTATATCTATATACATGTATCTTCAATTGATCATTTATTGAATGCAAAATACAGCGCATACATGTGGCAATGTTGTCTTCATTCAGACTTGCAATCAAAGCCCTTTAGGTGTAATACCACCATCGATTTTCTCCTATTAGTCTTTGTTAAATTTGCACTTTTCAAAAAATTGTGCAGAATTTATCTTTGTTTCAAATAAAGAAATACTTGGCATGAGTAAAGTTTTATCCTGTCCAGTTCTACAGAAAAGTTTTTACATAACATTTCATTGCATATAAGAAAGTAACCATCATTGGAAGTTAACCAATCAAATTTCTCCCCTTATTATATCTGTGCACAAGGTTTAGTCATCATGTAACCTCAAGATTACAAAATTTTCTATAGAAATCACAAATAAAAAATAATGGTGTTTTAAAATACCCAAGACATATGTTTATGACACAGAAATAGTTTTAATGCAATAAAATGTAGGATTAATTACCTACAACGGTCAAATTCAAGGTTATTATTTTCGACCTACTTTCGTATACAACCGGATGTGACATACCATGATTTGGTGGTATTACACCCTTATATCTATATAACAAACCCAGGGTTTCATCGCATAATTGAATAATTTAAACAATCTAAAATAAAAAAAATACCTTGACCTGAATTTTCAAAATAACTCAGGACCTATAGTCTTTATCAAAGGATATCGATAATAAGATAAGGATGCATTTATTGAATGATGATGGTCTCAAATTCAAGTTTACTAAACTGGAAGCCATAGCAACACGTTTGATCTAGCCTGAATTATTAACTCGAGGGAGGGTCGCCTTATCATCATTTGAGTACTATTTTCTTCTTAAAATAAAGCTAATAAAAACTTCTATTCATTTTATGTTTAGTGCTTTCACATACATACTGACATTTTTTCATATTATTTTTCTTCTTGGTAGAACTTCGTACTGAGTGTTCTGGTCACATATTATTCAGGTTAAACGTATTTCTTCTCATCTCTATCTTTACGTACTTAACCAAACATTGTTCATAAGAATTTGGTTCATAACAAATGTTTCGCCAACTAATGAAAACATAGAAGTGCTCTCAGTGGTTAGGTATTTAGGGTAGAACGACAGTAAAATGAAAGACAATTGTATATCCTTTAATAAAGTTAAACAGAAAAATGGCAGAGTTTGAACACTTCTGTGATAATACCATTAGTACATACTATCATCCATTGCGAGACTTTATTTTCATTGGGTATATCATATCGATTGTTTTATTCTGATATCGGAACCGACAATTGGAGTTTTCCAATTTACTGTCAATGTAATTGCTTATCGACTTAGTATCAACGTTTTCCGTGTAAATATCCAATATTGATCAATATTTAACCATAGTGATAACGAATTGACGTTTTCCGTGTTAGTCTTTTTTAAAAACTGTTAATAGATCCTTGTCGACTTGATATTTACGTTTTCCATGCATGTACAGTTCCTTTTGAAAATGTCAACAATTATTGCTTGTCGACTAGATATTGTTGTAGTGAATTCATTTTAAATAGTGTAAATTACTTGCTCTTAAATTATATTCATCAATTATGCTTCCTTTTTTCCGAAGTGACCATTTCGAAAAACCTTTCCTTCGATATACAGTCTTGGCTATTGATACATATATAAACGTGGTATGACTCAATCAAATTCTCAGAATAATTCCTTTTATCTCAGACTTTTGAATATTAACCCTTGCATGCTTTTAATCTTCGATTTAATAACTCCTCAAATTCTAAAAAATCTAAACATGAACCCTAAATGAAAATAAATATTTAAAGGGCAACTGACATTATAAACTGACATTTTTAGAGTGTATCACAACGGTTTTTTTTTCTTTTTTTAAATAAATGTGATGCGAACTAGGGGACGTAAAAAAACATTAAAAAAACTGTGATATACAACGTATAACTGTGAAAATAGGGAAAAAATATATCTCCAACAGGGGATTTAGACGGGTAAACTGTAAACGGGATTTTTGTTCCCGGCGGAAATTTGTATCCGTCAGTAATTGGTAATGAATGTCATGTTCTACCCATATGTCAGACCAGATGTTAACAGTGAAAGGATTTGTGGTGTAAACGTCAATGAGACACAAACAAAACAAAATTAACTCAAAATAGCCTGCACAAAAGATCATTTTTATTTTTAAAATGATCAACACTCAAATATCTGAGCCTGTTACCCAATAATCAATCAAAATTTATACACAACTATGTACATGTACTTTTGAGTGTTTATTTGTTGATTCCCTGGTGTGGACTCAAGCTTAAAAGTCCCTCTAATCTGATTATGTACCGATTGTGTTGTATTCCGGGTTGGATGTTTTACAGAGTGGGGCATGGCGCTTTACAATTGCCTTGTCTCTCTATGCATGAATGTTGATTCCTCCAGGGTTTTTTTTTACTTGATTTGCGTACTCTCCATCGGTTGGACTAGGGTACAAACAGATGCTGTCTGTATATATATTACCAAAATTGAATCAAATCATCGACAATAATGCAAAAATTTACTTTTCTAATTTGCAGAAATATTTAATATATATCTGTTTTTTATTTTTATTTAGGACATAATGGTATACTTGCACACAGTGAGACTATTGCATCATCCGGTTTGAATATTGTCAAGGAGGGTTACCGTGAATTAGGTATAGGTCAAAAACTATTCCGTAGAGTAATGGATGTAATGGCAGAGAGGAATGTAGGTGGCACAGCGTTATCCAATCGAATTTCATTTTATCATCAATTCGGTTGGAAAATTCAATCATTTACACTTCATTATAGTATGGGCAAAGTAAACAAATCATTCATTAGTGAAGTTCCTAGCGGAGATTTCGAGATTGTATCATTGAAAGATGTTAATTTTAAAGACGTTGTGGCATATGATACAGAGTTACATACCGTTCCGCGCCCAGTCTATCTAACTCAATGGGCACTTCACAATTCTGCTAATGGATACGTTGCTTTGAAGAGCGGTCGTGTAGTTGGATATGGTGTATTACGCCCAGGTGACGTTGGTCATAAGATGTTTCCATTGTTTGCAGATGACCCGATTCTAGGAAAAGCATTATTTTGTCATTTGGCGTCACATATTCCGGAAGGAGAGGACTTAATATTTGTTCACCCAATTGAAAATGAATTGTCAAATCAATTTGTCGCGGCAAACGAATTGACATCCTATTTGTCAATGACCCGCCTCTACAATAAGTGGAACATTGATGTTGATATCAAACGCGTGTATTCTACATCAAGCACTGAATATGCTATTGTTTGACACTATTGACTCCATATAAATACATTACATGTTTAATAAATATTAATATACATATTGCTGTCAGTATATATTGCAAATGGTAAAGATGTTATTTACTGGGTAAGAAATATATGTCTGTTGTGGAGTTTCTACATATATAATTGGTGACCAGAACATTCGCTTGTCTCACTTTTCTATTGATCACACTGACGTTACGCACGGTATTGCGTCGCAAGACGTAACATGTATAATTGACAATTTTGACGCCATATACATTGATATGTTCTGATCAAAAGCGAATTAAGGCTATTTATAAAAAAAAAATATTGCGGAGGCACTACTCGACGACCGAGTATGGACAAGGTCAAGAGTTTCAATGCATTATAGTATAACCAAATACATGCTTTGAAATGTGAAATAGTTATTTAAGGCCCCACTTACGATAGTAGAGGGGCATTATATTTTCTGGTCTGTGCGTCCGTTCGTCCGTCTGTCTGTTCGTTCGTTTGTCCGTCCTGCTTCGTGTTAAAGTTTTTGGTCAAGGTAGTTTTTGTTAAAGTTAAAGTCCGATCAACTTGAAACTTAGTACACATGTTCCCTATGATATTGGTGTTTTTATCCCAATTTTACTGTCCGCTAAACATAAAAAATAATGATAGTGCGAGTGTACTGGGAACACATTCTTGTTCTTTAAGCTATGCTTTGGGACAGTTGTTTGTTGTTTCGTACTTTCTGTAAGATAGTCGTTATTCATTGTGTTAGTAAAAGAAAATGAGAATGACTTGGTATAAAGATGACGAGTAACACAGATACGTGATAAATATTATCCTATAGTGTGCGTGTTTAACTTGTGATGGCCAAGTCATGGTTAAAGCACGGATATTGGTACTAACTAGATTCTTGAAGGTTTTTTTTTATCAGTATTCTGCATCATTTATTATTTTATATTCACTTTGAACTTTTGATTTTGCTATTTGGGTAGGAACTTGTTGTCACTTTTTTTCTACACTTACATGTATCTATCTTACAATATCACCTGGTATCTATTGTTTTACACAAATGATTTTCTCAAAATTTATATTTTTTTTTAAATAAAAATCTACTCAGTAAATTAAATTCACTACTAGATGAACAAACATATAGATAACTTAAGGAGGTATGGGTGTCTTCCTCCATCTTGGATTGTAAAAAACAGAGAACCAAAGGTCCATATTTTCTATCAAGTTAGCAAAATTTGAAGCAGGAACGTAGATACTTAATGTGAATTTTCATTTAAAAGAACCAATTTATAAGAATATAACTTATGAATATAAATATTTTTGCAAATGTTGATTATTTTGGGTTATTTTTTTTTTTTTAAAATTGGCATTTTAAGGGGAGGTAACTCTAAAACAGTGCATTTTCTGAAGGATTCTACATGGAATTTTCCTATTTTGTATTTTAGCCGGAAAAAACGTACGGTGATCCTATCTTTTCTTTTGATATTCTCAAAGCATTGTCTGAAAGCTATCTTTTCCTTAAGTATTTAACAATTCTATCATTTTGTTTAGTTTCTAATCACAAAATGGTGTTTTTTCCTGTATAATCCATACACAATTTGTCATTTTGTCGCCTCCTGTAGCTCGGAAAAATGCGCGGTGACCTATCATTTTTATTATATTTTTCAACATATATCAACAGATACTACGTTTTGGCAAAGTATGAACAAATTCTATCATTTTTATTTTAGACTCCCATATAAGGTGGTATTGGTGTCTTTCGCCATCTTGGATTATAAAAAACAGAGAATCTAAGGTCCATATTTTTTATCAAGTTAGCAAAATTTGATGCAGGAACGAGATTTTTAATGTGAATTTTCATTTAAAAGAACCAATTTATAAGAATATAACTTATAAATATTAATATTTTTACAAGTGTAGATTATTTTTGGTTGTTTTTTTAATATTTTCAAATTTGTAATTTAAGGGGAGGTAACTCTAAAACAGTGCATTTTCTGAAGGACTCTTCATGAAATTTTCCTATTTTGTCTTAAAGCCGAAAAAAACGTACGGTGACCCTATCTTTTCTTTTGATATTCTCAAAGCATTGTATGAAAGCAATCTTTCCCCATTTTATTTTACAATTCTATCATTTTGTTTAGTTTCTATTCACAAAATGTTGTTTTTTCCTGCATAATCCATACACAATTTGTCATTTTGTCACAACCTGTAGCTTGAGAAAATGCACGGTGACCTATCATTTTTATAATATTTTTGAACATGTATCAATAGATACTACATTTTGACAAAGTATGAACAAATTCTATCATTTTTCTTTTAGACTTTCATACCACCTTAATTTTAGACTTTTATACCACCTTAATTTTACTGTAAACCAATTTATTTTCGCGGATACATTATTTCGCGTTTAGCCCTTTCTATTCCATTTCGCAGCGATTTAATTTCGTGGTTCTCAAATTTACTTGGTGTAGTTTAGTAAGGAAAAATCCTAAGTTTTATACATTCTTGACGATTCATATCCGCGATATTTTTCTATTCGCGAAAGTCACGAAAATAATTCGTTCGCGAATATTAGTTGGTTTACAGTATATCAGACGACAGAAATGTATTCCTAAGCTGATCGATCTATAAATGTTTACGCAAATCTACTATACAGTCAAAAGTACTCTAGGAAAATAGTGTCAGGTGAACGGGAACGTTTATAAGTATTTTAGTATAGTTGATGCGTTTTGATTTCAACATTAATGGCTGATATTCCATATTATGATAAAAAAGTAGATTAATATGTATATAATAAATTATGTTTAAATTCATTAATGTCCATTCCACAAACAAAGTGTTGTTCAAGAAATCAGTATACGAAATTCAAAATTCAAAAGATAAACAAGAATATGAAACCTTTGTGTTGCATAGACAAAAGTGACAACGATCAAAAACCTTTTGTTGTCAAGAATAAATACCTTGAAGAAAAGTTTAAAATAACAAACCATTTTCGAACTCTCTAAATATTTTTAACCTAGATATAAAAAAAAAAGGAGTGAGGTTAGAATCATTCGTGTTATAATATAAGGAAAATGAAAAAGGCGTTTGTAATTTATTACACAGAATGCAAACAAAAAACCAGACCTGTTTTTTTGTGATCGGAGTAGAACTTGTAAAATACTGAAAGATCATTAAAATGAGTACTTTCTTATGCCTCGTTCACACGGACATTCAATTCGAATTGAATTCGAATCGAATTCGCTAATCGAATTCACGCGCTCTTTTTTTTCAATTCGAATTGAATTCGAATCGAATGCGAATCGAATTCGCTAATCGAATTCACACGCTCTTCTTTTTTAATTCGAATTGATTCGAATTAGTTAATTCGAATTATTCAATTCGCATTAGAAATATGCCTGTGCGAATACGAATTAAAAGTTAACGTCCTCACATTTTCTATATTTGGTACCCATTTTAGTTTGCAACGTGAAGATGCTTATAATTAACGAGTTATTGTTGAAATGTCAAAATTGATATTTATAAATACAAAAATAAATACTGAAAAAAAGTTTGACATTTATTTGATATTTGACTGCTAACTGATATTTTCGTTTTAAAAAAGTCGATCGTCCGACGTATTGCTGATTTTACCCTATAGTGCAATTTTTAATAAGAAATCTAGCAAAAATTGTCCTCGTGAGAATTTTAACATGACCGGACTGACGGGCGCTCAATGTTCCCCCGCAGCGCGTTACGCGGGGAACAAAAAAGCTCTTCACACGCACGGAGTTAAGAAAGTGTTATTTTATTATACAGTTTTACTTCATAAATGTCAATGAAACTTCTGGTAAAATATCAGATACCCATATATAGTCTCAATGCTCCATGTATGAAGACCATACTTTGACCTATAATGGGCAGATATATAGATTTAAATCTCATGAAAAATGTTTACCCCTCTGTCAAATTAACTCTGAATGCTTTAGCTGCAGAGATATAAGCCAAAAACTGCATTTAACCCCTATGTTCTATTTTTAGCAACGACAGCCATGTTGGTTGGCATGTAGGGTCGTTGGACACATTTGTCTACCTAGATACTTGATTGTGGCCAAGTTTGGCTAAATTTGGCCAAATTGGTCTACTTGTTTCAGAGGAAAAAAAGTGATGAAAAAAGCTGACTTATGATATATATAAGTTAACAACTTTAAGTCACTGTACGGCCTTACACAGTTCTTTTGGTAAACATATCAGATACCCATATATAGTCTCAAGGCTCCGTGTTGAAGACCATACTTTGACCTACATATATATAATGTTTTACTTTTACAGATTTTGACTTAGATGGAGAGTTGTCTCATTGGCACTCATACCACATCTTCCTATATCTTTCTGTTGACAAGAGATTATATTTCACGTTAAAATGCCATATTTTGATTGGCTACTACGAGGGTGTTAGTTCACATAGCTGAGCGGGTGACAACTTTTTTTTAATGTCACCCACTCGTCCAGACCTTTTCAATTACACATTCAGTTGGGATAAAGGATCGAAAAATTAAAAGTTTAGATAGAATTGAGAAAGATCGAGATTTACATTTATCCATAAGTTCTTTAGAGTTTAATTTTGCAAAATCCACATATCCACATATAGTTGATACCACTACGCGAGGACACAGTTTCACAGTATTTCTGCTGAAGACACTCTTTCACTGCGGGAATAATCTTTGTCAATCTAATGGAAAATCCTTCGTCAAACATGCAGATGAGCTAGCAATAGGCGGTTGTTTGCATGGAATTTTGTAAAGCTTAAGTATCGAATACAAACAAGGTAAGTCCTCCGATTTGCTGCTCAAAGAAATGTTCATTGAAGCTATGAAGGACTGATTAATCTTCAAAATCTCATCCTTGTCAAATGAGCTTTTTGTATGTTTGATAACATGAGTGTTCATTGATTCCAAATTTTGTTTACAAGACACTCGTAGTGGTACGATTTACAAAAAGCAAAATTGTTTAATGTACGCTTTGCCTAACAGATCCTCCAAATTTGGTTTAAACTTTGATGCATCAGTTTATCTGTACTCACAATACAGTTTGTGTTGTAAACACGGTCATATTTTTTTCAATTTCTTTTGATGAACCTTAATATAATAATAAATGTATCGCAATTTAAGATGAAATAATATGGTTCTCCGAGCAACAAATCCGATATGTGTTTATTCTGTTTAAAGCTTATTTCGCGGGTGTCATTCGCTTTATCGAGAGAAATGATCGTGAAAGAACATCTTAAGCCTCGGTCACACCTTACCGGATAGCACGAACGGACGCCTAACGGATGAAATAAAAGTTGTCCGTTGACAAAATTGTTATCCGTTGGGAGTCCGTTGATGTACTGAACGAATAAAACGGACGTGTAACGGATGTATAAGGGACACACAACGGATATGCAACGTACGAGAAACGGACACGTACCGGACAGAACGGATGTCGAACGTACATCCAACGGACGAGTAACGCATAAAACGGACACCTAACGGAAGCGTACCGGATAAAACAGATGAACAAGATATACGGAAAAATCAAAGGCGACAATAATAATACATTTTAATCGCATAAATATTTAAAATGTTTCTGTGTAACTGGTTTTGGTTTGTTTTACAAAATTCCGCCAAAGGGCAGTGTCTGGCCTGAATAAAAACTGCTTGATTGTGAAGACGTGCCTATGTAAGAGATAAATTTGTCCTGGAAAAATATGTCTGGGCGGACACATATAACTGGTAGAAAAAGTCCATGGTTACAAAATTTACTAGTATTTTTCCGACGTAGTCGGTATACTTTCGGTTTGTGCACTTTGTACTTAAGGACGCTTAACTATGGCAACACAATACGCATGCTCAAAAATCCTTTCTGTGATTGGACAAAATGCTGTCCTGGTGGGTGATTTTGTTGTGTTTGAAAAAACGTCTCGGAAATTATATCGTGATGGAAAACAAGTGAAAAACTATAAATATTTGAACTAGATGTTACAAAGATTTATATTTTTATTAAAATAATTGTTTCTCCAATAGCTCTTTGGATCCATGACAGCTGTTTATTCTTGACAATTATATAATTTTTCCATGACTTTTAGAACGCACCTACGCATGTGAGATTTCTTTGGTGAATGTAAACAGAAAGATACTACTTATACAACCAATAGTTTCTAGCTTTGTTAACCATGAATTAAGTTTAATGTAAACAGTAGTAAAGGTATATTTGTTTCTTGTAATTTGCACTGGATTTTTTGACAAATAATTTTTGTAGGTGCCATCACAATATTCTTATATATTATTGCCTTAATATAACCAGACTTAGTAAAAAAAATTCTTGTAGTTACATTCAGGTGGAGATTTTATGAAAGAGGTCCTACATCATTAAGTCATTGTGCTTCTGAAGGTTATCGAAATGATACTAGGTTTAAACATATACTCAAATTTAAATATATGTACGTCGGATATCTTTTTTAAAGATAGTTCTTGTTTGTCCTATGTTTGTAATTTATGTCCTCAAACTAATTTTCCTAGGAAGTCTAGTCCATGTCATATATATTCCTAGGTAAAAACGTCCATGTTATCTGCATAGGAAAAACATTAATGAATCAAATCATTAACGTTTAAACAACGGAAACTTATGAGTTTTGTAATTACATTTTTAATCAAATGTATGTCCTCAGACTAATTTTCCTAGGAAATCATATCCATATATGTCATTAATATTCCTAGGTAAAGTCGTCCATGCCCTTTTTTTTAAAGGTAAATAAAAATGTTATATTTTGATACTGTTATACAGAGTTGTGTGTTAATTCTTTAAATAAAGTTTATGTTCCCAGACTAATTTTCCCAGGAAATTTTGTCCATGTCATTAATATTCCTACTAGGTAAATTTGTCCATGTCCTGGGGCCTGTTTATCGAAACTGTCCTAAGATCGGTCCTAAGAATTTCTTAGGATAGAAGTTAGGATAAAGTTAGGACCGACTTACGACACCTCTCAGCATGCACATCGAAGCTGTCTTATAAGTATCTTAGCTAGGACGTCTTAACTGATGTCCTAAGTATTAGCGGAAAAGAAAATACAAACCGAATATGAAAAACATCATATTTTATCAATAATTTTATTTCAAATATGGTTGATTAGAATATAATAACTAATATGTAGTTTAAATTAAAGGTAATAAATATTTTTTGTAAAATAATTGTACAATTAAACTGTATGAAACAAAACATGACACAAAAAATAAAAAAAAATAAAAAAAATAACTGTAAACAGGATATATAATACGTAAAAATCATAACATGTTTTTCAGTGAGTTGAATTCGAAATGTCACATTTTCATTCTTTAACAGTTCAAATGCAAATCTCGTGCATTATTCATATCATCTCGGAGAATTTCAACTATTGTTACTACTGCATTAAAAATAATACGCGTGAAAATGAATAAAAGACAAAATTCGACTGTATCCTAAAGTTAGGACCATCCTAAGACCATCTTAAGACACCTAAATTGGTATCTTAAAGTTAGGACAATTCCTAGGATTTTCCTAAGTTGCGACATGTTTGATAAAACCATTTAGGACTAAGATGTGTCCTAAGTTGGTCTTAGGACACGTCCTAATCCTAAGAGAGCTTCGATAAACTGGCCCCTGTATTTTAAAAGGAATGTTTTAATGAAACAAATTATTTACATGGAAAGGCAATTTTTATATTTAAAAAAATAGTTCAGATCAAGAGCTCGGGATAAAAAATTTAATTAAATGAATATACCAGACTAATTTTCCTAGGAAATCATGTCCATGTCAATAATATTGCTAAGTAAAATGTCAGACCTTTATTTTAAAAGATAAATATAAATGGTATGTGTCAATATTCAGTTTTAGGGTTGTGTTATAATATATCAATACAATTGATGTCCTCAAACTTATTTTCCTAAAACAAATTGTGTCCATGACAATAATTTTCCTAGGTAAAATCGCCCATGACCTTTATTTCAAAAGATCAATATAAATCTTATGTTTCAATATTCATGATATTCAGTTATATAGAGTTGTGTATTTAATATGTTATTAAAATCTATGTCCCCAGACTTATTTTCCTAGAACATCGTGTCCATGTCATTTACATTCCAAGGTTATAAGACACTTTCCCTTATTTTTAAAGGGAAAAAAGTAATGAAACTTTTAAATTATAACTAAAAATATGATCTGTTTTTATTTTCAATAATTGTTATAATGTGATAAAAATTACTAGTATCACGTCTTAGAACAATTTTAAGTGGGAAAATATGTTCCAGACATATTTTCCTACCTATGGACTTATTTTCCTAGGAAAATTTATCCTGGGACTTGCGTTCCTAGTAAGCTAATGGTCATGGACTAGATTTCCTAGGGAAAAAAGTCTGGCGGACAGATTTTACTACCAGACCAAATTTACTGTTACACCTATACTCTAAGATCGATTATGAATAATAAGAATTCATGAACCTTAAGAAATCTGACATACCAATGATTGGCATTTCTACAGCGAAATTTTCAATTGTCATTTATCCGTTTCAGATCCGTTCATCATCGGTTTTATGCTTTATACGTCCGGTAGAAGTCCGTTTCTCATCCGTTTTATCCGTTAAACGTCCGGTACATTTGTAGAAGTCTGTTGGTGAATTTATCTTCCAGACCTTCAACGGATGTATAACGGACACGTAACGGACACAAAACGGAAACGAAACGTACGAGTACCGTACAAAACGGACGACTAACGGAAGCCTAACGGACGTTCAACGGACATTTTATCCGTTGGACGTCCGTTCAAAGTTTTGAACATGCTCAAAATTTTCCACCAGACAAAACGGACGTCGACGGATAAAACGGACGCTTAACGGACATGCAACGGATATGGACGGACGTCTAACGGATAAGAACGGACATCTAACGGACATGAACGGATTGAAAAAAAGTTATCCGTTAGGCGTCCGTTCGAGCTATCCGGTAAGGTGTGACCGAGGCTTAACGGCGGTCAAGTATTGAGAGACGATCGTGAAAGTTCTGGTAACGGATAGTGAAAGACATTTAATCGAGAAGACATATGAAAGGTCCGTAAATATTCTAATTTAATTAATAAAGCCTCGGTCACACCTTACCGGATAAGACGAACGGACGCCTAACGGATGAAAATAAAAGTTGTCCGTTGACAAAATTGTTATCCGTTGGGCGTCCGTTGATGTACTGACCAACTAAAACGGACGCCTAACGAATGCATAACGGACATGCAACGGATATGCAACGGACGAGAAACGGAGACGTAACGGACATAACGGATGTCGAACGTACATCCAACGGACGAGTACCGCATAAAACGGACACGTAACGGAAGCGTACCGGATAAAACGGATAAACAAGATATACGAAAAAATTAAAGGCGACAATAATAATACATGTAAATCGCATTAATATTGAAAATGTTCTAGTTAAGAAATTAAGTAAGTAGATTTTATTTAGAGTTGGCATATATATACATAATAACAGACAAATCATGAGCTCTGATGGGCTTGAAACCCGACTTTCACATAAAAAATCATGCAAATACTACCAAATAAAACTGGAAAAAACATGCACTATAATGAAAGCAAATCTATTTGTTTTGTGAGCCTCCAGAGTCAAAGTTCTGTGTAACTGGTTTTTGTTTGTTCTTCAAAATGCCGCTAAAGGGCAGTGTCTGACCTGAATAAGTTTAACAGCTGCTTAATTGTAAAGATGTGCCCTTACTCTAAGATCGATTATGAATAATAAGAATTCATGAACCTTAAGAAATCTTTTTGGCATTTCTGAAGAGAAATTTTCAATTGGCATTAATTTTATCCGTTTTAGATCCGTTCATCATCCGTTTTGTCCGTTATACGTCCGGTAGAAGTCCGTTTCTCGTCCGTTCAACATCCGTTTTATCCGTTAGAAGTCCGTTTGTGAATTTATCTGCCAAACCTCCAACGGATGTATAACGGACAAAACGGACGCCTAACGGACGTCTAACGGGCGTTCAACGGACATTTTATCCGTTAGACGTCCGTTCAAAGTTTTGAACATGCTCAAAGTTTTCCACCGGACAGAACGGACGTCGACGGATAAAACGGACGCTTAACGGACATGCAACGGATAAAACGGACGCTTAACGGACATGCAACGGATATGGACGGACGTCTAACGGACTTGAACGGATTGAAAAAAAGTTATCCGTTGGGCGTCCGTTCGAGCTATCCGGTAAGGTGTGACCGAGGCTTTACACATACACATTTACGACAAAATAAAACTGTCTGTCAAAATGGTTCAACATTATGATCAGCATGTCAGAATATCCAGTTTCAAAAGTACATAGTACATAGCCGGAAGGCTTTACATACATAATTTAAGTTGTATAAGAAAAACAAAATTAGTATGTTTAATTTGATGTATGCCTTTTTGTGCTTCTTCGTTATATTTGTTGTTTTACAGTGATATTAAGATGATAACACATTATTGACTGCTGTACCCCTATTTTTGACATTTTTACTCTTTGAGTATGTTTGTTTTGTTCATTCATCGTTGACAATGTAATGGAATTTGATGCGACTGTCATTAAAGTGAGAGGTTTAGCTAGCTATAAAACCAGGTTCAATCCACCATTTTCTACATTAGAAAATGCCTGTACCAAGTCAGGAATATGACAGTTGTTATCCATTCGTTTGATGTGTTTGGACTTTTGATTTTGCCTTTTGATTTTTGATTTTCCTTTTTGAATTTTCCTCGGAGTTTAGTATTTTTGTGTTTTTACTTTTATAACAAAACGACAAAAGTCAGATTGCTTCTCGACGTGTCACAAAAAATGTAAACAAACACGATTTTTTTTCACAAATTCGACTAGATAAACTACGTTTATCAGAATAAGGGCATTGTATTTAAATTAGTTAAACGGTTTTCATAGTTATTTTGTATAAATATAATTTGAAACTTGGTAAATAAAGAACTGTGTACACACAATTGATTTTTTTGGATCGTGAAAGATCACGTACCGCATTTTTGAAGTTCGTGAAAAGGATCGTAAAAGGTCTGAGGCTACGAAGACGTTCAAATTATTCTTCCATTATTTGATAAAAATTGATATTTGTTATTGGTATTGAGAAAGGCTACATAGGTCAACATCATCAAAAGGTTTCAGCATTTCAAAGGATTAATATTTTTAGGAAACGAAAAGAAAAGAAATAACAACTACGGCAATAAGAAAAGACAATGGGTGACAAAACGCCGAAAATTATTATTTGGACATTTGTGAACATGTTGTTTGTAGAATAGTTGGATGATTGTAGGATGAAGTTTTTTATTGTCATGTGAAGTACTCGCCTATCATGAGTTATAGGATACCCATATTTTGTATATTGGATCCTATAAACTAAATGTCCTTTACATAACTTTTACATTTGTCAGTTTCTTTAAAAAGGCACTGTAAGGATCGGAACACATTTATTTGGTGTACGGGATATTTGTAGAGATCAGTATGGAATGGTTTATCTGACCTTGACCATTTTTATGAAACATTGACAATCATTTGACACTTCTAGTAAAACCCTTGATATTATAGACGTTCAACAAATATACTACCATAAGTAAAGCAAACAAGACATTACAGCATTTGCGCTTTGGTATTCTATAGTATTGTTACGAATTTACAGTTTAAGAAGGTTATAATATTTCTACAGTTGTATATTTTTCGAAACCTCTTTGAATTTTCCATTTGATCTCTTTATCATTGAAAACGGTATTAAATATCATCCCTTTATCCTTGGTTGCTATCAGACGCTTTACTTGTATAATTGTTGCTAGGGTGCTCTCTTCGAGGTCCGCGTTCATAGTATAAATAGTGGGTAGCTAATCAGTTCAATTCGACCGACCGTGCAAGGGCTTCATAGCCAGTCAAGGTCGTTAAAAACTTCCATTTGTTGTTCAATTCGTCATTTATACCGAAGACAGCAGACAGTTAACATCGGATAGATTGGAAAGAAAGTAGTGAATAGCAGGCAGACGGTTAAGTTTAAGTAAAGTGAAGTGCTTGAAACCTGCGGAAAGAATATAGAAAGGGCTGAGACTGTTGGTTCAGTACAGATTGTCCAAACAGGGCTGGTGCTAAGGTTTTGTGTCTCACATCTCTCACTATTGCAGTGAGTGTTTGCTGACATACCATGCCTTAGTGCTGCCCTGTTGTTCAGACAGTTATAGACATGTTTATTAAATAAAGTTTTATACCTGTTAGGTTTCAGCCTAGTTTGATACATTTCAGTTTCAGTCCGTTTGATACTTTAGGTTCCAGACAGGTTTCAAACATTTTGGTTCCAGACAGGTTTCAAACATTTAGGTTCCAGGCAGGTTCCAAACATTTATGTTCCAGATAGGTTCCAAACATTTAGGTTCCAGACAGGTTTCAAACATTTAGGTTCCAGACAATGGTTTGAAACCGTCTGACCAGCTGTTTCATACATTTAGGTTTCATACCAGTTTTATACATTTAGGTTTCAAACCAGTTCTATACATTTATGTTCCGGACTATAGTTTCAAACAGTTGATTTAAACAGTGTAGGACAGAAAGGGTTTTAAACAGTTTTAATTCAACAAGTTCGGGTTAGGTTGATAGGTGTTGAAAATCGTTTTATGTAGTAAAGTATTTGTTTCATATTTGATAGTGATAGTGTAAACTTTTTATTGACTTTAGTACTTTTGAATTGCTTTTCAAATCCCAAGAAACTGGTACGAACCCGAGGATAAAAACATCTAAACGTCCCCGCCCGGTTACACGTTACAGTATGTACTGTATAGTTAACTTAATCCTTATCTGCGTTGTTTATAAAGAACTTAAAAAATTCTGTTGCACAAAATGTTGGTTATTGTTCAATCCCAAATTACACATAATTTTTGCTATCATTTTTTGTTTGATGGCTAACATTTTGGTTTAAACGTTGCATATCCATATTATTGGCTAACTAGTGTCTGTCTGCCTGAAGTGCACTAGACCGTTTCACAGAGCTGAATCTTTCACACTTATCTAGACACGTTATTAGATTTTTTTTTAACTTTAGAGGTAAAGTGTTGAATAGTAAAAAAGATAATAGCTTTAATGTTCATCCTTATCAAAATAGTTACAGGCTCCAACCACTTGAAGATTTATCAAATTGTAAAAGAAATACTGATTTCTGATTACTAGTATTAAGTCTGGTCACGCATTTTCTTTCACGATCGAAATAATACGTTGCCTGATCTTTCACGATCAAGTTTGATGGAAATTCAACAAATTCAAGGTTATCATAAACAAATTAACGCTTTTGATGGAAGAACATACTTTAATTTTACTGTACTATCAGATACACCAAAGATTAAATTTCAAATATTTATAGATTATCGTTGATTATCTCAACGAGATTGATTTTCTCGCTGGAACAGCGAAAGTGAGAAAAGCAATCGAGTTGAGATGACCAATGATAATCTTTTTATCGCTTTTTATCGCTTTACCTATGACGACGTTGTCAATTTCAATGTCAATTTCGTTAGCAACGCGACGTGACCTTATTAGTTTCTAGCGATAAATATTCCATCTCAAGCGAGAAGCATGATATGAAAATTATCTCAAAAAAAGATCTAAGGAAAAATGCACAAAATAGCGATATATCATGATATTCTGAAATATGACCATTATAGGTACAAAAAGTGTGTTATTTGTAATTAATTTCATAGACACGCTTTGCGCCTTTTGTGTTTTTTCAAAAGTACTTCATATTTTCATTATCTTCTTCCACAGTTATGTTGAGGAAGTTAAACCATTTTGACAGACATATTTTTTTGTTCGGAGTTGTTCCCCGTTTTTTTTAACAAGAATGTGCATTAAATGTCTTTCACGATCCGTTTATACCAGAACTTTCACGATCGTCTCTCAATACTTGATCGCCGTTAGATATTCTTTCAAGATCATTTCTCTCGATAAACCGAATGACACCCGTGTATTTGATTTAGAGAAGACAAGTTTTAAATTCGAAAAGTGAGAATGTAAAGGGTATTTTTTTTCAAATTTTGTAAAACTCTACATGTAACTCAGTGTGAGAAAGGTGTCTGTTATTGTTGATTGTAAAGATTTACATCTTGCATATATTCACAAGGCTGGCGATTCAGATCCCGGTTCTTGTTCGGGGTTATTCCTGAATCATGTGCAATTGTAATTATCAGATTAACGGGTCGGTATAAAATGATTTAAGGATTCCATTTTGACCCTTAACTGTTTAACACTGTGTTGACATGAATTATCATTGATATGTTCATAATTATAAGTTAACTGTATACAAAAAAAATATTTTATTAAATACTAAGACTTTTTTACTTCAGGAATAGATTACCTTAGCTTGGTAAAACTTCCTTTAGGAATTTTTGGTCCTCAATGCTATTCAACTTCGTACTTTATTTGGCCTTTTTAACTTTTTAACAGTGCGTCACTGATGAGTCTTAAAGTAGATGAAACGCGCGTCTGGCACAAATACAAAATTTCAATCCCGGTATATATGATGAGTTCATTTACGGAATTTCATATATGCTGTTGTCTGTTTGGTCAACATGGAAGCAGGTTTACATGAGACTTCATTTGTACATGAATTGTACATGTACAAATACTACAAATAAAGCAAAAACAAATGTTAGTACAATAGTTGGCTAATAGCAGGCATTTTATATGGCATATATATCGTAATAAAATGAAATATGATGTAAGTGCTTAATTATGCGTTTAAGCTTTATGTTCATGTTCCAAAACAGATGCTTGCACCAGGGTCTGTGTTCCTTAGGTAAATGTGTTTTGTAAACATTACGTGTAAAGAATGTTTTGATTTATCAAAAATGCACAAATGACCAATATACAATTGAAACAATGGGGATTCGGAAACAAGAAAAGACTAGTATAGTTTCGTCTCCCTTGGTTTATGATTGATGACGCAGATTGGGGTCCGAAAACAAGAAAATACTAGTACAGATCCATCTCCCCTTGTTAAACATAAATGACACAGATCGGGATCCGGAAACTAGAAAATACTAGTAAAGATCCGTCTCCCCTTGTAAAGCATTGATGACGCAAGATTCGCATATCGTTTTTATTAAATTTCACACATTATCACTTTTTATGACACTTGTAATCTTAACTATAGTATATGATTAATTTCTACTTAAACAATTGGTTTATTTACAACTTCTGAGTCTCGAAAGTCATCTACCTTTCACATGTTTTGATATTTTAGTATTAACCAATGATTAAAAACAGTTTCCAATATATATGTCTCATAAACGATCATACGACCCATTGCTTGTGTGTAAAATATATAAGTCATATCAATTCACATTCTTTTGTTTGTCAAAGTTAATTACTGGAAATAAAGAATTTTCAAAGTTGTTATAACTTAACTATAGTCTTAGATAAGGCAAGATGAACTTTCAAACCGTCGAACCCGAATAAAACACAAAAAACCGAATATCTGATAAAAAAAAATACAACAGAAAGATTTTTTTTATTATCAGCTTATATAAATCAAGGGAGATAAGTGGTATACGCCAATGAGAAAGCATGCCAGCGACGAAACCAAGTATTGATAGAAATCTAGTAAACAAAAATAGACAATGTTTATTTATAAATTTACTTTTGAAATACTAAAGCTTTTCTACCTCAGGCATAGATTACCTTAGCTGTATTTGGCAAAACTTTTAGGAATTTTGGTTCTCAAATCTCAATGCTCTTCAACTTTATTTGGCCTTTTTGAACTTTTTTGGGATTCGAGTGTCACTGATGAGTCTTTTGTAGAAGAAACGCGCGTCTTGCGTATATACTAAATTTATTCCTGGTATCTATTTTTTATTTTATTTGGTTTATTTATACAATTATAACGAAACTTAATATGTATTCAACTTCCAAAACTCTAATCATACATTTTAACTTCAACATCATTTACAACACAATCGAAACCAACAAAAGCCAAACTAATATGTATAAAAACTTAACTACAACTATAGTCGCGTTTCTAAAACATAGAAATGCATTGTTCAAAATTAGATCTCGCTCAAATTCAAAACTTATAACATCATTTTCTGTATATTCACCTCATATCTCACTGCAAACCCACATTAATGCATGGACAATCTGAATTGTCATTATGAATGCACCATAACTCCAACATACTCGACCCATATATCAGCACCTCGACTCCGTCTCGGGATGATATGGGGGGTCTCGGGATGATACCTTTGTAAATAAAAATTAATGCCCCTCAGCAATGGCGTTATCACTTTATTTTCGACTTACAAATGTATGACCTTGATTGCCCTTGTGGATTTTCGCCTTTTTTTATACTCAGTTTGGTTTCCTCAAAACATTGACACTCCAATTTTGTTATAAATTCATCAAATAAAAAACGTAAACGGTGATCAAATAATTACGTGTTTGTGTGTGATTGGAGATATATAGCTCCCATACTTTTGACACACAGTGTAAACAAGAAATTCTAAAATATTGTATATTTATTTTTTGGTAACTGGATAGTAAATAGTCTTGTATGAATATGTTCCTAGCCTTTAAGATTTATACATTTACTGTAGTCGTATAGAGAAATAACGATTAATAAAGATAGATATAGGAAGATGGGGTGTGAGTGTCAATGAGACAACTCTCCATCCAAATAACAATTTATAAAAGTAAACCATTAAAGATCAACGTGCGGCCTTCAACACGGAGACTTGGCAAACACCGAACACAAATCTATAAAGGGCCTCAAAACAACTAGTGTAAAATCATTCAAACGGGGAAACCAACGGTCTAATCTATATAAAAAACGAGAAACGAGAAACACGTATATATTACATAAACAAACGACAACTACTGTACATCAGATTCCTGACTTAGGACAGGTGCACACATTTGCAGCGGGATTAAACGTTTTAATGGTACCAAACCTTCTCCCTTTTTCTGAAACAATAGCATAACATCACAACATAGAAAACCACCCGATAAAATATCAATTGGAAGGCTTAACTCAATCAAAAAACGTATATTAACACACTATGAACGAATAAATTTGATCTGCGATACCTGAATGATAGGTATGGATTTGTATTCACACATCCAGTTGCAAATAGTACATCATGTTAAGACAAGAGGGTGTTCATGTGATATGAATATGAAACCGGCTTCGATATGACCATCATGGCTCGCTATGGTTAAAATTAAATGAAAAATAATCGATTTTTATACTTTGGTACTATATTATTAATATCATGTTATTTCTCAAATCAGAGCATAAAGTTTATGACACCAAAACTTGTCGTTTCAAGCTTCACGGGTTTTGCAAATTATCACATTTGTCTAGGATAGTTGGTGGAAATAACATCCCCCATGTGTGAGCGAAAGGAAAAAAGGGATATTGTTTCCATAAAGGTACAGGAAGATATCTTTTACAACGTTCTTCAGAAAACAGTTTTTTTTTTTTAAACTCGTTTTTACAGACCTTTATGATCCCTTAATTGCCAAATGTTATCCTATTTAATCCTATTTATTACAAAAAGACAAACGTTTACAGTATTACGTCAATGTTATAGTTTGTATTTTATTCTGACCAGCTCATATCTTGTCATACTGACTTTGTTATTTACGATATAATCAAAATTGATAGCTTTACTGAAGGCAAATTTAAGGCACCAATACGTTTCGACAATTAATGTCTCTCCTGTGATGTAGGTGGCCAAAATATTTTAAAGTCTACAGAATAACAAAAAATTACCTAAAATAAAATGATAACCATACCCAGACAAGGAATCAGAACGAAATGTTTTGTGCATTAAAAACTTGAATTTTAGAAAGAAAATCACGTTTCAATTGTATTATATATAGGCCCGTATTAAAAGGATCTAATATGGCCTTTATTTCTAGCTGAAATGATTAATTAATCTAGATAGGAAATACGATGAATTTTAATTGAAGCCATTAGCACTTTTTTTATGATGTCTCACGGTTTTTGTTATTCGTAAACTATTTATTATCAATCTTATTAACCATATTCCACTGAAAATATTATATATTAACTGGCTATTTTATGCTTTGGTCCATGATTAAATGCACAACAGTGTACTACGAAAAGTTAATTTGAAACATTTATTCGTCCCTTTTTTTTTTAAATATAAACGAATAATTATGTCGTTAATAAGTAATATGTGTGCTCAAAAAATTGAAATTCGATAATTTATGGATTATTCAAACAATATAACTTAAAACACTCAACTCCGTCATTTAAGGTAGAAAAATTAAAGGTAAATATATGACATATATCACACGTTAATAATAATAATCTGGTGTTACAAACAATCTTGTGTCTTAGTCTTTTGAATTATTGACTGCTGCCGTTGTGCAAGAACAATGACATGTGTTTTAACCAACCTATTGATTATTTCTACCTGTTGACATTTTTTCCTGGATTTTTAGCTTGTCACGTTGTCATGGCAATATTATATATTGACGTAATGGATTTGATTATCAATATTAATTCTTCAACAACATCGCTGATTTATCGTTGTCAAATCTAATTGATTTTCAGATAGGAAACATGGCTGAGGACGGAATGTGGAACACAATGTCTTAAGAAATCAGGCGTACTGACAGGTAAGAAAACATCATACATCTCTACCTACATATAAAACTAGTGTTGTTACTGTTACATAGATATAAGAAGATGTGGTATGAGTGCCACTGAGGCAGGTAAGAAAACATCATATATATCTACATCACACCTACATATAAACCTAGTGCTGTTACTGTTACATAGATATCAGAAGATGTGGCATGGTTGCCATTGAGACAACTCCTCATCCAAGTCACAATTTATAAATTTTATATTAAACCATTATAGGTCAAAGTACGGTCTTCAACACGGAGACTTTGTTCACAGTGAACAGCAAACTATACAATGTACATGTATACACATTTAACATTAAAAAACATGACGTAGAGAAGAGATCAAGTCGAATTTCTACGTTATATCGAAATAAGAAGGTGTGCTATGCTTTTCAATGAGAAAATTATCCATACCGGAGAACAAATGGCGTAAATGTAAGTAAACATATGTCATCGTAGTGCCTTCAACACTGACCAAACCCGTACAGTATGTTATAAACGATTTTGTTATGGCAACATGAAGAAGAATTTTAACGAGAATAATTAAGTGCCAGATTTACGTACAATTTTTTTTAACAAAATGCACATATGAAAGACAGCAGAAACGACAACACAGTATACTTAAAAGTACATAAGTATGTGGGTACACTAAGGATTCATTCATTAAAGTATTGGTTATATTTTTTATAAGTCGAACTTGTTTTCTTCTTTCACCATTTGATACATGTTTATCCTAAAAAAAATCAACCAGGTTCTTGTTATATACTAAACAAATGTTTCTACTTCAATCTTCCATTACACATTGTCATCTTTGTCATAAAACTGCAAATGATGACACCTGATTGGTTAAGATTCTTTTTTATTCTTCACAGATACATGTACCATATTCTAAATTCACGATATATACTTTTAATTAGTGTTTTTTGTATCAATGTAATGATAGGGGATGGTTTCGCACCGGCAAACTAGTTCAACCCCGCCATATTCTGTATGTGCCTCGCCCTGTACCGGTCAGGAACCTGTAGTACAATTGTTTCTTTGGTCATGTATGTCATATTTGTTATTCGCTAATAATTGTTTTGTTGTTTTATTGAATAGTCCGTTAGTTTTATCAATTGAAATTTTTCTTAGTTTTCATGTCAGGAACTTTTATATCGACGATACGGTATGAGTTTTTCTCTTTGTTGAAGGCCGTAGGGTTTCCTTTAGTTGCTTCCTTTGAACTTTGGTGGAAATTGTTATTGTAAACTTTTGTACACTTTTATCAGTTTTTTAATCTCTTGTTCAGATTGGAAAAATCAAGAAAATTGTCGTTGGTTTAACTTATAACTGTCTCGTTTTCACGACGTCATATCATATGCATACATCATTGGGACAGCGGTTTGACTATTCATCATAAGAAAAAAAACTATACAAATCAGTTAAAAAGGGCTAAACATATCAGATTGATGAAAAGCCGAAAACCAACCCGGACAAAGCAGCGTATCTATACATCGAACAACAACAACAAAAACTAAGTTAAGAACTGAGACTATACTCACATTTACTGACAAATAGATCAGAGCAAATAACTACTAATAAAAATCATGTATCTAACTATTAAAGCCAAGTTTACAATCATTTGAACCATGAAGAAAGAACAAACGTCTCTTAAGTTTACAATCTTGTAATTTGTTCTATAAATAAGCAATATCAAATGTATATATATGGAATTATAAAGCGGCCTCGTTTGTTGAGGAGTATATGATCGTTTATAGAAATATTTCCAGATCAGTGTTTACTTATTCTAACAGTATACTCATTTGTTTATGTTTTGATCACTATTTATTAAGATGATATATTGGCTTTTGTACTAGAAATAGGCTTTGCTCCTTGTTAAAGGCTGTGCGTAACCTATTATAGTTGCTGACATCGACGTCATTGGACTCTCAATATATATCTCAAAATGTTAAATGCAAATTATTATAGAACTTTTGTCACTGTTCTTGGGTCTGATTGTTCTTTATTTTTTGGTGTCTTAACTTCGTAGAACAATATTATAATATGACCATCTTTGTTAACATGATAATGCGTTCAATAATCAACCAATTTAATGTATTTGAAGTTTTCATTTAGTATTTTAGAGTTTCTTAATCAATAAATGTTTGCTTTGAAACCATTCATAGTAAGATCCTTTATAGGTACTTTTCAAGGGCATCTTTTTTTGGGATGAATATGACAAGAAACACTTTTATAAACTTACAATATGAGTTTATCCTTTGCAACTAATGAAAGTTTTAAACAAAATGACAAGTAATGGCTTTTGAATTCCATACAAAGAGAGCTTTAATCTTTTGTTTTGAGATTGGAGAAAAAAAAATAAAAGTAATTTGTTCCTTTTATCTACATATTTTCAAAATCTGAACGTTACAGAAATTTAACAAATTTGGTAAACTGCAGAGATTTCGGTAAAAATATCAAATTTCCGATCACAAACAATTAGTAACAATGTATAGCGGTTCGATATATCACAATTTCTACCAAAATGTTTTTTGATGGTTGTAGGTGGCTTTACTTATCTTAATGTAATTACCAAATTCATTTGAATGGCTGTCAAACTAATCATTTGAAAGGACTCGCATTGAAATGTTCAGTGTCTTTAGTGTCCGTGTTTATTAATACCTATAATTACTTTTTCATGAAATCTGGAACATGAAAAGACTAGTTATAAAGAAAACATGAGAAATTTGGCACTTAATTTAGACCCTTATTTTCGAACAAATTTAAGCGTAGGAAATTCAATGGACCGTGGGAGTTTATCGAAACTAAATTAATGCAGACCAATTGTTATCACCATATCAAACAATAACAAGAGGCTGTCACAATGACAGCAAACCGGATTTATTAACATTTATTTCTGTCCTGTCAATATCACAAGAACCATAACTGATGAACGGTGAGAATGAAAATCGTCAATATCAAATTTGACCTCCATTTTGTCATCAGCATCAACATATTAAAATTTGAACAGCTTAGGCTGAATGGTCCATGAGTAAATGCACGGACACGACTGGAAAAGCCATTTTTCAATCTTTCAAGAACCATAACTCCTGAACGGTAAAAGTCTAAATCGTCGTTATTAAACTTGACCTCCATTTTGTCATCAGTAACAACATATTAAAATTTGGGAAGCTTTGGTTGAACAGTTCATGCGTAAATGCACGGACACGACTTTAAAAGCCATTTTTTCAATCTTTCAAGAACCATAACTCCTTAACGGTAAAAGTCCAAATCGTCACTATTGAACTTGACCTTTATTTTGTTGTCTGTAACAACATATAAAAATTGAAAAGCTTTGGATGAACGGTTTCTAGGTAAATGCACGGACAACATTTGGTTGCCGGCCGCCCGACCGCCGTACATCCCCAAATCAATAACCGACATTTTTAACCAAAATTTGTTATTTTTTTGTCTTGGTAAAACATGCTACATTTGTTTTCCCCTGTCCTACATATGTAAGTCAGGAGCCAGGAGTCGGTTTCGTAAACAAATTACAACTAAGATTTATCGTTAGTATTCTGAATTGTTTATGACTTACGACCAATCTTAATCGTAAGTTGTATTTTTAAACCGACTCCTGATTATAAGTGGACTGGTTGTCGGTTGTTGATGTTTCTCATATCTAAGTTCTTTAAAATAGATTATACCGTTGGTTTTCCTGTTTGAATGGTTTTACACTAGTCACGTAGGGGCCCTATTGTAGATTGATATTTGGTGTGAGCCAAGGCTCATTTTTGAAGATACTTTGAACCTTAATGGTTTACTTTTACAAATTGTGAATTGTATGGAGAGTTGTCTCATTGGCACTAACACCACATCTTCTTATATTTATTAACAAAAAATTACGAACTTCGATTTTTGTCATAGTAAATGTAAATTATTTTAACATGTAAAAGATTGTGACTTTATTGAAAAAGACTACACTTGTGTAACATTTAAATTAAAACGGCCATTATTGAGGCCTTTTATTATTTGCTATTTGGTGCGAATATACGGGGCGCCGAATGGGACTCTTGTGGTTTTGTACTCAAAATTCAATTTTGTACGGACAAAAGTGACTTTTGTTCAACAAAAATGAGTTCAGTTTAACAAAATTTGTATCATACTACAAATTTAAAATTTTGTCATACAAAATTATCTATCAGCGGACAAAAGTCACTTTTGTCATGACAAAATTCATTTTTGTTACACAGAATTGACTTTTGTTACCTAATTTGAAAATTGAGCGACAAAAGTCAATTTTGTATTCAAATTAGTTTAGTTTGGTTTCTGTGAACTAATTTGCATACAAAATCGACTTTTGTTACACAAAATTGACTTTTGTGAGACAATTTTACAAAATTGATCAATGTGATCAACAAAATTGACAAAATTGATTTTTGTGAGACAAAATTGATTTTTGTGAGACAAAATTGACCAATGTGAGACAAAAATGACTTTTGTCTCAACAAAATTGACAAAATTGAATTTTGTCTCAACAAAATTGACAAAATTGAATTTTGTCTCAACAAAATTGACAAAATTGACTTTTGTGGGACAAAATTGACCAATGTGATCAACAAAATTGACAAAATTGACCAATGTGAGACAAAATTGACTTTTGTCTCAACAAAATTGAATTTTGTCTCAACAAAATTGACAAAATTGAATTTTGTCTCAACAAAATTGATTTTTGTCTCACGAGAGTTAATTTTGTCGTCACAAAATTGAATTTTGTCGTCACAAAAATGAATTTTGTCGTCACAAAATTGACTTTTGTCTCAACAAAATTGACAAAATTGACTTTTGTCTCAACAAAATTAACAAAATTTACTTTTGTCACAACAAAATTGATTTTTGTCTCAACAAAAATGACAAAATTGAAATGTTTCGATATCACAAGCTAGTCAAAACATTTACTTTTATTTTATCATCGGTACAAGTACATCATTCGTAAATATAATTCAACATGAATACATCTTATACGTTCAGGTATTTCCCATCCCTTATAGGGTCTTTGCATCGGGAAATAAGCACATTTATTCGAAAACCAGTTGTTGGCATAATACGGGTTATGTTCTTCTCATATATTTTCTGATAGTGTAACATTAAAACCCTAACGGGAGGGATTGTACTGGATGTTCATATGAAGACATAATCTTTCAATCAGTTTAATTGAGGTCTAGATGTAGCATGTCAGCTGCTAGTAGTCCTTTGTTGATTAATGTATCATTGTCATTTTGTTTAGTTTATTTGTTACCTATTCTGATATCGGACTCGGACTTCTTTTGAACTGAGTTGTACTGTGCGTGTTGTTGTGTGTTTGTTTTTTCTACATTGGTTAGAGGTATAGGGGGAGGGTTGAGATCTAGAAAAAAAAACATGTTTAACCCAGCCGATTTTTTGCGCCTGTCCAAAGTCAGGAGCCGCTGTCCTTTGTTAGTAATGTATGATTTTTAATTTAAGTTTCTTGTGTTTATATCGGAGTTTAGTATGACGTCCATTATCACTGAACTGGTCTACATATACATTTTTGTTAATTGGCCAGCAGAAAAACGCCTCCGGGTGTGGGGGTTTGTCGCTGCATTTGAAGACCCATTGGTAGCCTTCGGATGTTGTCTGCTCTTTGGTCGGGTTGACACATTCCCCCTTTCAATTCTCAATTTTATTGTGTTCCCAAATTTTTCTTGAAGACAAAGTATGACGTCCATTATCACTGAACTGGTCTACATATACATTTTTGTTAATTGGCCAGCAGAAAAACGCCTCCGGGTGTGGGGGTTTGTCGCTGCATTTGAAGACCCATTGGTAGCCTTCGGATGTTGTCTGCTCTTTGGTCGGGTTGACACATTCCCCCTTTCAATTCTCAATTTTATTGTGTTCCCAAATTTTTCTTGAAGAAAAAGGAAGAGTAATGTCACACATTTGTAAACAGTTTTGTTCTTAACTTTTAATTAATTATACATTGATGTACATTCTGTGTACAAATATTGCTACATGAATAATGAAATTTGATTTAATTTAGATTTGTTTAATTCTGTTTTAGGTGTATTTACGGTTAGATCGCACACAAAATGCAAAATACAGACAAAATTGACGAAAGGTGTCTTCAAATATGAAGTAATAAAATGACAACCACCAATTCAGAATACTGTAGTGTAACACACGCAATACAGCTGGAATGGATATTTAACCTATTAGAACTTGATATGAATCGATTGTAGTATGAATGAACATGGCCTCTCAGAAGATATCCGCAGCGGCCAGGTTGTATTTTTAACATTAATTATTTGTATACTGTGGATACTTTGTATACTAGGAAACGTTTTAGTGTGCTTAGTAATTTATCGAAGTCGAAGGGTCCAGTCAACTACAAATTATTTCATAGTCGGATTGGCTTGTACGGATCTACTTTTTGCGATTACAGCTCTTCCTTGGATAACAGGAAGTATTTTGGTGGGAAAATGGCCATTCGGAGATTTTATGTGCCGGATCACTCGCTTCCTACAGCATTTCACACTAGGTGTCACAGCTTTTGTTCTGACCTCTATTTGTGTAGACAGGTTTTATACCATAATTTACCCACTGACATTCAAAGTAACACGTGGTACGTCAAAACGAATGATTGGAGTTGCCTGTTTTGTTTCAATGGTCTTTTCAAGTTTTTCTCTGTATTTTTATGAGGAAGTTGTCATTACTAAAAACAATGTGAGCTACCATTTTTGTCCAACATATATATCACCAGAGACGGCGCGGTGGGCTGGAGTAGGTTACATCATCTCTATACTTATCATACAGTATACATCGCCTGTTGTTATGATGATTGTGCTTTACGCCAAGGTGTTCCACTTTATATGGAGACATTCAGGTGTGTGTCTTCAATTTCAAAGAACAATGAATTCCGTTCCAAGAACAAAAGTTAAAATGGTGAAAATGTTAATGATCACTGCACTTTCAAACGTTGTGTTGATTTCACCTATGTATTTCCTTCAGCTAATCGTTGGTTTCTTGACATCAACTCCAATTGACAATTTCTGGTACTACGCATGTGTGATACTTGTTTTTAGTTCCAGTGTCATCAAGCCGGCAATTTACATGTGTTATAATTCCAACTTTCGTCGTGGATGTAGAGAAGTATTTTGCATGTCTACCATGCAGTGTTATAGACGTGAACAATACACGATTACAAATATTTCTTCACTAGGCAGAAGAAATCACATTGGTGTAATGAACTGTACATCACAACTCAACTCGCCATCACATACGTTCGACAGGAATGTAAGAGACGAGAAAAATAGTTGGCCGTTAAACGGAACAGTGCCTTCAACGTCTATATAATTTGACTGTTTCTTCGTCCACACAGTTCTATTGAGATATATTAGTGTTTTTCATCTCGTAGCAGCTGGATATTATTATTTATTGAAGGATTTGTTATTTTTAGTACTATTAATTGAAGCCGTTTCTTGTCATAGCCTCTGACATTAGTAACACATATGTGTTTTAATTTGCTTTACATGACTAATGGTCAAAAGCTTCGACTGTTTCTTTGTGATACAAAATAAAATTATAATCTTAATTACGTTGTTATTAAAAACATCAAAATGAGATTTGTAAGTTTTTTAAAAGGTCTCCAATTTGTCTATGCACTGATCTCACTTACATTATTTTAAGATCTTTAACATTTAAAAAAAACATTCAATCGCCAAAGATAAATGACAAATATTGCTTTTTTCAGTTGTTGGTAAAACGCTTACAATTGATAATAATAACATATCTCTTTACTTCTTTTGCATAAAGGATGCACAAACAAACCTTACCAGGCATGTATCCCGTCTAGTACTCGAATTAAGAAATGACCAGAAATTTAGTCCACTTCCAAAATTTAGCATTGTAATAGTTTTACATTTCTAGTTTAACAGCAAAATAAAAAAATATATAAGCTAGAGAGATGATTTAATAATCACAGAAACTCCCACTCGCAGATAATGTGAGATCATATTTTCCGGAAACTACAAAACGGCTGAATTGGTCCAACATTCAACAATCAATGGAATGGTTAAAGCGAAATGATGAAAACCGATTGTAACCTGTCTTCTTTGGCCTAAACATTCCATTCAAATTTTACTCAATTTCATAATGGGGTTTCAATTGACCTGTAAAATTGAAAACGACGAAGTCATTTATCCTCAGTCAGGAGCCTTACCTGCTGTGTTTGTCTGGTGTTGGTGTGGTTCGTTTCTCTTTCTTTTTTTAAATATACATTATGACTTGGAAAGGTTGTCTCATTGGATCTAACACCACTTTTAAAATGTCTATCCTTTTTATAAAGAAGCTTGTTTTTACCCAGAAACCAAAACATTTTGATTTTTTTTAACAATCAAGTACCACCAATCTGGAACTTTAAAGGTGAAAATTATTTAAATTGCAATTACCTGTTTTTTGAAATCTAAAATACTCCATTAAAATTACAATAATTTCTAAAAGTTTTCTCTACCTAACCTCTGGAAACAAAACTTTGTTTTTATAATATCCAACACAGTAGTATCAGTACATAGGATAATAAGCGGATGTTTCCCTTTGAAATTAATTGACATATAAATCGAACGTTTTGGACCACTAAATATAATGTAAAATAAAATAGAGTATGTGGTTTGATTGCCAATGAGACAACTGTCCAAAACAGACCAAAATAACACAGACATTTACAACTATAGGTCGCCGTACGGCCTTCAACAATGAGCAAAGCCCATACCGCATAGTAAGCTATAAAAGGCCCCGATATGACAATGTAAAACAATTCAAACGAGAAAACATTCGGCCTTACTTTATATAAAAGAAAATAACTTCATTTTTTGTTGTTTCCATTTTTATCGTTCAAGAGTTATGGCACTTGATTTATTTTTAAATTTGCATAAAGTTAATTACTTACAAATTGAGTTAACCTTGATTGTTGTGTCTGTAATTCATAAAGTTTTGCGTCGACATATTTTCAAAACCAGCCAACCATTTAGAATATCTACACACACATACACTATAAAAAAACTATTCAATTCAATTTAAATGGTATTTCTTTTTAATTTTATTTGAAAATATTTTTTCCAAATACATATGTATTCATAAAAACTACAACATATTTTACAAGGTTTTTTTTTAATAGACTACAAAAAAAACGAGCAAATCAAAAAATCATAAATTTGGCCTTATATTTACTTCAAGATGGTTGCACGATTAAAAGAACTTCACTCTCTTGTACAATTATTTTGAATTATACATTTGTACCTCTGAATACGACTGCTAGCCTACGCTTTCAAATTGTTGGATCGATGTTGTGATGGAGGTAGCCCAAAATGAAATAACGTCACGTCATTGGTCCAGAACGTTGTTAGCTAATTACAACGTTTTTGTTGTAGACTTTTGAAAATCTTACCCATGATATTTACAGTTGATTTCCGAAATGACATTGGGTTCGTGCAATTAATCTATAATTGACTCCTTGTTGTTGATATGTAACAGTTATATAAGATTAAAAATCTCAAATTTTAAAACCTGTTATCCGCTTCATACAAAATGTACTTCGGTCAACGCTTTTACCACCAAATAAATTTACAAAAAGAAGCATTCAATTCTTTTAACAACAAACCAAAACATCGTATATTGTATACCAAAAAAAAAATTGAGGCGGTCCTTTCAAGCGTTTTATTAGTACTTCAACAAAATATGTAAGGGCATAACGATACAGTTTTGATCCTGTATTTACAAGTTCATGAAAATTTGCATATAGGCTATTTTTTACCTGATTAAATCAAATATGTAATAAAAAATATACCTTCATGGGCTACTTTTTGAGTAAAATGAGGTCGAAATTTTGTATATTTGCTCAAAATTCAGATTTGTGGCCGTAATTTCTTTTTCGAAAGAAAGACATAACTTTTTTGATATAAATGATAAACACAAATTGTTTTTTGTTAAATAATCGGTAATTTCTGTATTTTATGAATATTCTAAAAAAAATATGCAATTTTTTAGTCAGAAATAACTCATATTTATCAAATGTTCATGAATTGAGAAAAAAACGTAATTTTTTACTGCATGCTTATCAAAATTAAAAAAAATCCTCTATTTACAGTTTTATAAAATTTGGGTCACATAATCTCCCTGAAAAATGAAACAAAATGCCGTTTTGAAAAATAAGGGTCAATGAACTCGTTTTCAAATTAAATCAGTTTGAATGATAAAAATCAGTCGAAAAATGCATCTTTTCCCGATATGTCACAGTTTGACGTCGCGAAAATAACAAATTACGTTAGCAACGTCATTACCTTCCCTGTAACTGTATCGTATGCCCTTAATCGCTCACCAAACACCTTCTGGCATCGAGTCGACCTTGCGATGACGTACCAGCTAGTCATGGTAATTAAAGACAACACAGTTAGATAATAAGTTTGATATACACCCACCATCTCTCGGTTTTCAATATACATTTAATACATAGGTGTTCAAATTTCATTTAAACCAAGGAATTGTATATTAAAATGCCAAATATAATGATTAACTCTGCTGTATCAAGGGGTGTCAATATTTGTAATTAATATGACAGATCATGTATGGAGAATCTAGGTAGAATATATATGATACCATTATTTAGTATCATTAAGAGACAATAATTTGAAACTCCCGGGGATGGTGTTTGTAAGGGGAGATATAATGATTTATTTATGTTAGATTTTGTACACAACTTTTTCCACGATTAATTTTCGCTCTGTCTTGGGAATATGTTGTTATTTTCTGATCAAACCAGGCAAAGTATTTTTTTCCAATATATGAATTATAATTGCATCTAAACGAAGTTTATACACTTTTATTTTGTTCAATAGTTTTTATCATTATTGGTGTTATTCTGCCGTCTTCTATTTCTTTTTTCGCACACCCGAAATTGTTCCAATACTCATCCCATGACCATATCGGTCAGGTTTGGTCAGGGAAAGGTAATCCTTGACAATTTTTTCCCTTCTAATAATGCAACGAAAATTGGTAAAATAGAGTTTGAAAAACGTTTTAAAAAAAGTTATAGGTTTTATTCAGTCAGGAGCCGATGTTACACTATTAAATTTGTCTTGGGCGACATCTTGTACAAATACTTAATTGCAATGTATTCAATAACTTTTACAAAATAATAAAACACGAACAGCTTTCTCTGTAGTATCTTTTTTTAAATAACTATCCTGTGATATGTGGTTGAGAAACAGGAAAGTTGAGTACGGGCTAAAAATAATATAAATAATCTAGGTATAAATTTAACTCTTGCACTATTTGATCCCTTAATATTATGAATCTACATTTGAATACCATATTAATACACAATAAGCAAGTATAGTTTTATTCTGTGTACCATATTAGGATACTACTATCGACACACATAACATTTGAATTATCAATTAGTTAGTGTCTGTCACAAGTTAGCGTCAACTCGCATGTTATGCTCTTAACCCAAGAGTTCCAAATGATGAAGTTGAAATCATCCCTCTGTAAATTTTACGGACGCCAGTCAGTAACTGTTATGAAATATCCGTTTCACAGATAATAGCGGATATGTTTCTAATATTTTAACTACAATCCCGCCCTCTTTTCACTAATGTGACCAACTTGATATCAGATTTGTCACCGGGTTTGAAATTACATGAGCAACACTATGGCTGTCGCACGTGGAGCAGGATCTCCGTACCCTTCCAGAGGGAATCAGTCCTTGTATTTGGTGGGGTTCGTGTTGATTAGTCTTTAGTTTTTTAGGTTGTGTTTTGTGTATTTTTGTTTGTTGGTTTGCCTTTTTTTCTTTTTAAACCATGACGTTGTCAGGTTTTTTTCGATTTATGAGTTAATATCCCTCTGATATCTTTCGCAATATCAAACGCATTGCTTAAAAACGACTAGTTGCAATTAATCCTTTTTTTATTTTATTTGTTTGCTTCTGAACTTAGAACTTACCCGAGGAAGCACATACTGCTCGTGCGCTTCAGTAAACATGATTTCTAATTACAAATATACATTACATATATAATAGATATTGAAACTAATTAAGAAAGCGAAAAGAAATAGGAATTCATTTACAGTCTTACTTTCCATTTATTAAACATGTTTACAAAGAATTTCTGTAATACTTCGTAATCATAAATTCTTTTTTTATGAAATTATTTCCTTATTTCTTACACCATTGATTATTTATTATAGTTTTGCATAATTTTACTGCTGTATACATTTTATAAGTAACTAGACAAATTAACTGTTCAGAAATGCATTCATGGATACTAAATCTATATGAAATTAGATTTTGCACCAGTTGTGCCATTTTGTTTGATATGACAGATACCATTGGATGAAAAGATGCATTTACAGGTACGTTCTTCAAAAAATATATTTTAGGATAAAAGATAGATTTGGAAGGATAAAAATTACGCTTAAATTCGAAATATTTGCAAGAGACTATATGATTGATATCGTCATTTTAAACTCACTCTTCATTAATAATTATAAATTATGGTGGATTTTTTTTGGGTGTTTTTTTTAATGAAATCTTATTTATTTACTGTCGGTTGCTTAACGTACATTGGCAAGTGATACATGCACATTTAAGACGATACATCTTAGCTTATAGGGGCCTTGGATGTCAAGTGGTTTAAGTAGTTCTACTACTGTAGTCACTATAAAAAAGAAGATGTGGTATTATTGCCAATGAGACAACTACCCACAAAAGACCAAAATGACCCATACATTAACAACTGTGTCACTCTGTACTATAACCTGATACGATTACCAATTAAGCTTCAAGAAACTTCACTGTGTCACTCTGTACTATAAACTGATACGATTACCAATGAAGCTTCAAGAAACTTCACTGTGTCACTCTGTACTATAAACTGATACGAATACCAACCAAGCTTCAAGAAACTTCACTGTGTCACTATGTACTATAAATTGGTTCGAATACCAACCAAGCTTCAAGAAACTTCACTGTGTCACTCTGTACTATAAAGTGATACGAATACCAACCAAGCTTCAAGAAACTTCACTGTGTCACTCTGTACTATAAACTGATACGAATACCAACCAAGCTTCAAGAAACTTCACTGTGTCACTCTGTACTATAAACTGATACGAATACCAACCAAGCTTCAAGAAACTTCACTGTGTCACTCTGTACTATAAACTGATACGAATACCAACCAAGCTTCAAGAAACTTCACTGTGTCACTATGTACTATAAATTGATACGAATACCAACCAAGCTTCAAGAAACTTCACTGTGTCACTCTGTACTATAAACTGATACGAATACCAACCAAGCTTCAAGAAACTTCACTGTGTCACTCTGTACTATAAACTGATACGAATACCAACCAAGCTTCAAGAAACTTCACTGTGTCACTCTGTACTATAAACTGATACGATTACCAATGAAGCTTCAAGAAACTTCACTGTGTCACTCTGATACGATTATCAATGTAGCTTTAAGTTTTCAAAACATAATGATGTCTCGTGTATTCGGCCGATAGTAACTAACATTTATCAAAATGAATAACGAATGACGAAATTGTTCATTAGCCGGAAGAGGAGGCATTATACATATACATGTACATATATGTTACTAGTACAAGGAAAACATGATGAAATATTTCTTATCATTATGACTTTTTTTTCATTTAAAAAAAGGATTTAGATTTTGGGGAAGTTGTTAATTTTCGCAGTCAAATGAAGAAAACAGTATCTGTGTATTGTGTCTTTTTAATCATTCTTCCTTTCTAACTGTTTTATATCCGTCCACAGATCATTTTGGTCATTGCCATCACTTTAGTCTTGTACCATCTTGCTGATGCACAGTCAGATAAATGTCTTTTACCCAGCGAGAGAGCTGCAAGATTTTCAAAAAAACCAAAATCGAAAGGCTTTCCACAGTAAGTATCTAATAAAAGTATTTTCATTTCAGGACACGTAGGCAAAAAAATCACCAATTTCTCATATAAGAGTATCTTTTTACTAATGCTACGAATCTTTCATGAAATAAAGATAATAGTTTCAAAATCGTACACCTGAACGCGTATGTAATAGGCTAACAAACGTCATGATAAATGAAAATGTAACCAAACTTGACATTATTATCATTTTAGGGGTTTGCCGTTTCAAAACCAAAAGGTCTAGGGATACAAATATATTGGTATTGTTAATAGTTATCAAAAGTACCGGGATTGTAATTTAGTACGCCAGACGCGCGTTTTGTCTACATATCACTCATCAGTGACGCTCATATCAAAATATTTATAAAGCCAAACAAGTACAAAGTTGAAGAGCAGTTAAGTTTTAATGACATGAACCACAGACCTTTCGATTCCGAAACGACAAATAAGAAATCAAATATTAAATATTATAGATTAAAATGTTAAAAACGAAATATGTGAGAAAAAATTGTTCATATGAGACAGTAGAATATGTTTATATTTCCAAACGATTGAGCTAAAGATTGCTAAGGAAAGTCTCATTTGAAAACCATTAAACTGCAAAATCAAAATACAAAGAAAGCTATGTAGAACTAGCAGACAAAGACGGGCATTGGTGGATAATTTGATCGAACAAACATCAGAAAATGGTTAGTTGAATAAAAAAAGTTAATGTGTGTTCTATGGTAGCTGCAGATACGATGCTCTTAATGTCCTTTTGGCGATTTTGATATTTGTGGACTATCCCTTCTATGGGTGTTTGTGTTTTTTTCATTTACTATTTTTATAGGAGAGACTTCGATGTTTTCATGAAGAGATTAAGATTTAGGAGGCGTAGATTTCGTTCTCTGAATAGTCAAATAGAAAAAGCTTTTAAACTAGCAGATCGATACTGTAGGTAAGTTAATTTATAATTATTAAACGTATGACATTTCAGTAAACAGTCAGAGTCTTCTTTAAAAATATAAAAACAATATATATATTCCTGGTATTAGTGATTGATTATTCGCTATTTAACAGTGTTTCTGCAATGTTGGTTATTTTGTTGCGGCCATCTTTTTAGTGATGGTGGAATTTGGAAAGATTGGATAGCACAAAATATGAAATCGTCATAAATTTGTGAACATTTTTTTTTTGGAAGTTAACAAGAAGCTGAGAACATTTATAAATCATCCTTGATACTATTTTGTAGTGAACCGAGATGGTTATTTTTAAATAACCACTTTATTCTGCCCATTTTTCTATATTCTCTTGTGGTTGTCCGTTCAGTTGTCTTCGCATTGGCAATCATACCAAATCTTCTTTTTTATAAGGCATCATTATAATATTTAAGATTAAAGTAATGTTATCCATTCTTTCTGGTGTCAGATAGTCTGTTAGCTCAGTAAACAACCATATTTATATGAAACACTAGTAAGTATACATGTTGAGTAAAACAATCATTTAGGGGCCAACTGAAGGACGCCTCCGGGTGTGAGAATTTCTAGCTACATTGAAGACCTGTTGGTGACCTTCTGCTGTTGTTTTTTTCTATGGTCGGGTTGTTGTCTCTTTGACACATTCCCTATTTCCATTCTCAATTTTATTGATAGATTTGCATTTCCACGTGTTTAATAGCAGTCCAAAATTTGCGCTGAAAAGGTTAGCGATGAATTGCAAAGTTCGAATGAGGGACATTGGTGAAGATTATCCCCACTTAATTACAGATGGCGCTGTTGTAGATCAGGTCCAACATCTGTTTGTATGATAAGAAGTCAGCATGCATTCATTGGCACATGATACACAAATATGTATATGTTGATAATTAAGCCTTAATTATAATTGATTCATTTGTATTATTGTTTATTTTAATCACTATTAATAAATTAATTACTTTAATATAACTTTATTGAAAAGCACTTTACGCCCATATGGGCCAATGACTTAAAACATTATGTATACATAATATACAGTTTACATAAAACAATGGAGACACTTTGAACTATAATTCTTGTCTTTTTTTAAATCAATATATAAGAGATTTAAATTATATCAAGGACTCCCTGTCCTCAGTCTTAGTGACTTTTTTAAAAAGGAGCCTAATTTGCAAGTGTCCTGTTTTGTTTCAGGATTGAGGATATGTTTTAATTTATCTATATCATTTAAGTTATTATATTTATTTTCATTTAAAAATTCGTTTCTTAATTGTTCATTTATTTTACATTTAAAAAAGAAATGAAACTCATCATCTAGTACATCACAATGTGTACATAGTCTTAAATCTCTGGGAATTTTCCTGTATCTTCCAGTTTCTATTAATAAGCAGTGGTCACTTATTCGAAATTTAGAAATTAGTTGTCTATATTGAAAGTTTTGAGAAAGTAGGTATGGTTCAAAGTTATAGCTTTACTTATTAATGATAAATGTGTCAAATTTTGGATACATTGCCCAAACAAACAAAAAGAACTATTAAAAGGAGTGTATGTGTATTATCATGCAGTGGAAGTAAAATGAGATATTTTTTTCACATAATTACAATAAAGACTATTATTTCTTTCTTTATTAATAAAAAAAAATGAAATGTAAAAGAGTTGTTAGATACATAGGTACATGTATAGGAAGGTGTGGTATGAGTGCCAATTACTGAGACATCTAAGTAACAATTTATAAAAGTAAACCATTATGTACATGTATGTATTTATGACTATATTATAATATAATAATTCAATTTTTTACACAAATATATAAATTAAGCATGTTTTTTTATTTGTTTAATTCTTCAAATAATTTGTACTAATTAAACTGAAAGAAATCTTTATATTTATATATATGACAGCTTAAAAACAAAACTCAGCTTTCAATTCCAAATTTGATGTTTTTTTTCATGTAGACACTTTTTAAATTTTCAAATGAGAATCAAATGACAGAAATCAGGATTTTGGAAAAGACTTTGCACATTTAACATCAATATCAAAAGAGATATAGCTGGAACCAATAGTGTTAAATACTCTTCAATACAGATCAGCAATTTAACAACAATAGATTTCTGAAATACCAGTGACTAGGAACCAAAAATCATTTAAATGACTATTTTTTGCCAAAGTAAACATGGTAAAGTGGGATATCAAAATGAAAAGAGCTAGAAATCACCTACAAAATGTTTACATAAAGAAAGACCTCAACAATTATTATAGAGTATCAGTGTGACTGTGTTAAAGGTTTTGCATTTTCTTACCTTTAAACATGTTTAAACTTTAAAGTGGCAAATGGGCTAGAACTATGGAAATTTGAAACGGTAATTAGGATAAAAAGAAATGAAAATAAATCCCACATTATAAAATGCATTTCAATCCGAAATAAATTGAAAAAAAAAGTTCTATCATACATGTTTTCGTTCCAAAAAGCCAATTATTGATATGTAAAACAATGTGCAACTCAATTTGCTATGTTTTAGAAAACCAACATTTACATCTACATTTACTGGCTTCAAAGTAAAGGACTTTGAGAAGACTGTACTGTGTCCAGGTAGTTGGAGCAAAGCGCAGTTTCCAGAGACTTTTATCGCTGAAAATGGGATGGCATGCTATACTCTCAAGAACTTTTTGAAGATACCAAATTGTCCAACATATAATTGTGAAAGGTATAAATTACAGAATATGACTGAATATTGTAATGTATTTCACATTTTCATCTTTAGAACCAAAAAAGCTTTTAAGAGCAGTGAACTAAACTCAATTTTTATCATAATATGGTTTTTTTTAATAAGTTTTGTGCCGTGTTCGAAGCGTCTTTTTTTAGATTTGCTTTCATTATGCAGAATGCTCAACCATAAATCGAAATTCAAGGATACGGAAATGCTTGGAACCTAGAAAGGATCCTTTGTAAGAATAATAACACTATTTTTTTTTTAATTCAACAGGATAGCATATAGATTCATACCACTAGTTAACAATAGCTATCATATTTAGATATTATAGGAACATATAAAAGTCTGAAATTCAATGATAATGAAACGGCTGATACAATATAAAGCTACGTTGGGTGGTTTAGGGGGGTATGACAATAAAAGGACATTAAAGGAATAAATAATTTTCTCTACAATATAAAATTATGACATTAAAGAAAATTAAAAGAATAGCCAATTTCCTCTTCAGTCAACTTCGACGAAGGAAGTTTGAACCATACTTTCAAAATACTATATATAGCAATAAATGATAAACTTGACTTCAGAGTTCCTACTGTAACATCGACTATTTGATCACTGCAATGGAGAGTTGTTTTACATCGTTGTAAATATAATGGAATTTGATGCGACTGTCATACAAGTGACATGTTTAGCGCTATAAAACCAGGTTCAATCCACCATTTTCTTCATTTGAAAATGCCTGTACCAAGTCCTGACAGTTGTCCATTCGTTTGATGTGTTTTATCATTGATATTGCCGTTTCAATAGGGACTTTCCGTTTTGAATTTTCCTCAGAGTTCAGTATTTTGGTGATTTTACTTTTTACACTAACACATGTCTCCAAATAGTGTTATACTACTAAGAAACTGCCAGGAAACTTACCAAATGATTGTATCTCAGTGATTAAGAAATATTGAATCAGTTTGATATTCAAATATTATTTTGATTTTTTTTTTAAATGTTTTTTTTTTTTTACAGTGGAAAATGTGCCCTTGATGAAGATCATCCGGATCCCAAAGTTGTTCCTGTAGTAAAATATATTTGTCAACTATCCAATTTTGTAGACATTCCGTTTTACGCCATCTGTAAAAGTGGTAACAAAATCGATGTCGTGAAAGAAGTTTTAACGCTATCACGCTGTTGTGAGTGTAATCAATTAACGTGTAAACATACAACGTAATAAACGATTTAAAAAATAATTTTTCATTTGATTTAAATACACAGGAATGACCTAAAAAGAGTTGTAACATATTCTTGTTCCCCTACCTATCCAGGAAAATAAACACCTTATTTAGTTTGGTACACAGGCTATTATATTTCTTTCAAAAGAAACATTCATTAAGAAAGCACTTTCAGCACATGATTTATTTCCTCACACAAACAGAAAGCAAATGTGTGTCCATTGTTAAGTAGCTATATATGTATCGATGTTAATCATTGTAATTGAATAAACAACACTTACGACATATCGGAAATGACACATTATCTGATTTTCACTATTCATTAAAAACATTCGCAAAAAGAAACGCATAGAACTACAAGAATAATATCCTGAAACATCTTCTTGTACACAGAGCTACTGGCAAATGTTCTACATCAGGTTCTTTTACACAGAACAATTGACAATGCGCTTAAATCGGTTAGTTTTGGTATAGAAAACTACTGTAAGATCTTATAAAGCAGGTTCTAGCACAAATAACTACTACCAAATGTCTTAAACATGTTCCGATACTGAGACCTACCTACAGATGTCCTAAAACATCTGTTGGTATCCAGAACTATGGCAATTGTCATAATTCATCTGCGGTACAGAGAACTATTGCCAAAGTCATAAACCATCTATGGTAGAGAGAACAACTTAAAAAATCATAAAACTAGTTCTTTAGCATAAAACAACTGATACTGGTACAGATAACTACTAACAAATGTTCTTTAGAGTATCAGGTACAGAAGACTACTGAAAAATGTCCTTTAGAGTATCAGGTACAGAAGACTACTGACACATGTCCTTTAGAGTATCAGGTACAAAAGACTACTAACAAATGTCCTTTAGAGTATCAGGTACAGAAGACTACTAACAAATGTCCTTTAGAGTATCAGGTACAGGAGACTACTAACAAATGTCCTTTAGAGTATCAGGTATAGATAACTACTAACAAATGTCATTTAGAGTATCAGGTACAGAAGACTACTAACAAATGTCCTTTAGAGTATCAGGTACAGAAGACAACTAACAAATATCCTTTAGAGTATCAGGTACAGAAGACTACTAACAAATGTCCTTTAGAGTATCAGGTACAGAAGACTACTAACAAATGTCCTTTAGAGTATCAGGTACAGAAGACTACTGACAAAAGTCTTAAACAGGTTTTGATACAGATAACTACTGACATATGTCCTATAGCAGGATCGGGTACAAAGGAAAACTGACAATGTCCTTAACAGGTTTTGATACAGATAACTACTGACAGATGTCCTAAACATGTTTTGATATCAAAAACTACTGACAGATTTCCTCAAAGATCTTCTAGTACAAAAAGCTACTGACAAGTGTCCAAAAGAAGGTTATTTTAAATATAACAATCGACACAGCCCTTAAACTAGTTTGTGTACAGGGAACTACTGACATATTTCATAAAGCAGGTTCTCGCACAAATAACTACTGCCAAATGTTCTTAAACATGTTCCGGTACTGAGACCTAACTACAGCTGTCCTTAAAATGCTGTAAGTATCTAGAACTATTGCAAATGTCCTAAAATATCCTAGATCTATTGCCAAAGTCATAAACCATGAAATTTCATTTAGAGTATCAGACACAAACAACTACTAACTAATGTTCTAACCAGGTTTTGATACAGAAAACTACTGACAAATTTCCTACAGCAGGATCAGGCACAAAGGAAAACGGACAATGTCATAGGTTTTGATTCAGATAACTACTAACAAATGTCCTAAACATGTTTTGATACAGAAGACTACTGAAAATGTTCTTAATAGGTTTTAATACAGATAACTACAACGTCATATGGCAGTATCAAGTAAAGAGAACTACAGGCAAATTTCCTAAACTGATTTTGATACAGAGCACTACTGACATATGTCTTTTAAAGATTTAATACCACCAGTGACTTTCCTCTTATTTGTCAATTTTAAATTTGCACTTTTAGAAAAAAAATATCTTTGTTTCAAATAAAGAAATACTTGGCATGCGTTTTATCCTGTTCATTACTATAGAAAAAAACATGACACAACATTCAAAAATAATTGCATATTAGAAAAAACATCTCTGGAAGTTAACTAATCAAATTTTCATTTCTTTTTAACATGTGTACAAGGTTTTGAAACCATGCAACTTCAAGTTTCCAAAATATTCTATAGAAACGCCAAATAAATAAAATAATGGTGCTTTGAAATACCCAGGATACATGTTTATGACCCAGGAATGATTTTGTTCAACGAAAAGTAGGACTTATTACCGACAACAGTACTATGCTTTGGTAGAATAACAAATAAAGCAAGTTATTGTACAGATAACTACCGACATATTTCTCAAGCAGGTCCTGGTACAGTGAACTACTGACATATGTCTCAAGCAGGTCCTGGTACAGATAATTACTGACTTATGTCCTAACGCTGGTTATTGTATAGAGAACTACTGACATATTTCCTAACGCTGGTTATTGTATAGAGAACTACTGACATATGTCCTAACGCTGGTTATTGTATAGAGAACTACTGACATATTTCCTAACGCTGGTTATTGTATAGAGAACTACTGACATGTGTCCTAAAGCGGGTTATTGTATAGAGAACTACTGACATATGTCCTAACGCTGGTTATTGTATAGAGAACTACTGACATATTTCCTAACGCTGGTTATTGTAGAGAAAACTACTGACATGTGTCCTAACGCTGGTTATTGTTTAGATAATTACTGACATGTGTCCTAAAGCAGGTTATTGTAAAGAGAACTACTGACTTATGCCATACAGCTGGTTATTGTAAAGAGAACTACTGACTTATGCCATAAAGCTGGTTATGGTGCAGAGAACTACTGACATATGTCCTTAAGCAGGTCCTGGTACAGTGAACCACTGACATATGTCCTAAAGCTGGTTATTGTACAGAGAACTACTGACATATGTCCTAAAGCTGGTTATTGTACAGAGAACTACCGATTTATGTCCTAAAGCTGGTTATTGTACAGATAACTACTGACATATGTCCTAAAGCTGGTTATTGTACAGAGAACTACCGACATATGTCTAAAAGCTGTTTATTGTACAGAGAACCACCGACATATGTCTCAAGCAGGTCCTGGTACAGTGAACTACTGACATGTGTCCTAAAGCGGGTTATTGTACAGATAACTACTGACATATGTCCTAAAGCTGGTTATTGTACAGAGAACTACCGATTTATGTCCTAAAGCTGGTTATTGTACAGAGAACTACTGACATATGTCCTAAAGCTGGTTATTGTACAGAGAACTACCGACATATGTCTAAAAGCTGTTTATTGTACAGAGAACTACCGATATATGTCTCAAGCAGGTCCTGGTACAGTGAACTACTGACATGTGTCCTAAAGCTGGTTATTGTACAGAGAACTACTGACATATGTCCTAAAGCTGGTTATTGTACAGAGAACTACTAATATATATATATATATTATAAATATGACCAAATGACACAGAAATTAGCAACTATAAGTACTTAAACAATGAGCAAAATCCCGTACCGCAAAGTCAGCTATAAAAAAACGAAGTGACAATGTAAATCAATTCAAACGAGAAAACTAACGGCAATATTTATGTACAAAAATAAAGAATCTTCCAGTACAGAAAGCTACTGGCAAGTGTTCCATAGCAGGTAAATTTGTGTTGAATACAGACACAGTTCTTGAACAACTTCTAGCACAAAGAACTGCTGCCAAATGTCATTAAACATGTTCAGAAACCGAAACCTACGGACAGATGTCCCAAAACAAGTACTAGCAGTCAAAACTTCTGACATATTCCAAGACATCTTTTGTACAGATAACTATTGCACAATGTCAAAAACATTTTTGGTGCAAAAATATACTGACAAATGTCCTAAAACATCCGGTATCGACAACTACTGACACATGTTCTTAACATCTTCTGGTACAGATTGCTACCAAAAAGTGTCCTGATGCAGGTTTTTTTACATAGAACAACTGACAATGTCATGAAACCGGTTTTGGTTTAGAGACCTACCAACAAGTGTCCTAAACAGGTTCGAAATCATAATGTATAAAGACAACAGCTTGAATTTGTGGGGAGGAAAAAACTTTTAACATTATCATAATCGAATGAAGTATTTAAACAGTAAAATTGCAAATATACAGCACTCCAAGGGACATTCAAAACGGAAAGTCCAATATCAATTCGCAAATCAATAGCTCATACACATCAAACGAGTTGAAAACAATTGTCATAGTCTGACTTGGTACAGGCATTTTCTAATGTAGAAAATGGTCGATTAAACCTGATGTTATAGCTAGCTTAACCTCTCACTTGTACGACAATAGCATTAAATTCCATTATATTGACAACAAAAACGAAGAATAAGATGTCTTATCGGTGCAAATTTAACATATAATATATCAATACTTCTAAAAAAAAAAATGAAACCGATAACATTTGGCAATCAAAACTAACAATTAAAAAAATTGGACGAAAACAATAGAAAAAAACGATGAAACAGCATTAAAAACATTCAAACCGTATGAAAATCGTGAGACTAAGTTGGGGAAACGACATATCAAAAACCAAGACGAACTCTGGGATGCTGCAATCGATTAAATGAGAAAGGTATTGTTATTAGAACAAGTTCAACATAATTTTTGCATTCTTTCATACATGTATAGATATTGGTATATGGCCATAACAGTCATCCAAATCATGGTGGTGTTCGTAATATTTCCGAGGGATTGACTCTTTGACGTTTGGAACCTTTAACTAATTACATATTTCTTCCTGTAAGCAGCAGGCATCCGTCCAAACAACTATAATAGGAAAAGAGAGTTCTTGATTTTCTTATAATATAAAAAGGAACACACATTGATGTAAAAAAACGCTAGGATGGTATTCAGTGGGAAGGGGGAATAACTCGGTGTTCTTGCCAAACATATATATACAACATGTAAATATAGTTATATTTTTCATGGTAAAAGAAACATTTAGTCCTTTTAATGCGATTTAAATTACAGAAACTATCCATACCATAGTACCTGCTTCAAACAGATGGTACAGTGAAAATAACGTCGTCTACATGTCAAAAGTACACAAGGATTTGTGCGTTTATTATTTATAGATATACTGTATTGCATGTTTTACATTATATATGCAGTGTTAAAATTCCTAGCTAAATGAATAAATTATTATTATTAATGCGTAAGTCATAATCTATTAGATATTAGAATTTATAAATTACAAATCAACCGTATATAGTTAAGATGATTTACTTTACAACAAAGTTCATATCCCGCAACAGTTTGAACAAGCATATTATAGGTATGGAAATAAACATGCATAAATTCACAAAAGTAGATCAAGAAACGAGACATTATGCATTTGAAGGTAAGAATTTTAACTGAATGTTCTGATTTATATTTGATAATCTAGATATTTATTAAAATTTAAATTGAAGTTATGTACAAAGTACTGTAACAGTTCATGTACATAATAATGACAACATCAAATTATTGCCTTACATTTCACTGAAATATTGCCCACTTAATGATACTTAAGCGAACAGTACAATATATCGTTGTAGTTAACTATATCTTTCTAATATAATTAAATGAAAGAGAAGGATTGCCAGCCAGACGAATTCATACTGAAAACAAGGAGTGTGAATGTGTATGACTAAAAAATATTCTACACATAAAGAGTCTATGATTACAAGAGCGCAAATATCCAAAGAGTAACAGTCCTGTGTTCCATATTCTATTTCTTAATGAGTAAACACAATGGTTAGCTGTTCATGATACGAAAAGTAGCAGCGTGTATTACAGCACAAAAATGTATATGATAATGGCTCCGTGTTGAAGACCGCACTTTGACTTTTTACCTTTTATACATAGTGACGTGGATGGATAGTTTTCTCATTTGAACTTTTACATATATTTTTATTTATATGTACATAACTTTCATGCAGATCTGATCTGTTATAGGGTGTATATGTGTCCTGTAAAAGTTGCAATCTTATATATGTATACAGGTTATAATATGTACAAATAAACTCATCAAAGATATCAGGACTCAATTTAGTATATACGCCAGACGCACGTTTCGTCTAATAAAAAGACTCATCAGTGACGCTCGAATCCAAATGAGTTGAAAATGCCAAATAAAGTTCGAAGTTGAAGAGCATTGAAAATAGTGTACATGTTCTAATTTGTACAATGCAAAAATACAAGTTATAACATGTACAAAAGTACCACATACATGTTATAACATGTACAAAATATTGCTTAAAAATGGTTTTTAATTGTAGAACATTAGACAAAAAAACATGTTTCTATTATTACAACACATGCCCATAACCTCAACAATATTTTCATCATTTTTTTTTGCTATTGTCCAAAGCCATTCATGTGATAATATTTTGATACAGATAATGACCAGATTAATAGTTTTTATAATAACTTAATCCCTTAAAGACATTTAAAATACACATGTATCCACACCATTATTCGGTATTCCTACCCAATGGACAAACAGAATAAGATTTATAAGCAAGATTTGAAGCAAGTTCTGTATCCAATAATACTGATAGTGAAGACCCCGAGACAGAAAATAGTTCCGACACTGAAATTGAAAGATAAAACAATGTCAGAGACGGATATTATTGCTGACACACACACTGAAACGAATGGTGAATTGAATGATTCAGCAGACAACAATAAACAAACAATTAGAGTTAGAAACAGAGACAATGTAATGAATGAAGTGATGCTAACATGCATGGTTAATTAGGTATCAGTATGACATCAACTGGTATACTTCCTCGAAAGAGGGCGCTTTCTGTTGGTGAAATTCCTGCTGTCAATACCAGTGAGGGTTAATTGTCTGAATTTTCAAATATTGATCCCAAGTAGAAACCAGAATGAATTTCTTGCAAATGTAACTTCATATGTGTCTGAAGTCCCAATGAGCTATGTGAGAAGATGGTACGTACGTAAGATGTCATTAAGCGGAGTACAAAGTTTTGTGCATTGTTAGTGTAAGAAAGGCAGCTTTAAATCTGGTAGGTGTAAATGTAGAAGAATGAAAGTTTTGCGCAACTCAAAGGAGTCACATGTCTGGTAGCAACAAGTAAAAAAAAAATTCTAAAATGTATGAAAATGAAATATTTTTATGCATGCTATAAATGATGCACCTTGTTTTGCATTTGATTATAATTGTTCTTAACATTTGATCAATGTCAATCTTGAATGTATGCTTTATTATTATTTTTGAAATTTTGTACAGGCTCAAACCCTTTTTAAACTAATATTTTGTACGTGTACGATGTACTTTTGTTATTGCTATAACTTGTATTTTGGCATTGTACAAGTTATTACATGTACAATACTTTTGTACATGTTATAACCTTGTACACGACATATGCACAACAAATAGCCGGTAATTGGGAGTTTTCATTGTTTTTCCAGGAATATACAGTACTTTTAACAATATTGTATTGTGTAGTTTATGTTGATGCCACTGAGAATAAATGCCTTCTCCCTAGCGAAAGGTCCACACTCAGGAGTAACAGTGTAAAGGTTGATGAAAGACTAAAATTTGTACTGCCAAAGTTTTCCATGCCTAGGTATGTTTGTTACTGATTCTTCGAAATAATATAAAACAATACAGATGTATCAACAATCGGAATAAGAAAATAAAAGTATTTGCAGATGATGAAAAATCAGACATAGAAAATGTACCACATTGATACATTACAAAGACAAGACAACAAGAAATATATCAAGTCGCCATTCTCAACAGTTTCCAACAACACTTACTGACGCAAGACACATTCAAAGAACACACCTATTTCTGGATCATTGAAAAAGAAAGTTGAAGGCTGTCTCCCTTACGTCTAAAATTCATTATCTAAGGAAAATATTTTCCAACCCCGAATATCAGCGTTTAAAATTGTATCTATCAACTGCATCAATTAGATAAATTCTGTATTACACTCGATATACATAGTGTTATAAGCTATGTTAACTAGACCTTAGATGAAAATATAAACCGCACAACACCAATAAGAAGAAAACATTGTGTAAAGAGTTCTCTTGGTGAAATTAAGGATAATTCATATTTATTCTTCGGAAATACGCCCCGAAAAAGATAACAACAAGAAAAACTTATCCATCGACCTCAATTAATTCATTTTATAATAAAGATTCCTCTTCATTACGTATAATACGTAATTTTCACTCTTATATGTCCGAACATAGGCAAAACCAAGATAGCTAGGTTCAAATATTTAAAAAAAAATAGATATCATTAAAAAATGAATACGACTTTTGCTTCTAGTATTTGGTGATCACTGTATATTTAAGCCTGTATAAAAAAGAAGATGTGGCATGATTGTCAATGAGATAACTCTGCACAAGAAATCAAATGACACTATAGGTTACCGTTTAGCTTTCAAAATGAAAAATGTAAAACAATTGGAAAAAGGTATTACTAACTAACAATCCAATTTATGTAAAACGAAATGAACGAAAACAATATGTTACACAGCAACAAACGGCAACCACTGAATTAAAGGCTCCTGACTTGGGAGAAAGGCATGTACACACAATATGTTGCAGTGTTAAACATGTAAACAGGCGCTCAACGCTCTCCTTTACCTGGGACAGCGGTATAACAGTACAACATAAGAACGAACAATAAAATCAGTTGAAAAAGGTTTAACTCATCAGATGTATACAAACATAGATACATCTAAAAAAAATACAGATTGGACGTGGGATGGTACTTGTACATCCCAACATCAAAAAGACACTTAAATATAGATATGAAAGTACTCAAAATTCTAAAATAACCACAATTTCATTTAAAAATTGAATTTTGATATTTTAAATATATGGGTTTTTTTTCTTGATAAATTTATATTCATCGTTTGGTAATCGATTATGTTAAAATAAGATGTTGTTATTGAATTTGCGTGTTTGTATTATGCCAATATAGACATGTAATGTTGGAGAATCTTATTCGCTCTATCCCCTGGTCTCACTTTATTAGGAGTTTTTGTAATTCCTATATTAATTCCATGCTTGTCTTTGGGTTTCAGTGGACATTATTTCGGAATTTTAACATGTTTAATTCTTCCTGGTTCAACTGAGAACATGATAAATCCTAGTTATCAGCATTAGTCTTTTATTATACAGTAGGTTAAATGTTCCATTTTACACCCTTACCCGAACAATGATTGTAGAACGAGAATCGTTACAAATATATATACACATTGACGTCGTGTTAGCAATTACAGACTTATTAGAGCACTAGTTACACCAAGGATTTTTTTAGACGGTATATAATAACTATAACATTGTTTACGTGTAAATATCTATAGCCTTTATACTGAATTAATCCTTTTAAGCTCATCTGCCACAAAGGCCAAATATACTCGTCATAGATACCAGGACTTAATTTTGTATATACGACAGACGCGCGTTTCGTCTACAAAAGACTCATCAGTGACGCTCGAATCCAAAAAAGTTAAAAAGGCCAAATAAAGTACGAAGTCGAACATGCCTCTTCACTTGGCGTTCGTCGTCCGGCTTCCGTCGACGTCCGTTAGCGTCTGTTAGCTTTTACAAAAATCTTCTCCTGTAAAGCTACATGAACACATTCTTCATTGTGGTATCTCGCTTAAAATATATTCCTAATGCTTTGTGTTCAGTTACTATGGTTTGTCAGTTGGTCTTTTACTTTTTAGCCAGTTTATTTTCGACTTACGAGTTTGAGCGTCCCTCTGGTACATTTCGTCCATCTTTTATAAACAGTACTAGTACTAGAATCAGAATGAATTGATTGCCCTCAAAGGAAAATTGCCATACTCCTTTTTTTGTTTTGTTGTTTGTTAAAACAAAAGAAAATATCGATAGAAATCATAAACAGAAAAAAATGATCAGTAATACAAAATCAACGAAAAACAAGATTTGTGTCATGAATTTTATTCTAATCCGCAGTGTTAGAGAGTTTCGATGGTTCAAAGTGCACATAGACCTAGGTGATCGACGAAAACTCATCACAGCCTCTTTTTTGTATGACTTGTTTGTCTAGTGTAGCGAAAGTATTATTCAAAATCAGAATTAATCATTCAATACTTTTTTCTGAGTTTTTATTCAAAATGAACGAAACTAATGTGTTCGAAGTCGTATTTGATGAATAAAAAAGAACTTAAACGTGCATTAAAAAATTTACAGACAAGTTAAAAAGGCTGGAAGGGACGTCTTTAAAGGCAAATCTACCATTGCCTTAAAAATTCAGGCTGCATATGAACAGGCGGAGAGGTACTGCGGGTAAGTTATTAATATTTGATAAGCAATTAGAAAAATGATATAAGTTTTAAGTGAAATGTATTGATTTGAAATATTGCAGTTCTGTCTTCTAATGACTTGTTTTCTCAATGCAATTACCATGCTCCTTAATTTCATAAGGTGTGTCGGATGCAGACAATTCCATCCCTATATAAAAAATAGATGCGGTAATGTAAATCTAAGTTAAACTCCGAGTCGGCCTTTTCCTGTCATTTTTCAAAACTCAAGGGAGCTTTCAATATTTTTTTAATCGGAGTTATTGAATGCTACAAAAAACTAGTATGACTTATTAGTTGCGCTGACTTGCATAATTTTAAAGAATTTATTGTTTTAAAGGTAATCAGGAACTTAATGGAAGACCGTATCCAAAAATTAAACAAAATACAACAGTAGTTCATTTCCTAAAATTGTAGATACGAAAGTGATGTCAAAGTCGAATTATGGGTCTTTTGTAGATAAAACGCATGTATTTATTACGTTCAGTATTATAAGGCTGGTATTGTTTTTACTTAAAAAAACGACCGAACCTATACTTTAAAGACACGAATTTTCTAAATGTAAAATATTAATAAAAAAGCCATATGTTGTCATTCATCTTTATTTTATTTACTTGCAAGCAAACCTCGTTACACGACAAAATTCCCAGGTTTTGCCTTAAAGGACTTTGATAAAAAGAGTGTGTGTTCCGGCTCATGGGGCATTAGGAAAATTCAAACATATTATCAAGATCCGGATACTAATTGGCATTGCTGGACTCTGAGACCATTTGCAAAGTTAAACTGTCCAACTTACAACTGTAACAGGTGAGTTTGAACCTTTATTTAACCTTTCGAACGGTATCTTTTATTCTCAAATACACTCGCCATAATGAATGAGGTTATGACTATAAAGATTTAAAGAATTGTAAAGTTACACGATGATCACAAAAGTTACAACTAGCATTCATTCATTCGTCATTACCCAGCCTGTTCTGTACCTTCATCTAAGTAAAAGTCGAGTAGCGGATTTACCTAAGGGTAAAAAGAAGAGAAAGAAGCAAAAAGAAGGCATTTCCAACCTATAAAGATCAATTTTGATATAGAACTATGACAATTCAGTTTGAAAAGTCATATCTAGCGTCAAATGATAGCTTATTGTACACTGATTCCAAAAATATATGGTTTATTATACTTATTTTTCTGGATTTACTAGATAGATTGTTTCTTCCGATTTGAAATACGTCACTTCCGGTTTTTATTTGATAGTTTACTTGGTACTGATTCCAAAAATATATTGTTTAATATACTTATAAGTTAAATAAGTACAAAAAATAGCTACTTCCGGTTTACACAAGGTCACTTCCGGTTTGCTTATCCATAGTCAAGTGTCATGCAATGTAATGCAAAAAGTCCCAATGTTTTATCATGAATATTTATTATATAAAACCAAAGGTCAAATATAACATCAATTTTACCTGTGGCCATGAGTTTATTTCTAAGGTCATAAACCAAGGACCTAAAATTCAAAACCAATAATTCAAGGAATAATTGAAGGTCTTTCAACCAAAAACCATGTATTTTAATATGACATTAATAAAATTAGGTTTAGAATGTCATTTCAATCGTCAAACGATAGCTTAGTGTTCGATGATTCCAAATATATATGGTTTCTATACAATATTTTTCAAATAAGGGAGATAAGTTTTTACTTCCGGTTTGAAAATGGTACTTTTGATACTATTTTGATATTTACTTGACACTGATTCTAAAAATATTGGTTCTATATACTTTTATATTAATAAAGTAAAAATACTAGATACTTCTGATTTACACAAGGTTGTTTTTTAAGGTTAAATTGTTTGAAACCTATTGCAAAAAGTCTCATGGCTTTATCATGTATACATCATACATATGAAGTAAAAGCAAAGGTCAAATCTATAATGTCAAATTAGGCTATGACCTAGAGATAAATTTCAAGGTCATTAACCAAGGACCTCAAACCAAAAAACATTAGGTCTTAATTATATTTGGTTAATGAGTTATATCACCATACGTGTATTTTTAAATACAAGAGGGGAGAAAACTCCCTTTTACGTTCAACGTACCTTTGTAATCGAAATTTACGTGTTACGACATGTCTTAACTAATAATTTAGCAAAAATAATTTGTCTATATCTCATATGTTTTTTGGAAATAAGTGAAAATAAGCCAAATTTAAAAATTAGAAAATGACCTTGATCAAATACAAATGTTTTTGGACCAAGGACCTCAAATCAAAAGATCCTAGGTCTCTCTCACTTTTGGTTTACAAGATAAAAATGCATTCCACTTATATCAAATACATAAGGGGAAATAACTCTCATATGGAGTGTTCATATTGCTTCGGTCAAAATAAGAGCAATTTTATAAAATAAATTTGTCGATTTTTTTACGGTTAAGGAGGAGATGAAGTCACAAGGAAAACAGTGTTCGGGGAGATAACTCTTACAAAGAAAAGTATTTGGTTACGCAGTGTTAATTCCAAAGGCGCATATAAACGGTTCAATATCATAGACTTGGTTTGTTTGCCATCGAGATAGCCGTCATTGAGTAACCAAAATGGCATAGAAATCAGCAACTGTGTTATTGACTTATGACTTTGGTAATCATGCCTCTACTTCAGCGGAATAAGTAAACACGCACTTCAATCAACTTTTCGTTCAAATATTTATGGTATATAAACGAATTTCAAATTGTAGTCAATCTATGCTTTTTAAGTTTTGATAACATTTTTTATGTTTTGTTTTTTTGTTTGCAGTGGTTTTTGCCAAGGACTTAAAGACAAAGCAACTTCACCAACGGTTACAAAGTACAGATGTGAAATCTCGGGATTTGTTGACATTCCATTTTATGTATACTGTTACCCACCTAAAGGTGTTGGGTTCGAATTCAAACCCTACAAAATGGTAGTCTCCCGATGTTGTAATTGTTCCAAATTTACATGTTCTAAATAATAAAATGGATTTATCAGTAAATTTCTATCTGTATTTGTATTTTTAATATGAATAAAAATAAAAAGTATATAACATTAATAACACAAAAAAATAGCATTACACAATCAAAAAAGTACATCGTACTTAATGTAAGTAATATCCGATGTCTTGTACAATAGTTTTAAATGTGGTATAAATGCATTGTCAAAAGCTGTGTGGTAGGTGAAGCGATGCCTATCTTCACTTATATGAATGTCCTTCATTCATATAGCTAGAAGAGAACCCATTAACCATCAGGTGAGCGCCACAATTGCCTGTGCACAAGCCGGGGTTCGAACACGGGATATCTGGGACAGTATCCTATATCAAACTCTACTTTTACATTGGCAATCCCATGTAACAAAGATAGCTGCTGTATAATACATGAAGAAAAAACTCATTACAGATACAAGGCTATATAAAAACAAGATTGGGCAGTATTGCCATTGAGACAACTCTTCATCAAAAACCAAATGACGTGGAAATTAACAACTAATATTTAGACCTTTTACAATGAGCAAATCCGTTCCACAAAGTCAGTTATAAAGGGTCAGAACTGAAAAATCTAGAGCAGTAAAAACGAGAAAAACTAAGGTCCTGAGTTATGAACAAAACAAACGAAAATACATATGACAAACATCAACAAATGACATTTGAATTTCATGCTCCTCACTTGGAACTGGAACGTATAGAGTATAGCTGGATTAGAGATGTTTGCAGAGGCCTAGACTGCAATATTCAGTATGTTACACGTCTTACACATAAACCAATAAGAGAGAGAGAGAGAGAGTATGGATATTAGCTTATACCTAGAACGTAGTACCGGGAACAATGATAGCTGAGGTCAAACCTCTCTAAAACGGTGGAAGATTATTTTGAGGAACATGAGAGAAACAGGGGATCGTGGTCAAGTATTACCGAACAATTGTTTTGTTGGACTTTATGATCCATTTCAGTAATTCGCGTTTGTTCACATCAATTACCCCATTATCTTTCACATCCAATGTGCTTGAAACAAATGATGATCAACGATTAGTTGGTTTATATGACAGCAATTTTAGGATTATATGACCAAAAAAGGGGTAAGACAAACCTGCTGTGAGGTTATTAAGTAACCCTTGATTTAACTTCAAATTGAAATCACCAGCAATAACAACTGGCAGATATCTTAATCTAGTAATTTAAAAAAAAATTGAATTAGTTCTTTCAAAAACATGTGTTTGTGTTCTGCCGTGAAGTTATTGTCTGGTTCTCATTCATAACTCTTCGTAGTTTTTTTTTAATATTTACTACACATCTAAGAATTCCATTTTTTGCTCGAAATACAAACATAAAACTGTCAAAAAATAGTTAAAACCATAATTCCCATGAGCTGATATGTTGTATCCAAATACTATATGTTTTGCTATAACCTTGATATGAGAATTCAGAAAAAATCATTTTTGCTAAGATAATGGAATTCTCCCCAAAATCTTTCAAAACTGAACATGTAGCTAAAAATGCTAGTAATGTTCTTCTTCTGACTTACAAAAGGAACATGTTTGATTGTCATATATTTTCCATTTAATAATTAATAATTGTAGGATTTCTTTTTTTAATTGTCTCCCAGTTAAGTGTATTGGGTTTTTTTTCAAACTAGAATACGGAGCAATTGTGGAGATAGCATGATAGCTCTATGACTGTGATTTGTTTTGTTCTTCCCTCGATGGGATTCGAACCCATGCTACTGAGATATCGTGACACCAAATCGCCTGCATTGTAGCCGTCCAACTAGACCACACGACCACCTGGGCTTCATAAAAAGTAAGCTTTCGGTGGCCGGGTATTACCTTTCCACGTCAGTTTTAATCTGGCATCGTACTACAGTACATGCTATATAAATAGTTATCAAAGGTACCAGGATTATAATTTAGTACACCAGACGCGCGTTTCATCTACATAAGACTCATCAGTGACGCTATTATCAAAGTATTTATAAAGCCAAACAATTACAAAGTTGAAGAGCATTGAGGATCCAAAATATAAGGCATTGAGATGTTATTTTTACAGGTCAGATATATAATGTTCGAATGCATTATTACAAAATACAATAATTTTATCGGACATTTGAACCACTCTAAGTTGGTTACCGACTTTGATCTGTTGTGTATGAAGATTTTAATGGATTAGTGTATAATCTAATACTTACAATGGATCCATTTTCTTTGAACACAAGATAACTAATGCTATTAACTTCTGTGCAAGATTGAAATGTTGCAATTGCGACCCTCATCTTGCCGACTTGTTTTCTGTATTAATGTGTTGCTAAATTCATACAGGAACTTCTAAGGAAGAAAGATAAGAAGTTAGTAATATCCTTTAACTTTAATTTTCGCTATATACATTGTAGCTGATGTTCTCAAACTATGATAATTAAAATTTGTGGTGACTATGATGAACGCGTATATCCCATTGAACTGGAGATAAAGGATACAACAGATCTAGAAATTGACAATGAGGGTCGGTTGAAAACAAAACTTTACAACAAAAGAGATAATTTCAGCTTCCCAATTGCAAACTTTCCATTTCTATGTAGCAACATTTCAGCAGCTTCTGCATATGGAGTTGGGGTTTTTGTTTATTTTACTTACTGTTGTTAGCTGTAATACATTTTTAGTCATATTTATTTGCATTTCTACAATTTGTTCAGCTTTTATATTTTTAACGTTAAAGTAATCAAAAATTCGTTATGTTGAAAATACAATACTTTTAAGTTATGCGTTATGGCTTTAATATTTTCACTGCTCTTATAAAATTCCTCATACCTCAGCATAATTTAATAGGGTCGTTAAATTAGTTCAAGTTCCTGCATTTTCACTACGAAAAAACAGACAGGAAGTTGGTGATTGTTTGACGATAAATAAAGGCAACAGTAGTATATCGCTGTTAAAACTTCATAAATCGATTGAGAAAAAACAAATCCGAGATAACTGATTTGTACCTAGATTTCCCCCAAAAATGCCTATCTTAAAGATCCAGCCAAATCTGTGTAAAACGATACGTAATTCTTACCTCAGGAAATGATCACGCAATACTTGTGCTCCAAAAGTTATTAATATATCTTTTCACTCAATTGCGTCTCCGGTATTCGTACTGAAATAAAAAAAAAAAAAAAAAAATATATCGGCTCTTACTCAAATATGGACAATTTTATGTTCAAAGATTCATTCATTCATTTTGACAGCTTTTTAAGCATACAAGTGTTTTACTTTTTCAAACTGGACTAATTCACTACTTTACCCAAAACTTCATGTCCCGAATTTTTGTATCATGTCATTTCATCCCCATACTTAAGGTATTCACGGAAACTATGAGCAGAACATATAAGTAGACGTCCTTACGCACGCTAAAATTATGACACGCATACCCCGTGTCTTGTTATTCATTTAGCAATTCATGTTGTTTACCTTCAGCTGTACTTTCTTTTTGTCTATGTTTGTGTAAGTTGAGCAACTGCTTAAAGGGGCCAACATGAAGGATATATTTTAATGTAAAGAAAGTTTATTCATAAAAAAAAATCATACTTGAAATAAAGAAAATAAATCCTTGCTTGCTTTTTCTTTTGTTTTATCTTTTTCGATGTGTTAAACAATGTTTTAAGTAAGATACAAGCCAATAACAGTCCATTCTGTTATCGGCTTATATCCCTCACTTATTATTTTATGAATAAGGAAGGTCTTTTCATAAAATAATGCTAGTTGTACACTGTCTGTACTAGAGACTCTATTTGTATGACTTTGTACCCGGACCATATTTTATACTTGGTCTTGCAGTAGCTAAGCCTTGATTAAATCATGTAGTTACTTCATTCACAAAGTCATATATGGCAATTGAATTATAAAAATATAATAGATGATGGCAGTATGCTAGATTTAGATATCCCGGATTTTTTAAATGATATGTGGAATATGATTTCTATCAGCAAAATTATAGAAGGGTAAAGGCCAATGAGACATTAACCAAACGATAGAATAATCAATAGGCATCTATAAGACAGGAGTCAGTCTTCAATATTTGTGCTTCACTTTAAACGATATATGTTGCTTTAAATAGTCATAAGTGAACACGAGTGCAGGTGCAGAATTTGGTAGGGTTCGTGTTGCTCAATCTTTCATGTGTGTTATTTTTTCTTCCTTTTTGTCTTTTCTGACATATTTGGTCTGTATTCCTCCTGAATACATTAATCTGAATGTTTTATTTCACATTTGAAATATTTGGCATTCTGTCAGATCCGGTATTAGACTTGATCTTTGTTAAGACTGGAATGAAGCTGTGGCATATAACTGGTTGCATTATGATCCTTGTTGTGTCTTATGAATATAGAAACAAATTATGAATATATTGTCGTAATACTTGCTTATGTCGTTCAGTCTTTAACGGTTAGATGTATCATTGTCAATTATACTACATCTAAAAGAGGTACAAAAGTTACCAAAGGGCCAGTCAAACTCATAAATCGAAAATAAACTGACAACGCTTTGGCTAAAAATGAAAAAGACTATCTATGCGCATTGGTTTATTGTGGCTGTTTACCAAAAACTAGGAATAGTATTAAAGCTACAATCAATTGGTAAAGTTATCCCTTTTCATTTATAACATGATTCTTTTATAGCTGAAGTAACTGTTTCTGCTGTCTTTTAGTTGACAAATTTTCGGTGGTTTTTTTTTAAAAACAACATTAAATCTATGAAAACTGCTACACATCTTTATCGAGTTTATGTTAATTTCAACCTGTTGCTTTTTAAAACTTACATTTGTCATATTGTCATCCGTTTTCTATAATCAATAATGAAAATCAGTTGTTCAACACAATGCGTTATCTCACTAAGATTCGGTTTTACTTAATAATTGCTGTGTGTGTTTGCATTTTATACTTTTATTTTATGTTTGAACTGCACTATGCCAAAAGTAACATGTCTAAACAAAAGAGTTTTAATAACAAAATTCCCGTTTCAACATCTAGGAAGGAAAATGTATTCAGATACAGACATCAGTTTATACAATATATGATACGGAACCATACATATGGTATGGCGGCTGAAATCGGAGTGTATGATGGTGATTTTGCGGAACATAATCTTGAACAATTTAAAGGGAATTATATTATGGTCGATGTAAACATCCGACCGAAATTGAAGGAAAATTTGGAAAAATGGAGATCTAAAAATATAACATTTTTACAAAACTCTTCTTTCGGTGCATCTAAACAGTTTAAAAATGCCATGTTCGATTGGATATATATTGATGCTGGACATGATTACAAAGATGTTTTAAATGACATGACTGTTTGGTATCCAAAGTTAAAACCTGGAGGATTATTTTCCGGTCACGATTATTGTGTAAATAAAATGGATCTTAAAACTACAAAGAATGTTCCATGGTGTGGAATATTTAAACCTGGACGAGATTACATGGCATTTCGTGTATTCAAATCAACGAACATTACTGGAAAAGAGAAACAATCTTTTATCGGAGTTGTTAATGCCGTACGTTTTTTTGCTCAATCAAAGTCCATTCCAGAGGTATTTTTCACAATGGAAGAGCGTGAAACGTTAAATGATGATGGTTTGGGTTCGTCTTGGTACTTTTTTAAGCCAAACTAATAGTGTGTTCGTCACAAGTTATATATACATGACCAGTGAACTTAATGAAATTCATATAAAAACTATTTAATTGCTAATTGATTCAAAACATGTACAATTCAAAGTAATCGCTGTTGTATTAAGAAGATATATATTGATGTTCTGTTCTTTATTTTCATTCTGTACCTCGTCTAAACATTTCATAAGATCATACACAATTTTTCCATATAGACACTGTATTTGAATATATTTATTAGGAAGATTAATCTGATCTAGCAGATGGCCTTAAAATATGTGTGATTTCCCATATGTTACATTTAATCGAGCAGTAACACATCTAGAAGCTTGGTTAAATCATGTAGTTATTTATTTTTACATTGTCATGTATATGGTAATTGAATGAGGATAACCGAATACACGAAGGCAACATACTAGAATAAAACGTCCCTGATTTTTTTATGATATGCAGAATATGATGTTACTATAAAACAAAAATAGATTTAGGTAAACGTCAATGATACAGCAACCGAACATAAAAAAATAACCAAAATGTATTTATAGAAAAACATTCAGTATTTCCACGTGTCTATACCATATCTCAAGCCTTAAGTTATTTTAATGAACACGGAATAACCCCGGGTTCTTGGAGTTTTAGACGTTTTCGTCTGTTTGTTTAGGACTAATGATTTTCATCTTCCGTTGGCTGGTTCTTATTTGAAATTGCCCGCGTGTTTGGTGCCTGCATTTTCGTATGTATAAAATTTAGGATAAAGCTAGCTAAACATCTCACTTGTATGACATTCGAATCAAATATGTTTATAATTTATACATTTTGAAAGTTCTTATTCGATCCAATAAGATTATGATACAGGCAATTTTCCAACAAGTTGTAATATGAGATTATAAAAAGTTCGAGTATTTTGTGTCATAGGAACTTCTTTATCTTCATCAGAAAAAGAAAAACAATCTGCAGTTATTTCAAAATTCTTTGAAACTGGAATAATATTTAGATAAAATTTGCAGACATCATCATATTTTAGATCAGCATCTTTCTCAGATAAAATTTCATGGATTGCAATAAATTTAAAAAAATCAGAAACTCCTTCATACGTTAAATGCTAAAACTTTTGTTATACCTGCACGGATGAAAGGTTTATAATTTAGTAATTTGCCTTCTTTTGTAACACTAGAGCTGAAAAGTAATGGTATCTCATGAATATTATTTTCATTCGCCTCAAAGGCAACATAAGTCTTCATTTTGCTCCATGCAAGCAATATTTCTCGCACGAAAAATGGAAGCTTTAAATAAGACCACCTGGACTTATATATATAGACGAGTTATATATACATAATGTACACAGTCATGTATCACCATCACTGCTGGTGATCCGATGGATAAATCTGTTGTAGAGTTGTCACTGGCTCAGACGTACTTATGAATATAATTATTTTCTGTGACTGTATCTTATATTAATTTGTAGGATCCTTTACTATAGATAATTTAGCTGATCTGTAAGAATAACATCTTGCCTTATATATATATATCATGTACTGTAGTACGACGCTAGATTAAATCTGACGTGGAATGGTAACACCCGGCCCCCGAAAGCTTCATTTTTATGAAGCCCAGGTGGTCATGTGGTCTAGAGGGACGGCTACAATGCAGGCGATTTTGGTGTCTCGATATCTCAGTAGCATGGGTTTGAATCTCGGCAAGGGAAGAACAAAAAAATTGTGAAAGCACATTTACAGATCTAACATTGTTGGGTTGATGACTTGTATATATATATATAAACATTGTTGGGTTGATGACTTGTATATATATATATAAACATTAGTGGGTTGATGACTTGTATATATATATAAAAATTGCGTTTTTTATGCAACGATATATACCAGTCAAAATTGAAAACTACGTTCAAACCTATGATTGCGTTGGATAAAAACCGCAATTTTTATGTGCATGTAAAACAAATTTCGTTGTAGAAGGGTCTAAATGTAAAGCACAAACAACATTTTTTAAAAGACCAAAAAAGTGAAAAAGTATATTTAAACAAAACGCATTTGACTAACAGGTCAAACAACTGATGTGCTTTAACCCTGCTTACTGCCATTGGCGATTGCCAAATTAAAATTGATCACAAGATATAACAAAATGGATCTTAATATAACTTTAATACTAAACAGAAAACAATTAACTAGTGGCTAAGAGGTTATACCACAAACATAAGGTGTTAATCTTTTTTGGTACACCAGATCCGGATTTCGACAATAAATGTCTCTTCAGTGATGTTAGGGATAGAAACGGTATTTGGAAGGCTATATATAATTTACCCTCATTTTTAGATAGACTCTTGAATTTTAAGAGTCGTAATGATGAACGGATTATATAAACTGGAGGGAAATTATGGTACAAGCCCAAACGGAAAAATATAAACAAGTCTAAATTGAAAACTATGTTCAAACCTATGATTGCATAATTAAAACCGCAATTTTTAAACGTGTGCATTTTAAACAAATTTCGTTGAAGAAGGGTCTAAATACAGCACAAACAACATTTTCCAAAAGACAAATGAAGTGAAAAAGTATATTTAAACGAAACGCATTTGACTATCAGTTCGAACAACTGATGTTCTTCTATATATATTTGGAATATTATTTCGTGAAAATTTTTTCCTTATATATTCCTCGTGGTTACTATACTATATATAAAAATATTAATTTTCGCGAACCATTTAGGTCACGGAAATTCCAAAATATGGCATCAGTAAGGAGAGTTGTGCAAATAATGTGAATACACAGAACCCCCATCCAAATTATCTTTAGCTAAAAGTATTCATCCTTTTCTATTTTATATGTACTAACAACATTCCATTTTTCTATAATTTCGATTGAAATATTCCAAAATCTGAGTTAAAATCGATCGAATGCCCCAAATAAACATTGTCTGATTGGTTGAAGTACTGTGGCGTCGATGATTAGCATGATAAGCCTCGATGTAAAGAATAAGCCTCGATGTAAAGCACACGCTTCACATGAATAAGGAGAGTTTTACAAATAATGTGAGTACGCAGATCCTCCATCCTATTTATATTTTGCTGGAAATGTTGCAGTATTCATCATTTCTGTTTTGATTCTGCTCACAACATTCCATTTTTTCTATAATTCCGATTTAAATATGTGGAACCCGTAATAAAAATAGATGGCCTCAACGCAAAAAAATCCGTTACCCTGAGTTTTACGATGTTACATTAGCCTGGGATCCGGTCCAATCTAGCTGCGCGTCGTAAGGTCAAGATTAGCCAGGATCCCAGTCTAAATTATAAATGTTACATAAACCAACCAAACCACATACAGAACTTTGCGCTCAAATGTAATTCTTGGTAATTATACGGGTAACTTCGTTTAAGAAAACTTATACACACTTTATCATTAACATATTACCTGGCTTTTGCATATTCACGTTTGTTTTATGCTGAACTGTAGTCGAATTCAATTTTATAAAAAAAAAATTACATGAAGCAATAGGAGTAAGAATATTTATTTCGCGCCAACTTAACCAGCATCATATCAATCAGCAAAATTATTTACCGGTATTTTTGTGGAATTTCAGTTCTATAGGTTATCAATTAGAGAAATTTTGGTAAGTATTACTTATTTATGTTAAGGTTCTACTGATGTGCTTCTCTAGACCTTTTTGGCGGTCCGTTTTATCCCATTTATCTCAATACTATCTCCGATGACAGGAATGTCAACTCGACCTATTCGTGTCGAAAGTGAAAATCCAATCTATTTGATGAAATAATTTCTTCCTCAACGGTTCATGCATTATTTTCGTATTATTTGATAACCAATCACATTCACGTTGCATGTTTGCATGAAAATGGTTATGAACATGTATTAGTTAATTGTAATGGCGATGCAGCATGCGAGGTCAGTGCGCGATCACGTGACATTATTATTTGTAAACAAACATGCTCCCCGTGTAACACGTGTCTGAATTATCCTTTCAAAGTGTTATGAATCTTTCAATCACTATTTTAAGATATTTTCCTTTTTGTTTTTAGGTTTGCATATCAGTAGTGCAAGTGAATTAGAAATAGTTCCGAGTTGTGTGTGTGTTTTTTTTTTAATAGTCTATAGAATTAGAAGGTAAGTCTACATAAGTTATATTTACATGTAACTAAAGTCTAAAAAGATGACTCCACTTTCCCTCTATATTTAAAACCTGCTTCAGGGGCGGATGCAGGAATTTTCAAAAGGGGGGGGTGCTAACCCAGGGCAAAGGGGGGGGGTGCAAAACATAGGTCCCGATACAAATGCATTGATCGGCAAAAATAAAGGGGGGTGCTCACCCCCGGAACCCCCCCTCTGGATCCGCCACTGCGCTTACCAATTTAAACAGCATTTGCTCCCCTTAAACGCTAATTTGCCCCTTCCCTGTCATTTCCCTTTAAATTTGCTCAACAGTCATACTTATGGTCCATTTACATTAATGGCTGATTTGTGATTTTACCATCTTAACTCAAATTTTCATATTGTACACATTTGACCATTCAGTATGAGTTCCCATGTTTTTTGTCTTATATGAAGGAGGTTTTGGGTCCTGTTTTCCTAAACATCTTATTGCTATTTGTCTGTCTGGAACGTTAAAACCACAAAATCAGATAGTGATGAATATGCAAGTTTTCAACAATCCCGGAAATTACACCTTATTTATTTATCGCTATTTAGTCCAATCTGGGAAAAACAGTCATACATTGTATGTACAACTTCCTGTTTGGGTCATGCGGCCGAAAATAAAGGTTTTTTAGTAGAGAGCTGAGGGAGGAAAAACTTTAGAAAGCGATCATCAAGAAACTTTAATAGAGTATGATCCACTTTTTTTCGAAATTAAAATTGAAGTAAAAAATTATTTTGTTTAAAGTATTTACAATAAGTTAAAACGGGTCTCATTAAAAAGTGTTGTGCATGGTGAATTGTTTCAACGGCCCCCAGATAGCTTCAACTGGATGAAAAAGTTGTGTAATTTTAGAATTTATCCGGTATGGAATAAATAGCGATTAGGTGTATTGACATCCATGAAAAAATATAGGAAGTAAGATACATGTAACTCCCCTTTAGGTTTTGATAAATATTGGATATGACATTAAGAAGTTATAAAACTTTATTCTTTGAATATGTTTCTAGCTCACCATGCACGCTTAGTACTGCTTTTTATACGTCCGTCAAAGACGGGACGTATAAAGGTATACAAATGTCAGGTGTCCGTCTGTCTGTCCTTAATATAGTTGTTTCTTATGATGGTCACATGATCTGTACTTTTTGGTGATGATTCAAAATTTCATATTTGAGTTATTGAGTATTTATCATGTTTTTTTCCAAGTCCGGATCCTTAATTAGTTTCAAAAACCAGAAGTGTGCAATTTGGCCACAGACCACAATTAATTTCTCTATCATTTCTTTTGAACATTTTGTATCATTAAAAAAATTTCACCATGCACTTTTGTCAAATTTTTTGTGTGTCTTATGTATAGCACTAGTCCAAAAATATATCCAAAATTCAGAAAGATTGAAGCAATCACTTTTACAAATTTAGCCAATATACATCCATACCCCTATGGACAAGTCAAGAGATGTTCCGAAAACTGTAAATATGACCTTTTTATACGACCGCTAATTTTGAAAAAAATTTCGTCTTATATTGCTATCACGTTGGCGTCGTCGTCTGCGTCGTCGTCGTTGTCGTCGTCGTCGTGGTCCGAATACTTTTAGTTTTCGCACTCTAACTTTAGTAAAAGTGAATATAAATCTATAAAATTTTATCACAAGGTTTATGACCACAAAAGGAAGGTTGGTATTGATTTTGGGAGTTTTGGTCCCAACATTTTAGGAATTAGGGTCCAAAAAGGGCCCAAATAAGCATTTTCTTGGTTTTCGCACTATAATTTTAGTTTAAGTTGATAGAAATCTATGAAATTTTGACACAAGGTTTATGACCACAAAAGAAAGGTTGAGATTGATTTTGGGAGTTTTGGTTTCAAAAGGGCCCAAATAAGCATTATTCTTGGATTTCGCACCATAACTTTAGTATAAGTAAATAGAAATCTATGAAATTTAAACACAAGGTTTATGACCATAAAAGGAAGGTTGGTTATGATTTTGGGAGTTTTGGTCCCAACAGTTTAGGAATAAGGGGCCCAAAGGGTCCAAAATTAAACTTTGTTTGATTTCATCAAAATTGAATAATTGGGGTTCTTTGATATGCTGAATCTAACTGTGTATGTAGATTTTTATACGACCGCAAATTTTGAAAAAATTTTCGTCGTATATTGCTATCACGTTGGCGGCGTCGTCGTCGTCCGAATACTTTTAGTTTTCGCACTCTAACTTTAGTAAAAGTGAATATAAATCTATAAAATTTTATCACAAGGTTTATGACCACAAAAGGAAGGTTGGTATTGATTTTGGGAGTTTTGGTCCCAACATTTTAGGAATTAGGGGCCAAAAAGGGCCCAAATAAGCATTTTCTTGGTTTTCGCACTATAACTTTAGCTTAAGTTAATAGAAATCTATGAAATTTTGACACAAGGTTTATGACCACAAAAGAAAGGTTGGGATTGATTTTGGGAGTTTTGGTTTCAATAGTGTAGGAATTAGGGGCCAAAAAAGGGCCCAAATAAGCATTATTCTTGGTTTTCGCACAATAACTTTAGTTTTAGCAAATAGAAAATAATGAAATTTAAACACAATGTTTATGACCACAAAAAGGAAGGTTGGTATTGATTTTGGGAGTTTAGGTCCCAACAGTTTAGGAATTAGGGGCCAAAAAGGGACCCAAATAAGCATTTTTCTTGGTTTTCGCACCATAACTTTAGTATAAGTAAATAGAAATCTATGAAATTTAAACACAAGGTTTATGACCATAAAAGGAAGGTTGGTAATGATTTTGGGAGTTTTGGTCCCAACAGTTTAGGAATAAGGGGCCCAAAGGGTCCAAAATTAAACTTTGTTTGATTTCATCAAAATTGAATAATTGGGGTTCTTTGGTATGCCGAATCTAACTGTGTAAGTAGATTTTTAACTTTTGGTCCCGTTTTCAAATTGGTCTACATTAAGGTCCAAAGGGTCCAAAATTAAACTTTGTTTGATTTTGACAAAAAATTAATCGGTTGGGTTCTTTGATATGCTGAATCTAAAAATGTACTTAGATTCTTGATTATCGGCCCAGTTTTCAAGTTGGTCCAAATCGGGGTCCAAAATTAAACTTTGTTTGATTTCATCAAAAATTGAATAAATGGGGTTCTTTGATATGCCAAATCTAACTGTGTATGTAGATTCCTTATTTTTGGTCTTGTTTTTCAAATTGATCTACATTAAAGTCCAAAGGGTCCAAAATTAAACTTAGTTTGATTTTAACAAAAATTTAAATCTTAGGGTTCTTTGATATGCTGAATCCAAACATGTACTTAGATTTTTGATTCTGGGCCCAGTTTTCAAGTTGGTCCAAATCAGGATCTAAAATTATTATATTAAGTTTTGTGCAATAGCAAGTCTTTTCAATTGCACAGTATTGCGCAATGGCAAGTAATATCTTATTGCAAAATATTGTGAAATAGCAATTTTGTTTTTAATTAGAGTTATCTTTCTTTGTCCAGAATAGTAAGCAAGAAATATCTAATTGTAAGAATTTTTTTTATTTGGAGTTATCTTTCTTTGTCCAGAATCAACTTAAATCTTTGTTATATATACAATATACAATGTATATTCACTTTTTACTACCAACTGATAAATTAAAATAATCTTTATTATTCAGTGATAACAAGCAGTTTTTTTACATCTTAATATTTTATGATGTATTTAAATGAGTAGTAATTGTTGCAAACTCCATTAGAAATTTTAATTGAGATTAGTTTTGGAATAAGGGAAAGGGGGATGTGATTAAAAAAATTGGGTTCAATTTTCTCATTTGAAATTTCATAGATAAAAAGAAAATTTCTTCAAACATTTTTTTTGAGAGGAATAATATTCAACAGCATAGTGAATTGCTCTAAGAGAAAACAAAAATTTTAATTTCATTAGAACACATTCATTCTGTGTCAGAAACCTATGCTGTGTCAACTATTTAATCACAATCCAAATTTAGAGCTGAATCCAGCTTGAATGTTGTGTCCATACTTGCCCCAACCGTTCAGGGTTCAACCTCTGCGGTCGTATAAAGCTACGCCCTGCGGAGCATCTGGTTAACTTTTGGTCCCCTTTTCAAATTGGTCTACATTAAGGTCCAAAGGGTCCAAAATTAAACTTCGTTTGATTTTGACAAAAAATTAATCGGTTGGGTTCTTTGATATGCTGAATCTAAAAATGTACTTAGATTCTTGATTATCGGCCCAGTTTTCAAGTTGGTCCAAATCAGGGTACAAATTAAACTTTGTTTGATTGCATCAAAAATTGAATAAATGGGGTTCTTTGATATGCCAAATCTAACTGTGTATGTAGATTCCTCATTTTTGGTCTTATTTTCAAATTGGTCTACATTAAAGTCCAAAGGGTCCAAAATTAAACTTAGTTTGATTTTAACAAAAATTGAAATCTTGGGGTTCTTTGATATGCTGAATCCAAACATGTACTTAGATTTTTGATTATGGGCCCAGTTTTCAAGTTGGTCCAAATCAGGATCTAAAATTATATTAAGTTTTGTGCAATAGCAAGTCTTTTCAATTGCACAGTATTGCGCAATGGCAAGAAATATCTTATTGCAAAATATTGTGAAATAGCAATTTTGTTTTTAATTAGAGTTATCTTTCTTTGTCCAGAATAGTAAGCAAGAAATATCTAATTGTAAGAATTTTTTTATTTGGAGTTATCTTTCTTTGTCCAGAATCAACTTAAATCTTTGTTATATATACATTCACTTTTTACTACCAACTGATAAATTAAAATAATCTTTACCATTCAGTGATAACAAGCAGTTTTTTTACATCTTAACATTTTATGATGTATTTAAATGAGTAGTAATTGTTGCAAACTCCATTAGAAATTTTAATTGAGATTAGTTTTGGAATAAGGGAAAGGGGGATGTGATTAAAAAAATTGGGTTCAATTTTCTCATTTGAAATTTCATAAATAAAAAGAAAATTTCTTCAAACATTTTTTTGAGAGGAATAATATTCAACAGCATAGTGAATTGCTCTAAGAGAAAACAAAAATTTTAATTTCATTAGAACACATTCATTCTGTGTCAGAAACCTATCCTGTGTCAACTATTTAATCACAATCCAAATTTAGAGCTGAATCCAGCTTGAATGTTGTGTCCATACTTGCCCTAACCGTTCAGGGTTCAACCTCTGCGGTCGTATAAAGCTACGCCATGCGGAGCATCTGGTTGCACTTGGCCTAATCACTCATTCCATATCAAAATCAGTTTAAATACAACATCCAAAAAATTATTTCACCTCTGATCTTTCATTTCCACCCAATAAAATCTAAGAAATGAGTGGGGAAGGGAAAGAAAAAAAATACAGGAAAAATACACTCTAATGACTAATTAAAAGGAACTACATTCATGAACAACGAACAGTGGGGTCATTAATTGTGGTCTTGGGCCATTTGCAATGTTTTTGAAGCACCTGCTGTGCAAATTTCTTGGATTTTAACCTGTTTGGAATACCTTTTGACATTAATAAAATGTTTTACTGGCTTTCTATGCAAGAGGAAGCAAGAGAGAAAAAATATGATGTCATTTATCAGAAGCCTGTGTCAAAAACAGGGTCGGTTGATAATTTTTTTTTATTTTTTTTTTAAAGATCCAATATAAAAGTTAAGGTCGGGGCTAAAAAACAGGGTCGGTCGGGTTACCTGAAACACGGATCTTTCTTTTCTCTGCCCAAGGAGAGTTGTTCAAATAATGTGAATACACACAACCCCCATCCAATTACGATTATTTTTGGAAAACAAATAGTGTGATTTGTCAAATTCAGCTGATTTTTAGCTCACCTGGCCCGAAGGGCCAAGTGAGCTTTTCTCATCACTTGGCGTCCGGCGTCGTCGTCCGTGGTCGTCCTGCGTTAACTTTTACAAAAATCTTCTCCTCTGAAACTACTGGGCCAAATTTAACCAAACTTGGCCACAATCATCATTGGGGTATCTAGTTTAAAAATTGTGTCCAGTGACCCTGCCAACTAACCAAGATGGCGGCCATGGCTATAAATAGAACATAGGGGTAAAATGCAGTTTTTGGCTTATAACTCAAAAACCAAAGCATTTAGGGCAAATCTGACATGGGGTAATATTGTTAATCAGGTTAAGATCCATCTGCCCTGAAATTTTCAGATGAATCTGACATTCCGTTGTTAGGTTGCTGCCCCTGAATTGGTAATTTTAAGGAAATTTTGTTGTTTTTGGTTATTATCTTGAATATTATTTCAGATAGAGATAAACTGTAAAAGCAATAATGTTCAGCAAAGTAAGATCTACAAATATGTCAACATGACCAAAATGATCAGTTGACCACTTTAGGAGTTATTGCCCTTTATAGTCAATTTTTAACCATTTTTCGTAAATCTTAGTAATCTTTTAGAAAAATCTTCTCCTCTGAAACTGCTGGGCCAAATTATTTGAAACTTGGCCACAATCATCATTGGGGTATCTAGTTTAAAAATTGTGTCCGAGGACCCCGCCAACTAACCAAGATGACCGCCATGGCTATAAATAGAACATAGGGGTAAAATGCAGTTTTTGGCTTATAACTCAAAAACCAAACCATTTAGAGCAAATCTGACATTGGGTAAAATTGTTAATCAGGTGAAGATCTATCTGCCCTGAAATTTTCAGATGAATTGGACAACCTGTTTTTGGGTTGCAGCCCCTGAATTGGTAATTTTAAGGAAATTTTGCTGTTTTTGGTTATTATATTGAATATTATTATAGATATAGGTAAACTGTAAACAGCAATAATGTTCAGCAAGGTCAGATTTACAAATAAGTCAACATGACCAAAATGGTCAGTTGACCTCTTTAATTATTGCCCTTTAAAGTCAATTTTTAACCATTTTTCGTAAATTTTATATATCTTTTACTAAAATCTTCTTCTCTGAAACTGCTGTGCCAAATTGATCCAAACTTGGCCACAATCATCTTTGGGGTTTCTTGTTTAAAAAATGTGTCCGGTGACCTGGCCATCAAACCAAGATGGCCGCCACGGCTAAAAATAGAACATAGGGGATGAATTGGCCCCTGTAGGAGTTATTGACCTTTGTAGTCAATTTTCAATCTGCTTCCTTTGTTAAATATTCACATAGACCAAGGTGAGCGACACAGGCTCTTTAGAGCCTCTAGTTTAATCTTCTGGAAAAAAGTGTACATTTTATGAGGGGGGATAATCCCGAGCTTAAAAACACCCGATCCTGGAGTCCTGATAAAGGTCCTATCCCCCCTCTTTTATGGTCATGTCTAAGAATTACTGTTTAATCTTCATTTGGCAAGAATACTTCAATAAGATACCCCCATTTCTACCGTCATACATGTATATTGACAGATCATATGTTATCCTATGTTATTTGAAATTGTGATGCCAAAATGCATTCCACAAATGCATTTGTTGTCGATAGCTGTAAATTGCAATCAGCTGATAATTGATTTTCTGTCAAAATCTTTATGAGGTCATTCAAGGTGAATTCCGAGTATTGTCTGATAAGTTAAAGTCCGAGAAACTCGAAAAAAAAGTAAATAAACAAAAAGGAGGAAAATAAATCTTTCTATATATTTCTTTCGCCAAATTCTTTAGCAAATGACGAATTTTTATCGCCACAAGTATTATTTTTTCGCTAATTGGGAAAATGGCGACCGCCAGCGAAAACCCTGTGTGAGGACACCCTATCAAGCTTGCGCTCATGTTGTGTTAAAACATTTTTAGTATGCTGAAAAATACCAACAATAGAAAATAAACAAATAATCGATATTGTAAAATATCATTGGTTGAAGAGCCAATGATTTACATACATGTATATACATAAATATATCAACCATAAATTACAAGTAATTTAATTTACAACACAACTGTTGGAAAAAACCTTTATGTCTATCATGTATATAACTTATCTCATTCGAGTCCATTCAACTGACAGAATCAGTGTAAATTTCATGAATTCTTTAATGTCATGTACATGAATAATCATGGACTATTCTTTTATATAGCAATATCTGTTAGCCATTTAGAGGTCTTTTGCATTTAAAGTTCAGTTTAAGTAGGCTTATTTTGTTAAAACGAAGTCAATTTCCAGATCATAGTTTACATTTTCTTTATATTTTGCTGTGTCAAAATAACCTCAATATCAAGGACAATATATAGACCCAAAAAATTTGATCTCCTCCACTAATTGAAGTAGAATATTTAATGAAGGTGTGTCCACAACTTGGAATATGTTTATATATGTTTAGAAATGATGTTGAGCCTGTTTTATAAATTGAAAAGGTTACATTTTCCTCCTCATTTCAAAATCTAAGCTTGAACCTCTGTGGTCTTACAAAGTTGCTCCCTGCTGGGAATCTGGTTGTAACATGTACAACAATCAAAGATCAACCCACACTAAACTGAATGTAATTGAAAGACATCTAGAGGTTGATATCAGAGGCGAATTTAGGGGGGGGGGCTGCTTTTTGAGAAAAAATTTGGTTGCTTATATAGGGAATCACTGAATCATGACTTGAGCAAGCCCCCTCTTAGGTCAGTCAGTGGGCCCCCACTTAACAAAATTTCTGGATCCGCCACTGGATATACAGTATCTAACAGAAGATGAAATAGGGAACAATATGGTGAATTTTAGAGATTTATATTATTTCATGTACAAGTGTACATGCATTTGAAATATATCGGATATATTGTTCGATATTTTTTAGTTCTAAGTTCCAACCATTTTAGAAATCGGATTTAAATGCTAGTCTATCAGAGGGATTTTTCCTTTTAATTGGTTGTAGATATGGAATCTTATTTCACCATGAAGTCAGATTTGAAAATGACTTTGGGAATGAAGATGTTGTAAAGACTGAATGTCAGTTTTAGTCTTATATACAAACATGTATGTACTTTATAATTTTAGTCTTGCATGTATATAATTATGTGTACAATACATATATCACTGATTCAGTGGCAATGGTAAATAGACACTGACAAGTCTTAGATCTATAATATTTTATAGTTATGAATGTTTTGTCCATTGACTAAAACTAGGTGGAGGTTTGTGTGTTCTTATTTCCAACAGAGGTACACTCAACATATATGATTATCAATATGTGCATTAAGCAAATTGATAGTTTCTAGCTATATATATATAGATACGGAATGATAATACAACAAGAAAAATTTAACCTGTGTATATATACTTAAAATATGTTAAAAAAAATCATGTCTTTTTCAGGACTTCCAAATCCAACCATGTAGTATGGAATGTTGTTGAGATATGGTTTTGGTCAATGGATGTTAATGAAGGACCTGTAGTACAAAGTATATCACTGGATTTAGCTCTTTGTCTAAGTGTATTATTAAAGTACTTTGCTTTGAGCTCAGTTCATTGTTATGCAATTCATTCTTTGTGAAATAAAGATTTGACAGAAAACTCTCATGTACAAGGATTTGTCAAAGTAGTACCACCTCTATTTACAATGTAAGTATTAGGGAGATAAAAGCATTCAATTTTGATTTGAACCAAACATATTATAAAAAAAAAAGAACAAATTTACCCAAGAATGCTACTCCCACTACTAGCAATATGATGCTAGGTTGTTTTAATACATCTGTAGACTGTACTGTCTACTTATGACCCGGTCCTGAGTGTAAATGGTCCTTCAACTATGTGGGAAAAAAATTATAAGGCCTATCTAGGCTTATCAATTTCTAAAACAATATTTCATTGTACATATTTGAAATTTTTATACAACCACAGAAATTTTTGCAGTTAAAATACATGTAGGTATCCTGTCGTCGTCTTCCCAAGACGGATGGTTTCCAGATATTAACTTCAGTATAAGTAAAAAGGAAGCCATTAAATTATAACATAATATTTATAATCATAAAAGGAAGCTTGGGATTGGTTTGGGGCGGTTATATATATATAGTCCCTAAGATTTATGAATAAGGGTTCCAAAGGTGCCCAATACACACATTAATCTTGTGTCAGTACAAAAAGTTGTGTATAAGTATTTCAATTGTTCTGAAACTGTACCATAATATTTAATACCATAAGTAGAAGTTTGGGGTCTATTTTGTGGGTTATGGGGCAAACAGTAGAGGAATTGAGGGCCCAAAATAAACATTTTTGTAGATTCAAGACAATAAATTGGAGTTATCTTTCTTTGTCCAGAATGGTTGTTGAATTAATATTACCTAAAACCATTGCTTTATGAAATCTTCTTTGAAAATTGGAGTTATCTTTCTCTGTCCAGAATAGAAGTTGAATCAACTTAAAATAATGCTATATATATATACAATATACAATGCAAAATTCTCTTTACTACCAACTGATAAATTTAAGCAGTCTTTAATAGCCATTCAGTGATTACAAGCACTTTATCATTCTAGGGTTATCCCCTTTCACAAATGGAAAAATTTCTCAAGTTTGTCTCAACTAAATTTAGTGAAATGTGTATACAATGCTTATTACCGGTACCTTTAAACTCGGTTTAAGTTCAATTTTTAGCAGCTTCACTTTTACAGTTCTTGATTTATGTACCTTTATAACGTTATATGCTAGCGGAGGCATCATCACCATGACTGCATGACATTTACACTTTAATACTTTATGATGTATTAAAATGAGTAGTTGAATAATTTCTGTTGCAAACTCCATTAAAAATTTGATTTGAGATCATTTTTATACAACCGCAAAAATTGAAAACTTTTTGGTTGTACATTCAATGGTATCACGTTGGCATCATCGTCTTCATCCAAAGACATTCGGTTTTCGCACTCTAACTTCAGTAAAAGTAAAATAGAAATATATGAAATTTAGACACAAGATTTATGACCATGAAAGGAAGGGTGGGATTGATTTGGGGTATTTTGGTCTCAACAGTTTAGGAATAAGGGGCCAAATTAGCATTGTTCTTGGTTTTTGCTCTATAACTTAAGTATTGGTAAACAGAAGGTCTATGGCCACATAAAGAGGGTTGGGGTAGATTTTGGTAATTTTAATTCCAACAGTGTAGGATTTAGGGGCCAAAAACAGGCCCCAAATAAGCATTTTTCTTGGTTTTTGAACAATAACTTTAGTATAAGTTAATAGAAATCTATAAAGGTTTATGACCACAAAAGGAAGGTTTGGATTAATTTTGGAGTTTTGGTCCCAAGGAATAAGGGGCCAAAATTAAACTTTGTTTGATTTCATCAAAAAAATGAATTACGGTATTGTGCTTCTTTGATATGCCAAATCTAACCATGTCCAAATTCTTAATTTTAGGTCCTGTTTTCTAATTGGTCTACATTAAAGTCCAAAGGGTCCAAAATTAAAATAAGCTTGATTTTAATAAAAAATGAATTCTTTGGGTTCTTTGATATGGTGAGTCTTAACATGTACTTAGATTTTTGATTATGGACCCAGTTTTCAAGTTGGTCTAAATTGAGGTCAAAAATTATTATACTAAGTATTGTGCAATAGCAAGAAATTTTCAATTGCGCAGTATTCTGCAATAGCAAGAAATCTTCAATTGCACAGTATTGTTCAATAGCAAGAAACGTTCAATTGCACAGTATTGCACACTAGCAAGGAATCTCCAATTGCACAGTATTGTGCAATATCAAGAAATTTTTAATTGCACAGTATTGCACAATAGCAAGAAATATCTAATTGCACAATATTGCGCAATAGCAAGAAATTTTCAATTGCACAGTATTGCCAATAGCCAGAAATATTCAATTGCAAAGTTGTCCCGTTTTCAAATTGGTCTACATTAAGATCCAAAGGGCCAAAAATTGAACTTTGTTTCATTTCAACAAAAATTGAATTCTTAGGATTCAAACGCATTGATCTCAGCAATAAACAGTTTCTAATCATTATTCATTCAAAACCATTTTATTATACCAATGCCTCACACACAACATATTATAGTATACTGTTGTCTATCAGTCCATCATCCACACTTCAGACAATAACTAGAAAACACTTCCCCCTACTCTCAAGAAACTTTGTTGAAATGTTTATATCTATTGACATTAGCTCCATATCGATTTTATAAATTTTAGAATTTTCATTTCCATGTTATGATTAGAGATTTTATCCTTAAAAAAGAGAGAATTTTCCAATTTTGAACAATAACACAAAAATGCATCCATCACCTTTAATTAAACTTTGGGGAATTGTTTACACTATTGACCTAAGGTCCCTTTTGATTGTAATAAATTTCAGATTATACATTTCTGTGTTATGAATTTTTATATATGCTAAAAAAAAAAAAGGGATTTTATAGTTTTTGGACACCTATAAGTGCAGGAGTTTCTGGCTACATTGAAAACCCATTGGAGGCCTTCAGCTGTTGTCTACTCTATGGTTGGGTTGTTGTCACTTTGACACTTTCCTCATTTCCCATCTTAATTATTCACATAAACACTTCCACATCATTTTATAAAACTTGGGTGAATTGTCTATGTCTGTTGACTTCAGCTACATTCCAAAATTTAAAACAAGATTAACAACTACAGGTCCCCAAATAGCCTTCAACAATGACAAAAGCTCATACAGCACAGTCAGCTATAAAAGACCTTAAAATGACAAATATAAAACAAATGAAATGAGAAAACAAATAGACTAATAATTGTACAAAACAAAATAGTTCAACCTTTAAGCAAGCTTTAAAGGAATCAAGACATATCATGCGCTTAGAGTGCAGCTATGTATTAACAAACTCCATATTCAAACACTCAAACAACTAATTCATAGAGAGGGGTGGAAGTTGAAGCCCCCTTTTTTATCAGTCAATGCATTTGAATGAAGACATGTACACATCAACTCAATTTGTTAATACACATTTCCAGTCTAGCTTCTTCTTCTTCTCTAAGTAAATTCCTCCGCAACGGAGCACCCGTGTCACACGGTAAAAAGAAATCCCTTATTTCTATATTTCTGTTTAAAAATATGGAGCAGACTAGGTTAAAATATATACAATCCTTAAAAGATTATCGTTGTCCTAAAACCGTTTATTAATGTAAAAGCTAACATAAAAATATTTACACCTACTATTCTATGTACATTAAGCATATAATAATGTAGTCATAATATCTTAAAACGCACAGATTAAAAAGGAGTGAAATAGATTTACTGTTTAGAGCTAAAAGGACATAGTTTATTTATTCATTTATTTCTTGACAGAAAAAAATAAAAAGATAAAAAATATAGTTTGCTATTAATGGTCTGGGATTTAGCATTACTATTTAAAACCACTAAAATTAAAATTAACTGTTATGTTACTGTACATAATATGCAAAATTTATATCAGTTTATGTCTATTTAACTAGTTGTTCTACAGTTAAAATAGAGGTTGATTATATGGAATCATAAAACTTTTATAGAATCTAAAATATTTGATCTGAATCATTACCAGTTAAGGCCTTTTAAAAACTAAAATATGGAATATTCATCTTTTTGTGTTACATTGTCCATTTAAGTTTACTCTTAGGCTTCCATTTAGGATATATATGTCTGATAATTAATCAACTCAATTTTTTATTTTGTTTTTTGGGGGTAAAAGTTAATTGATAGATTAATGGTTATTTAGACATTGCATCCGGGGTCTTTTGCCTCAGACTGCTTTGATACTGCCATCCTTTTGTGTAATAATGTTCTGCCACAATGGAGGTCATAGCACAGTTTTCTGCTTATTTTTTCTATCTCTGTTGAGATTTCTTCATTGAGAATTTGAATATTTTCCCGTACTTTGGTTGAGTCAATAATTACTTGCATTAATAGTTCTTTGTTTCCATCGAAGTTCTCTTGCCATTTATTCTGGCCTATATTGCATATGATAGCTTGTTTCAGTGCAGGAAACACTTTTTGACGTTGTTCATTTAATGCTGGGCATCTGAGTAAGAAATGTTTTAAGTCTTCTTGTTCTATTTGACAAAGCAGGCATTTTTGATCATCACTATTTCCATTAAACCTTTGAATATGTTCTTGTAAAAGGTATGTTCCTGTCAGTAACCTAGCTTTAATATTTGCCTTTTTGACCTCGTATGTTACTGGAGGTAATGTTCTCCATACTGGATGGACTCCATGTATCTTAAGGCTTTGGATGTTACAATGTTTCAGTGTAGATTTTTCTTCCATTTCTTTTTGTAGGAGGTTTGTCCATTTCTCAGCAATGCTCCTGTTAGTATCTTTTTTCCACTGAATTTTTGAGGGCAGATGTTCTTTGAATTCTGCTATTGAAGGTAGATTGTAGAAATTCAGGATTTCTTGTACTCTTGAAAAGAAGCTATCAGCATTCCCTGCATTAATGGTCATCTGTCTTTCCATTACACTTTTCAGTTTTGTATTTTCTGATGCTAGTATGGAATACAAAAGACTCAACTGTCTTTTGTGTAACTCTGCCTCAATTGGAAGGGCTCCAATTAGCATGAGAACTGCTGCACTAGATGTCCTAATTGGTAATGATTGGAAGCATCTGAGAGTTTTGAGGTGGAATTGCTTCAGCTCCGACATTTGGGTGATATTTAGTGACAGTACTTCTAATCCATATAGTAGTCTTGGGAGTACATAGGCTTGATATATCTTATATGCTGTAATAGGGTTTAGTCCTTCTTGTCCATTCAGTCCAACAGGAATTAGAGTATATAGTGTCCGTCTGGCTACACTGATATGCTCTTGAATATTTAGTTTTGTTTCGTTCTTACTTGCTCTGATGATGCCAAGATGGGTTGTCTGTTGGTCTTCTTTTATTGGTTTTTCTTCCTAGCTTTCAATACATTTGTAACGACCTTTAACCCCACTGACAATTTGCGACTGTGTCCATACTTGTTAGTCTAGTAATATATTCTATTTAAAATTATATCGTTGATCTGCCATAGAACACACAGGTGTTGGTACTTTGTTATATTTATAAAAACATGTCATGTTAATATCAACGCATTGACTATGTCGAAATGATATAAAAACGATATTCATTTGGTGAACTTATACACCCAATGCATAACCAGATGTCGATTTCAATGGCGACATCAATGACAAAACCGTATGTCAATATGGTTAATATCGACAATTTCCAGTCGATATCGAATCGACGATGGCTAAAGATAATTATATAAATATATAAATTATATAAATGCCAATAATAGCAACTTGTTAGCTTTAAATGTGTTTTTTGAATTTTACTTCAATCGTTCTCAATTTCTACGTTTGTTGAAACTTTGACGAATGTTCCTCAAGAGGTCCGAGAACACAATTAATTCGTAGTGCATTTCTTTTAGAACATAAATGAAAATAAAAAAAATCACACCTGCGCTTTCTCAAAGAAACTTTTACAGTGTGTTGTACTACTTTTGGGACAAATTATATCAAATTTATAGAAAACTTCTTCGCCTCTAACTCAAAATATGGCCAATTTTATGTTTAGGGCGTCTTGAAATCTTTTGACAGCTTCCGAAGTGCTCATTTTCAACCTTTTTCAGCTGGACCAAATCACTACTTTCCTTTAAAATTCTGGACCCAATTTTTTTTACTGTGTAATTTCATCCCCCTACTTACAATTTGAGGCAGTGAACATGGAGAAATAAATTTGGAAGGGGTATAAAAATTAATGGCAAGTAACCCACTGTCAACACTAGGGACTATATTTTGAACAACGAAAATCAAGGGACGACAATGGTGGTCTCGGACCAAGAGTCAAGACCGTTGTGTTTATTAAAATCTGTAACACAAAGTTCTACTAACCGTATGTTGAAATAAGCGCAGTCTACTTACCTAATACGGAATATACACTGTCTTCACGCGGTTGTTTTTTACCAATCATAAATAATTTCCAAGAAATGTATAAGAGGTAAGAAAATATATATATTTGTGCGATATGATGCCGTCGCCCATGTAAATTGTAGAGCGTTCTTTTACACGCTACAATCATTCCATTCGATTAACCAAACTGCATATATCGTTGGTGTGTAAAGTCAATGCTTCTGAGAAAGTTCTGCATAAATTGTTTTACTTCTGTTTCTTACATTTTTATTCATCAACTTGAAATACTTTCTATTTTGAAATAATAAAATTGACAAGTTGTTCAGTGTTTAATAGAAAGTTGTCTCATTTTCAACTATACCACATAGAATTTGTTTGTCTGAAACATTGTGCATTGGTTTCAGAGGTGCTGTTTACCAAAAGCTGTGAACGTATCAATCTTGCCTTTATGGTAACTACTCGATCGCCCCTGTATGCATTCCTTGGAAAGTTATTGTTAGCACATGTCAAGCGTGTTTGCCCACGAAACGCATACCTTTAAATTAATAATTCAATACGTGCAATAAGCAAAATGTAAGCATACAGTCAAATAACAATATTTATAGACTAGTCACTTTTAAAATAATATAATAACGACAACTATAGTTGTAGCAAGGTGTTAAACCTATGAGAATATTTTACAATCGGTACACTCTGCAGAGAAAGTCGACAGAGGGCAGGCGAAGTGATGAATGTCGTCTGCCACTTAAAATGAAAGTATCTAGCTGAGACAGGGGCAAAATAAAAATGCCTTGCAACTTATCATCTACGACCGCCTTGGACAGTTGGTGCAGTTGTAATGTTCATTTAACGGTCCTATGGAATAATACTCTCCCGGCATTGGTCATCAGATATAACGCATCAATGTGTTTTATGAATGCCGCAAGGCCCATGCAAAGTACGTTTCATCTTTAACAATTAGATTGTGTATTATCCGGTACGTAAGCCAATCCTTATGAGAAACTGAAATTGTTATAAGTTTAGAATTATATTTTTTTCTACTGGAACTCGACCATTAAGGAAAAAATATATATTATTGAAAATATTATGTTAACAGTACATACCTATTAATAACGATAATTGTTATTATTGTACTCGCATATATTGAAACTGTTTCTGAGTTATATAGATAGACCGATTCGAGTGTGGAGCGTTAATTATTGTTGTCATACGTAATAAGTCTTTTGAAAGTCAAGCGCTTCAGATATAAAGCCAAGCGCTGGCGATGTAATGTCTATCAAGCGCTGTTAGTTTAAAGTCGTCTATCACTGTATAGTTAAAAGTCGAGCGCCGGAGATCTAAATCAGTCATCTGTGAGAAGGAAATCCAGCGCTGTAGATATACACTCCAGCAATGTAACTGTTAAGTCCACTGCTGCAGATATATAAAAATGACACGCAAAAGATGTGAATTACCAGAGTTTAATTTCTTGATTCACAACACTGAAAAGTTGACTCGTTTGTTGAAGCTTGCCGCAATTGTCATGACGAAAAAAGAAAAAGAAGATTGCCATCTTCTTCTTCTTCTTCAGGAAGTCCACCCTATCTGCAGGGTCACCGCATTTAAAAATTTTGTTTATTTTTAAAATTGCGTTATTTAAAATCTTATCTACTAGTTAAAATTTAAAATAATAGTAACAGAGTTAGAATAGGATATAACTAAAAATTATATGCCATCATTTTAAGCCAATTCAAAAGGTTAATCATATCAATGCAACATGTAAGGCAAATCAACCGGGATGAAAGGCGGGATATTAGAACTATCACTTGAAAATAGAAGTATGTTGTATAAGGTCAATTATCAGTGAAATCATCTGCGACTTTTCTTCGGTACAGAAAATACTGAGACATGATTTTGGTTAAACTGTGTTCAGAATTTAAAATCAGAAAATTCAATTCTTAAAAAATAATGTACAAATTTATGTGTGTTAGATAGCTGCTAGAAAACCTTTGATTTTTATGTAGAGGGGCTAGGATGAAAAATTGACCTTGCTTTTTTTTACAAAAAAAAATTGTTGTAATTTCTGCCATGCCTTTAAATTTTTTCACTCTAATCGGTCCCACTTTTTTTTATTTGTTTATCCTGACCTTTTTTTACATTAAATTAAAATTGTAATCCTGGGTTTTCCATTACCTTTTTTATAGTCAGACCTTAATCCGATGAAACAAAATGCTGTACATGTTCTAGCTCTTCCGGAAGTGTTCAGTAAAGGGGACATAACTTCTAATGACCAGAAAATTGAAAACTTGAGAATGAAACGAGTTCGTCACGAACAAATAGGTGCAATAGTTCAACATTATCTGAAAAGGAGACAATATTTGGTATAAAAGAGTTCTATATGAATTATCAAAATTATCATGGACTGATTTCATTGTCCAAGAAATAATGCAAGACACTAGTACTAGACCACAGGCACTTGTTTCTATCCATTGGAAGAACCACTATCAACGTATATTTACGACTCGTAAATATACGTTGATAGTGGTTCTTCCAATGGATAGAAACAAGTGCCTGTGTACTAGACAACTAGTTCTGGAGTCTCATTTTACAAACATTTACCATTTATTTTTGTTCAAATTATATTCAATAACCTATACAAATTAATTCCACACTGAATGGGCCAACTAAGCAATAATATGAGGCAGGCATTACCTGTAAATGGGGACGAAGTCTGTATGAATTATTTTTCTGTAACTTAAATATTTGTTAAAAAAAGAAACAGAAATATACCGTCATGACCGTAACGTTTCCGATTTTGGTTCTGTTGTTAGGGAGTTTAGTTGTGCGTAAGTTATGACGTCATATGAAATGTAAACAAAGAAACGCTTTCATTAGGTAACGTTTTTTCATATAAAAATGAAATTGATATTGCGTTCCTTCCTATTCAGTATAATAGACTGGGAAATATATATTTTACTGAAAGATTCATACAAACAAAACCGGAAAAAGGAAGTACATTGTAGATTTCTGCGCAGGTCCGGGATTTCAAAACATGACATAAATAAAATTGAATGATTTTGAGTTCATTAGTACAATGAAAAATTCTGGAAATTTTCCCGAATTTTTTTTTTATTGAATTTTCTACTGTTATTGGGGACTTCGTCCCCATATAAGTAGACCATTTACAAAGTCTCAATGATGAGGGGGGATAGGACCTTTATCCGGACTCAAGGATCGGGTCTATTTAATCTGGGGATTTTGGGATTGACATTTTCGTGATCTGGGAATCCTTTTTTTTCGGATTTCGGGAAGCTGGGATTTAATTTACTTAAATTCAGGACCTCGAGATTTCGTTTTTTTAAAGTCTGTGAATTCGGGATCAGGACCCCTCCTACCCCCCTCAATAATGGGGCTGGCTCTCTGACCCCTAAATCCCCCTAATTATTGTATTGGTATTCAATTTAGGAAACAGTTGAACATTTAGAAAGAATAAGATATGAATGGTGTGATCAAGAATTAATTCTTTCATGCCATGTTCAGTTCTATGCTCATTTAACATGGGTATGCATTAAATATTTGTCAATATCTTAATTTGGAGCGGGCGTTAGTAAGGTATTAAATGTTGACAAATATCATGCCTACCCACATTGACTCATGTAAAATTAAGCATATAGAGCATGGCCTAATATAATTATTTCGAGTCTTATAGGGATCTTTTGTACATTTGTACTTCTAAGCAGACCTGTAATACACGCTTGAAATGTTGTCATTTTGATCTGAAGAAACAAAAACATTATTGAAAATTGACAGTTTGACCCTTTCAAAGCTATACACGCCATATACTGCGATGACATACACCGTCCGCCACTGCTATTTGTGGCATATGCCGCGATGACAATGGATTTTTCATCAGGACTCTTAAACTATTTGTTTTTCATTCAAGTCCTCTCTAGTTTTTCCTTGTATGAATCGAGGATATACAAGGTCTCATTTGCGCTTGAAATCCCGGCAATTTTTATTGTAAAATCATGCAGTAGAAGGAAAATAAAAAACAAATATTTTGACAAATGCAAATGGCGGAAATGGGAAATGAAGCTGTAAATATGGAAATATTTCAGCATTTCTATGGGGAAACTGACAACTGGGATTAGTTAAAAGGTTTCTTGTTATCTCAATGTGTTTATTACATTTAATTCGTGTGGGAAATATGATTTGATCGATCATTACGAGACATAGAAAAAGGGGGAAAAAACAGAGGTTGACTGAAAATTTGAGGACAGAGTCACTGATTTGTGCCACGATTACACATTGTGTATGATGCAATACACATCAGAATCAAGCAATTGGTGTCTTCATTATTATATGGCAGATAAAACAACGAAATAGATGAAGACTAAAAGTAGTTTTTATTCAAAATTCAACACAAATGTTTTAAATTACACCTTTTACCTATTAATTACCTGAAAATGCAGGTACATGTAACCTGATAAAAAATTTACTTAAATAACTGCCTAACATTACAGTTCATGAACATAAAAAAAAAACGCAGCAGCTGCAGCAGCTATTTCTATTTTTTTGTGTAGTATTGAAAGGGTTAACAATAAAAAAAAAAAAGAACAGACACATTTAAACTTACTTTGATAATGTTTTGTTTAATTTCCTAGCAAGCAACTCCAACAATAATATCCATTTTGATCTCCGGCTTTGTTCAAAATTTATCTTGCATTGCAATTTTAATTGTAACATCAATAACATGCAGCCCATGTTTTATTGGAATTAGGACATGGCTTTGTATCCAAATATAAAGAAGAACGTCATATTAGAATATTGAATTTAACAAATAATGTGTACTTTTGGTGTTGATTGGTAGATCATTACTTTTCTATCCATATTTTATGCATTGATGATGTACTTGATTTTTGCTCTTTCTCTTCAGGCACCAGAACAACAGACGAGAAAAGAAACAAAATTGACACACAATGTGGATGACATGGCCTTCAAGAATTTGCTGAAAAGTGAATGCTCATCAGAAAATATGTTATCTCTTAGTAGTCCTTCAGGGGAAGCAAATCATTCTGAACATCAGTTTAACAGGTTTACATTATTACCTTATTACATGTAACAATGTATAAGCACTTAAAAGTAAAGGAGTTATAAAATGATTGCCAATGATACAACTACATGTATCCATCATAGGTCAGGGGGGAAACAACTTTATGTCACAATAAGACTCTCATCTATGAACAAAACCTATATATGGATAATATTCAATTATAATAACCTAAAAAGACCCTGGCTGGTCAAAATACATTTTACCCTTGTCCGTCTTTGTGCATTTGACATTCAAAAATTGGTTTCCATTCTCTAACTTTAATTTGCCTCAACCAAATGTTATGAAACTTATACACAATGTTTATTATCACAAAAGGCAGATCATGTTTGGATTTGGTTGGCATCACTTTCAATTTTGTAAAATTATTCTCATTTACTATGTTATAAATAAAAAAATATTGAAACTAATTAGTTCTAACATGTTGTACGCCTTTAAAGTAAAATATTTGTGAAATTGATCAAGCTTAAAACCTATGAATGAGAGACTCACTATTAATAAAAGTTGAAAAATGTAAAATACTTGAAAAATGTGTTACATGACAATGAATATTTTTTAAATGTTTCAGATTTAGAAAGTATATCAACGATTCCCCTGAGCCTTACAGACAAGATTTACAGCTTATTTTACTTCCTGTTTTTGTGCAGCTTTATTTAGAGCTATTGTTTAATAATCATAAAGTTCAAGGTAAAAATTTGCATTAAATATTTTACATTGATCATGTGTATTACAAACAATGAATCAATACAAAACAATATATAATAAAAATAAAATGTCTCACCATTAATAATATACCTGGTAATACACATCATGAAAAATTACTTAAAAAAATTAACGTCATTCTTAAAAGAATCATGAGAGGAGGCTATGTTATTAAATATGTACCAATTATTTTAGAAATAGATCGATGTCATTTGAAGGCAGAAATTTTAAATGTAAGTGAATTAAATTTTATACATTAGAAGACCACTGCTTAGTATTTGTTAGAATCTTATTATATAAATTATGTCTATGTTTCAGCAAACAAGTTCTACAGTAGGCATACCAAGCTTTTTGATCATAATGTGAAAAATAAAGCAACTGTAGAGCAGATCTATAAACTTAGTACCAGGGCTGATATGTTATCTTGTAAAGAAGTTACAGACTGGAGGTAAACATTTTGTGTATGGAATGATTATAAGGTGTACATGTCTAGCTGTCAAGTGTCATCTGACCTTGACCTCATTTTTAATGGTTCATTGGTCAAAGTTAAGTGTTCGAGTTTTGGTCTTTTTTCTAATACAAAATGCAATAGGTCAACTATATTTGGTGAATGGAAAAATTTCATGATCTATATGTCAGTTGCGCAGGTTTTTATTTGACCATGACCTCATTTTCACAGTTCATTGATCAGTGTTAAGTTTTTGTGTTTTGGTCTTTTTTTCTTAAACTATTAGCAATAGATCAACTATATTTGTTGTATGGAAGAATTGTTAGCTGTACATGCCTGCCTGGCATGGTTCATCTGACCTTGACCCCATTTTCATGGTTCATTGGTCAATGGTTAGTTTTCTTGTTTAATGTTAAGTTTATGTGACAGTTGTAATAAAGCTTTATATCTATTAGGACTATCAACATTATATTACTGAATAGTAAGAAGGGGAGACCTTTCAGCATGTGCACTCTTGTTTTCAAAATCAACAAGAAAAATTTAAGATACAACATTGTTTTCTAAAAGTTATTTTCTTAAAATATCAGCACTGCTGGATGTTCAGTGGCAAATATTTCATGCATACAAATGGTACCACAAGCTAAGTTCAACTTTCAGTTTGAGCTTTTGCTTTGTGTTTATAGCCTTATTGTGATTTTGTTATAAAGATTCAAAATATTTATAAATAATATCCTATATAAACACTACTGAAACTGACCATGTGAAACAGTCATGGGTTCAAGATTGTTAAACTTCCCAATAGTAGTAACAACATCACATATATGTGTATTATATACTAAAAATGCTAGCAGACTTTTTGTTGAATGCATAATAAAAATGACAATCATTTTGTTTTATAGGGACAACAAATACCAAATCAAAATGAGTGAAGAAGCTCTAGACTATATAAGAAGATACATTAAGGTAAAATTAATGTTTAACGTAAGAATTGTATAAGTTGTTAATTTTTCCCCAATACATAGTAGACTCCACTTATTTACATATCCGCCAAAGCAATGTATGAGCTAAATTGTAATTATTTTTTTTCAAAACACCAAACCCTTTCCTATATTTTGTATATGTTTAACGTTATTTTTTATTGTGTAATCGAATATATCGGATATTATACAATTATAGCCTTTGTATAAGGACGATTCAAGGATATATTGACCTGAAAAAATATACTGACCTGAGGACATAGGCGTGCATCAGCTGGTATTAAAAGAAAAAAAGTCCCAGCAGCATCACTATATATTTATGTGAAAAACTGCATTTTGAATACATCAAAATGAATAGAATTGTTCCCTTTATGTCGCTCTTTATCAATACACAATATGTGGTATGGGTTTTGCTCATTGTTGAAGACTGTACGATGACCTATAGTTGTAACTCCTGTGTCATTTGGTCTTTTGTGGAGAGTTGTCTCATTGGCAATCATACCAAAACTTCTTTTTTATACTTACACATAATTATTTTTTTAGAATATACTTAGATTTAAAACTGCCAGAAAGGACTACAGATTCAAAGGATTCTCTATATATAATTATATATTTATTTTACAGCAAGAAGAGAACACTATGATTGTACAAGTGTTTAACAAATATGTTAAGGTAGAAGGTATGTATCTTTATAATTTGTTTTTTTTAACTTCATGGAATGATTATTTTTTTATTAATACCCTCTTATCAAATCAGTTCACAGGTTTTTTTCAGGGGACTGGGTCCCCCTTTTTGTGGGAAAAAAATTGGTTAATTATATAGGGAATCAATGCAGCATGACTAATGAAAATTTCTGTATCCACAACTGGTTCGTGGTTTACCAGAACATCTTTACAGTTATTACAAGTTGATTTACTGATTTTCACTTGGTCACTGTTGAAACTACAATTGATATTGGTCTTGGTGAAAACAATCATTTTAACCTGCTTTATAATTTATCAGTTGAATTTATGGAAAGAGTGAATCAAAAGATTGGGCAAGTCTTACTATGAAAAATTACTGCCAATAGTTGATTCAGTTTAAATATCATAAGTTGTGTCAGAGTAAATAAAAACTTAATTGATTAAGTTTCAATTAAATTTCATTGTGTTTAAACTCCACTTTCAACACTATTGGCTATTTTTTTTTTTGGGGGGGGGGGGGTAATTTCTTTCCTTAATGGAAGCATACATTTTTTTTAGTGTTCTTTTTTTCTGTTGAACTAATAGGAGGAATAGCGTTAATATCGAAATAAAAAAAGAACTAAATTACAGAAATATCTTAAATTTCACAATTATTTAGTTTAAGTACAGCTTATTCAAAAACAACAATAACAAGTATAGGTCTCCGATGAGTTAAAAAGATATTTCAATTTTAATGCAAAAAAATTGCATTTTTTGCACCAAAGGGAGATAATTTGGAGCTTTTTCAATGATATCTACATTTTAAAAGTCACCTGGTGCCAACACATATTGATTTTTTGGAATAATTTTTATACCATATGATAAAGTAACAACTTCTAATGGTATTTAATAAAATTTGTAATGAAAAATAAATGTTTAATTTTTTTCTGAAAATCTTATACCTGCAAGCCTCCTGAAGCAAGAACAGTGCTACTTCAAAAAGAAATATACATAAATGGTCACGAACAAGAAACAGCTTAAGTTGGTACATATATAACACTACAGGGAGATCACTCTGTAAAAATCAGTTGAACGTTTGATAACGTTCTATTTTAAGGCAATATTAAGCTTCTCAATGATAAAAAAACTGGTGTTGTCAAACTGCTATATATCCAATGATTTTTTTCCGATAGTTTGTATTATTCCAGTTTTAAAAAAAAAATGTTTTGTCTAAGGGTCAAAGATGTTGTCAAATTTTATGAAAATTAATGTGGACTTATTATTATTCATTGGATAACAAATTTTGTCATTATTGTTGTTTCTAGGGCACCATTCATTCAAATGTGAAATAAATTATGAATTTTTCAAAGGCCTTGTATGTAGAATTTGGTAAAACCACGAAATCAAATATCCACTAAAAGTGATACCATCGAAAATAAATAAATCCAGTTGACACACAAAATTGATTTTAGTCAAGGTGTTTGGTACCACCAAAGGATAATTTATATGTTTAGTTGGTTAACCAAGTGATGATATGTGTTTACAACAGTCTCTTTCATACAACATACTGCTTGGAATACAGGTGTTTTTTTATTTCCTTATAGTTATTGCTGAACCTGAATGTAAAAATCAACAATTGGAGTTAAAAGACAATAAACTAATTACAAATGGCGAAAAGTTAGAAGATCAACAGTCCTCATCGGAATCTATGAAATTGTTAAAACAAGCCATTAAAAGTGTACGGGAAGGACAACCATCTATGTCATCTATATGTTTTTATACATATATAAACGCATATCAAGGGTAAGAAGATACTATTTAGTAAATATGTGTAGTCATTAAATCAAAAATCAAGTTGCAGTATTCTTACAATGGTTTATTTAGTCAGAAATATGCATGAGTGTAAAGAATGAAACAGTATACATGTATGCATTACAGATGTAATCTAAACATTTGTCTATCGATTATTAAAAAAAATCTGTCCAATGAATATAAGAAATATCCCTTAGCTTTTTTCATGTTTCATTGCTATTAATAAACATACATTTTTAGATAAAATACTGTTAAGCTGTTCAATTTTGCAGGGTTTGAAATTCAGGATTTCAAATACCAAACTGTTTTTGTTAGGTTTTATTTTCTTTCCCTCAATTTTAAACTTCCATGAACACAAATTGAAACAAGAGGAAAATTCACGTTTTATGATAATTGTGAAATTAGCAATAATTTTCAATTTTACAGTGACAATGATATTTTTTGTGATTACTTGTAGATTGTGCAGTGTAGATATATCATCTGACCAGGGTATGATTAGTGCTGGATTTGAGGACTCTTCTATCAAAATATGGAGAGTATCCCCTGGCTCTCTACAAACCAAAGAAACAGATACGGATCCTTCCAAACTATTCCTGGCAGCTGATTACTGGAATGTAGAATCAGAGGAAAGGTTAGATATTACTAATAAGTCGTTTGATAGCAATAAATATTATTATTTCAGAATTTGTTGTGTGTAGTCAATATTTTGATTTAATTAATGAATGTCTGGTGTGTGTAATATTAAATGTGTGTATTTCTACTTTATAAGTATATCTTGTATGCTTCATATGGATTATAAAAGGTCTTGATTATAGAGCTTATGTTTAAATAATTACATTAGATTATGTTTCATTATAATACATTATTCTGATTGGTCACACTGCAGTCTAGCTTTATTCCTTAATCAACTTCATTACACAATAAATTTTATCATACATGATAACACGATGCACAGGTAAATTAAAAAAAAAAAACTTGATAAATGGATGATTTTGAGACAATAATTGATACAAATATGTCATTACATTTTAAATCGAATCATAATTCTTTTAGGCCCCATTTATTATGCCCAATTTTGGGCATTATGTTTTCTGGTCTTTCCATCCGTTTGTTCGTCTGTCCCGCTTCAGGTTAAAGATTTTGGTCAAGATAGTTTTTGATGAAGTTGTAGTCCAATCAACTTGAAACTTAGTACACATGTACCTTATGATATGATCTTTCTAATTTAAATTAGAGATTTTACCCCATTTTCACAGTCAAATGAACATAGAAAATGATAGTGTGGATGGGGCATCACTGTACTAGGGACACATTCTTGTTTCACAATAGTTTAATCTCACAGTAATAATTTGTTTTTCAGCTCACCAAAGTATGAAGAAAGTGTAACTTTAAAGGCACACAATGGTGCAGTGTATAAAACCTGTTTCTTTAATCAGCTACCATATTTGTTATCTGGATCTGAAGATGGGTCAGGTCAGTCTTTGAAAACCTTTCATCCTGTGATTAGTGTATATTATCGACTCATTTATTTTGGTGGTTATCAATTTTCGTTTGATTGAGGAAATCTTGTGTTTTCGTGGATATTTGATTTCTTGGTTTTGATAATCTCTGCATTCAAAGCATATAGAAAATTTGTAATTCTTTGAACATCTGAATTCGTGGTTCACCTGTACCAATGAAACCCACGAAAATAAGTATTCACAGAATTAGGAAGTAGAATGCTTCAAAAGTCAACAAAATTAAGGTGGATGGGGAGTCTTTTTGTGTAATAAAAAGAATACCATAGAATTTTAAGATAAATTGTGATGAGATAGCTCTTATAACATGCTTTCAGATAAGATAAAGAAAATATGAGATCACAGGACTTGTTTTCTTGTTACATATTAAAAAAGGCAAATTCACAACACTTTCTATTATAAAAGTTACTTCATCTGAGTTATCTCCCCTCATGTTGCAAAGTTGAGGAAAGGAATCAAACAAAAAAATGAATTTCTATATTATCATGAAAAAAAAAGACTTGCACATGAATAACATACTATTTTAAAAGTTGCAAATATCATTTAAGAATTAGACCAATTGATATCTACTGCTTTAAAATCCAAGATAGATAAAAAAAAAAAACCCCAGCCATCTTTATAATTTTAGTCACCAACTTAATATTATAAAAGATTTCCTTGAGAATCCAACAATACACAGATACATATCAAAATCATTTCATAGAAAAATGCAAAAATCTCATTCTGAATTATTCAGTGGTATTGTCAAAAGGTGTGTTTAATTGAACAGTTGTATAGAAAACATTTAATTCTCTTATCTCATTCATTATATATATATATTATAGTCAGACTATGGGACTTAGATGGTTTTACTAACAAAGTGTGTTACAAAGGCCATAATTATCCAGTATGGGATATCGACATCAGGTATGGACTATTGTAAAAGAGTTTATTTTTAATCCCACAACTCATCCACCAGGGCATTCAGTGTTACCAGTATCAATATCAATATTGTAGCATTATAAAGCTAAGAAAGTAAATACCTACAAACTACTTCTTATGGCAAATCTAATGGTAAAAGTTGGATGATTTCAGAAATTGAAAGGTTAAAAAGAAAGAAAATATTAATTGATGAAATTAATCCTGAAACAAACTATCTCTTGCACAGGTAGGTAGTGTCAAGTAAAACCAATTTACTTCTTTTGATTGATTTTTTTACTGTTATGGTTTGTCAAGTGTTTTGCATACAATGATTGAATTAATTAAGGAATGACTGTTATATTTCTTCTGTCTATGAAGAAATAACATCAAAAATGTGATGCACACTGAATAACTGAATAACACGTGTATCGACAGAAAAAAATATTTGTAATTTCTTATAATGTTATTCTAAATTCCATTTTAAACTGTAGTAAACCATGAAAGAAAGTTTATGAGGTCACAGTCACATGACAAAATTATGTATATGAGCTGATAATCAAAACAATATCAGTCAATCAGAAGATGTGTTACATCCAAAATTAAGTTATTTGATGACAGACTTACATGATTTTAAAAAAATTCTAAAATGTAATCTTTCTTTTGGATAGTAATACACATTTATTTTAAACGAAAACAAGTATTGCTATAACAACTATTTTTTTTTATGAAATCAAACAAAGGAGAAGGGGCAATATAGCCCTTATAGTACACCAAAAAAACAACTCTATATTTTGTGAGATTATGTCAATAGTTAAAAAGCTTCTCTGAAATTATTTTGTTGTTTCATGGCTGGGCAGGATCTTTTCACAATGCAAATAATGATGTAAACTGCATAAATTGTGCATTTTTAAACGTTTTTGTGAGAACAGTACTTATAATGACTTAATTGTTATGTCATCAGATAAAAATCTTTATGTTTTTCATTTATATTTCTTGACCCTATTCCTTTCCAAACATTATGTACATCTTTGACACAGATATCAAACATTTTATTTTCTTCGGCCAAAACCAAGCCTTACCGTTTTTAATTTTGTAATTTACAGACTTAATAAATGATTTTTGTTTTGTTACAGCAATAGTAATGACTACTTTACAAGTTGTTCCCAAGATAGAACAGCTAAGCTGTGGACAACAGACAGAATATACCCTCTAAGGTCATTTGTAGGTCATACAGCAGACATAGATGTAAGCTTATGTTTGTTATAAAAGTTATGCACATGTGAGCTTGCTATACTGTGCAATGCTTTTAATATCTATCATTCATCTTCTAAAAGTTTTAAATAAGTAAATATTTGCTAATTTATTTTAACCAAGTACTAGTATGCTTGTTAGTTTTATGAAATTTTATTACTATGTATAGACTAGTTTCCATCCAAGTCACAATTTGTGGAAAGTAATCCAATGTAGGTCAAAGTATGACCTTCAACACAAGAGCCTTGGCTCACACCGAACAACAAGATATATAAAGGTCCAAAAAATAACTAGACTTGTAAAACCATTCAAATTTTGTTGGTTTGGATTTAATTATTATTTTTTGTGTTCATCTGTTCAACTTTCAGATGTTATGATGAAACTTGAAAATACCGATATAATTGATTTGAAATGTTATTTCTTTAGTGTGTCAAGTTCCATCCAAATAGCAACTACATAGCAACTGGTTCTAGTGATAGAACTGTACGTCTCTGGAGTTTACAGGACGGGAAGAGTGTTAGACTAATGCAGGGGCATAGAGGAACCGTTCTGGCATTAGCATTCTCACAAAATGGACAGTACTTAGCATCAGCAGGTAACCTGAATAATTTGAAAAAATTATTTCATTATGAATTCGCCAATTCAGAATCAAATGCATTCTGGGTAACATTTTCAAAACTTACAACAAAACGTTGTGATTGGTTTGAAAAGTTCTAAACAATGGAAATTCAACCAATGACGTAAAGTTATTTTCATTTTGGTGTACGAACAATTAATGAAATTACCCATAGTCTTTTAGATTCTTAATAGACGAATTGGTTTATTATAAAGCAGTGATATTATATATATACATGAATATCTTAAAAGGTAATTTATATATTATGTGGTTATTAGATTATCTTTATATATAACTTTTAAAAAAAAAAATTAAAAATTTAAAAAAATAATATTGCCATGAACTGTATATATAGAAGTAGCCTTGGTTTCAATGACACCTACTTTTAAATTTTATAATAAAAAAATCAAAAGTAAAACTCAAGGTTAAATACTCTATATTTATTTTAAACACTATTAAGTATTATTTGGGGGAAAATGTTATGTTTTATGTTTACTTCTGATTTTCAGGAGATGACAGAAGAATCCGTGTATGGGACTTGAACACAGGGACTTTGTTTAAAGAGCTTAGAGGTCATACAGAAACAGTACATGTTTTGTCCTTTAACAAAGACAGTACACTACTAGCTTCAGGTTGGTTAACTTTTAAAATAAAATATTGTGGATTCATTATTATTCATTGGATATCAATTTTTATGGGTAATGGGGTACCACGAATTTAAAACTTCAACATATTACAAATTTTCTTAAGAAATATATGCAGACTTTGTCAAAACCATGAAATCAAATATCCACATTTTGCAAGTTTTCCTCAAACCAAGAAAAGTTGGTACCAACAAAATAAATGAATACACAGTATTTGTTTTCATTACTCAGTTCTTTTTTTCACGATATATCTTATGACCAAAATTAATCATAAAACAATAGGTGAAATTGAGGCCGAACTCTGTAAGGTGGCTAGGGCGTCTTAATTAAAACTGACAGAATTTTTTTATAACTTGTCAAAATGAAGCTTTTATCATGCTTTTTTCAAAACAGTATTAAAAAGTATGGGTCACCGGATATTTTTCCACGCTACAGGTTGCTCAAAATTGTCAGATTTTGTATAGATTATTCATGGACAGGGTTTCCGCTGGCGGTCGCCATTTTCGCAATTTGCGAAAAAATAATAATTGTGGCGATAAAAATTCGTCATTTGCGAAAGAATTTGGCGAAAGAAATATATAGAACGATTTATTTTCCTCCATCTTGTTTATTTACATTTTTCGAGTTTCTCGGACTTTACCCGATCATACAATACTCGGAATTCACCTTGACCTCATTAAGGTTTGGACAGAAAATCAATAATCAGCTGATTGCATTTTATAGCTATCGACAACAAAGGACTATATTAATAAAGGTGTTGATTGAATTGTTTGACAAAATGATATGGTTAAATGGCTTCTGCTAAATGTCACATACAGAATTATTTATTTACCACTTTGCGACGCACGTGTTTGAAGCAAACTTTTGACGTCTCCTCCGCTTTTAAAGATAGTTTAGAAAAGACGAAAAATGTCCAAAAGCAAGGAAAATCTCGGATTTAAAACTTTAATTATCCTGTGACTTAAATATCGGTAACTGATAAGAGAGACGTTTTTAAAGTCGTTTGAGTGACACACGTGTTTCAAGCCTAGTTTTACGTCTCAACTTTTTTTATTTATGATGGTCAAGAAAAGAAAACTGTCGTTATGAAGAAATCTATCCAAAAGGTTGGCTCGAATGAGAGTAGCCCTTCAATGTAATGACTACACATGAAACGAGGGATCAATTTCATGTAATAAAAGCTTTTGTTTTGTTGTAAAAAAAACCTTCGTAGTACAAAAGGGAACATCAGTATTTTTCTTTTAAAGAAACTTTCCCTACGAACTATACTGGTATTATATAATCAAAACATGTCCATTAATTTTGTTATATTCCAGAACGTATATCTTCTTTATTATTAAAAGTATAGTGGCCCAATCAATTAGAAAAGTTGTTTAAAATACAATGAATAGTTCTCCCTTTTAAATTAAAAAAATCTGTTGTTTTAAAGTAAATTTTTAATGTTTATTCATTAACATGGAAACTTTAAAATAAGTTTGAGAGCATAATCATAGACACAATGGGCAAAATCATCTTATTTAATATTTAAGGGAAAGGGGGAGGGGGGTAGAAAAAAATGTAAATTTTAAACGAAAAAAATAATAAAGTGGCGAAAAATATATTGTTTTGGCGAAAGAGGTGGCGAAAAAAATTATTGACCCAGGGGAAACCCTGTTCATGGAAAATCAAATTTTGTGTGATAAAAAGAAAACGTTCTATAAGAACTTTAGGATAAAATGTGAGAATATTGCATACTTTCAAATAAGCAAAAGAAAAAATGGGGTCACCGAACTTGTTTTCTTGTTACATATTGAAATAGGTAAATTCATAACACTTTCTATTGTAAAGACTACTTTATATCGGAGTTATCTCCCCTTATTTGGCAAATTTTGAAAAATCTAATGAAACAGAAAAAAGGTGTTTTTGTAAAATTACAACTGCAATTATGTTGAAGCACACACTTTTCTATATCCATATTAAGCATTAAATTTTTATCCAATCAGTTTATAGCTTTATTTTTTGATGAACCAAACAAATATGAATCTAGGTAAATCCTGTGTGGCTTACAAGCCAATGTTTGTAGTGATACTTGTAAAAAGTCTATGCACTTATCATATACATATAGCCGGTTACTTTCACACATGTAAAATTTCGATTTTCATTGAATAAGGTATATGAAATATTTTGGCGGTTATTATTTTGGTGGATTCAAAACATATATATCAATACCTTTGCATGTGCACTTTTAAGTTTGCGAAATGTATTTTGGCGATTTTGTTCTTTCCCTGAAAATAAGCAAAAATGCACCCGCTATATACTATTAAACAAAAGAAACAAAATTTAAATTTGATTCCATGCATATATTTGACACATATGTTATTATAAACTTTTTTAAATTATCATGAAAGTTTAGCAGCCAATTAGCAACTATAGCTATTTTGGTCAAATAAAGGAGTAGAATCCATATTCAGACAATGAAGAATGTAATTAATTCTAGTTGTATATCTGTAGGTGGAATAGATTGCTGTATCAAGGCGTGGGATGTCAGGAAAGGTGTCAACAATAACAACACTGTGTAAGTAAACAATTATCACCTCAGGTTAATATTTATAATGACCTCATTTAAAGGTGCAGTGTTTAACCTGTTAACTTTATTTAAAATGACCTCATTTAAAGGTGCAGTGTTTAACCTGTTAACTTTATATCAATGAACATGTAAATATCATGTCTATCAATCAGAGACCATATGACAATGATGTGTAAACAACTAAAGGGCATGGTATGGCCTTTATCAATGAGCAATACACATACCTATTATTAAGCTTTAAAAGGCACTGCTATGACAAAATGTAAAACAATGAAAAAGAGAAAACCAACAGCCTGATTTATAATGACCCCCTCCCCCCCAAATAAGATAGAAAGCAACCAAGGGCAGCCACTGAATTTCAAAATTTAACTTTGTTATAGCTGCTGAGACTTGTTTTTTCAACAAAATCAAGAAATTTTACTCAACAAAAGTGCTAGTTTGGTTCAATTGTGTACCTCTTTTTTCAGTGTGGATGGACATACAAGTGCAGAAATGATAGGAAGTTACCAGACTAAATCTGCAACAGTCATATGGTTAAATTATACCAAGCATAATGTTCTACAGGCTGCAGGGACTGTATAACATAGCTGATATCTAACATGATAGGTTTGACTAGGAGTCACAGGTGCTGTATAACATCCATGTCACTTCAGACACTGCTAAAAGTCTACAGCCATGGGTGTATAACATCAGTGAAACACCTGACATGACAGATGTAATGTCCTGCAAGAAGCAAGAGCTGTATAACATTCATTAAGATACCAAACATGGCAGGTATTGCTAGTGGTGGCAAGGTGTATGAGTTCATTCAGAATAAACAGTTCAACAGAAAGGAGGGCCATGTAATATCTGTAACACACCTACAGTGACAGGCATTCTTAGGAGTTGAGATTCAAAAGAAACAGTGACAAAGGAAGCATATGGTGAATATGTATCATAACAGCCAAAGGAGGCATATTTTTGGTCAATGGAGAATTGAAATTGAACTATTATTCAAATATGTAAATTACTGTTTAACATGGTTTGATACACAAAAAGTTGTCATAGGGCAAATAAGATGTGAAAAGGGACCTATAAGATAAGAATACAAAAGCATTAGTAAACTTAAAAAATATAAAATTCATACTTTGAAAACTATGAACCTTACAAAATTCCTGCATTAAGTCTTACTGCAGCATTAAAGTGGTAGATATTAAAAGGAGTATGTTCAACATGGCCCAATTTCCAGTGTGAATTCATATTTAGTTTTATGCAGAATGTGCAATAGTGAACATACCTTTTTTATTTTTAAATTTAGTGAATAATAAACTGTCTATTGAAGGGAGATTATTCCAAAAAAAAATTACCTCATAATTTCCAATTGTGTGAGAAAAAATATGATGAGTAACTATTCCAAATATTTTGATACAGAACAGATTGAATTTCAAAGATATGTATTTACCCATTTGATTTCTGACATTTTTAAAAGTCAAAATTTTATTTTTACCTTATCTTTAAATATTTCTTAAACTTTCTTATTCTAAAAGTACCATAAACATCTGATATAATACATACTTCATACACATGAAGAAAAAGGAATAACTGTTTTGATTCATTTAATATCTTAATGTTTTCAATGAATACTTATCTTAGAGTAGATATCTGTTATCTTGCCATTAGTATGTCCTCGGTCAATATAAACTGACTGTCATTATTTAGTCAAAAGTGCTGAAAATGGTTTAAACACCAATCAATCAATTTGTCATTATTTGTTTAATTTTGTATCAATATTTGTATGAGCAATACAAAAAGATAAGCATAAAGATCATTCATCTAAATTCATATTGCAAAGTATATATGTTGATAACTTGATATTGCAAAGTATATGTTAATTTTTAAAAGCAATGCAAAGATTTCAGGCAGCTATGAGATTGTTATTTATTTGTTACCAGTTGTTATAAGAAATAAATTGTTATTTATTAAACAGTTTTACAATTTTTTACATGAAACAATTTTTTGTTTGTTTTACCTGCAACAAATGTTGAAGAATGTAAAAAAAAATATGATGCTTACCCAGTGACGGCATCATTATATCTTTGCAATGGCAGATCAAGAAATGTTCCTTCAGGGGGCATTGACTGCCTAAGAGGGGCCTGTGCCAGTCATTCTCCAAATAATCAACATAATGTCCCCGCCCAACCTCCTAAATCAGCCTCTGCTTTGTATATCATATGCTTCATATTTTAGAATTAGAGGAGCTAGATAATCCATATCTGGTGAACTGATGCCTTGTGGTCTGAAGTTTCAATTTTGGGACAATAATTGAAGTAATAGAACCACTATGTTTTGATTGACAGAATCATTACAAGGTATACATGTCTTTCTAAAGAAGTCACCTTATCCTGAATTAACTTTCATGGTTCATGGTTCATTGGTCAATGTAAAGTTTTGTGATTAGGTCCATTTCACAGATACTATAAGAAATAGGTTTTTGGTGTAAAGAATAATTGTTACATGTTTATCTGCAAGAAACAATATTAATATTCTCTTAAAGGAGTAGATCCGGTAAGGGCCGATTTTGGCCTCAAATTTCAGGTTCATCTTACATAAGATTTTGAACACTTTTTATACGACCGCAAAATTTGAAAAAATTTTCGTCGTATATTGCTATCACGTTGGCGTCGTCGTCTGCGTTGTCGTTGTCGTCGTCGGCGTCCAAATACTTTTAGTTTTCGCACTCTAACTTTAGTAAGAGTGAATAGAAATCTATGAAATTTTAACACAAGGTTTATGACCACAAAAGGAAGGTTGGTATTGATTTTGGGAGTTTTGGTCCCTACATTTTAGGAATTAGGGGCCAAAAAGGGCTCAAATAAGCATTTTCTTGGTTTTCGCACTATAACTTTAGTTAAAGTTAATAGAAATCTATGAAATTTTGACACAAGGTTTATGACCACAAAAGAAAGCTTGGGATTGATTTTGGGTGTTTTGTTTCCAACAGTTTAGGAATTAGGGGCCAAAAAAGGGCCCAAATAAGCATTATTCTTAGTTTTCGCATCATAACTTTAGTTTAAGTTAATAGAAATCTATGAAATTTAAACACATGGTTTATGACCATAAAAGGAAGGTTGGTATTGATTTTGGGAGTTTTGGTCCCAACAGTTTAGGAATAAGGGGTCCAAAGGGTCCAAAATTAAACTTTGTTTGATTTCATCAAAATTGAATAATTGGGGTTCTTTGATACCCCAAATCTAACTGTGTATGTAGATTCTTCATTTTTGGTCCTGTTTTCAAATTGGTCTACATTAAAGTCCAAAGGGTCCAAAATTAAACTTAGTTTGATTTTAACAAAAATTGAAATCTTGGGGTTCTTTGATATGCTGAGTCCAAACATGTACTTAGATTTTTGTTTATGGGCCCAGTTTTCAAGTTGGTCCAAATCAGGATCTAAGATTATTATATTAAGTATTGTGCAATAGCAAGTCTTTTCAATTGCAAAGTATTGCACAATGGCAAGAAATATCTAATTGCACAATATTGTGAAATAGCAAATTTTATTTTTAATTAGAGTTATCTTTCTTTGTCCAGAATAGTAAGCCAGAAATATCTAATTGCAAAATATTGTGCAATAGCAAGATTTTTTTTTAATTGGAGTTATCTTTCTTTGTCCAGAGTCAACTTAAATCTTTGTTATATACAATATACAATGTATGTTCACTTTTTGCTTCCAACTGATAAATTAAAATAATCTTTACCATTCAGTGATAACAAGCAGTTTTTTTACATCTTAATATTTTATGATGTATTTAAATGAGTAGTTATTGTTGCAAACTCCATTAGAAATTTTAATTGAGATTAGTTTTGGAATAAGGGAAAGGGGGATGTGATTAAAAAAATTGGGTTCAATTTTTCTCATTTGAAATTTCATAAATAAAAAGAAATTTTCTTCAAACATTTTTTTGAGAGGATTAATATTCAACAGCATAGTGAATTGCTCTATGAGAAAACAAAAATTTCAAGTTCATTAGAACACATTCATTCTGTGTCAGAAACCTATGCTGTGTCAACTATTTAATCACAATCCAAATTTAGAGCTGAATCCAGCTTGAATGTTGTGTCCATACTTTCAGGGTTCAACCTCTGCGGTCGTATAAAGCTACGCCCTGCGGAGCATCTGGTTAAACACTTAAGTGTCTACTTCAATTGATACAAATAGTTTATGTGAATTATTTTAACTGATTTAGTCATTTAAAACGCTCTGATTCAAGCTTAAATTTGAAAAATCTATCAAATATGCCAAAAAACGTCACTTTTCAGATGGTTTTTTGTCAAAAATGAAAGTGGACGCATCTGTGTTCATCCTCAACCTTTATATATGTTATGTATTATCATCAAATACAACTTACATTTACGTTTATGTCATACCTTTTAAAAGACTTCCAAAGAATTTAACATAAGATTCAATGATAATCAAGGCATTTTAGTGTGTGCACTAAGGTTATAAAAAAGAAGATGTGGTATGATTGCCAATGAGACAACTGTCCACAAGAGACCAAAATGACACAGACATTAACAACTACATGTCACCTTACGGCCTTCAACAATGAGCAAAGCCCATACCGCATAGTCAGCTACAAAAGGCCTGATTTGACAAAGTAAAACAATTCAAATGAGAAAACTAATGGCCTTACTTATATGAAAAAATGAACGAAAAACAAATATGTAACACATTAACAAACGACAACCACTGAATTACAGGCTCCTGACTTGGGACAGGCACATACATAAATAATGTGGCAGGTTAAACAAGTTAACAGGATCCCAACCCTCCATACTTTACAATTGAAATGCTTGAGGGGAAGATGCTAATCTGGAGAAAAATTCATGTCCCTTTTTTATGCTTCTTTAACTATATTTAAATATGGTTGCTTTATATACAGAATTAAAGTTTCTTAAATATAAAGATGGATGGTCTATACAAAAATATACAGAATCACTGAGACAAAATATTTAAATAAATATAAAACATTTTCTTTACTTAATGTCTAATATATGTTATCCCCATATCATGTTTATTATATCAGAAAACAATTTCAAAAATATGACAAAGATAGCAAACATTCAATCAAAAACTTCCAAATATTTATGAAATGGCAAAAAAGTTTCCTCCAGAAAGCAAGTAATTTAGATCCTGGTTTCTGATTTATTTTTGTCGAGCCTGCAACTTTTGTTGCAGAAAGCTCGACATAGGGATAGTGATCCGGCGGCGGCGTTAGCTAACTTCTTAAAAGATTTATATTTTAGAAGGTGAAAGACCTGGATGCTTCGTACTTTGTATATATATGCCTCATGTAACGAAGTTTCCGTCAGTCACATGTCAAATGTCCTTGACCTCATTTTCATGGTTCAGTGACCACTTGAAAAAAAAGTTCAGATTTTTTGTAATGTTAAATTCTCTCTTATTATAAGTAATAGGATAATTATATTTGGTATGTGCGTACCTTGCAAGGTCCTCATGCCCGTCAGACAGTTTTCACTTGACCTTTACCTGATTTCATGGCTCAGTGAACAAGGTTAAGTTTTGGTGGTCAAGTCCATATCTCAGATACTATAAGCAATAGGGCTAGTATATTCCGTGTATGGAAGGACTGGAAGGTGTACATGTCCAACTGGCAGGTGTCATCTGACCTTGACCTCATTTTCATGGTTCAGTGGTTATAGTTAAGTTTTTGTGTTTTGGTCTGTTTTTCTCGTGATACTTTAAGCAATAGGTCTACTTTATTTGTTGTATGGAATGATTGTAAGGTGAACATGTCTAGTGGACAGATTTCATTTGACCTTGACCTCATTTTCATGGTTCAGTGGTTTAAGTTAATTTTTTCAGTTTTGGTCTTTTTATCAAATACTATACACCAAAGGTCAACTATATTAAGTTTATGGAAATATTTTATGATCTATATATTAGTCGCACAGGTTTTATTTGACCTTGAACTCATTTTCACAGTTCATTGCTCAGTGTTAAGTTTTTGTGTTTTGGTCTATTTTTATTAAACTATAAGTATCAGGTCAACTCTATTTGTTTTATGGAAGCATTGTTAGCTGTAAATGTCAGCCTGGCATGGTTCATCTGACCTTGACCCAATTTTCATGGTGCATTGGTCTTTGTTTAGTTATCTTGGTTAATGTAACGTTAATGTGACGGTTGTAATAAAGCTTTATACTTAGGACTATCAACATAATATCAATGATTAGTAAAGAAGGCGAGACATTTCAGTGTGTGCACTCTTGTTATTATGAAAACCTGAATTGCAATAACCAAATTACTGTTGCAATTAATTATAATATTTACAAATTATACCCCCGCTTTAAAAAAGGGGGGTTATATTGTTTTACCTCTGTCTGTCCGTCAGTCCGTCCGTCCGTCCGTCAGTCAGTCCGTCCCATGAAACTTTCGTCACATTTTTCTCAGGAACTACAATACAAGGATTTCTGAAATTTGGTTTCAGGGTTTATCTAAGTCAGCTATACCGTGTGATGCGTTTTCAGATTGATCACTTGACAACTTCCTGTTTACCGAACACTTGCATGATTTTACACATGATAGCCAAGTTGAAAATTTTCGTCACATTTTTCTCACGAACTACAATACAAGGGTTTCTGAAATTTGGTTTCAGGGTTTATCTAAGTCAGCTATACCGTGTGATGCGTTTTCAGATTGATCACTTGACAACTTCCTGTTTACCGAACACTTGAATGATTTTACACATGATAGCCAAGTTGAAAATTTTTTGTCACATTTTTCTCAGGAACTACAATACATGGATTTCTGAAATTTGGTTTCAGGATTTATATAAGTCAGCTATACCGTGTGATGCGTTTTCAGATTGATCACTTGACAACTTCCTGTTTACCGAACACTTGCATATTTTTACACTATTAATATTATCCACTTGCGGCGGGGGTATCATCAGTGAGCAGTAGCTCGCAGTTTCACTTGTTATGAATGTGGTCCATAAATTGAAACTATTCATAGCAATCTGTCATCATTGGTAAAATAATAAGAGAAAAAAAATACCAAAATCTTGTGACAGATTGAAGGTTTGCTTAGACTTCTACTATATAATTATACTTCTAATAAAAGTGTAGTAAAAATTTATGATTTTCTGCTTTAAAAATAGACTTTGGATGGAGAGTTGTCTCGTTGGCACTCACACCACATCTTCCTATATCTAATTAAAGATAGACTTTGAAAATAGGCTTTGAATTAACAGAGATGTGATGCCATAGTAAAAACTGGCTGCATTGTGACTTACAATCATCTTAAAAACAACAGTGAAAACTTGCTTTATAGAACATTACAAAAAACTAGTGCGGAAACGTAAATTGTACTTCATGAAATTTTATGATAAACTGGAACAGTGGCTAAATTGCAAATTACAATAAACTAAATGTCATTTATCTGGAGGAGCAGATCTTCAAGCCAGCTGAATGAATATTTTATCTTTGGGTGCAGGATTTTCTCGCTGCATTTTAAACCCAATGAAGGCCTTTGGCTGTTGTCTGCTCTTTGGTCAGGTTGTTGTCTATGTGACACTTTCCCTTTTTCCATTCTCAATTTTATTGATGTTCTAGCTGTCCTGAATCTTCTTAAATTTTCATCATTATGGTACAATATTTTTTACTAAAAGAGAAACACTTTTGCATCAGTTAATTTCACCTCTCTTTTGCTGAAATTTAAGATAAAAAAAAATGCACAACCTTAAAAATGTATTTTTATATTGGAACACCATAACTTCCTGAAATAGGTTTATGTACCCCCCCCCCCTAAAGGCCCTTGGGGTGATATTGATGTCTCGGGATGATACGACATATGATACGGATTTTGCCATGTATTATTCTCTATTTATTTTATGGAAAAACGAACTGAAATGAATATTATTTTTTGTACCTCTAAATAGATAGATATCTATGGTTTCAAGAAAGTTGGTACTCTAATTGATTGAAATTTTCCTTTTGACAAAATTTTGGAGACTTGTGACATTTTCACCACCCTTTTTGCAATATTTTGTATCAAATAAATGCAGATTGTTGCCATGGTTACACTAATAAGAGATTATATTTTACCATTATAACTATTGAAAATCAAATCTATGAAAGATTCTTTTTCTATGAATATACGCATGCATAACACAAATATTAGGCCTTATTTGTTGGAAAGGAAGGGAAAGAGGGTGTTTTAAAATTAAGAGTGTCAATTTAAGTTTATTTCCTAACTGTTTATTGCAACCTAATGGCTACTAAACTAAACACATCGCTTGTTAAAGTGGAAAAAAACAAGAAATAATAGGTGAGCCAAACTTAAAGAGTAAGACTATCAAATACTGGGAGAAATTTCTAAAATTCCTTATCCAAGGGCACCATGTGGTTTAATAAAGATAACACTTCAATTTGATTGTTTCTCTTAAATGAGGAATACCGATAAGCCATACATTTGTATATTCAAATTCTTCAGCCAAAAAAACAGCAACAATAAATCAGAATTCTACAAACAGAACATAAGGAATTGGAAATTTATTGTTGGAATTAATTCATTATTACAAAATTTAAATAATATTTGTCTTATGTGCATCAATACAGTTTGATCATCAATACAGTTTGAACATGATCTACGTTAGGTTTTTTTTCATGAACACATACGAAGGATATAGAGAACAAGCTCACAGGTCTATACAAGGTGCTTTAGGTCACATTATATAAATAACACATAGCTGAGAGGGTGATAGAGCAGATTGTTACCCCTAGAAAACATTGTCTATCGAGGCTATTTGTTATTTCATTCATTATACTGAATAGTATCGTTTCATATATAATGGATTTTATAATAATAAAAACTTGATGTTCGGTTTGCTGGTATTTTGTATTGCTCCATATTCGTCCATGAATTTTACATGATTGTCTTAAGTCAGGAACCTCGTTAATCAATAATGATTGTCTTTTGTCATATCCTAATGCTAGTATGTCAGTTTGGGTGAATTAAGTCTTGATTGAAGATCATGGCATTGCTATTCTGTTGTTACTAGGTTTCTACACTCGAGCGCCTCAGGTAGACAGTATGTATAAATCATGTTTATTGTTGACGACCGTATGTTCACCTCAATGTGTCTTTCCGCTATGTGATTGGTAATTTTTGGCGTTACGTCCAGTGGCAAACATATCGTGCATGTCCAGAACGATAACAAAATAATACAATAGATAGGTCCTGCACTAACTGGTCGACCGGTTAGCCACTGGAAAATGAGGCACTGAATCGGCACAGAAATTTAGCCTGGCAACAGACCACGGAGTCCTAAAATATTTCGCATTTAATCTTATTAACGTGCCGAGAGAGAGTGGCATCGGAATTAACGTCTTCATTGTGACCAGGCGGTGTTGCGAATGAAAAATTAATACCTCATTTGTTACAGCCAACCGCACGCCCCACTCTGGCAAGTGAGATGCTGCCGATCGAAAGACTTTAACCCATATATGTTTTTCTGTGTGTTGAAGTTGTGGTCTTATTGAAGTTTTATATTCAACATCGCCTTTTTATGATGAGACCTATCAGCCACACATCTCAACCGAACATACACGCCTGTGTTAGTATGCTGCATAGGTAAAATGTACTTGATATGTAGTACAACCTTAAACTGACCTAACTATAACATGTAGACTATGCAAGACGTATACCTTTTGCGGGAGTTTTATTGTGGAATGTATAAATGTCCTATAGATATTGTCACTGGCAAACATATTGACACTATCATGACATTCGCTTGACATAAAATAACCGCAATCCGTAAAATCATCATTGATTTAAACGTTTTTGTCATAAAATAAAAAGTACACATAAAAAAACTAGTTCCGTGTGAATATTAAACACCAGCAATTGTTTCATTGTTTTGTTAAGGCGAGAGAACATGTAAAATGACTTGAAGGGGATATTGAATATGTGTAAACATGTAGCTGCCATCTATTTTCTTTATTCTTTATTTTTAACCAATTTTATTGAAGTCATATATTCCAATTATCAATGAAAAGAAACCAAAAATATACAGCAATTGTAAATGGAAAGAGACACAAGAAACTGACCAAAAAATTACATACGGACATAATTAGACAAATTAAAGTTAAAAATGTTGTCAAACCATGTTATTTGTGCTCTGGTGACAAAATAATGCTTTAAAAGAGTGTATCTACTTTATTTTATTGCCATCATATATACGCATTATTTTGTAACCTGACCCACCATTTTAATATTTCAAGAACTTATGAATAACAGCAACCTGTTTGAACCGAACACAATATGCAAATTTATACGCAAAAAAATCATGAAGACAAAATGATTCATTTAAAACGCTCGAGTCTGGCTGTATAATATTAAAGCATAATATAATTTTAACAGTGATACGACTATTTTGAAATAATATGTGAACATTTTTGTTCTATTATTTTTATTTGGAGAATCAAAGAATGTAAGTGTTAGATTTTGCTCGTTTAGTATGTAAAACATTTGTTTAGTGTTATATTAGTCATAACCCCCTTCTATATATCTTTATTTCACTGTTTGGTGACAATTAACTGTTTTATGTGCTATTAACAACAACTTTCTGACAAAAAAACATCAAATTGAATGACCATAAAAAAGTATCTTCCATATTGATACGATATCAATAACTTATCCGAGATTTTGACCCTTTGTCGGATAGCTTGCCTTTATATGTACTAAGGTAAGAACTTTTTAAATTAGGTACTTTGCTATATAATTTTAAGGTTTTCTGTATATATTTTAACATATTTTTTAGCAATGTGTACCGTTTTCAACTATGCAACAGATTCCAATTTTGTGAAGTGTTAGAAAGTTGAGACACAACAGTGCAGTGCAAGATCATGGATGTGAATAATTGAGTTTGAAAATTGTGAAAATTAGCGCGGAGTCATAGATAAAAAAAAATTATTATAGCCAGCTGTAGCACATATAAACTGTGACATCAAACAAAACATGGTGGCGAACGAAAAACTTTCGAAAGATCACTTTTCTATGAAGAACCTTTGATTGAGTTCTTTTCTTGTATGCAGCAAAATATATACTAGTAGTAAAACAGGTATTTGAAACAATGTCTTTTGTTGGACTGTTTTGTTTTTAATCAATCGTCGTTGTCTCAAGATAAGTTTAAAATGACATTTGAATTCTTATGCAAAAGGCGATGTCGAATGTCTTAACAACATTCAATTCGCATAAACTGTACTCTCTTACTTAGAAACGATTATCAGTAAATTAAAAGCAAACAAGTTATTATTGCCATATACATATACAAATTCATGGATCTACAATCTGTCGATACCTTTATCTTGGCATTGCACGAGGTCATGTTTTTCTCTGACTGTTTATGACATTGTTACACTAAATCCATTGGATGTTGGATGTGTACTGATTGATGATTTAGTCTTAGATGCATGATTTTTTTTGTTAGGTTAGTGGTTTTGAATTAGGTGTCAGTAACTGCGAGTACTCTCAGATCAGTACTTAGTATCTTTTTGTTGTTGGGATATGCAAATACTCGCCCACGTCCACTTTGTGTTTTTGTTATATGTATTTTCTTGTGGGTCGTGTTTAGCCTTTTTCAACTGATTTTTATAGTTCGTTCTTCTGTTGTACTGTTACACCACTGTCCCAGGTTACGGGGGATCCCGCTAACATGTTTAACCCCGCCACATTCTGTATAAAATTGAGAATGGAAATTGGGAATGTGTCAAAGCGACAACAACCCGATCATAGAGGAGACAACAGCCAAAGCCACCAATGGGTCTTCAATGTAGAGAGAAACTCCCGCACCCAGAGGCGTCCTTCAGCTGCATGGCCCCTAAACAAATATGCATACTAGTTCAGTGATAATTGACGTCATACTAAACTCCGAATTATACACAAGAAACTAAAACTCAAAATCATACCAGACTAACAAAGGCCAGAGGCTCCTTACTTGGGCTTGGGACAGGCGCAAAATTGCGTCGGGGTAAAACCTGTTTTTGAGATCTCAACCCTCCCCCTATACCTCTAGCCAATGTAGAAAAATGTATGTCCCTGTCCCAAGTCAGGATCCTGTAATTTAGTGGTCGTCGTTTGTTGGTGTGTTACATACTTGTTTTTCGTTTATTTATTTTTTTACATAAATTAGGATGTTAGTTTTCTCGTTTAAATTGTTTTACATTTTGTCATTTCGGGGTCTTTTATATCTGACTCTGTGGTATGGGCTTTGCTCAATGTTGTTAATTTTTGTGTCATTTTGGTCTCTTGTGGAGAGTTGTCTCATTGGCAACCATACAACATCTTCTTTTAATGCCCCATTTATGGGCATTGTGTTTTCTGGTCTGTGCGTCCGTTCGTTTGTTCGTTCGTCCGTTTGATCGTCCGTTGGTTCGACTTTCCCGCTTCAGGTTAATATTGTTTGTCGAGGTAGTTTTTGATGAAGTTGAAGTCCAATCAAATTGAAACTTATTATACATGTTCCTTATGATATGATCTTTCTAATCTTAATGCCAAATTAGAGTTTTTATCCCATTCACACGTTCCACTGAACATAGAAAATGATAATGCGGATGGGGCATCCGTGAACTAGGGACACATTCTTGTTTATTTATACAATACAACATTTCTTACATTATACTTTTACCATTAATTTTTAGATGTGCAAGGCGGTTATACCTGCAGTTGCCATCTTGTTGACGCTGTACATGACAGTGGTCAGTGGCAATTACCTTCCAAAAACTCTCCTGGAATGTTTTGACCATAAAGTTGAAAATAGCCTTGAAGGAGTAGTATTAGCTCAAGATCTACAGAAATATTGCCTTGATATGTTCTTGCATCCCACGATAAAGAAAAATATGACGACGGATGAAGTCAGCTATCTTCAATCCATATTCCGAAAGATTATATCTGAATCAAATCACGGAGGTAGAGTGAAAAGACGTACTCAACTGTTAGAGGTGTTTCCGAAACGTATCAGACGAGAGGTCCGAGACCCAATGAGTAATTGGCCAAAATATTCTGCAGCAGTACGGAGGCTCAAATTTGATATGGTAAGTAAGGCATTGAACAACGTTGTTTTTTTTTTTTTAACTTTCTTCTTATTATTAGAAAAACACTACAGTAGAAATGAACGATTTCTTTAAAACATTTCTACAAGATAATTTTCATTCTTCATACATTAAATCGAAATCAAAATAGCATAAAGGTAAAATCACAATAATACTGAATTCTGATGAAATTCAAAACGGAAAGTCCCTAAATCAAATGGCAAAATCAAATGATAAAACACACCAAACGAATGGACAACAATTGCAACATTCCTGACTTGGTACAGGCATTTTCAAATGTAGAAAATGGTGGATTGAACCTGGTTTTAAAGCGCTTAATCTCTCACTTGTATGACAGTCGCCTCACATTATTTTATATCTACAACAATGCGTGAACAAAACAGACATCGGTTAAATTGTCAAAATAGGGATACAGTAGTCATCACAGTGTCATAATCTCAGCTAGAACAAAAACAGACAGTTTATTATCAAACGATCGAATATTGCATATAGTTTTTACACTATTGCAACACAAAGACATATCTTCTACCCCAGCGACATTTCCACTTATAATCTGAAGTCTAACGGTGTGTCATTTGGTTGACCGATTGAGATGTCTGTCAAATAGTGAAAACAATTAAGTACATGTACGCGTTCTTAGAAACTTTACGTAGCTTTTCAATAGCACAAAACATACTTTTGTATTTTTATTTTTAGAGTAGTGGCACTGGTACCAGTCGATATGATACAATAGCAGACCTCCACAGAATAGCTGTAGATGAAGCACATGGTGGCCCAAACTTTTTACCCTGGCATAGGTTGTATTTACTGATGTAAGTGTTCCATTTATAGATCGTTTTAATAATTACTAGTTTCTTCATATTTAAGGATTTTTATTAAAAAAAAGGGGGGGGGGGCGCATTTCTGTATTTTTTTTTATTTAAATGTGCACCATCTCTTCAGGTATTTTGAATACATAATGACATTGCGATTTGAATAAGTTTTTATATACCCATGTTGAGTGTTTTTAAAACAAATATAATTGAAAAGAACATTTCAAACTAAGACTGAACAAACAATCACACGCTGTCTCTATATTTCATACGTCGATCCTAATACATTTGCTTCCGATGCAAAGTCCATTCCTTAAAGTTGAAATTTGTTTGCTTTTTAAGAACGCACTATTTGTTATTCATAGAAGTTTGAATGTACTTGTCTTATAAAGGAACGTACTATTCCTTTTTCATAGAAGTTTGATTAGATTGCTTTTAAAGAACGCACTATTTTTCCGTTTTCATATTGAGGTTTGAATTTGATTAGTCTAAAAGAACGCACCATTACTTTTGTATTAAGTTTGAATTCATTTGCTTAAAAAAAAAACCAACGCACTATTCCCTTTGATTGGTTTTAAAGAACGCATTTTTTGTTTTTTTTATAGAAATTTTAATTTGATTGCTTAAAAAGAAGACTCTATTCACTTTTTTATATAGAAGTTTGAATTTGATTGGTTTAAAGAACGAAGTTTTCCTTTTCTATTCTTTTCAGATTTGAGACAGCTTGTGGAATGGCTATCCCATTCTGGGATTCTTCTATTGATTTTGAAATGGCAGATCCAACTGAATCAAAGATTTGGACAGAAGATTATTTCGGAAACGGTTATGGTGAAGTAGAGTCTGGACCATTTAGTGGATTCGATACACCAATTGGACCACTTATACGTAATATTGGGTCGGACGGTTCTCTTTTTCAGAAGACTGGAATCTTGCGCTTGTTATCCAAGAGAAGATTTGCTGAAATAAATGTAGATACTTCCCCCGATGGGGACAGTCTTGAAGACCAACACGGACAGGTCCACATTTGGGTCGATGGACAAATGAACAACTTAGAAAGGAGTACATTTGATCCAATCTTCTGGTCACATCACTGTTTTATTGATTACATCTGGGAACTATTCCGTACAAGACAGAAATCATTGGGAATCAATCCCGCAACTGACTTTTTCCCCACCAACCAAACTGGTCATTCACCTAACGATGAAGCCCGAGGAATCACGGGATATCTCAATGTTGATGGATATTCAAACCGCATCGCTAAACTTGTTGAGTACAAGCTTACTCCATCTTGTCCAAAGTGTAGTAATAGTGACGCCATGCATTGTGACCGGGCAAAACAGATGTGTATTGCCGATGACAGGACTGTAAACTCGTACGTTGGTCACCAAGAAGACGCAGTTAAAATTGCAAACAAATATGGTCTTTCAAATGGAAACCATGGCTCTGCATTTACTCTCAAGTACCGAGATGCTCGAGTCAGAGTAGATTCAGTTACATTAGTTTACCGAATAGTTCGAAACACTCCAAAGAGGTTGTACTATGGTTTACCGCAACAAACCAAAAAATCTTATTACCGAGTACCGTACACGTACAAAGGGTCATTCAAGAACAGACTGTCCGTAACCAAATGGTATTAAACATGCTTTAAAGTCCCATTAACAAAATGTACTTATTTATAAATAAAAAAATTACCCAACTGTGTTATGGATGTAAGCAATTTTAGGCAACCGATTGGACTTTAACAATGAGAGAAAAAAAAACATACCGAATAGTCGACTATAAAAGGCCCAAACATCGAAATGTGAAACAATTTAAACAAGAACACTACTGGCTTATTTTACACTAAAACAATTTACGAAAAACTATTTTGACATTCTTGAACAAATGACAACCACTGAACCTCGCTCTTGACTTAATACAGGCAGTGCGACGGTGTTATTTGGGTACATAAACAACCATAAATATTCAAAAAAATATGGTTTATATATATTACATCACTTCCATTGTCAAATGATAAGTTTTATATGCCAATTAGAAAAAATATATGTTTTTTACATACATGTACTTTTCCATGGAAGAAGTGCAAGATGCCGGGCTATTTCCGATTTACTCAAGGTCCATTCCGGTTGAATCGTATAAGATGTAGATGGATTGTTTCAGAGAAAATGTATCATAATTTCATCACAATATTGCAAAATTATATCTATCTTTAAGTTTTAGAACATATGCAGGCACAAGCAAATGTAAATAATAAAGAACATGACCTTTACCTTTGACCTTGACCCCTATTTTATTTTACCGTTCATGTGAATACCTTGTTGTATCATTTATTTCAAAAACAGTAGGAAAAACCACTCCTAAATGAAGCCTGTAGTTCCCATCCAATTAGATAAAACATCCAGATGATATGAAGAGCCATTTAGAAAAAGTAATTGGGGATAACTCTTACAAATAAAAAAAATACATTTAAAGAGGGTCAGTTTCAAAAGCGCAATGACTCTTCTGTAATATACAAAATATCCAAGCGACCTGTTGCGAAACCACAATACAAACGGCAAGATAAAAATTGGGAGGCGAAGAAAAAAATATTCGGACAAAATCAAAAGCTCTTTGATATAGATTTATGTTTTAAATTACATTCTACAAAACGTAGTCCAACAACAAATTTCAAGTCTTCTGTCGAATTTAATCCAGGTGAAACTGTTTCTGTGGAAAAACCCATCCGAACTGTTTACAACATCAAAAATGTGATATGTTCATAAAGTTGCTATCACCCTTGTACGTAAAGCAATGTCATACAAATGAAAATACTTGTTAGGACATTTAAAAACAAGAATGTGTCCATAGTACACGGATGCCTCAATTGCACTTCCATTTTCTATGTTAAGTGGACCGTGAAATTGGGGATGAACCCTCTAATTTGGCATTTAATTTGAAAGATCATACCATAAGGGACATGTGAACTAAGTTTCAAATTGATAGGACTTGAACTTCATCAAAAACTACTTTGACCAAAAAATTTAACGTGAAGCATGACAGACGGGCGGACGCACAAACCAGAAAATATACTGCCCATAACTGGGGCATAATCAATTTTTGTCACTAACTATGATGGTGCTCGATAATTTGACTTAATTGAGGTGATCATTTTTCACATTTTATGTATGTAAAAGTCAAGCCAGATCTATCAGAAACATACAGCAGTAACAACTAATATGACAGACTGGTCGTTAAATATCAAGTTATTAGTGAGAATCAATCATTTGTTATACAACTTATTCTCCACCATAGTAAGATGTCGGGTAAGGTCAATATAAATGTGTAATATCAGTGTATACAGGGTAGAGTAAGATGTCGGGTAAGGTCAATAGAAGGTGTGCTATCAGTGTATACAGGGTTTAAGGGTCTAGGAATAGAAGGTTTTTAATGCTTTGGGTTTTTTTCTTTGTCAAAATTAACGGTAAAGTTTATCACCTAATAGATATAGGAAGATGTGGTGTGAGTGCCAATGAGACAACTCTCCATCCAAATAACAATTTATAAATTAAACCATTATAGGTTAAAGTACGGCCTTCAACACGGAGCCTTGGCTCACACCGAACAACAAGCTATAAAGGGCCCCAAAATTACTAGTGTAAAACCATTCAAACGGGAAAACCAACGGTCTAATCTATATAAACAAAACGAGAAACGAGAAACACGTATATATTACATAAGCAAACGACAACTACTGTACATCAGATTCCTGACTTAGGACAGGTGCAAACATTTATCTTTAATATGCCGTTTAAATAAATATATTTTTATGTGAAATTAAAATTCCAATGTCTTGCAATTTTTCACTAATCCTAATGAATAGATACCATTGCTGGTGTAAAGGGTAAACTGGTCCGCCGTTCTATCTATAGCTTCGCACGATAAGTGAACACAACAGGGGTCCAGTTTAGTGTATAGGGTTATACTAAACTTTTTTTGTTCAGACAAATTACTAAAAGTATATTTCACAATATTACAAAATGACGTAAAATACGTAAGTTCTTCAATGACAATGCGTAAAGTATTAGTCAGCTGGTCTGTGGTCCTGTTCTGGGTAATTTTGAGTTCGGAGCTAAACGACTTTGAACTCCTTGTATGTATTTTGATACTTGGTCTCGACGCATTACTTACAAATTATCAATGTTCGAAGTAGGTATAAAGTGCATCAAAATGTTTTCATTATCTTGCAATTTTCAAAGTAATGGTCTATGTCCTTGTTCCCATATGTTAAAATGTAAGTGCCTACACTTGTGAATACACGGCACAATAAAAAAAATCTTGCCAACAGTTTTAATTTAGTTCATATAAGTTCATCTTATGTTAAAAAAAATCCTTAGTATGAAGTTATTGTCGATATTGTTACCCATAACCAATGCATAAAACGCTACTTGATGAAGGTCAAGGAACAGTAAATGGGGCTATATGAAAATGCTATGAATACTTCAAAATTTGTATAGAATGTACATAAAATCTATCATGCACTACAATATATGTCATCATCGTCAACGTTTTTTTTTCTTAAACTAAAATCTGTTCTTAAAGTTATGATTTTGCTTAATATTGTTTCTTTCAAAATGATGTCAAATATTGATCAAAATTTATAAAGTAACAGGATTTTTTAATTATTTTTTTTGGTTGATGTTACTGTTTTTTCTTTTTTTTATTGGAATTCTGTTTGTAAGCATTCAATAATGCTCTCTAACAGTTACAAAAAAACACGTTTAAATTTTATAGACACATCAGACTGTTACAGACATAGTACTATTTGGTAAATGGACATATATATTATAAAAGTTGTAATTGATGTACTTAATATTTAATATGACTTCAAACTATTTTTTTTTACTGAAGTTTACAATGGCGTCAATCTTTATTTTGGACGTTCTTTTGCTTTTCCTCCGAAACACATTCTCTTAAGCATTGCACTGCAGGATTGCCCCTTCTGTTTCATTTTCTTTTGCATTTTGTCGCTGTCGTTGTTAAAAGAAGTTTGACTTCCAGCTTCTTTTGTAAAATATGCATCATTTGATTGTGACGCAGAGTTTTTCAATTTCTGTTTATTTTTTTTACTCTCCATTTCGTCCTGGATTTCATACATTTTTGTCATCACTTTATTTGTAAGAGTTTCAAGGCTCTTAGCCTTTTTCTGATTCAATTGACTTCGTTTTTTGTTTACTGCGGACATATCATAGACTTTATCGGGTATATGAAAATCTTTGAATAAACATTTTGTGTAACTGTAGGGATCATCCTGTATATCTTGTAACGCTTCCTTCCAAATAACCCAATCTTTCCTCGCACTGCCCCAGATATCGGACAACAAGAAGTGGCCTATTCGACCTGTCCGTGTATCAACGGTTAAAATTCTATGTGAGCTATCTGTTTGGATGTCTAGAAATCCATTAGGAACAACCCATTCTAACTCCATTCCATCAGTATCCAAATCAATATCTGCATCATACTTGACGGTGGGGCATTGTACATAATCCGGAACATTTTCAGAAGCAAGTATGAAAACATTGTCTGAAATGGCAAGAAATACTTGTCTGATTGGTTCTCCACATTTGTCTAACTCAATAAAAGCTCCTTCTGCAAGCAGAGTGTCTTTAAATTCTGAATACTCAGGTGTGAGAATTAACTTCTGTATCCGATTCCGTGCCATAAGTTTCATACTTCTTTACTAGAAAATATATGAAAATATGAATTAAACTTCAAAAAGTGGAATCGTTAATTAGTATTAAAATTTACAAAAACATATATATAGGTCTCCTATTTAAACACAGAGACAAATGGTTTGTGCACACATTATACAATTCAGAATGACAATCTCCATTCATGAGATCACATAATACAGGTTCAGACACTTATTACAATACATTGTATGCATAAATAATCATGGTAATTTAAGCATCTTCTTTCTCAATCCACATGTATATTGTTTAACAGATTTGTTTGGTCAATTACTGCAACTACTTGTAAACATTTACAGAAAATGGCAGACAAATAAAATGATCAAAACAAAACCCGGGAAATCCCTTTTCAAGTTACAAAATTCATCCCGACAAGAGACCCAAGTTGGAAATAATTTCCATTAAGAATCCAATCTTTTATTTTATTTTGCCCAAAAGCTATTCAAAGTTTCAACCAAACTGAATGAGAAGTAAAGTTGGAATTTGCTACATGAAAACACAATTATCTAGAATCCTTTGCCCGCTGGTAGCTTGAAAACAGAAAGAGGTAGAACAAAATGTATTAGCATTGATCTCCATGATAAAAAGACAAATTATTCGAAGTCCGATTATTGAAAATCTTTTCTTGTGCGTAGGGTGAAAGAAATGTGTGATAATATTTGTTTTGTTTCTGTGTAATAAAGGTCCGTGTATTGAAATTTAACAGACACCCCTTTTTTATCACTATACCCTCTCTCTTTTATATGCATATTTATAAGATGTTATACTGTATGATGGCATTTTGTATGAATAATAGCTGCAACGTAAATAAACAAAAATGAGACATCATTTTCAGAATGATCGACCGCGATCGATCTCGATCAGCGTTTACCCCGAAAGCCTGAAATTATTACCCCCGGAGGTACACTTTGTAAGTCCGATTTTCGAAGATCACTGTTTGTCATATATACATTAGACTAAAAATCGATACATTTTTTTTTAATCCATCTCAGCAAAGACCGACATAATGTACAAGTGTACAAGGGTCCTAGTGCTCAACCAAGCTATGAAATCTAAACTTACCGTAAATAATTGTGATACCGTAAGTCTTTTAACCTACAGATCTGATTTCTATTTTTTTGTACTTCTCAGTAAAAACATTATTCCTGAAAAAAAAATTCATGTAATAAGAATACAAGTTAAATAACCCAAGAAAACAAGACTGAACCTTTGTTTATTAGGATCGTTAGATGTTCAATATTCATTTCTGTGAAGTCTAGATTGACAATTTACATTATAGTAATCAGAAGATATGCTATGATTTTCAATAGGATCTCTATCCAACATGACGTTGATGTAATAAACTAAAGGTCATTATACAACCTTCAACAATGAGTAAAACTGATACCATTTAGACATATAAGAAAACATCGATTTGAATATTTCATACGAGAAGCCAATGAACAAAGCAAAAAACGTTAAACAAATATGGTAGACAGAAACCAACGTCAATATAAAAAAGAAGATGTGGTATTGTTGCCAATGAGACAACTATCCACAAAAGACCAAAATGACACAAACATTAACAACTATAGGTAACCGTACGGCCTTCAACAATGAGCAAAGCCCATACCGCATAGTCAGCTATAAAAGGCCCCGATAAGACAATGACAAACAATTCAAACGAGAAAACTAACGGCCTTATTTATGAATGAACGAAAAACAATTATGTAACACATAAACAAACGCCCATGTCAACCATGTTTTCTATATTCTTTAGGTCATATTGCTGTCTCTCTTTCTCAAATCACGAGGTTGTGGTGGGATCCTTCATTTTTATATACTTTAATTTCATATTTTTCGCACATATTTCTCTTTTCTTTAGATTTCTAGTTTATCATTCTCTATTTTTTTTTTTATATATATTTTAGCACACCATTATTTTTTTTTTATATAATTTCATGATATATTTTCTTCATTTTTCTCTTTTCTCTAATTTCAAGTAATTTGTTGTCTCTTTTTTCTGTAAATTTTGCCCATTATATTCTGTCAGTATTCTGAAACCCCGTCCTGACCCTTTAATACAGTTTCCGATTGTCCTTTGATATCTTCTATAGATATAGGAAGATGTGGTGTGAGTGCCAATGAGATAACTCTCCATCCAAATAACAATTATAAAAAGTAAACCATTATAGGTCAATGTACGGCCTTCAACACGGAGCCTTGGCTCACACCGAACAACAAGCTATAAAGGGCACCAAAATTACTAGTGTAAAACCAACGATCTATAATCTATTTAAAAAAAAACGAGAATCTATCCCTATTTTTTTTTTACTTTCTCCTCGCGGAACATTCTCTGTAAAATTTGTCTGAGATTTGCAGTTTAAAGTCAAAATGAATTTTAAGTAAGTTTAACTTTTAACCTATTTACAGAATTCCAAATGTGATTACATTAAAAGAAAATGTATATTTTGATATGGCCTATATGGTATGGAACCCTTTAGAGTAAATGATGCTCTATGCGCTTGCTCCCTTGGGCATATAATTTACACAGAAGGAAAGCAATTCCCTTTGAATTTTCTTTCTCATTTTTTACTGTGACAATCCCAGTCTCCAACAAATGTTCAAAAACAATTACTTGATTAAATTGTAGATACTTACGTGAAATTATTCCTTCAACCTGTATCCAACGTTCTCTTCATAGTTACCAGGCATGAACACGTCACTATGCATGACGTTAAGGTAACACGATACCGAATGACGTTACGCCACGAGTTATCGTTCCTGACGTTATCGAATAACGTTCACACATGATGTATGTATACAAGCCAATGTAGCAGGTTCTGCAATCACAAGGTGATTTTGAATTAAAAAAAATAATTTTGGTAACTATGTGACATTTTAACGGAAACTTTTTCTAGATGCAGAGTGCTGAGAGTTTTGATGCAATACGGAACGGTTAACTTATTTGACATAGAATGCTTATCGTTTTCCGGCAATTATTCTGCTCATTGTTAACCTTAAAAATGTATTACTTTACTTTTAAATATCCGGCTGTTTCTTTAATATTTAAGCATCTGCACGATTTATCTATATATGTTCTTATGCATAAAAGATTGAGTTTTGTCTCTTAATTTTATTCTTGGTTTATATTTGCAATAAATACTTATTCATGATGCACGCTGTATCCCCATGAAATTTTCGTAGAAATCTAATCTATAGAAACTTAGGATGATGCGTAATAAAACAGGAATTGTACAACTATTAATTCGTGTTAAAATGGTCGTCAAAAAAACCCGCTCGGTAAAATGGAAAAAGGTTATCATCTGGATGAGAATTCGAATAGAATTAGACGAAAAAGAACAATACATTGTACAATCAGACTTTGAAACTCATAAAGAAAAGAGTTTGTTAGTATGGAATGTAAAAAAAGTGGTTTAACTTTGTTATTTTGCCGAAAAACATTCCCTGTGTTCCATGTGTAAACAGTCTCTGAAATTCATTGGTCAGTAGAGAGTGAATCCGATATAGTTTCTGAAACATTTATAAAATAAAGTGCTAGCTTTGTAATCTTGTAAACCAAATCTACACGGGACAGACAGCAAATTCGGAATGAGGTGTGAGAAAGTTAACGTGGACTGAGAAATACATGAGAACTTGATTCGACAAAAATAAAATTAAAAACAATTCAGGTCCAGTTAAAGTCTGATTCAAGACAGCCCCATGTATCCACTTGCGTCTATAAACGCAAGTTGATAGTCAGGACTGGCTCTTGTCAAACTGGTTCCGTTACATTTTTTTTTCTCGAAATTTACAAGCAAACGACTGACTAACTTTTTATTCAAACGACAGAAAGAGACTTGTTTTGTAGTGAGAACAAATACATTTTTATATTTCTGACAATTACATAATTTTTATAATTTTTTTTTTATTCTACGAATTACACCACAAGGTGACTAGGGAATAGAAATAACCACTTGGTCTTCTTCCGATCGGCAGTAAAATGCTTCGAAAGTGAGAAGTCTATATGACTGTGTGGGATGTATCAAGTTTGCAGCCACATCCGGTCAGAATGGGGACATTAAATCCGATGCCTCGAATAAAGAGAAAATCAAAAACCTTGGCAACAACTCTTTAAGGGGTCCGTAGGTGGCCTGTTGCAAGATCAAATGTCTGTCCCTATCCAATATACCCTCATTTTCCAGTGTCATTCCAAATTTACTCGACCATAATCCCGGAACGGCTCTATTACATAACCTACCAATTGTATTTATTGTTAACTTGTTCTCGCCCTTAATATGCATGATCTATTTGCCACTGGACGTAAACCAAACAGCAATTAATTCGACAATTTACAACCGTCACTTGAAACTTGAAACTAGTTGTTAAAATTCAAATCATTGCCTCTAATTTTCTAAAAAATCGACAAACTTTACGAACATTTACGCAAAAAGAAATATCTACGTTACCGCTTGCTCATTATAGAAGTGGGGTAACATGCGACTAGTAAAAGTACAAGTATAAATAGCGCAAACAGTTATATGAATCATTTTATTTGTACAACAGTTGGCTGTTATAATGATAAATGGAGATATGGGTTATGCAATTTATAAGAAAGCAACATCTAGAGCCAAAGCTCCGTGTTGAAGGCCGTACTTTGACCTATAATGGTTTACTTTTTTGAATTGTAATTTGGATGGAGAGTTGTCTCATTGGCACTCACACCACATCTTCCTATATCTACCTAACGACATCAAAACCAAAGAAATCAAGCAAATTGTGACTGAAGCTAATTGGACGAGTATCTTTTTATTTCTAATTTGTAGTTTTAGTAAATGGAAAGTTTTGATAAGTATAATTATCATAGTAACATTTTAAAAATACGTTTTGTCACCAAATTCTTATAGGAAAGTATCATCATATTGTGTCACTTGTGTCCGTTCAACCGTCAATCCCGCATTTGGTATATAGGGTGTATACGGCTAAGTATTTAGCACTACAGTCTTTTTACTTCAAATTATGTACATGGTGTTAAAACTTATATTAAAGCGGCGCATATCGTCTGGATTTTCTTTCAATCGGAACTACTCGGCCTTTCTGGTTGCACGAAGAAATAACGTTATTGTACTGCATAGCAAGAATAGCCGAGTAGTTACGATTGGATTTTCTTTATTTTTTGTTCATGGCAGGTTGCTAGATTAGGCATTTTGATAAAAAAAAAAAAAAAAGTACGCAGAGTACAGACTCCGGCTTACATCTCCTACATGTGGAATTTCAAGCTGGATCCTTTATATTTCACAGTTTGTTTTACTTATAAAGAATGCATATCTGATCTCAAGATTTGTATTATAAATAATTTGTCACAAATAAGAGACTGTTGAACTTTGTGAAAGCTTGCGTACAGTTCTCAATGTTTGTCCGACTTGCTTAGCAACTAACTGACACATTTACACCACGCATAGTACGCTATGCTTATGTATGTAGCAAATCTAGAATGTGAGTTCTGAAATTTCCTTTGAGTTTTGTTATTTTATTTTTTAGAATGTGTATTTTATCAGGATAATTACTTTCACTCATAATTTTCACAACTAACAGAATGTTCAACCTTTTTTGACTGGTGCATTAAATGTGTCTTTTATAAACAGCTGATTTCAATATTGTATTGTATCATCCCGAACATGCATGAACTATTTGCCACTGAACGTCAAACAACCATCAAAAACCGTGGCCGAGCAATCATAAAACTGTTAACTGGATCAAATTTTTAAAGTACTCTATTTCTGCATAGATGAAGCGATGATGCCACATCATAAGATTCACGTTGAACCAACCAGTTCAAGCAAATTTCAAGTATATATAAAAAAAGAAAAAAAAAAAGAAGAAGATGTGGTATGACTGCCAATGAGACAACACTCCACAAGAGACCTAATTGACACAGAAATTAACAACTATAGGTCACTATACGGCCTTTAATAAAAAAAATTAAAAAAAGCCTATACCGCATAGTCAGCTATAACAGGCCGCGAAATGACAAGGTAAAACAATTTAAACGAGAAAACTAACAGCCTTATTTATATAAAACAATGAACGAAAAACAAACATGTAACACATAAACAAACAACAACCACTGAATTACAATATGCTCGTTTGGTGTGAAAATTAGACAAAATTAATGTTAATTCATTTGAGTGAAATTTCCATGTGCCGGACGAAATATTTCATATTGCATTACTAGGAAATTTACGACACCCGACAGAGGAAATGAAAATAAAATAAACACCATTCAGATTCCGACACATATTTTGTTTTCCATTTCTCTGAGTAGGAATAACGTTACATTCTGTATTCAATAACGTCACACGTTTTCGGCCAAATTCTAAGGGTATCAATCAACTTTGAAGCCATTTATCTCAAAAACAAGGATGGTGACATATAAGTTTCTATACGTGTATGGATTCGGAATGCAATCCTGGATATTATGTTAGTTTTTTGTTTTTCACCGTATATAAGAACACAGCCATCCATTGGAAAATCTAAAAAGGCAAGCCGAAAAATAGGCATTTCCCCTATATACCTAAGTAAATCTGTCGTCAAAATTGACGTTTTCTTATGAAAATACCAAGAAAACAAAAATGGTGACCCCCATTTTTTATTACATATTCCGATGTAACTTAATTCAAAGAACACGTGTGCCAAAAAGTTTGGAAATCGGGAGATATGCCATTCGGTATCGTGTTACCTTAAGTCTGAACAGGTAACGCCTTTAACGCCATACATATTTTATTTTATTTATTTATTATTTGGGGAGCCCTCAGGGGTCATGCTTTCTGTATTATCCTTAAAGTTTAAGGCAGTTTGCTGTTACTATTATACCGTGTTCACACTATAAAATTAGCCCCGGGTCAGTATTTTATCACATAATTCTTTTATTTTCCACTGTGATTCTTACATTTTTGTGTGGAAGGGTGAAATTTAACATGTAAATATTCTCTATTCTTTATTTTTTTAACATTTTTATCTGTTTATTAGAGTGTTAATTAATAAAATAAAGCGAAGTTATGAGTGTTGCCGCCACCATACTGGTTAACTGGGTCCGTCATTTTTAAAATTGTCACGATTTTGGCCCGACCGTATGATTTTTCTGCACAAGTTGAATTAAAAGCGGAACATCAAATCATCAGACTTTATGATAACCTGCAATAAACTTTTAGAGACCCGCGCGGGAATTTGTAAGGAGATTTGAAATCATGAGAATTTCATATCTCACGAAAATTTAGAATTAAATACAAATCTGAAGCTTCCATTTCTAGTTTTTGACCTAGCGCATTTAAGGGGTCAATAATTTGAAACGCGCTTATTTTCGGTATTCAATTCGGTTATTCATAAAAACGTCATGCTATCAAGTTGCTTTTATTTGTTTTTTTCAGATTTTGTTTGTTGTTGATTTAGCGGATTCTAGGTCCATTAAAAGGATGTTGTTAGGTGATCTTAGGTGAAATTAAATAAATATTTTTTTAAAGTTGATACTATAAGCTAGAAGAGTATCAGTTAAGGATCAAAATAAGCTAAAAATATTGAGCTCATGGAGCTCCTTTTTGAGATATTTGATTAATAAAATATGACTCTGACTTTAACCTTATATTTGCATTGGTATCATTTGACTCTCAAATTTAAAGAAAGAAATAAAGAATCTGCTTAAATTTGATTAAATGACTCTTTTGTGATCGAGCTATTTTAAAGTCTTATATGAAAAGATAAATGGCTGTTATGGGCCAAATTATTTTATCTTATTTCGTATAGAAAACACAGAAGAGTCCGAATATCGGACACAAATTCCAAATCCTCACCTAAGTACATCCTTAAGAGAAAAAGAGAAAAGAAAACATCTTTGTTTAGAAATAGAGTGGTGCATGCCTTTTCCAGTTCCTATGAAACGTTATACTGAAGTTTTATAACGGCTCTCTATGAAAACAATTAAACCATAAACTGCTTGAACGTGAACTTATTATTTAAGATTTTCAACGAAACTAACAATTTCTTCTGAATTACCATACTATCCCCCCCCTAAAAAAATCGTAATAGGCGCCGTGATGCACTTGCTTTATTTAACCCAATACTTTTTTTCCCAAAAAGGGAAAAACCTTAATACTCAAAAAAGACAAAAACAAATAAGTGTAAGGAAAATGTATATAAGATATAAAAAGGAAGGTCAACGTCAATTTTAGTAATTGTAAAAAAAAAGAAGGCAAAACTAAAACAAAAGTAATTTGGGGTGGATAGTTTTGTTTAAATTTTCGATTAATCTTATATTTGCATTGGTGATACCAATTTTAAGTTAATAAATGAATAAAGTCAACTGTGTATTAAATCTGTATATGACGTTTATGTAGAGGTCCTTAAGTTCCTCCGGCATGCGAATGGGAGTTGGGGTGTGTTTTACAGGTTTCGGGTTTTAGCTATATCTCCAAACCGGAAGTATAGCAGACGGAAATAAGGGAGACAATTTCACAAAATAAGAAGATGGCGATGATTAAAAATTTCCGAGTTTTTCATAAGCTAGAACCTCCCCCATATAGCATCATTCTTGAAAACAGAAATAATGAGGACACCTTGATGTTTGAATCTAACGCATTAGCTGTTTTATGTACGTGATATTAAAAACAAGACATGCAATAATGAGTAAACAACATATCCTGTTGTCACTTCATAAAATCAATCTCATTATTTTACAAGACTAAAGTCCTGGAAGTCTACTTTGCAAATTCCCCTAAGTTCAGACAATTTATCTTTTTTTTATGGCACAGAAATGGCTGATTAGGAGGATACAAACACGTTCCTAATGGTGCTTTGATTTCTTAAACCTGCAATTGTTGTTTTTTTTACACATTCTCAGATCTGCAGTGACATCACAACATGTAACTGACCAATCAATGATTAGCATTTTTGTTATGTAAACAATGTTGATAGGTGATGCGGATAAGATTCCTCTAGATTTTCCATAGACTTATTGCAAATTAATTTAATTGATATATATCATAACCAGTTGAATATAGTAATTTTACTCTTTTAATACTGTTAAAGACACTATATACTATCTCCATTTTGATTTTTAACATACTATAACCTCTGGTTAAAAAATAATCGGCAATATAAATAATCAGTTATCCCCTTCAAATAGATTAAAAATCTAGAGGATTCCGGATTTCATCACCTCCTGACAAATGTAAATGCCAGGATGTCCGGATCTGAGAATATTTCCCCATTTTCATTCTCAATTTTAATCATTCTTATTTAATTCTTAAATTTCAACGTTGTCCTAATTCTCCTTAAGCTCCACAAATTTGGTCCATACATGTATCTGCGTCACTGCTGCTCTGTTACTGTCACATACGGTAATGCCTTTAACTTTGTTTCCATTGTTGAACCAATTTCCCATCAGTCACAGCACCATAAGATGTTGTGTAAAGTAGAGTTAATGTGCTGTGTATAGATCGTGTATATTTAACGTCTGGCCATTGCTAAGTAAGTAACGTCATAATTTACAAAGTGTAAGGTAGCAACGTTAACATGTGTATATTCATGCTAAATTCCCAACAGATGTCTTCCTATAACGTCAATATGCTGAAGCCATTAAAGCCATATAAAAAAGAAGATGTGGTATGATTGCCAATGAGAATACTGTCCACAAGAAACCAAAATGAGAGACATTAACAACTATAGGTGACTGTACGGCCTTCAACAATGAGCAAAGCCCATACCATATAGTCAGCTATAATTGGTCCAGATACATGTAAGACAATGTAAAACAATTCAAACTAGAAAACTAACGGCCTTATTTATATAAATAAATGAACGAGAAACAATTATGTATTAAACCCATAAACAAACGACAACCACTGATTCACAGGCACATACATAAATAATGTGGCGGGGTTAAACATGTTAGCAGGATCCAAACCCTCCCCTAACCTGGACAGTGGTATAACAGTACAATATAAGAATGAATTATAAAAATCAGTTGAAAAAGGCAATAGCAAGAAATATGCTGAAGCCATTAAAGCCATGTTTTTCATTATAAGGAGCAACATGGTATTTCCAGTTAATTTGTTGTGTTTGCGCTTTTGATTACTATTTGTTGACAAACTTTCTGTATAGAATTTTTCTCTTGTGTTCTATATTTTTTATATTTTACTTTAATTACATCTGGACTTGCAGAGAATTTTCAACAAAACTTTTGTTGCATGCCATTATGTTTTCTATTAGTTTTGTAACTACTGATGAAATTAACATTAAACTTTGTTTATTTAATAGCTGCTGCTGAAACAGAAGCCATTAAAAAGCAGTATGTGAAGATATTGGATGCATATGGATGCTTGGGCGTTCTCAACTTCAATCTAGGTAAATGAATGGTTTACACATGTATGTTAGACTGTTAGTACTTGGGATGACATTAAAAAGAATGACCATTTCAGTCTCTTCAAGAACAGTTGAATGGTTTAAAGGGTAACAAATATTGTTTCCCAATAAAAAACAAAAAAAGAAAACTTAAATTTTATCTGCAAAGTCTAAATCTAGAACTTATTTCAACTATGTTTACACTTTATCGACATACAATTGTATATACAAAGTTATATACAGGTCAGAACTTTAGAAAGACTTCATGGATGATAAGGATACTAGTTACTCTTGTTGTCCTACACAAGACATGCCAAAGAATATGTTATCAATAAATATAGAATATATATAAGAACACAAAAACAATTTCTTTAAGACAGATCATGTATTGAGGCATGTTTGAATGTGAGGTATCAAAGGTTTTGCTCTGGTATGATTTAGATTTTTTAAGAGACAATACATGTTTACTTTGCAGCCACATATTTTCTAAATGCTTGTATACAGAATTGGACAAATCCATGAAATCAAATATTCACATAGAAACACAATTCCAATCAATCCACAAAAGAACTATTATTCACAAAAAAAGTAAATGAATCCACAGTATAATGATTTCAAAATACATGAACTAATTAATAAGTTTGTTATATTTTTCAGGACAAGAATGTGTATCATATTTGGTTTTAGTGACTGGTTGTTTATCTGTTGGTAAAATTGGAGAATCTGACATTTTCAAAATCACTACAACTCAGTTTGTGTCTCTACGAAATAATCCAGGCGACGAGGAAAGGATACAGGAAATTAAAAAGCTGATGAACTCTGGGACATTTTACTTTTCATGGTCAAACTCTGGAATACCATGGGACCTTACACTCTGTGCTCAAAGAAAATTACAGGAACATGAAACGGATAACAGATTCTTTTGGTAATTTAAACATTGTTCAATTAAAAAAAAAATGGCAAAAATTGATATGGGATTTATATATTATGAGATGACATATTATATAATAGGAAATAATTTTCTCTTATAGTTGTGGCCTGTTATCTATCTCTTGCATGAATAGAAATCTCTCGTATCACACTGCATGGAGTGTGATATGAAAAAGTGATATGAAAATCTGCATTTATTTGATTGGTTAATCCAGCATCACAAGACGATATTTTGACATTTTCGTTGGTGTTCCTTAATATACAAAACACTCACACATTTTACCTGACAATCTTCTTTTTGTTAATTATTTTTTACATTCTTGAAACGTACAAAAAGTCTTAAAATGTCTGAATCAGTGTCAAACTTTAAAAAAAGTCTTTAAATGTCTGAATACAGTGTCAAACTTTAACATATCAGATATGTTAAAGTTTGACACTGTAAAAAAAACATTTGACATCTGTCATACTGTATTAAATGTTAAAAGCCTAGATCAACATTTCTCAGATTTTTAATTTTACACATTGAGAGTGTTGACCATAAGAAATATAGGTTTAACGACTTGTGAAAATTGGATATCAACTCTTGTTATTTAAGTTGAATAGTAATAATAAACTTGCCAAAGTCTTGTTATCATGTTAATTATTTCATTCGTATATTGAAAATAAATAACTCGAGTTGATATCAAATTGTATCTGATTTTTATTCGTCATGAGACCTACATGTATATAAGGATCACTGTTTTCTCAAATTTTCTTTTGATGCTTTTGAAAAAAAAGTGATGGATGTTTATTATTGGGTCATCCACCTTCATGATTAATTTGAGACGACTTTTTTATATTTATACTCTTACATTGTATTTCTCCTAAAAGAAATGTGATAAAAAGGACTAAAATTGAAATGTTCTTTGTACTTTGTAGAGGTTAAACGTAGGTAACACATATTTAACTTTTATTTCTATATTTTTAGGAATCGTATGTTACATGTACATTTCCAAAGATTTAATGTTGACTGTGATCAATGGTTGTTTAAAGTAATATGTGGAGGTGTAGAAATCAGAACAATTTATGCCTCTCATAGACAAGCAAAGGCCTGTCTCATATCCCGTCTAAGTTGTGAAAGGGCAGGAACCAGATTTAATGTAAGAGGAGCAAATGATGATGGAAATGTGGCCAATTTTGTGGAAACAGAACAAGTAAGATTTTAATATGATGAATATTCTATTTATTTTAATTTCTATGCCTCATTTATGTTTTCTGGTCTGCATCTGTCCGAGTGTCTGTTATTCGTCTGTCCTACTTCAGGTTAATGTTTTTGGTCCATGTAGTTTTTGATGAAGTTGAAGTCAAATCAACTTGAAACTTAGTACACATGTTCCCTATGATATGATCTTTCTAATTGTAATGCCAAATTAGAGATTTTCTCCAATTTTCATAGTCCATTGAACATAGAAAATGATAGTGCGGATGGGGCATCGGTATACAAGGGACACATTCTGTTGGTTTTTTTTACACCACTTTCAGTACACTTGGTTATATCAAGATAAGTCCAATCAAAATTAATCAAGAAAACATACTTTTGTCATAATTTCATATCCAACAATATTTTAAAATAGTCTAAAAAAGAATAGTTTCTGTTAATTTGTTTACATCCATATAAATATAGATTCTACCACTGCATCGAGTGTAATACAATTTTTATCCACTCCAGACAGTTAAATTTAAAATGCGAGGCTCACTGAGGGTTTTAAATATTTAAAAATTTAAATGTCAAGTGCATGTTTGCTCTTTCCATGCCATCACAAGAGGAAATTCAGAGGAAAACAAGAAAATTCTATGTCATATCAGATTTTAACCAATGAACCACTGAGATCAAACTAACCACACATTGATTAAGTTTTTTAACAATGGGTGCAGAAAGGAATAAATTGACGAAGAATTAGAGAAATTAAATATATCTGTGTTTTTATTTTTAAAAATTTAAAAATTGAAAATCTTGCTATTTGAAAGAATTTATTAATCTTCAAGAAACAGCTAGTTTATGTTGTTTATATTTTTCGGTAATTCCTGTTCTACCTTTTGAGTACTGTAAATCTTTTCTTTTCAGGTTATATTTCTTGATGGACAGATTTCATCGTTTATACAAACAAGGGGTTCTGTCCCCTTATTTTGGGAACAACCAGGCATTCAGGTTTGTCTTGCATTTTTAGTATGAAGTTATATTAAAGCCTGTTTTATAATGTCTAGGCAAAGCATATTGTAGTTCAGAAATTATTGCGTTCATTTATTATTGGTATTTTTTTTTAGAAAAGACATAATGTGAGATTTATTATTGCTTTTTCAGGAAAATCTACATGTTTGCGCCTGTCCCAAGTCAGGAGCCTCTGGCCTTTGTTAGTCTTGTATTATTTTAATTTTAGTTTCTTGTGTACAATTTGGGATTTAGTATGGTGTTCATTATCACTGAACTAGTATATATTTGTTTAGGGGCCAGCTGAAGGACGACTCCGGGTGTGGGAATTTCTCGCTACATTGAAGACCTGTTGGTGACCTTCTGCTGTTGTTTTTTTCTATGGTTGGGTTGTTGTCTCTTTGACACATTCCCAATTTCTATTCTCTATTTAATACACTTATATGTATCAGATATCAGAACGCAACTTCTTATTATTAAGATTATTGCCAAGTCACATTATTCGTAACAATAAAAACCTTGCAATAATTTCAAATTCACAGTAGGTGAAAAGTGTGGGATATATAATGATATACAGTTTAAAAATGTGGCTCTTTAAGAAATCTGAAATAGTGATGGGCAAGTCTAAATTTTAACTTGAATTTTATAGTGTATATGAAATTTTTGATATTCACAACACTACAAACATTAACACTGACTATAATTTTCAAGACTGGGGAAGCAAATTGGAAATCAGTGTTCTCCCCAGGATTTTTGGATAGCGCTGTGGTAAGCGCGTGATTTTCCACAATTCTCAGTAACTTTGTCGCATCGCGCGGTTGGTTTGTAATTGATTTTTTATGTGTTTAATTTTCCTATATTATGCTATTGATGTTTTCTCATGATAGAAGAAAAGTCTTTTTCTCCACTGTAAATTCATATAATCCTCATATTATTATCTGTCTGTAAAACCCAAGGAGAAGTCTTTTCCATGGTGGGTCTATACCAGACTGCCTATGTGAAGATTTTTTATTACTAACAGTTACAGGTGATGTTGCAGAACATGTAGGACCAACAATAAAGTCAGTGTCAGCTTCTGTGAGAAAGTTTTCAATGACAAGATTGGTATTTTTTGCATTTACTTTTATAAACATTTCTAGCAAAGTGTAACTTTGCAATAAAAATGAGTAAAGTATTTCAAAGGAAGAAATGAACTTGCCCTTTCAATAATATTCTAATTTTATCAAAGATTTGCTTAAAAAAAGGCTAAAATATTCCAATTATGAATTATGAAATAACATGTATGGAAGAAATCCTATAAAAATATTTTAAAGATATTTTTTATTTTTAAAGGTAAATTACCAATCAAATACAGTATGTATGCCAATTGAAGCAATTACCACCTTTAGAGGTTGTTTTTGATAATTCTACAAACATTTGAATACGTGCCACCAGATAAGTTTGTCAAGATTTGACAATACTTCTTTTAGGTCTTTCCCTCCCAGATTATCTCCCTTACTGGCTGACATAACTTCCTATTTACACTTGTGGCCTTTTAAACATTAAATACTTTTCCTAATCCAAGCCATCCTCTGTTAACATTAAATTTAAAGCAATATTTAAATGATATATATTGATGATTGGTTGACAAATATCGATATTTCATATATATTTACACAAAATTTTCGTTTTGTCTTATTCCCTTGTCCATTTGAAAAAGAGCCACGGGTGGACAAGTAATCGTAATATACGGGCTTATAATGAATCCCTTGATAACAGGGTTACCTCCTTCAAACAATTCAGGTTCGACAGCTCGGTAGAAAAGGCGAAAAAGTAATGATATAATCGTAGATTGTTCAAGCAATGGTCGAGACCACGTTGTCAGAGAAGGGGGTAGCACTTCCCTTATTTTTTAGAAATGAACTTTTCAGCACCCGAGACATGCATTAAATGTCTCTGTCCATTCCTTTTATAAGTTTCGGTATCTTTTAAAAGCGAAAAACTCGAGGAAGGAAAGGTTAATTTGGCAGTAAAAGTTTTGCAAATGGCGCCATTTTGATCATTTATTGAACTGGTCCCAACGATATTTGACCTCGTTGGGTGATTTAACTATCTTTCGGATAAATAAACCAGTCGATCACGTGATTGGAATGTGTACAAAATAATACAGGATGTTTAAAATTCAAAAACAATAGCGCTGATTTTTGATTGGATAGCACCGCGGTCTGCCCAAATACCACCGCGGTGAATTCAAATAGCGCGGAACATCGCGGCGCTAAAACGGCCTGGGGAGAACACTGGAAATACACCATGGGTTATGGGTATAAAGCTTTCAAGTGCAACTATCTTACTCAGAAATCAACCAAGTAAAATAATGAATATGGTGTTTCAAGCAATAACTTTGTACTCTTTGAGAACTGAGTTAAGTTTTATGACAAAAAACCTGTTAGTAGCTGTTATAGGGTTGAAAACCATAAGGAAATTATACAGCAATAATTTTGCGTTTGAAAATAATGCATCTTCTAGAGGCAAAATTTATGTTCTTTTTCTTATCTAGGTTGGCTCTCACAAAGTTCGAATGTCAAGAGGTCATGAAGCTTCAGCTCCAGCATTTGAGCGCCATCTGGTGACAATAAAGCAGTTATATGGAGAGCAAGTCATTATAAATCTGCTGGGCAGAAAAGAAGGGGAACATATGTTAAGTCAAGCTTTCCAGGTATAAAGAATTTTAGTACATTTTGTAATTAGGTTTTACAAGATGCTTCATTTTATTGAACTATTGCAATCTTGTAAAATCATAAAATAGGTTATTAGTCTTAAGCTTGTTGCAGTTTATAAGGGGGTAATTGTATTGACAAATTCTAAAGTATTAAGACTTTTATCAGTCTTAACACGGTTTGGTTATAATGTTAGTTTGGGATGTTTGAATTATGAATAATTACAAGGATTTTTAAAACATTTAGACCTAGCCATGTTTCATTTGTAAAAATCTTCTTATAATACTGGTGCATTTTGGTAAGTTAGAGGAAAAAGAATGACATTTTGATAAATTGTTTCTGAATGATTTATATGATTAGAAATTATGAATTCATTTTGTTACATTCCTTACATTAATTGTGACTTTTGAAGGAAAATATATGTCCAAAAATTTGAAAAGAACTTTCATCTTATAACCTTTTTGTGCCTGTCCCAAGTCAGGAGCCTCTGGCCTTTGTTAGTCTTGTATTATTTTTAATTTTACTTTCTTGTGTACAATTTGGAGTTTGATATAGCGTTCATTATCACTGAAAAACGTGTATATACTTGTTTAGGGGACAGCTGAAGGATGCCTCTGGGTGCAGGAATTTCTCTCTGCATTGAAAACCTGTTGGTAACCTTCTGCTGTTGTCTGCTCTATGGTCGGGTTGTCTCTTTGACACATTCCCCATTTTCATTCTCAATTTTATGTTCCTTTTGATAAGGTACACAACAATTTACTTGTACATTTTATAGCATCAAATTGAACTGCATGAGATGTTTTTTAAGGTATGGAGAAAAGTAAACAAATACAATGATGATATAATTTGATATGTATATGATTGTTATATTGATAATGATGTTCTTAATATTCATTGATATAAATTTTAGCATCTTTGATATAATGTTTTTTTCTTAAAGTAGTACTTCTCCATTTTTCTTCAGTTTTCATTTGACTATTGACATTCATAAGACACTCCAAAAAGAGGGCTAGACTGAAGTACCCCTGTCTGTTTGTCTGTACCTTTCAATTTGCCTGACACAGACATTTTGTACTGATGTGACATTAAGCAACCAACAATCAATCAATCAATCATGTAAAAAAAAAATGCTTAGCAATTAATACAAAAGTTACATTCAACCAAAAAATGAATTATTACACTAAGTTTAATTTATACCATCGAAATGTGATAAAAAGTCTTTAAGTAATGATCTTATCTAGTTTCTGTTGTATTTTTCAACATCTATCCAGCCTGTGTCATAATAAAATCTATGGTATGTTTAAATAAATAACCTACATAATTCTGTAAATTTAATGGTAATGAGATGTTTAAATATCTAAATATAATATTTTCCTACTCAAAGATGTTGATGGCCTTAGTATGTTTTGCATAAGTTTTTGGCTTTCAAATCTTTTTAACTTCATATTTGAACATGGTCTGGTTAAAAATTCCCTCAGTCACCAGGTCACTTTTAAGAAAGTAATACATATAAACTGAACTTTAAGGTTTTAAACATTTTAAAAGGAAACTAATGCTTTATAATGAGAGGTCAGGTTGCAAAATCCTCCAATGTCACATGTCAAATTTGTCACATGTTTGAGCCATTTATATACAACTGTATATACAACTTGAAATGTATAAAATACATATGTTATTTAAGAATTGTAAATTTATACTGAACTTTTGTACAAGTTATTATTAGTACCTATATTTTGTGAACCTCTTAACATAATTGTCACATTTTGTTTTTAAACGTGACTTTCAAATGTGCTTACTGCCTAAACTTTCCTAAGGTGTACCTGACAAAAATTCAAACAAAGAGGTTCATAATCTGTTATTATTTTCTTTATAAAAAAATATTTTATACTTATATTCTGACTTATCTGCAGGTAGCTCTTCTTATTTCTGTAAACTCTATCTTATATTGTTTTTAAAATATGCATGAACGTATTTGCCATTGGACATAAACCAAACAATGATCTAGTATATTATATATATATGGATTGATATCAGTTACTTGCAATAGTGGGTTTTAAAATAAAAAGGAAGGCATTGTATGGTACAAGAGATAACAAAATGAAGTTGTAGTCTTTAAAAATAAGCTTAAAACTAATGCATAAAAAACAACTATTTATGATAAAGCCACTTGCTACTTAACATGATTCTTTTTGTGGAAGACAGATAAATGGCATAGAAGTACAGCTTTGACATCAGCAAGAATGACAGATTCTTTCTTTTAACCAAAGTTAAGATTTTCAACGCAACTTCTTTATGTTGATTCTGTCCCTGGCATTTTCATTGGCTTGGTTATAAACATTAAAACCATTAAATCAATTTCTTTTGATTTGAAGTCTTTTGAATAAAGTAATTTGAATAGCTTTCTTGTTTAGGTGGAAACTATTTTACAGTTATATTATAACTTAAGATAAATTGGAGTGATATTACTGATAGCAAAGATTATCATTTGAATATTATAACAGAATGATCCATATACCTGACTATATATACAGAGCTTTTACAAAAGAAAACAAATTTTCTTGAAATTTATTTGTTCAATTTAAATCTTATTAGGAGCTATTTTAAAAATTATTTAGTTCTTATAATATTTATATAATTCAGTTGAAACAGATTGATTCATGAAATTTACCTAAGGATTTAATGAAGGTTTGTTTGTTAACTTATGACTCAACGATCAAATTATTTTTTAATAGCTTTGTATAAAATCAAATGCTCAGTTGTAATAAAATGTTTTGTGTTACATTGTGTTTTACAGTTTTTCGAATCTCAAAGTTTTCATGGTAGAAAAAATGTATTTACTTTTAAAATTATTTTACAGTCTCATCATAAAGCCTCACAGTATGGTAAAGACAAACCACTGATTAATTTTGACTATCACTCAGAATGCAGAGGTGGAAATCTGAAAAACCTTAGCAAATTGAGAGACAGAATAAAAAAACAACTCGATAGTTTTGAGTTCTTCTATGTTGAAAATGACGAATCAAAAAAGTAAGTATATTAGAAGTGTAATACATTTGAACATGTAAAAGAGCTTTTTTGTCAATATATAATCAATTATCAATTGTTTAATTTTTATACAAAACTAATATAGATACAGAATTCTTATGAAGATTGAGGACAAAACCAGATTAAGGTTTATCTCTGCCTCAATGGTTGGATAAAATATATGAAATTAATACAAGTTTTTCGCTTCAATTTATACTGAAAAAAAAGAAAATTTATATGAAGCACATACCATTATTGCTGCCAATTGTAGTCGACTTTTAAAAGGCAATTTATTTTCCTTATTTTTGTGCTTTGTTGATGTAGGTCCAAATAGACATATTTACTCTTGTATAAAAATATGTCCACCAGTACCTGAAATCACACAAGTTCCCATAATTTTAACATCACAATTTAAAAACTTGGACGTCACAGTTAAATAGTGATTGTTGCTTGAAGACAGAATGTTATTGGAGGCAGACTAAAGGTCACGAAATTCAGCTAAATATCAAAAGTGTAAATATATTTTCTTGAAGATTTATTTGGCTAATTGCTCAATTCATGAAAATGTCACAAATAAATCCATTATGAAAAAAACTAGTTTGTTGATAGTATGTTAATAGTTTATAGTAATATCTAAGAATAACACATGGACTATTAGAAGCAGATTTATAGATTTTGTTTGTAATATTTCAGATTTCAGACTGGAACAATGAGAACCAATTGTTTAGATTGTTTAGACAGAACTAATGCTACACAGTCTATGATTGGTGCAGAGGTAATGTGTTTTGTATATAAGAACTAATGCTACACAGTCTATGATTGGTGCAGAGGTAATGTGTTTTGTATATAAGGACTAATGCTACACAGTCTATGATTGGTGCAGAGGTAATGTGTTTTGTATATAAGAACTAATGCTACACAGTCTATGATTGGTGCAGAGGTAATGTGTTTTGTATATAAGAACTAATGCTACACAGTCTATGATTGGTGCAGAGGTAATGTGTTTTGTATATAAGAACTAATGCTACACAGTCTATGATTGGTGCAGAGGTAATGTGTTTTGTATATAAGAACTAATGCTACACAGTCTATGATTGGTGCAGAGGTAATGTGTTTTGTATATAAGAACTAATGCTACACAGTCTATGATTGGTGCAGAGGTAATGTGTTTTGTATATAAGAACTAATGCTACACAGTCTATGATTGGTGCAGAGGTAATGTGTTTTGTATATAAGAACTAATGCTACACAGTCTATGATTGGTGCAGAGGTAATGTGTTTTGTATATAAGGACTAATGCTACACAGTCTATGATTGGTGCAGAGGTAATGTGTTTTGTATATAAGAACTAATGCTACACAGTCTATGATTGGTGCAGAGGTAATGTGTTTTGTATATATGAACTAATGCTACACAGTCAATGATTGGTGTAGAGGTAATGTGTTTTGTATATAAGAACTAATGCTACACAGTCTATGATTGGTGTAGAGGTAATGTGTTTTGTATATAAGAACTAATGCTACACAGTCTATGATTGGTGTAGAGGTAATGTGTTTTGTATATAAGAACTAATGCTACACAGTCTATGATTGGTGCAGAGGTAATATGTTTTGTATTGACTAATCCTTATTATACCCCACGCAACGAGTTGCGGAGGGTATAATGTTTTTGACCCGTCCGTCCGTCTGTCCGTCCATCAGTCCGTCAGTCCCGTTTCTTGTCATCGCATCTTCTCTCAAACCACACAACAGAATTTCACGAAACCTTTTCGGATAATAAGGAAATACTATGTAGTTGTGCATATCGATGGAAAATTGTGATTCAATTTTTTTTCTAGGAGTTACGCCCCTTTGTACTTATTTACTTTAATGTACACCTGCAACAGTTTGTCATTGCAACTCCTCTCAAACCACACAACAGAATTTCATGAAACCTTTTCAGATAATAAGGACATACTATGTAGTTGTGCATATCGATGGGAAATTGCGATTCAATTTTTTTTCTAGGAGTTACGCCCCTTTGAACTTATTTACTTTAATGTACTACTGCAACAGTTTGTCATCACAACTCCTCTCAAACCACACAGCAGAATTTCACGAAACCTTTTCAGATAATAAGGACATACTATGTAGTTGTGCATATCAACGGGAAATTGCGATTCAATTTTTTTTCTAGGAGTTACGCCCCTTTGAACTTATTTGCTTTAATGTACTTCTGCAACAGTTTGTCATCTCAACTCCTCTGAAACCACACAACAGAATTTCATGAAATTTTGTAGATAATAAGGACATACTATGCATGTAGATGTGCATATTGACAGGAAATTATTATTCAATATTTTTTTTTTTTACAATTTTTTTCCCTTACACTTATTTAATTTCTCCAATGACAATGTGGGGACGTGGGGTATGTGAGCATGCTCACTAAGGTTCTTTAATTATCATGAATTTTCTCATCAAATTTATAACTGCTGCATTATGTATTTCAAAGTCTAGATTTTATTCTGTAACTAAATATTCAAATGATTCCTCACAATATTTCAAAGTTATAGAATCTAAGAATTGAATGTCATGCTTCCTTGGACTAACAATTAAAGTCTATTTATATATTACAAAAGAAATTCTTTGATTTGCTCTTTTTTGTTAATTTTCTAAGTTCTATATATATTTATGCAAACCAATGTTTTTTATTATCGACACCACTTGCCATTTTCATTACACACAATAGATACAAAAAGCCTGGTTATATAGCAACTGATTGTAGATGATTCTCTCTATTGTAGATTTTACCAAAGCAGTTAGAATGTCTTGGATTATATAACAAACCACAGATGATATCCAGGTTTGAGGAGATTTACAAACAGATCTGGACACTTAATGGGGACCATTGCAGTAGAATCTACGCTGGGACGGGGGCTTTAGGAGGAGGGAGATCAAAGGTATGCAAGGGATTCTGTGAAGTCAGAAAATATGTTGTGTGCATTTACTATTGATTTTTTTTTTAAATTAACAAAAATGCGAGTTTAATTAGTGCGATTTCAGAAAAAGCTACATACAGATATATTATTATGTTATTGTGATACTATAGAAGTCGTACTATTCACATTGATAAAAGCCTTGCAATAATATCTGAATTTACAATCAGTTAGGCCTTAGGTTTATTAATCAGCACCACAGAAAGAGGTCAGCATTTTACCCTTAACAATATACAAGTGCTATACAATAAGTCTACCTCTAAAAAAGTTATAAAACTTGACAATACATTACAATTTAATTAAAATACACTTATAACAAATATGTCCAGCAAATTTTCTTTAATTTCAGTATTCTGATGCAACCAGGTCAGCATCTAGAACAATACAGAACAACTTCTTAGACAGCAGTAAACAAGAGGCAATAGACATGTTGTTGTTAGGCAGTACATTACGTGGAGATCTAGCTGATAAAGTTAGAGCATTGTTATCTACCAGAGTATTACATGGTAAATTGAAATATGTAACAAATGTGATATTTTTTTTCAGTATGAAAACGGTAGTTAATTTTTCATTGTTGATTATTATCATTAGGAATTTTGCTTCTCAAAGATAGAGTAAATGGAAGAAACTAGTTTGTTTTCTTAAAATGGTATGCTAAATTATAAAAATGAAAGAAGCAAAACTTGCAAGTCTTTTACACAATAACAACACATTTTTATACGACCGCAAATTTTGAAAAAAATTTCGTCGTATATTGCTATCACGTTGGCGTCGTCATCGTCGTCGTCGTCGTCGTCGTCGTCCGAATACTTTTAGTTTTCGCACTCTAACTTTAGTAAAAGTGAATAGAAATCTATGAAATTTTAACACAAGGTTTATGACCATAAAAGGAAGGCTGGTATTGATTTTGGGAGTTTTGGTCCCAATATTTTAGGAATTAGGGGCCAAAAAGGGCCCAAATAAGCATTTTCTTTGTTTTCGCACTATAACTTTAGTTTAAGTTAATAGAAATCTATGAAATTTTGACACAAGGTTTATGACCATAAAAGGAAGGCTGGTATTGATTTTGGGAGTTTTGGTCCCAATATTTTAGGAATTAGGGGCCAAAAAGGGCCCAAATAAGCATTTTCTTGGTTTTCGCACTATAACTTTAGTTTAAGTTAATAGAAATCTATGAAATTTTGACACAAGGTTTATGACCACAAAAGAAAGGTTGGGATTGATTTTGGGAGTTTTGGTTTCAACAGTTTAGGAATTAGGGGCCAAAAAAGGGTCCAAATAAGCATTATTCTTGGTTTTCGCACAATAACTTTAGTTAAAGTAAATAGAAATCAATGAAATTTAAACACAATGTTTATGACCACAAAAGGAAGGTTGGTATTGATTTTGGGAGTTTTGGTCCCAACAGTTTAGGAATTAGGGGCCAAAAAGGGACCCAAATAAGCATTTTTCTTGGTTTTCGCACCATAGCGTTAGTATAAGTAAATAGAAATCTATGAAATTTAAACACAAGGTTTATGACTATAAAAGGAAGGTTGGTATTGATTTTGGGAGTTTTGGTCCCAACAGTTAAGGAAAAAGGGGCCCAAAGGGTCCAAAATTAAACTTTGTTTTGATTTCATCAAAATTGAATAATTGGGGTTCTTTAATATGCTGAATCTAACTGTGTATGTAGATTCTTAATTTTTGGTCCCGTTTTCAAATTGGTCTACATTAAGGTCCAAAGGGTCCAAAATTAAACTTAGTTTGATTTTAACAAAAATTGAAACCTTGGGGTTCTTTGATATGCTGAATCTAAAAATGTACTTAGATTTTTGATTATTGGCCCAGTTTTCAAGTTGGCCCAAATCGAGGTCCAAAATTAAACATTGTTTGATTTCATCAAAAATTGATTAATTGGGGTTCTTTGATATGCCAAATCTAACTGTGTATGTAGATTCTTAATTTTTGGTCCAGTTTTAAAATTGGTCTAAATTAAAGTGCAAAGGGTCCAAAATTAAACTAAGTTTGATTTTAACAAAAATCAAATTCTTGGGCCTCTTTGATATGCTGAATCTAAACATGTACTTAGATTTTTGATTATGGGCCCAGTTTTCAAGTTGGTCCAAATCAGGATCTAAAATTATTATATTAAGTATTGTGCAATAGCAAGTCTTTTCAATTGCACAGTATTGTGCAATGGCAAGAAATATCTAATTTCACAATATTGTGAAATAGCAATTTTTTTTTAATTAAGAGTTATCTTTCTTTGTCCAGTAAAGTAAGCAAGAAATATCTGCAAGAATTTTTTTTAATTGGAGTTATCTTTCTTTGTTCAGAATCAACTTAAATCTTTGTTATATACAATATACAATGTATATTCACTTTTTACTACCAAATGATAAATTTAAATTATCTTTACCATTCAGTGATAACAAGCAGTTTTTTTTACATCTTAATATTTTATGATGTATTTAAATGAGTAGTAATTGTTGCAAACTCCATTAGAATATTTTAATTGAAATTAGTTTTTGAATAAGGGAAAGGGGGATGTGATTAAAAAATTGGGTTCAATTTTTCTCATTTGAAATTTCATAAATAAAAAGAAAATTTCTTCAAACATTTTTTTGAGAGGATTAATATTCAACAGCATAGTGAATTGCTCTAAGAGAAAACAAAAATTTTAAGTTCATTTGAATACATTCATTCTGTGTCAGAAAACCTATGCTGTGTCAACTATTTAATCACAATCCAAATTTAGAGCGGAATCCAGCTTGAATGTTGTGTCCATACTTGCCCCAACTGTTCAGGGTTCAACCTCTGCGGTCGTATAAAGCTACGCCCTGCGGAGCATCTGGTTTTTCATAAAATTATTTTTTTATCTCCTCTTCCAAAGGAGTTTTAAGATTATTTTTTTTAGGAAATTAGAGCCCAATTCGTCAATCCCTGTTTCCATTACACATTTGTAGACATCATTGAACATCATAAAACAAAGTTTGTTTATTGCTCTTAATTTTAAGGTTTGAAGTCTTAAGGTAAAGATCACATGATAAATTAAGAGATTAGTCATTAATTAATTCAATAACATCTGCATAAATCTAACATATTTTTTTACACTTTAATGAATTTTATAAATTTGTAAGTTTAGGCTCATATCTTAGATACCCATGATGGTTTCACTAAAACCCTTTTATATAGTTTTGATATGGTTTGCTTTATTATATCACAATGATAATATGGTAGAGTTACTTGTAGTAAAACTAGAATGTAAGCCAATGTTGTTGCTTTTCAAATATTTTGTTAGCTTCTGTGTCATCAAGAGAGAACAGGAACATTATACAATCAAACTTCAAGAATATTTTTAATTGTACCTTTAAAATTCTGTTAATTTTTTTTTATTTTTCAGCCCAAGCGCCTATTCTCCATACAATGATCCAGAGACATCCAGAATATACTCAAAAGAACCCACTACGTATTTGTGTTGGGACATGGAATGTTAATGGAGGAAAACATTTCCGTAGTATAGCATTCAAGCATCAATCCATGACTGATTGGTTGTTAGATGCACCTAAGATATCTAAAGAAAATGATACAGGTAGGATTACAGCATGTGTGAGCCAATTTATTTTGTAATACAAATGTAAGCTACTTATTAATAATAATTTCTCAATGCAAGAAAAAGTTGATTAACCTAAATCATTAGATTTACTGCTTCATGGGTAACTGGTTTAACTGAGTCTTTGAAAAAGTAGCGAACAAGCAAGGTATATCAAGACTTTGGTTGCTGTCTCTTTGGCATATTAATCTCCTTTTATCTATAAGTAATTAACAAGTGTTTACCACTGGAAAACCTGTCAAAAAACGTTACTTGATAATTGATTTTACTATGATATCATTTGATGTTGTAGGATGTACAATTACTTCATTTTATTTATCCTTTAATCATTTGAGTTATCTTATTAAATAGGAGTTGTTTCCCCTGATGCAGACCTTGACAAACCTATAGATGTATTTGCCATTGGATTTGAGGAAATTGTAGATTTGAATGCAAGTAATATTGTCAGTGTAAGGTAAGGTGTCATTAATTGACATTTGTTCAGTTATATTGTAATATATGATTAATAGAGTTGTTGGTATACTATAATGTTCTTATCCATCTATCTGTTGTCTGTGTGCTTTCAGTATTTTTATAACCGCTGGACGTTAAGCAACAACAATCAATCAATCAGTAACTTTATTATCATATTACCCAGAATCTTAATGTCTATAGTTGTTAATGTTTGTGTCATTTGTCCTCTTGTGGAGAGTTCGCTCATTGGAAATCATACCACAACTATTTATTCCCCCCTGCTGTAGCGGAGGAGGCATTAAGTTTTACACATGTCCGTCTGTACGTACATATTTATGTCAAAAATTTGGTTCCGGTTCGCAAACTTTAGTTTGCCTAAACAAAATGTTGATACATATACTCAATGGTTATTACCACAAAACACAGATCAAGTTTGAATTTTGCTGGTGTCACTGTAGCCATTTTAGAGTTATGCCCCTTTACAAATGGAAAAATTGATTTCTTTTTAGCTCACCTGGCCCGAAGGGCCAAGTGAGCTTTTCTCATCACTTGGCGTCCGTCGTCTGTCGTCGTCGTCCGTCGTCGTCGTCCTGCGTCCGGCGTTAACTTTTACAAAAATCTTCTCCTCTGAAACTACTGGGCCAAATTTAACCAAACTTGGCCACAATCATCATTGAGGTATCTAGTTTGAAAATTGTGTCCGGTGACCTTGCCAACCAACCAAGATGGCCGCCATGGCTAAAAATAGAACATAGGGGTAAAATGCAGTTTTTGGCTTATAACTCAAAAACCAAAGCATTTAGAGCAAATCTGACATGGGGTAAATTTGTTTATCAGGTTAAGATCTATCTGCCTTGAAATTTTCAGATGAATCTGACATTCCGTTGTTAGGTTGCTGCCCCTGAATCAGTAATTTTGAGGAAATTTTGCTGTTTTTGGTTATTATCTTGAATATTATTATAGATAGAGAAAAACTGTAAACAGCAATAATGTTCAGCAAAGTAAGATCTACAAATAAGTCAACATGACCAAAATGGTCAGTTGACCACTGTAGGAGTTATTGCCCTTTATAGTCAATTTTTAACCATTTTACGTAAATCTTAGTTATCTTTTAGAAAAATCTTCTCCTCTGAAACTACTGGGCCAAATTAATTGAAACTTGGCCACAATCATCTTTGGGGTATCTAGTATAAAAATTGTGTCCGGTAACTTGGCCAACCAACCAAGATGGCGACCATGGCTAAAAATAGAACATGGGAGTAAAATGCAGTTTTTGGCTTATAACCCAAAAACAAAGCATTAAGAGCAAATCTGACAGAGTTGAAATTGTTGATCAGGTCAAGATCTATCTGCCCAGAAATTTTCAGTTGAATTGGATCATCGGTTGTTAGGTTGCTGCCCCTAAATTGGTAATTTTGAGGAAATTTTGCTGTTTTTTTGTTATTATCTTGAATATTATTATAGATAGAGATAAACTGTAAACAGCAATAATGTACAGTAAAGTAAGAACTAAAAATGAGTCAACATGACCAAAATAGTCAATTGACCCCCTGAGGAGTTATTGCCCTTCATAGTCATTTTTTAACAATTTTCACAAAATTTGTAGATTTTCACTAACATTTTCCACAGAAACTACTGTTATAGATAGAGATAATTGTAAGCAGCAAAAATGTTTAGTAAAGTAAGATCTTCAAACACATCACCATCACCAAAACACAATTTTGTCATGAATTCATTTGTGTACAATGTTTAATATTAACATAGACCAAGGTGAGCGACACAGGCTCTTTAGAGCCTCTAGTTAGTTTCTTTTCTCTAACTTAAGTTTGGCTTATTCAAATGTTATGAAACTTATTCACAATACTTATAACCTCAAAATTCAAATAGAGTACAAATTTGAGTAGTTTCACTTTTGCTGTTATTCATTTATGTCCCTTTATAACTTTATATGATATATGTGGGGGCATCATCTGTGTCCCATGGATACATTCCCCATTTATATTATATTACAATGTATTATGTTGCACTGTATCAGAAATTTTCATATCTGCTTGGCAGACACTTCATGTTTCCAAATACTCTGAACTTTCAGTGTGAAGTTTAAAGCTGCAGAAGAGAGTGCAGATTTTGCTTATCATGTGACATTGAGTTAACTGCTTCAGATACTTTATCATTGAACAGAACCATTTTTATTTCCAAAATTGTTTTTGGTTCGTCTGTATTAAATAAGAACCTGTTAACCAAATTAAGCTATAAGTTATATGAAAACAAATTCAGTTTGAACAGGAAAAACAAATTCAGTTGAACAGGAGAAAAAACATTCTTCAAAGAGGAATTAGACAAAAATAAAGTTACCAATTTGAAAAATAACCATGCAACATCAATGTAAATTAAAGTTAAACTTTGTATTGAAAAAAATGAAATAAAAAGATAATATATTTTTTTTATTTCAGCACAACAAATGCAAGGGAATGGCAAAAATATATTTTAAAGGTCATTTCTCGGGACCATAAATATGTTGTGTTGACCAGTGTCCAGTTAGTAGGGGTCATTCTGTATGTGTTTGTCAGACCACAGTTGGCCCCATTCATTAGGTAAATATGAATGATTTGTCTTAGTAATAAATTAATTAATGTTTGTAGAAATAATTTAATTAAATGTAAAATATCAAAAGAGGTCTTTTCACGTAATGTGCATTATTCACCAAAGACAGGGAAATATTTGATTTGCGGCACATTAGATAAATTCCTGAAACGAAAAAACTAAACTTTCAATGTATTTATAGGATCTGTAACCTTGACCTTTGACTCCATGACTAAACTGGATAGGATGATATTCTGAAACCAATGTTTATGATTTTATTTATTCAGAGATGTTGCTACAGATTCTGCTAAGACAGGTCTAGGTGGCGCCACTGGAAACAAAGGAGGTGTGGCTATCAGATTTTTGGTCCAAAGTACATCAGTGTGTTTTGTTTGTGCCCATTTGGCTGCTGGTCAGTCACAAATCAATGACAGAAATAGTGATTACGCTGAAATAACTCGTAAAATTTCCTTCCCCATGGTAAGTAAAATGCATCCAATAATTCAGTATATTTATTATCATTATCTATAACAGAAATTTTAAGCTAATACAACATGTTAAAGATAACCATTATAATTTTTTCATATACTTCCAGTTTGTATAAATTGATAACAACTTTTAACCACATTCATTGATGTTGATATACATTATTAATGCACATCTTAACGCTGCACTTACATGATAATTATATATAAAATCTTATGGATCTTATTTGTGTGCAAGCCTTTTCATGTATCTCATCACATTGTATATTTGTATAGAAATCTAATTTAATCTTTATTAAGGTGTCGAACATGTATATTTTATCTTACCATCTTTAACATTTATTGCTATTTATCTTTAAGCTTTGATGAACCCTGATTGAAACATTTTTACAAGTACTTTCAGTGGCATTCACCAGATTGTTCTATTTGCATCTTCTCCATACTTAAATGTTTTTTTTGCTTTGAGCAGCTTTTTGTAAATTATTCCGATTATTGCCTGATATTCTGTATGCAATCATATAATGAAGGGTTACAAGTCAAACTTAACATTCCAGTCTGCTGATATTAAATGAAGCTGTAACATTCAGGAAAAGTTGCTTAAATTTAGTTTCTACACTTTTTTTTAATAAGAGATATAGATTTAGGATTTTTACAGTGGACTTCTATGGCTCTTGAACCTAGAAAGATTTCATTATGTTCAGTTACTTCAATTTTTCAGTAATGGACGTTAGATACTTTGTGTAAATCTTAGTTATAAATATATGAGGAGTTAAAGACGAAGCTAGAATTTTGGTCTGGTTAACTGATGTATCATCTGAGTTTGTTACTTAATAGAAAAATAAGGGATATGGAGTATCCATCCATAACACAAAATCAGTAAATGCACAACAATAAAACACAAAAAAAAGCTTAGGATCAGCACTGTTATTGCTGTTCTTCATTTCATAGTCACAATGAGGCCTTCAATGTAGGAAAAAAAAAACTCAACTTACTGCAAGTTAAAGAAAGCCCATAGCACCAGCTTCAGCATATATCTTTACAAAAATGATTTAGTTAAAGTAACTTCTTAAATGCTGTCCTGGTTTGCTGCTGTCTAATGAGAATATTAGGTTTCCTCAAATATATTTGCATTTAAATCAATATTTTTCTGAACTGTATTATTTACCATTATATGAACAATTCATATTATTCTCCACAGGAACAATGCATGGTAGGACTTTAAACATCTTTGCATTATGTCGTTGTTGTAATTTGATTGTTGCATGAGCCAGTATACTGGCTATTTGTTGTTGAATATACCAACATATATCTGATAATATATAGCTAATGGGCAGAGACATATGAATGAATATTTGACCTTGAAGTAATCCTAAAAAAATACAACTGACAAAACAAAACAGACTTTTTTTTGTTAAAGATAAGACCATTGAATCGTTATACACTAGTAATTTTTGGGGCCCTTTATATCAAGGCTCCATGTTGAAGACCCTACTTTGACCTATATTAGTTTACTTTTACAAATTGTGACTTGGATGGAGAGTTGTCTCATTGGCACATATGCCACACCTTCATATATCTATCCAAGCTCAATAAGTTATATCATTTAATTGTTTCACATTTTTTTTTTATTTTCTTTAACAATGAAAGTTTTCTGTGTTCTTTACTTAATGTTTGAATTGTTTTAAGGATCATGAGAAGGTAATAGAGTCACTAAGCTTGAGGAAAAAATACTTTTACTACCTGTCATAATAACAAATCATTAGAATTAATAAGAATTAATTGCATCTCTATTTGCATGTGTTATGTATACTGGTTCATAGGTAGTAGCTCTTAGATTTAACATCAAAAATACAAAAATAGAATAATATTAGTCATCATAATAGTATTAAGGATACTTTTTTGCAAATTATTTGACCTATATGACACTTTTTATCTTAAGTTGTACATTGTAATTCATTTGTATTTGCCTTTGAACTGCATATGTATAATGGTATACCATTGATGACTTTTCAAACTCATGTTACATCTAAGTTAGTAGTGAGATTGTCAAGAAAAGGTATACCATGTGCTTCTGATGCTGATGTGTACTACATTTTATTTATTTATTTATTTTTATTTTCCAGTATTATATTTATAGTTATTTCAGTGTATATATGTGCATTTATAGATTAGATGATGGCTTTACACAAGCTTTTTTTTCTATTTAAAAAGTAAATGAATTCTTGATGAAATGACATGATTAAGCCATGTAGTGCAGTTACATAAAACAAAGAACTAGTTTAGATAAAATCAACATTCATTTCACTGGTAAACTCACCAAATGTCTTCAGACTTTTTTTGTTTTTGGGTTTCTGTCCGATTGATGATTGCCCTGTTCTGATAATGATATAAATCAATTCAGTATTGATCATTGAAATGCGTTGTCTTATTTTAACCATTCTTGACTTACCTAATTTGATATGAATTTTGCAGGAGTTATCACTCTTTAATAAGGGATTGTATTTTTTGAAATTTAACAAGGGAACTGAGATACGTTGTACATTAATTGATCAATTTTAAGACCAAGGTTAAAATTATAAATTTATTAAAGAACAAAAGTAAAACCTGTAGAGAAGATTGAGAAATAAAACATAAAAATCACATGTTTTCTATATTGAAAGAAATGTCTGTCTAAAAAAAAGGGAATATCACTTTTTTTATATACACAGATAAATGAGGGGGGATAGGAGGGGTCCTGATCCCAATATTCCCAGACTTAAAAAAAACGAAATCCAGAGGTCCCGAACTTAGATATTTTACTAAAGTAAATCCCTACGTCCTGAAATCTGAAAAAAAAGATTCTTGGATCACGAAAGGGTCAATCCCGAAATCCCGAGCACTACTTATACTCAAATCACTTTATTAGTACTTTATATCAGGAAAGTGGCCTCCCAAAACATCAATATAATAATTAGTACTTTATATTGTTAGGAGACAGTAAATGAAACTTTGACAAAACATATTAAAAAAAAATGGGGGGAGAGGGGGGATCCAATGCAAGATAAAATCTTTTCAATCTGATTAAAACAAATTTTTCATACCTCTGGATTTACGATATGTCGCACAAAAAAGAGAGTGATGCTTTACTGGTATCTATTTTTATTGGCTTCTCATATAACACAAGGGTTTTTTTAAGGAGAAAACTAGGCTGTATGAAAACTTAAACTAAATGTAATGGATTTTTTTATGTAATTTTTTTATCCTTCTATCAAAAATTTGTTATTTCAGTGAATTGCACATGTCTTCATGTATTTTTAGAGGACTAGTCTACATGATATTTTACATTTTGATTGTCCTAAGATGAATGTTTAATGAACTCTTCCCATTTGCCAAATAAATATTTTTTACATGTCTTTACAATCAACTGTTTGACATGTTACAGATATATGGAATACTTGATAAGGTAGAAAAAAACTCTTTATTTGAAATTCAGATTCTCCTTGCACAACTGCAATTTCAAAATAGCTTCAAATCCCTTTCATTCAAATCCTTCTCGAAAAGATGCACGCTCTGTCCTTTAATGGATGAAAATACTTTGTTTCTATCAAATCAAATAGCATCTCTCTGAAATATAACCCTCAAAGAATCATGCACTTTGTTGTGATTAATCAATGCAGATTATGACAGAATGGCAATTTACTCATCTTTACCAACCAGTTAAGTCCTCTCCAATCTACTGATTTGCATGTATGAACAATTAATATAGAAATGATAACTTATTAGAATTGAAATTTAAAAGTTGTTTGTAAAATGCCTTTGAGGCTGACACATACCTATGTATGTCTTGAAAATCTACCCAATTACCAATTGCTTAAAAAGTCTTTGATGCTGAAGTTTTGTAAAAAAAAAAATATGCTATACAACAGTGGCAGTATATATTATTGCCCAATAACTGATACTTTTAAGTACTTTTAGTGGCATTATATATTATTACCAAATAATTGATACTTTTAATTACATAGTGTAATGAAATTTTATATTGTTTACTGTTAATTCAGAAATTATTGCAATGTTTTTATTATTGCAGAAAATGCAACACAGTAAGAATCGCAATAATTTTAACTTGCATTTTTTTTTTTATATTGCATTTAATCTTTAATGACAAAATCGCAATCATAAATGCATGCAATAATTTTTGAATTTACAATTGCCAATGAAGTAACATTAAAGTTAAATTATATCATAATTGTAGGGAAGAAGTATAATGTCACATGACTATGTTTTCTGGTGTGGAGATTTTAACTACAGGATAGATCTACCTAATGAGGATGTTAAGAAGTTAGTACAGGATGAGAACTGGTCAGCCCTACGAGAATGTGATCAACTATTTGTTCAGAAAGATGAAGGAAAAGTAAGGATTTGGTTTATGATTTGTGGAAAAACAAAGTATAAAATGAAGAAAACAGATTTTAGGGCTTATTTACTAATTTAGGACTTTGAATTTGTGAAGAAAAAAAATTATGGGCAAAAGAGTTGTGGTTAATTGGTTACTTTAATTAAACAAATCTGTTAATTGGTTACTTTAATTAAACAAATCTAAGCAGCAATATTGCTTAGGTTGTTTCAGTTCTTACAAATAAATAGGCTTGATAATAAGAAAATAATGAACTTTTAACTATTACAGTATTAGTTGTATACTTTTTAAAGATTTCTTAAAGCATCTTCATAAACATTTCAGTAAGACATGATAGTGTTAAATGTCTTAAACATACTACTATTAATTCAGAAATTAATGTATCCATTTGAATCCTTGACCACTGGCAAAAATGCAAAATCCAATTAATGGGATAGCAAGAATTTGAATGAAGACAACTATTTAAGACAAATGTATTCATATTTTAACAGGATTATGAATAAGTGTTATTGATAATATTAAAAATTTTAACAGTTTTAAGTGCCCATGTTTTTACTCTTTTTTTTTAGGTATTTGAAGGATTCAATGAAGGCCAGTTGAACTTTGCCCCTACATACAAGTATGACCTGTTCTGTGATGATTATGACACTAGTGATAAATGTCGAACTCCAGCATGGACAGATAGAGTCCTCTGGAGACGAAATATTTGGTGGAAAAATGGTCCGAATTGTAAGTTATCAATACTAGTAGATATAAGATGATGTGGTATGCGTGCCAATGAGACAACTCTCCATCCAAGTTCAAATTTGAAAAAGTAAACCATTATATGTCAAAGAATGGTCTTTAACACAGAGCCATGGGTTACACCGAGGAGCAAGCTATAAAGGGCCCAAAAATGACTAGCAACCCTTAGAAATGCAGTTTGAAAATAATTTAAATAAGATTTAAAATTATTTGTGCTGACGTCATAATATTTTATTTGTTATAAAAAAATAATAATGAAAAAATCATTTAAGGAGTATTTATAATAAATTTGATTGAAAATATAAGGTGAAAATGATGAATTTCATCTCTATACATAAATGATATTAATTTGAAGGGTATTTATCTAGTACAATGTTTACAAATTATGATATTTAATGAAATATAGAATATAGCTAAATATTTTTTGCAGTATTGGAAAAAGAAGATCCACATGAAAATGGTCATCTTGTTCTTTATAACAGATCTGAACTGAAGACTTCAGATCATAGGTAAGTTCTCACAAAAGACATCAGATCATAGGTAAGTTCTCACAAAAGACATCAGCTCATGAGTAATCTCCCTCAAAAGACATCAGCTCATGAGTAATCTCCCTCAAAAGACATCTGCTCATGAGTAATCTCCCTCAAAAGACATCAGTTCATGAGTAATCTCCCTCAAAAGACATCAGCTCATGAGTAATCTCCCTCAAAAGACATCAGCTCATGAGTAATCTCCCTCAAAAGACCAGCTCATGAGTCATCTCCCTCAAAAGACATCAGCTCATGAGTAATCTACCTCAAAAGACATCAGCTCATGAGTAATCTACCTCAAAAGACATCAGCCATGAGTCATCTCCCTCAAAAGACATCAGCTCATGAGTAATCTACCTCAAAAGACATCAGCTCATGAGTCATCTCCCTCAAAAGACATCAGCTCATGAGTAATCTACCTCAAAAGACATCAGCTCATGAGTAATCTCCCTCAAAAGACATCAGCTCATGAGTCATCTCCCTCAAAAGACATCAGCTCATGAGCAACCTACCTCAAAAGACATCAGATCATGAGTAATCTCCCTCAAAAGACATCAGCTCATGAGTAATCTCCCTCTAAAGACATCAGATCATGAGTCATCTCCCTCAAAAGACATCAGCTCATGAGCAATCTACCTCAAAAGACATCAGATCATAGGTAATCTCCCTCAAAAGACATCAGATCATAGGTAATCTACCTCAAAAGACATCAGATAATAGGTGATCTACCTCAAAAGACATCAGCTCATGAGTCATCTCCCTCAAAAGACATCAGCGCATGAGTAATCTCCCTTAAAAGACATCAGATCATGAGTAATCTCCCTCAAAAGACATCAGATAATAGGTAATCTACCTCAAAAGACATCAGCTCATGAGTCATCTCCCTCAAAAGACATCAGCTCATGAGTAATCTCCCTTAAAAGACATCAGCTTATGAGTAATCTCCCTTAAAAGACATCAGCTCATGAGTAATCTCCCTTAAAAGACATCAGATAATAGGTAATCTCCCTAGAAAGACATTAGTTCATGAGTAATCTCCCTCAAAAGACATCAGATAATAGGTAATCTACCTCAAAAGACATCAGCTCATGAGTCATCTCCCTCAAAAGACATCAGCTCATGAGTCATCTCCCTCAAAAGACATCAGCTCATGAGTAATCTCCCTCAAGAGACATCAGCTCATGAGTAATCTACCTATAGGTAAGCCCCCTATAAAGACATAAGTTCAAAACCAGAATAAAATCGAGAATGGAAATGGGGAATGTATCAAAGAAACAACAACCTGACCAAAGAGCAGACAACAGCCGAAGGCCACCTATGGGTCTTCTGTGCAGCAAGTAACTCCCACAACTGGAGGCTTGCATCCGCTGGCCCCTAAACTAAAATGTATACTAGTTCAGTGATAATGGACGTTATACTCAACTCCGAAATATACACAAGAAACTAAAATTAAAAATCATACATAACTTAAAAAAGCAAGAAGTTTAGAGGTCAGATGTGATTTCAATCTGTTGACATCAGATCATAGGCGAGATCCATGAAAAAACCTCAGTGCATAATTAAACTTCCAATTGGAATGTCATGAGTACTTTTAAAAAAAATTCCAACTTGTGTGTTGATAAAAAAGAATTAAAAACTATTATTGGTGTAATTTTCCTGGGAACGATTATAAATATACTGTGGATGCATTTATTTTTGTGGGTACCAATTTGTCATGGATTTATGAAAACTTGCATTTTTGCTGATATTAAAAATTTTGTGTTTTTTGAAAAGTCTGTATAGAAAATTTGTTATTCTTTGAACACTTAAATAAGTTGTTCCCACTAAATACAGGAAAATTGGCAAATAATGAATATTAATGAATTCACAGTGTATTTGATAGGAACAATGATTTAGTATTTTATAATATAATTGTCATGATTCTATGTTTTATTTCTCTTTTACAGACCTGTAGTTGCTGTAATAGATATTGCTATACAAGAAGTCATTGACAACAAGAAACAGGATGTTCTCGATGAGGTTATAGGTCAACAGGGACCATCAGATTGCACTGCCGTTGTTTCTCTTACAGAGGGAGAGTTTGATGATGATACTGTAGACAGTATTGTAGGAACTTTAACTGATGTAGGGGAGATAAGTCTAGTCAGGTAATATTAATGGATTTTCTGTATTTTAACGCCACTTTTAAGCACTGCTTTTGGGCTATTTTGTGACGCTTGCGTGTGTGGGCAAAAACCACTGACCTTTCAACAGGAAAACAGACAATCCTAGTCAATTAAGATTTGAGTCTTGTTCACTGACATGAGTGGGGTTTGAACTCACAACCTCAGTGTTGACTGGCTAGTTCCTCCTGACTTTGTCTGCTTCTCTAACAACAAAATTCCACACTTTTTCCTAATGTTCTAATGAACAAAATGACTATATATTTGGTCAGCAATTAGATGTGTTTGGATCTGTAAAAAATGCCTACTTCATGTTTTTCCGATACAAGTGATGCTATGCTTTGCACATCAACACATGCACTTTCAACTTTTACATTGTCTACAGACTATAATCTGAAAGCAATACTGTGTTTATAAATCCTGCTCAATATTCAGTAAGGCTTGTATCAACATGTGGTCATCTTCATTATGGTTGAAAGTTTAACCAATGGACAGAAAATATAAAATTTATAACTTTCTGAAAGAAATATATTTTCAATTTTAATTAGTTGATTTTTTAAAACGATTTTCATGTATGTTGTGAGAAATATATTTTTCATACTAATGTTTTTTTATGTAGGTTTGTTGATGAAGATATGTGGTTGATATTTACAAATGGAAAACATGCAATAGAGGCTTTACAGTACAACAATATGGAGGTACTATATTCTTATTCTAAATCTCTATTATTTATTGTAATTTGATAATTGTCACTCAAAAAAGAAAAGTAAGAACTTATGTAAATGTGTGATATATTGATATTATAGCCAAATGTTTGATTGAGTGTATATTTTTCAATACAAGTGGAAGCATCATCAGTGTCAAATGGACATCTTTCCATTTATTTGGACCTAATTTCAAAATCTAGACTATTTTGTTATTATTTAGAATAAGAATGTGATAAAGCTTTAGTAGACAGGTATTTTATGACAAAGAAACTGAATTACAGATGAATGGCAGAAAAGTCCAAGTAAAGTTAAAGACTGTGGACTGGAAACAGCAGATAGATAAAGAGATGAAGCTGTGTACAATGAACACTGGGGCCCTGTTTAACAACATCAGTAACAGTTTACTTGGAGAAGATTTCACAGGATTGTATGACTTTGATTCTGATGGTATGTTTTCATTGTATTCGATATGTGATTCTCAGATTAAGTAAGATCTTTAGTGAACAGTTTTGATGTGGTTTTATGAGAGAGGATTAGCGCTATAAAACCAGGTTTAATCCACCATTTTTTACATTTGAAAATGCCTGCACCAATCAGGAAAATGACAGTTCTTGTCCATTCGTTTTTTATGCATTTTGTTATTTGATTTTGCCATGTGATTATGGACTTTCTGAATTGATTTTCCTTTAAGTTCAGTATTTTTGTGATTTACTTTTTAGCTCACCTGGCCCGAAGGGCCAAGTGAGCTTTCCTCATCACTTGGCGTCTGTCGTCCGTCGTCGTTAACTTTTACAAAAATCTTCTCCTCTGAAACTACTGGGCCAAATTAATCCAAACTTGGCCACAATCATCATTGGGGTGTCTAGTTTTAAAATGTGTGGCGTGACCCGCCAAACCAACCAAGATGCCCCCCATAGCTAAAAATAGAACATAGGGGTGAAATGCAGCTTTTGGCTTATAACTCAAAAACCAAAGCATTTAGAGCAAATCTGACAGAAGTAAAATTGTTTATCAGGTCAAGATCTATCTGCCCTGAAGTTTTCAGATGAATCAGAGAACCCGTTGTTGGGTTGCTGTCCCTGAATTGGTAATTTTAAGCCTGGAAAATTTGCTGTTTTTGGTTATTATCTTGAATATTATTATAGATAAAGATAAACTGTAAACAGCAATAATGTTCAGCAAAGTAAGATTTACAAATCAGTCAACATGACCAAAATGTTCAATTGACCCCCTAAGGAGTTATTGTCCTTTATAGTCAATTTTAAACAATTTTCATAAAATTTGTAAATTTTTACTACCGGTAACATTTTACACAGAAACTACTGGGCCAAGTTCATTATAGATAGTGATAATTGTAAGCAGCAAGAATGTTCAGTGAAGTAAGATGTACAAACATATCACCATCACCAAAACACAATTTTGTCATGAATCCATCTGCTTCCTTTGTTTAATACTCACATAGACCAAGGTGAGCGACACAGGCTCTTTAGAGCCTCTAGTTAATCTTAATCTTATTTTCATGAATCAGTACAAACTTGATCTCAAGGACTTTCAAAATAAAATTTTGTTATAAATAGTAAAGCTGATAAACACATCATTGTATCTACTCTTATTTTGATTCTTTTTTCTCCTATTTATAACTTTGTTTACTATTTGTAGAAGATGAAGATGACCAGACAGACAGATTAACAGTATCAGAAAATAACACTCCTATACATTCAGGTATGTACATAACACACCAATACATTCAGGTATGTACATAACACACCAATACATTCAGGTATGTAAATAACACTCCAATACATTCAGGTAAGTAAATAACACTCTAATACATTCAGGTAAGTAAATAACACTCCAATACATTCAGGTAAGTAAATAACACTCCAATATATTCAGGTAAGTAAATAACACACCAATACATTATGGTAAACAAATAACATTCCAATACATTCAGGTAAGTAAATAACACACCAATACATTCAGGTAAGTAAATAACACTCCAATACATTCAGGTATGTAAATAAAACTCCAATACATTCAGGTAAGTAAATAACACTCCAATACATTCAGGTAAGTAAATAACACTCCAATACATTCAGGTAAGTAAATAACACTCATATACATTCAGGTAAGTAAATAACACACCAATACATTATGGTAAACAAATAACATTCCAATACATTCAGTTAAGTAAATAACACACCAATACATTCAGGTAAGTAAATAACACTCCAATACATTCAGGTAAGTAAATAACACTCCAATACATTCAGGTAAGTAAATAACACACCAATACATTCAGGTAAGTAAATAACACTCCAATACATTCAGGTAAGTAAATAACACTCCAATACATTCAGGTAAGTAAATAAAACAGCAATACATTCAGGTATGTAAATAACACTCCAATACATTCAGGTAAGTAAATAATACTCCAATACATTCAGGTAAGTAAATAAAACAGCAATACATTCAGGTATGTATATAACACACCAATACATTCAGGTATGTAAATAACACTCCAATACATTCAGGTATGAATAACACTCCAATACATTCAGGTATGTAAATAACACACCAATACATTCAGGTAAGTAAATAGCACACCAATACATTCAGGTATGTGTATAACACTCCAATACATTCAGGTAAGTAAATAACACTGCAATACATTCAGGTAAGTAAATAAAACAGCAATACATTCAGGTATATACATTTCTATTCACTACAACTTATAATTAAGTACCATTGTGACAAAAAATGATCAGGTATATGAGAAAGATTTAATCCCTCTTAGTGAAGTTGCTTTAACAGAACTGCTAAAGCAATATAAATTTGATATTAAGAAATTATTAATTGTAAGAAAATGCAAGAATTGAGTTACCGGGTACTAGTGTTCTTCAGTTTAATAAATACTTAAAGGAATAAATAAATATGTTTTTTTCAGGAAGAAATAGTCCAGCTCTTTCAGATGATGGTATACTGGATGGTGCTCCTCCCCCACCAAACAGACCTGCACCTCCTGCTAGACCAAATGTAAACCCTGTAGCATCAGAGGATACTGGGTCAAAAGAGGTAAATATATCTGTTTATAATCATATCTATTCATTGGTAAATTCAGGTAACCTATGTAATTCCCAAACTCTGTCAACTCTTCTCAATAAAAAAACATTAGTCCCAAAATGGCTAAGACTAAAGTAGGTCTGACTGTACATGAATATGAAGGAAGTACTGAAATAATTGGAAATATCATCAAACTACACAAACCACAGACTTGTCCAAGAAAAACTTAACTATAAAGACAAAAATGAACAAAATATGTGCTAGAAAGCTTGTTTTGTACAGGTCAACATGTGATGGCCTGTATCACTTATTGTGTTTAACTGACAGAACCTTTAAAATATGAATGTTCTCTTTATTTTCAAAATAATTGTATATGCTATTTGAATTATAGTCTAAATATAACATTATTGCAGTTAAGATCATAATTGTATTTTAAATTTCTCTTTCTAGGTTCCAGCCAAACAACCTCCACAGAGACCAGCTCCTCCTGTGAAGCCCCCTCCTCCACAAAGACCAACTGGTGGTCCAATGAAACCAGTACAACAAAGCACAGGTATGTACAACATATTGTGATTTTTAACTCACCTGGCCTGAAGGGCCATTTGAGCTTTTCTAATCACTTGGCGTCCATAGTTATCGTCGTTCGTCTTGGCATAAACTTTTTACATTTGAACTTCTTCTAGAGAACCACTGAATGGAATGAAACCAAACATGGCATGAATGTTCCTTATGAGGTGCTGACCAAGTGTAATTACTTTGTAGCTGATCCATCATCCAAGATGGCTGCCAGCGGGGGGACTAATTTTAACATAGGATCCTATGGGAAATGTGTACAAATGACTTCTTTTAGAGAACCACTGAATTGAAGGAAACAAAACATAGCATGAATGCTCCTTTCCTAATCAGGTGCTGGCCAAGGGTTGTTAATTTGTAGCCAAATTATATCTTTTTTAGATAAGATAAGAAGATGTGATATGAGTGCTAATGAGACAACTCTTCATCCAAGTCACAAAGTATAAAAAGTTAGCAATTTAAGGTCAAATTACAGCCTTCAGCACGGATCTGTGGCTAACACCAAAAGCTTTCTTTCAGTTTGTAAAGTATGTCAAAATTTAAATTTTTTTGAAAATATAAAAACAAGTTTATCTTGATGGAAGATTTTGGTTTGAATCCTACTTTTGTCATCTTCCTATTAGTTGCTGTTCATATGATATGATTAGATCAGTATTATTTAATCTGTTTTCATTTTAATGTTTTCTAATCTACAGGAAAATTCTTAGATAACATAAATAACCAAATCTACCTTAGCTCATATATACTTATAATGAAGCATAAATATAGATTCTTACATTGGTACCAGTGGATAAATCTGTTAATCTTTGAGTAACTATGCAAGTTTCCGTTTCTTTAATGATTATTGAACAAACTTTCATTTTTGTTACATGAAAATCCCTTTCAAGTAACGTCCACATTCAACAGAGATGTCAATTTCTCAAACACCTGTTAGCACATTTCTATTCATCCTGAGAGCTGATGAAGGTTATGCCTCTTATTTCATTCACTTATCTTTTGAGATCATCAACAACCACATGTTGAATAATCTTTCTTATACAAAGGGTACACAAAGGGTTAATTGTTAAAGAATATGGCATCAAAGGGAATTAGTTCTTGAAAATTACAAATGAATCCTTTATTCTTTAAGTTGCACCTTTGAAGAAGATGCCACCAGTCAGAAAGCCATTGGGATCACAATCAATTAAAAACATCAAATCAAAAAAACAAGCAAAGGTAAGAAAATAATTATCTTCATATCTATTATATTATAATATGGTCCTGTCTTGTTAGGAGTAAAACTTAGCTCTTTATAACTCACAAAAGTATACATTTAGGAGATAACTGTATTGTATTTTAAGCTCCTATGGCTACAAATTGGCAATATGTTGGTTGCAAATTAAGTTTACTGGCAACATGTTAGCAGAGCCAGTAAATTGGTATTTGCGACCATCATGATGTTATCCAATCAAAAACAATGTTATAAAAGATGTTGCATTAAAATACAGCTGGACAAACTAATGGAAAAGCATCATAAGATGGGCCTGTTGCATATCAGAGCATTTAATCTTTATTTTATATGCAATTTTGCATTCAACCTACAATAACCCATTATTCAGAGACAGACGATTTAGGTATACACCACACGAAGCAGCCATTACTTTGTTATTTGGTCGTGCCTATTTTTCTAAGGAATGCTATCAACTAAATTTTGAACTAATAATGCATATCAAACCTTCAGTTTTTCTGAAGTTTATCTATTAGTTTCAAATAGATTTTGTAAGTGGCATTAATAAGAGGATAGGTTATTTAAAAGACTTATTTTTTTCAAATCTTTTTAGATTTCATCAATTGGACTGCCTACTAATGTTTTACATCACGGCCATGCAGCAAGCATGCAGGAAGCTCAGAATGTCATTGAGAAGTTGATTAGAGGTGAAAGTGTAGATGCTTCATTGCCACAACCATTAATGCCAAATAATGGTAGGTATTATTCAGGAAAATTAAAAAGAATCGGGATATAATTAATACTATTTGGCATAAGCACTATTGAAAGAGAAATCATTTCAAATATCTATAGTGCCTCCTTAGCTTTGGGCTGTTTATGTCAGATTTTATTAGTTGTGATTCCTGATTATTTTTTTACTATCATCAGAAAGTTGTAAAATTGGATTGGTCAATATGGATGGTATCATAAATATTGATAACAAACTGAAAATTGCTACTTTTAAATCTTTTCCAAATCATTCTTGTAAATCATCTATGGTATGCTGTAATAGAAAGTTGCTGATCTTAGATTTTTATTGTAGCTCCATCAACAAGTCTGCAATACCCTCAAATTATATGTCTGTCTGTCTGCACATCTATGTAGCACCTGAACTTAAATTATCTTTCCTCCTATAGATTTATAGAGATATGATTGGTTAAAGGACTACATGTTGTGACTATGTATATTTGATATAGGGTGTCCTAAAATATATAGGATTAGTTACCATATGGGGTTAGTAAGGAGTTACTTCCCTTTCAAAACAAAAAAGATGCCACAACCCTTTATAAAAACAAGGTGTTGAAAAAAAATCTGAAAGGATTCAACAGACGACAAAAATTATGTTGAAAGGTTGAAATGAATTCATAAAACATAATTAAAGCAGACAAGTTGTTATTTTTTGGCATAACAGAGTTACTTCCCCTTCAAAACAAAATAAGAAATCTGAAAGGATTCAACAGACGAAGAAATTGATGTATGGAATGAACGATTGAAATAAATTCATATAACACATATAAAGTTATAAAGTTGTTATTGTTGGCATTTGTTTTCTGTATAGACAAAATTAATGGAAGTAGGATCTTAATACTATGTATTGATGATTTGATCGCTTTGATAGGCCTGTAGTCAAATTACCACATGAAAAGATAGTCGGTACGATAAATTGTTACACAGTGTGCTTTGCTCTCACCCCATATGGAATTTATTATATTTATATATATCATATTAGGTCAGTAACACACCATGTAACTAATAATATATTCAATAAATTGTATTATTTAATCATAAGAGCTGTGCCATAAAAACATATTTAGGACCAAGGGTCAAGGCAATTTTAAAATCTCCACCCCGGAAGGTGACAAGTACAGTGAAATTGATACTGTCTGTATAGATGATTACCCATGTAACCTGCCTTATTAGCTATAAAAGGAAAGGAATAAAAATGTGATTCATAGAGTAATTATGCAATTTTATTTTTGGCAAATGAGGTCCCAAAATTGAATTACTCCATTTCTGCAAGCTACTGTAGAAACATTAATTTTCGTGGGGTTAAAATTTTGTGGTTTTGTCCTTCTTCAAGATTTCATGGGGATTTAATTTCATGGTTTCCATTAAATTGTAGTGCTTTTACTGTATTCAAGATGTATTAAAAAAATTATCTGTACTTATTTTTGTTTTTGTTTTAGAAATTCCAAAAATAGATTAGTCCATGACAAACACCATTAAAAGCAACAAAAAGCTTCTTTAATATGTCCCGTTGTCATAAGTATTATTTTTTCTTTATATTTATATATTTTATAACATTGATATTGATATAACAGAACCTTATCTAGAAAATATATTCATCATCTAAGTTTTCAAAGTGTATAAGTTTTTGACATTTAAACAAATCTATTTTAGATGAACTACTAACTCCTTCTCAGATACCTCAGAGTAGAACTGCTGAGACCTTGTCATCAGTTGCAGAATCAGCCAATGAAGGAGCTAATGTTCCTAAACCCATACCAAGAGCAAGAAGTACGGGAAATATTACAGGGACTATCAATCCTGTTCCTGTACCACGATCACGTGATAGTCCTACTGAAGAAAGAAAACCTATCCCAAGATTAAGAGATAGTCCAACCGATGATTCAAGTATACCTGCATCTCGACCAAGACCTGCACCAAGAAGAGAAGTTCAAAGTGCATTTGTACCATCAACAAACTCAAATGACATTTATTCAGGTCAAGTTATGTCTGGTTTGAACCAGAATGAACAGAATATATCTAGTCAACCAAATTCTATTTTAGATGCACCAATATCACCTTTTACTAAACCAAAGGCTGATCCATTTGATACAAGTAATGTACAAGCAAAGTTTATTAATCCTTTATACAATATACCAGCATCAAACTTTGTAGATAATTCTAGTCAACAAAATGGAAATGTTGAAATGAGGGATCCAAGTTTTCCAGAACCAATGTTTAGTCCTCCAAGTATGCCCCCTCCAGCACCTGAATCTCCACCCCCATCACCGCCAGTAACACACAATTCTTCAGGGGACCTTAATGAATCACCTAGGCTTAATGATCAAAATCCCCCATCTCATCCCCCACCAAACTTGCCCCCTCCACCACCCCCACGCCCTGTAGATGGAGCTCCAACAAATCTTCCTCCTGTCCCCTCTAGACCTGCTGTCCCATCTCGACCCCCATCTAGTATACCAAATAATCTCCCCCCTGTCCCAAGTAGAAGTTTACCTCCTGTACCACCTAGAAATTAAATAGATAACTGGATATTTATGCAGTGTATGGTATTTTCCCTGAAATTATCGTCGTAGTTGTTATGCATGACATAATCAAAAACTGTAAGATAAATATTTTCACAGATGATTTAAAATACGTCTTTTGCACTATGTGCACTTAGAAATTAGTTGTTTTGTAATTTATTTGATTTAGATTCAGCTACACAGCATTTCAACAAAATTTGTCACTTTATTCTGTTTATTAACATTACCTATCTTTGCATGGCAACTATAATGTGTTTTGACAAGAATAATACCAACCATACTGTATGTTAAAAAGCAATAAATCTAAGTATTAAACATATGATTTCATAAGGAAAGGTTGTATCTCCTTTTATTATTATTTATTAATTGTGCAATTTTACATGCTATATGTGGGAGTTATTAAGAACATTTTATCATATATTAAATTAGCTGCGGAACCGTAGCTCATAGGTCCTTATGTTATTTTTTATTACTACATGTATTTGCGGACCATATGGTCCATACTGTTCCGCAGCTAATATTCAAAAGAATCAGATTTAATGTATTTTTTCACATGACCATAAATTTAAGATTAACGAAAGGTCAGTAAGATATGTTAGTTACTTGTCCTTTTATTGTGATTCCTATATTTGTAGTGCCAAAGAATTGTTTTCAGTTAATTTTACTTTAAGATGTAAAATAATGGTTCTTTGATCTTTGTTGCATCCCTAACTGGGACCAGGTTTTTTTCAGTTCATCCAAAAAAAAATCATGTTGCTTAAGTCTTAAATCTTAGATCTAAAATATGTTCATAAAGAAGCTTGACAATTAGATTTATGCATTTATAAAGTCATTTCTTATGTCTCTGATAAATGTTTATCTCGTTTGTTTATTCTAAATCTTCTTATTTTGTATGGAACAAAAAATTATAATTTACGTTCAATAAAAATTTGATATGAAATATAATACAGTATGTGGTTAATAAAACACACATACTTTGAAGGATAAAGAAATAATCTATTTTAAATGCCATATTATTTTTTAAAAAATAATGCTTCCCTGTTTTACAAAAAAAATCAAACAAAATATTGAATAAAAGAAGGATTTGTTTTTTCTGATGAATACACTATTTATATTTTTGGTACCAAAATAGGATAAAAGTTTTCAATGATTGCACATAAGAATGTAAAAAATATTAAATTTTGTTTTTACCTGACAAAACATTGAGATTTTTTTCAAACATGCAAGTTTCTTTTGTTTTTTTGACAAGCAAATATGATAGAAATTATTTTTTCTGATAAGCACTCACATTTTGAAAATTGAAAATAGAAAGGGGGAATGTGTCAAAGAGATAACTATCTGACCAAAGAGCAGAATGTATATTTATGTATATGTTCTACTTCTCCTTGCATTCACACAGTTTTCTAAAGAAGAGAAATCTTCTATTTTATTAAAACATTACATAAGACATGAAAATGGACCAACAGTCTTTCCTTTGTCTTTTATACTCAATATCTGTCTGTCAAAATAGTTTGAGATTTGACACAAACATTGAATCTATTGTACATTTTAGTGTAGAAGTATGTTTGTATACATACAGGTATATTTAAGTTATTGTTGCTAGTGCTATAAGTGTGCATAATGATAATTCTGTGCAATAAATTTTATTTACATTGTATTTAATACATAGTACATGTATATTTAGGGAGAATATTTGACATTTATGCATGCAAAAAATTAATATTTCTTAGGTACTGAAAATTTAGAAATTATTGCATGCATTTATTATTGCAATTTTGTCATTACTAAAATGTGATTTCAATTTTTGAATTTTAAGGATAAATCTTGTTTAAATCAAATAAAAGATTTCAAAATGAGAGTTAAAAAATGCGATTATAACCATGTCACATTTTTCGCAATAACAAAAACTTTGCAATAATTTCTGAATTTACAGTAAATAGTCCTTGAGAAAGAATTGACATTCACAGATTTTCAAAGATTATCAGATACTTTGATGTAATTTTCTTTTTGGAACATATACAACATGAAATTTGAGTTTTAGAGGAGAAAAGACAGAACCATGACTATGAGCAAAATACTTTAGATAAGATGAGGAAGTTTACAAAACATTGTTATTGGTAGAAGTTGTTATATTATACATTCCAAGTTAGATCACGCTAGGTCTTGGTTTCTGTGTTGCTGTTGTTACATATTTGATATACATTTTTAGAATAAACTGTGATATGTGTTATTGTTTTCTTTAGATGTGTTTTTGTTTAATTTTATTCTCTTAGTATTAAGTCAACACTTTTACCTACATCTGCAACAGTAGAATAAAATGTAAAATGGAAATGGGGAATGTGTCAAAGTGACATCAGCCCAACCAAAGAGCAAAAAAGCCCAAGACCACCAATGGGTCTTCAACAAAGTGAGAAAATCCCACACCTGGAGGCAGAATTCAGCTGGCCCCTTAACACAAAAGTGTACTAGTTATGTGAAAATGAAACATACATTTATGTTGCAGCAAGAGTATTTGGTGTAATTGATCTATTTTTCTTATGACAATTTACTGCAAAAGTTCAATGGAGCTATGCTATATCTGATTTTAGCATCAAGTAATTCCAATCAAAGTAAGTTGTTACCCCTGTTGATCAAGGGGACCATAAAACGTCTTCACATAGATGAAAACATGAGTGAATATATGCTGAATTGTCTTGCCTGGTTAACTTATGATGATGTTATTAAAGTTGAAAGTTTAATACTATAAGTGATTAATTTAAGTGATGTCAAGGTCAGATGAAACAAGACCGACAGACAGACAGACATGGACACAACAATGCATACACAAAATAAAGTTATGGAGACCTAGAAATGTTAATTTCTGTATCATTTGATGTTTTGAGGCGAGTTGTCTCATTGGCAATTACTAGTATACCACATATTTTACTATCTGAAAAACTGACCTAGTTACTGACAAAAGTGCATATGGTGAAATGTCTTGCCTTCTTTACTGACCATTGATTTTTGTCGAGCCTTTGACTTTAGTCGAAAAAGCGAGACTAAGCGATCCTACATTCCGTCGTCGTCGGCGTCAAAAAATATTCACTCTGTGGTTAGTTTTTGAAATTTTAATTTTTTTAACTTTTTTAAACTATACTGGATTTCTACCAAACTTTGACAGAAGCTTGTTAATGATCATAAGATAGTTTCCAGAAGTAAATTTTGTAAAAATAAAATTCCATTTTTTCCGTATTTTACTTATAAATGGACTTTGTTTTTTCTGCTGGCAAACATTTCATTCACTCTGTGGTTAAAGTTTTAAGAATTTTAATAATTTTCTTCAACTATCCTTGGTTTGTACCAAACTTGGACAGAAGCTTATTTATGATCATGAGATAGTATCCAGAAGTAAATTTTGTAAAAAAATAAATTCATTTTTTCTGTATTTTTCTTTTAAATGGACTTAGTTTTTCTGTGGGGAAACATAACATTCACTCTGTAGTTAAAGTTTTTAAAATCTTAATCACTTTCTTAAACTATACAGGATTTGTACCAAACTTGGACAGAGGCTTATTTATGATCATAAGATAGTATCCAGAAGTAAATTTTGTAAAAAGATAACTCCATTTTTGTCAAGCCTTCGACTTTAGTCGAAAAAGCGAGACTAAGCGATCCTACATTCCGTCGTCGTCGGCGGCGTCCACAAATATTCACTCTGTGGTTAAAGTTTTTGAAATTTTAATAACTTTCTTAAACTATACTGGATTTCTACTAAACTTGGACAGAAGCTTGTTTATGATCACAAGATAATATCCAGAAGTAAATTTTGTAAAAATAAAATTCCATTTTTTCCGTATTTTGCTTATAAATGGACTTAGTTTTTCTGCGGGGAAACATTACATTCACTCTGTGGTTAAAGTTTTTAAAATTTTAAGAACTTTCTTAAAACTATCCTGGGTTTGTACCAAACTTGGACAGAAGCTTGTTTATGATCATAAGATAGTATCAGAAGTAAATTTTGTAAAAAAAATAATTCTTTTTTTTCATATTTTACTTTTAAATGGACTTAGTTTTTCTGCGGGGAAACATTACATGCACTCTGTGGTTAAAGTTTTTAAATTTTAATATCTTTCTTAAACTATCCTGGGTTTGTACCAAACTTGGACAGAAGCTTATTTATGTTCATAAGATAGTATCCAGAAGTAAATTTTGTAAAAAGATAACTCCATTTTTTCTGTATTTTACTTTTAAATGGACTTAGATTTTCTTCCAGTTAATATTACATACAGTCTGCAGTTAAAGTTTTTAAAACATTTATTAGATTCATTAACTAGCCTAGATATTTACCAAACTTGGACAGAAGGTTCCTACAATTATAAGATAGCATCAAGAGGAATATTTTTATTGATATTTTTCCTCATTGTTGTTGAGCCTGTGATTTACAGCAAAAGTAGGCGAGACACTGGGTTCCGTGGAACCCTTCCAAATTTTTTACTTTTAAATGGGCTTAGTTTTTCTTCCAGTTAACATTACATACAGTCTGCAGTTAAAGTTTTTAAAAAAATTTATTAGATTTATTAACTATCTTTGATTTTTACCAAACTTGGACAGAAGCTTCTTACAAACATAACATAGTATCGAGAGGAATGTTTTTATTGATTTTTTTCCTCATTTTGGTTGAGCCTGCGGTTTACAGCAAAAGTAGGCGAGACACTGGGTTTACGGAACGCTTACAAATTTTATGTTGATAGTTCTAAATATAAAGTTTTACACCAAGTATCACATAAAAGTTAACATTAGCTAAGAAAATGAGGTCAAGGTCAGATAAACCAATCCTGTAATACATGTACACCTTATAATCATTCTATACACGATAGAAGACCTATTGCTTATAGTTTCTAAGAAATAAACTTAACCAGGAAAACTTTAAATTGACCAATGAACAATGACAATGAGGTCAATGTCAATCATACCTGTCAGATATACCTTTACACCTTACAATCATTCCTTACACCCAATATAGTTGACATTTTACTTGTAGAAAAAACAAGAATGTGTCCAAAGTACACAGATGCCCCACTCACACTATCATTTTCCATGTTCCATGGACCATGAAATGTAATAAATATCTAATTTGGCATTAAAATTAAAGATTATACTATAGGGGATATGTGTACTAAGTTTCAAGTTGATTGGACTTCAATTTCATCAAAAACTACCTTGACCAATAATTTTAACCTGAAACTCCCACTTTCATTCTCTATGTTCAGTGGACTGTTAAATTGGGGTCAAAAGTCTAATTTGGCATTAAAATTAGAAAGATCGTATCATAAGCAACAAGTGTACTAAGTTTCAAGTTGATTGGACTTCAGCTTCATCAAAACCTACCTTGATCAAAAACTTTAACCTGAAACTCCCACTTTCATTCTCTATGTTCAGTGGACTGTGAAATTGGGGTCAAAAGTCTAATTTGGCATTAAAATTAGAAAGATCATATCATAAGCAACAAGTGCACTAAGTTTCATGTTGATTGGACTTCAGCTTCATCAAAAACTACCTTCACCAAAAACTTTAACCTGAAGCAGGAAGAACAGACGAACGGAGCCACAGACCAGAAAACATAATGCCCCTCTACTACCGTAGGTGGGGCATATAAAGACCATACACCAAATTTAGTTTAATTACCTATTACTTGTAGTATCTGAGAAACAACTAATAAACGGAACATACCAGAAAAGAGATGTACACTTTCTGTATATCCTATTTGTTTTTGTTTATTATTTTGTATATCAGGCTGTTAGATTTCTTGATTTGACTTCAGCATCATCAAAAACTACCTTGATCAAAAACTTTAACCTGAAGCAGGAGGAACAGACGCACCGAAGAACAAACGGAGCCACAGACGCGAAAACATAATGTCCCTCTACTACCGTAGGTGGGGCATAAAAAGACCATACACCAAATTTAGTTTAATTACCTATTACTTGTAGTATCTGAGAAACAACTAATAAACTGAACATACCAGAAAAGAGATGTACACTTTCTGTATATCCTATTTGTTTTTGTTTATTATTTTGTATATCAGGCTGTTAGATTTCTTGTTTGAATTGTTTTACATTTGTCCTTTCAGGCCTTTTATGGCCAACTATGCAGCATGGGTTTTGGTCATTGTTGAAGGCAGTACAGTAATCAATATTTGTTAATTTCTGTGTCATTTGATCTCATGTGGAGAGTTGTCTCATTGGAAATCATACCACATATTCTTATTTTACATCATACAATCATTCAGTACACTAAATATAGTGGTCAATATACCATTAATCATGTTAATTAGACATCTGACTGTAGTGGTTACCAGAACTAAACTAGGTATTTCATATCAGAAACAGGCAATATAGGCCATCAATCATAGGATTTATGGATACATTTTTGTATTATTCAAAATTAAAATTCAAAGGTGTTCTTAGTCACCTTTCATTTGATACCTAAATTACCAAAACTATATTTTACATAGTTTGATATTTACAAATGTTTAAGAACATTTTTGTTTTCAATACTACTTTTCGTTCTTTTTGTCTGTGTCACAGAAATGTTATATCTTGCAGTCTACCAAATAATTTGCCCTATACCTTATTGCTGCCAAGTTATCCAACACATATCTCAATGTAACAGTGCTTGTCTGCATGTTTGCATTTTTTATTGTTGGCTAAATTATGACATGTTTTATTTCTTTTGTTGATATTACTCCATGGCTTTGTACTTCCAATTCCCAGTTGTGGCACAATCGTCAGTTTGCAAAGGATTCTGCTCAAACCTGTCCTGAGTGCTGTCTTGTACATTGTACTTGTAGTCACTGGTATTAAAGAGATAATAGTAACTGCAATTACGATTATCCCAATATGGCGACGGTAGATATAGGTAAAATCTTTACACTCGTTTTTCTTAAATGTAGCATGTTTTTGTCAATAGTTACTCAGCTGCAAGGTTTATCTATACCATTACATCATATTTGAATCGTAACGGTGCACTGGAATTGTCTAAGAGCTGTGAAAATAGCCGTTGAAAAATTCGGGATGATAATCGTAACTCTATGGTATTTTTCTTCTTTGATAATCGTAATTTTTTTTATATGATAATAGTAACTGAAACATAATAAATGTGTCTTTCAGCATTTCAATGGTATTTTGTGTGTTAAAAATGTAAATGCCCAGTTAAACGATGACATTAACGCATATAAAAATAAATGAAGAAACTTACAGGTTAATATCTAGGATAAATTTACCTATATATCTCTAATTGATGAGAAAAAGGATGGATTAGCTATATCCAATATTCCAAAAGTGGAATCCTTTCAATTCATTGCTCAAAATGAAAGTCACGTATACCACATTTTCATATGTCAAAAAAGATATATGCCTGTTTCATTGATTTCAGGAAGGCATTTGATACTATTAATAGAGATGCCCTCTTTTACAAATTGTCTTATTACAACATAGATGGTCCCTTTTTTTAGTATAATGAAAGATATGTATAAAGAGGTTTTGTACTTGGTAAAGATCTCAGAAGGTATCACTGATTTTTTTTAATTCCTCAGTTGGGGTAAAACAAGGGTGTATTTTAAGCCCTACATTATTTTCTTTATATATTAATGATTTACCATCTATTTTTGACTCAACATGTGAACCACCCAAGTTAAATGATAATGATATATCATATCTGTTATACGCTGATGATTTAGTTCTTATCAATAAATTCAGCCGTCCATATTTTTCCTTTGGATTCACTTTTTTCTATTTTATACTGATATATGATTTTAAAAATTAAATTCAAATGTTTTGATCAAATTCCCATGTATTTTAGGACGTTTCTTTAAACAGTGTGGATGGTAAAGGATCTAGAATAGTTACCAGTTTATTGTTACTATTGTTTATTGTCACTTTTGTTTTTTGTTACTTTTGTTTATTGTTACTTTTGTTTATTGTTACTTTTATTTTTTGTTTTTATTAGCCTTACCTATAGTCTTACGAAGCATTTGACAGACGAAAAAAAACACAAATATGTATATTGATAAATTACATCAAAGGGCCAAACATGTAGATTATTACAGTCGGAACTGGTTTAATTACAAAGATTTTTATAGATTTTAAAACAAATATTTTGTGCTTCAGAAAAATGCATGAAAATTAGGAAAGGCTAATTTATGTTTTCATTTAATAGAAAAGTACTAATTATATGGCAAGTATGCAAAAACAAAAATGTTCCTTGTTTAGTACCTTCAATATTTTTCTCTACAATATCTTCCATGCATATGTATGCAGCATACTTTTCATTTACCAAGTATTTATGAATTTTTAATAAGTTTGTTTCTAATTTTGCGGAATATGCGTTATTTTATTCTCATCTTTGCAGTCATTCTTTGAATAAGTATTTCTTGTAAGAAAATTTAAAGCTACATCAATTTTATTTTTTGATTTTCGGGCTTTTGGCCAAACTATAAAAGAACACAAATCCATGTTTGTCAATGAACTCCACGTTACTTAATTTCATAATACACAAAGAATCCTATTTAGGGCCAAACATTCTCTAGTCTTATATAGCATTAAATGTTTTAAGGATGTCATATTATCATAATTCAAAATTGAATTTGTGTTGTTTATAGTTTATATCTGAGATACTGAATTTCAGTGACAGTCATGAAGTAGCTAATATGAATAAGAAGATGTGGTATGTTTGCCAATGAGATAACTTTCCACAAGAGACCAACATGACTCAGAAATTAACAAATATAGGTCACCGTACGGTCTTCAACAATGAACAAAGCCCATACCGAATAGTCAGCTATAAAAGAAATGACACTGTAAAACACTTTTCAAAGTTATCCCTTGTTCATCATAACTTTTAAGTTGTGATATCATCCATGAACCAGATGCTCCGCAGGGCGTAGCTTTATACGACCGCAGAGGTTGAACCCTGAACGGTTGGGGCAAGTATGGACACAACATTCAAGCTGGATTCAGCTCTAAATTTGGATTGTGATTAAATAGTTGACACAGCATAGGTTTCTGACACAGAATGAATGTGTTCTAATGAACTTAAAATTTTTGTTTTCTCTTAGAGCAATTCACTATGCTGTTGAATATTAATCCTCTCAAAAAAATGTTTGAAGAAATTTTCTTTTTATTTATGAAATTTCAAATGAGAAAATTGAACCCAATTTTTTTAATCACATCCCCCTTTCCCTTATTCCAAAACTAATCTCAATTAAAATTTCTAATGGAGTTTGCGACAGTAACTACTCATTTAAATACAGCATAAAATATTAAGATGTAAAAAAACTGCTTGTTATCACTGAATGGTAAAGATTATTTTAATTTATCAGTTGGTAGTAAAAAGTGAATATACATTGTATATTGTATATATAACAAAGATTTAAGTTGATTCTGGACAAAGAAAGATAACTCCAAATAAAAAAATTCTTACAATTAGATATTTCTTGCTTACTATTCTGGACAAAGAAAGATAACTCTAATTAAAAACAAAATTGCTATTTCACAATATTTTGCAATAAGATATGTCTTGCCATTGCGCAATACTGTGCAATTGAAAAGACTTGCTATTGCACAAAACTTAATATAATAATTTTAGATCCTGATTTGGACCAACTTGAAAACTGGGCCCATAATCAAAAATCTAAGTACATGTTTGGATTCAGCATATCAAAGAACCCCAAGATTTCAATTTTTGTTAAAATCAAACTAAGTTTAATTTTGGACCCTTTAGACTTTAATGTAGACCAATTTGAAAACAAGACCAACCAGATGCTCCGCAGGGCGTAGCTTTATACGACCGCAGAGGTTGAACCCTGAACGGTTGGGGCAAGTATGGACACAACATTCAAGCTGGATTCCGCTCTAAATTTGGATTGTGATTAAATAGTTGACACAGCATAGGTTTCTGACACAGAATGAATGTATTCAAATGAACTTAAAATTTTTGTTTTCTCTTAGAGCAATTCACTATGCTGTTGAATATTAATCCTCTCAAAAAAATGTTTGAAGAAATTTTCTTTTTATTTATGAAATTTCAAATGAGAAAAATTTAACCCAATTCTTTATTCACGTCCCCCTTTCCCTTATTCCAAAACTAATTTCAATTAAAATATTCTAATGGAGTTTGCAACAATTACTACTCATTTAAATACATGATGTAAAAAAACTGCTTGTTATCACTGAATGGTAAAGATTATTTAAATTTATCAGTTGGTAGTAAAAAGTGAATATACATTGTATATTGTATATAACAAAGATTTAAGTTGATTCTGGACAAAGAAAGATAACTCCAATTAAAAAAAATTCTTGCAGATATTTCTTGCTTACTATACTGGACAAAGAAAGATAACTCTTAATTTAAAAAAAAATGGCTATTTCACAATATTGTGAAATTAGATATTTCTTGCCATTGCACAATACTGTGCAATTGAAAAGACTTGCTATTGCACAATACTTAATATAATAATTTTAGATCCTGATTTGGACCAACTTGAAAACTGGGCCCATAATCAAAAATCTAAGTACATGTTTAGATTCAGCATATCAAAGAGGCCCAAGAATTTATTTTTTGTTAAAATCAAACTTAGTTTAATTTTGGACCCTTTGCACTTTAATTTAGACCAATTTCAAAACTGGACCAAAAATTAAGAATCTACATACACAGTTAGATTTGGCATATCAAAGAACCCCAATTATTCAATTTTTGATGAAATCAAACAATGTTTAATTTTGGACCCCAATTTGGGCCAACTTGAAAACTGGGCCAATAATCAAAAATCTAAGTACATTTTTAGATTCAGCATATCAAAGAACCCCAAGGTTTCAATTTTTGTTAAAATCAAACTAAGTTTAATTTTGGACCCTTTGGACCTTAATGTAGACCAATTTGAAAAAGGGACCAAAAATTAAGAATCTACATACACAGTTAGATTCGGCATATTAAAGAACCCCAATTATTCAATTTTGATGAAATCAAACAAAGTTTAATTTTGGACCCTTTGGGCCCCTTTTTCCTTAACTGTTGGGACCAAAACTTCCAAAATCAATACCAACCTTCCTTTTATAGTCATAAACCTTGTGTTTAAATTTCATAGATTTCTATTCACTTATACTAACGCTATGGTGCGAAAACCAAGAAAAATGCTTATTTGGGTCCCTTTTTGGCCCCTAATTCCTAAACTGTTGGGACCGAAACTCCCAAAATCAATACCAACCTTCCTTTTGTGGTCATAAACATTGTGTTTAAATTTCATTGATTTCTATTTACTTTACCTAAAGTTATTGTGCGAAAACCAAGAATAATGCTTATTTGGGCCCTTTTTTGGCCCCTAATTCCTAAACTGTTGAAAATAAAACTCCCAAAATCAATCCCAACCTTTATTTTGTGGTTATAAACCTTGTGTTTAAATTTCATAGATTTCTATTAACTTAAACTAAAGTTATAGTGCGAAAACCAAGAAAATGCTTATTTGGGCCCTTTTTGGCCCCTAATTCCTAAAATGTTGGGACCAAAACTCCCAAAATCAATACCAGCCTTCCTTTTATGGTCATAAACCTTGTGTTAAAATTTCATAGATTTCTATTCACTTTTACTAAAGTTAGAGTGCGAAAACTAAAAGTATTCGGACGACGACGACGACGCCAACGTGATAGCAATATACGACGAAAATTTTTTCAAAATTTGCGGTCGTATAAAAATGAGGAATCTACATACACAGTTAGATTTGGCATATCAAAGAACCCCATTTATTCAATTTTTGATGAAATCAAACAAAGTTTAATTTTGGACCCCTATTTACACCAACTTGAAAACTGGGCCAATAATCAAGAATCTAAGTACATTTTTAGATTCAGCATATCAAAGAACCCAAACAATTAATTTTTTGTCAAAATCAAACGAAGTTTAATTTTGGACCCTTTGGACCTTAATGTAGACCAATTTGAAAAAGGGACAAAAGTTAAAAATCTACATACACAGTTAGATTCGGCATATCAAAGAACCCCAATTATTCAATTTTGATGAAATCAAACAAAGTTTAATTTTGGACCCTTTGGGCCCCTTATTCCTAAACTGTTGGGACCAAAACTCCCAAAATCATTACCAACCTTCCTTTTATGGTCATAAACCTTGTGTTTAAATTTCATAGATTTCTATTTACTTATACTAAAGTTATGGTGCGAAAACCAAGAAAAATGCTTATTTGGGTCCCTTTTTGGCCCCTAATTCTTAAACTGTTGTGACCTAAACTCCCAAAATCAATACCAACCTTCCTTTTGTGGTCATAAACATTGTGTTTAAATTTCATTATTTTCTATTTACTTAAACTAAAGTAATTGTGCGAAAACCAAGAATAATGCTTATTTGGGCCCTTTTGTGGCCCCTAATTCCTACACTGTTGAAACCAAAACTCCAAAAATCAATCCCAACCTTTCTTTTGTGGTCATAAACCTTGTGTCAAAATTTCATAGATTTCTATTAACTTAAACTAAAGTTATAGTGCGAAAACCAAGAAAATGCTTATTTGGGCCCTTTTTGGCCCCTAATTCCTAAAATGTTATGACCAAAACCCCCAAAATCAATACCAACCTTCCTTTTGTGGTCATAAACCTTGTGATAAAATTTTATAGATTTATATTCACTTTTACTAAAGTACGAGTGCGAAAACTAAAAGTATTCGGACGACGATGACGATGACGACGACGCAGACGCCAACGTGATAGCAATATACGACGAAATTTTTTTCAAAATTTGCGGTCGTATAAAAATGATCGAAGTGACATGAAAACTGTAGCCACTAATTTCTCGTCAAACGGTTTTTGACGAATACTAAATGTCTTTCCTACTTCGTTATGGCATAATAGGGTATGTTCTAGAATTAAATCAGCAGTGGCTTCCCGGGGGCAGAAATAGCACATATAACCACCTACAATGAAATAATTTAAACAATTTTAACTATATTTACTATTTACTTCAGGATAAATTATTTTTTGTTTACTGTCTTAATCAGAAATCTGATGTAAGGTGACACATGCATGTCGCCTGACAATTATTGTCATGTATCATAATTTCCATCGCTCATTCACATATTTTGTGGCATACCTAGTTCAATAAATTTCTGTATTATTAACAAAGTTCGTGTTTTCCCCATTTCCAAATTTCTTGAAGCTTGTTCACCCTTCCAATTTTATAATATACTAGTATGTAGCTGTTTTCATAAGAACAATTAATTATATATGCATAAAAAGAAATGTCATAAGATGTTGGGACGTTTCGTAAATAATTCATCGCCATAATTTCATAATATGCTATCAGATATACGTTTTTAGTGTCAATATCAATAAAACAGTTTCCAGTTACGATTATCTTTTTTATTTTTAAATACCATAATTACGATTATCTTTTTTCCGAGTTACGATTATCATCCCAAATTTTTCAACGGCTATTTTCAAAGCGCTTAGACAATTCCAGTGCACCGTAACGATTCAAATATGATGTAATGGTATAGATAAACCTTGCAGCTGAGTAACTATTGACAAAAACATGCTACATTTAAGAAAAATGAGTGTAAAGATTTTACCTATATCTACCGTCGCCATATTGGGATAATAGTATTTGCAGTTACAATTATCTCTTTAATACCAGTGGTAGTGAGGTGCAAGTTTTTTTGCTTTGTTTTATAGGCCTCATTATTATGAAAATGAGGTCAAGGTCAGATAAACACTGTCATAAAAAGATGTATATCTTACAATCATTCAAACATCCAAAATTAAGTTATCCATAGGAAAAAGCACGAAGTCTGTTTCATTATACATACATTTGACACAGAGCAGGGACATCAAAATCAACCAATTGTGGGTGTCAAATAAGTTTATATTATAAAATTCCCTCTTTAGGTAGTTATCCCATTAAACTTAAATCAGAGAATGGAAACGAAAAATTCAGCAATTTCAAGGGGCACAACTCAAGAATGGTTAAACATGTTAAAGTGAGACCACCAAAATTCAAACTTGATCTGCATTTTGTAGTAGTAAGCATTGTGTAAAAGTTTCAAAAATTTGGTTTAGGCAAACCAAAGTTAGAGAAGAATACCAACTATGTGACGTACAAATGGACAAGGGTAAAACTTAATGCCATCTCATTTATGGCAGAAGTATAAAAATAAAGAATTGTTTTACTAAATCTCTCAAATCATGCTGGGACTATTATTGGGACCTTTAAACCTTTGAAAGTGAAAAAAAATAGTCCCAAGTTTTTCCGAAAGCCAAGCAGTGGGTATAGTTCTGATGGAGCCTACAATTAGCTGCAAGGCTGGACCTTTTCTGATGCCTTAAAAGAGTGTTGCTGAGGAAGGACATGCTATTTGTTCATCTAAAGAAACTATATTTAAATGTTTTCCATGTCTGTTTGACATATTTACAGACAAACAACATATGATTCTAATTTGCAATATGTGTTCATCTTCAGACAATTAAAATTGAACATAACAGTTGTTTGATGTTACTTAGTAATTCTAGAATTTTAGAAAAGAATATTTCTGAAATTCACAAAAATATATAATAATACTCCATACTTATAGCATTTATACATGTTATATTTGAGATAAAAAGATGAAATTTTCTCCTGTAAGATTTAATAATTTTAATAATTCATCACATATCCACTGAATCTATAAATTAAAGGCTTTCAGTTGTTTTTCTTAAATTGTTTCATTTTCTTTTTTATCTTTTTATCCACCTTTGTTGAATCATTATATCCTGTCAGTGAAGCATAGCCTACAATATTAGTCATACTGGATCCTTTAAATGCAGTTTGCAATTCCTTCATAACTTTTGGTGTCACAGCAGTACCTTGTCCTGTCTCTGTCGAACTCACTTTACTCCCTTCATCTAACTTTTCCTCGCTAGATTTGGATTGTTCTCTTTTCTTATTTTTCTTTCTTTTTCTCTTTGATTTTCCTGAATTTCCTTCTTTATTTGCTAAATCACTCTGTTTATTTGAACTGCAGTTATCATCTGAAGTTTTCTTTTTGTTTTTCTCTGTCGACTTTTTCTTATTTTTTCTTTTCTTTTTCTTTTTGTTTTCTACTTCTGAAGTTGAATTTGAAATTCCTTTGGGTGTATTTTTTTGTTTATTGAATTTATCATTCAAAACAAGTTCAGGACAATGTTCTTTTGTAAAGTTACCTAAAGCATTCATTAACTTTTTTTTCTGAATTCTTTTATCGACATACTCTTCATCCTTGCTATCTTTGTTCTTTCTCTTCTTCTTTCTTTCACTTGCTCCACTACTTTCATCACTGCCAGTAAGTCTTTCTGACTCAATTTGACCTGTTTCCTCTAAATGTTCTGTTTTATCTTCCTCTGAACAAATCTTTCGTTTCTTTCTTTTTTTGTTACTTGTACTTGTTTCCACTTTTTTCTCTGTGTCCATATCACTATCATTCTTACTTAACTTGGGTTTCTTTGCCTTTTTAACATCATTCTGACAAGTTTCAACCTCATTTTTTTCTATTGTTCGGTCGTTATCAATCTTTTCATGCTTTATTTTTTTATTTTTCTTCTTTATGGTCTTTGAATCTAACTCTTCATCACTACTTTGCAAACCTATACTTTCATCATCACTGTTTGATTTACTGTCGTTACTATCTTCCTCATTACCAATCATAAAACTAACTCGTTTAGATGATGAATTGCTGACTGAATCATCCGAAGATTTATCATCCAGAAAACTTGCATTTTCTTTATCATGACCTTTCAATATGGAGTGCAACTCTGGTTGACTAGAACTTCGGCTATTTTTTAAACTTGTCATTTTCTTGGCAAAGTAATCCTGAATGCTCTGTTCACTGTTAACTGTAATAAATCCTCCTTTAGCTTTCTCCTTGGGATCCATATCACTTTCATTATCTGGATTTTCCTGTATAAATCAAATGAAAAGATATTTAATGTTCTATGTAATTTGAATATCATACCTAAGTATAAAGAACCAGTTGCTTCGCAGGGCGCAGCATTATACGACCGCAGATGTAGAACCCTGAACAGATGGGACAAGTATGGACACAACTTTTAAGTTTGATACAGCTTTAAATGTGGATTGTGATTAAAAAGTTGACACAACATAGGTTTATGTCACATTATGATTTTGGACCCTTTGGACCTTAATGTAGACCAATTTGAAAACTGGACCAAAAATTAATAAATAGTTGACACAGCATAGGTTTCTGACACAGAATAAATGTATTCAAATGAACTTAAAATTTTTGTTTTCTCTTAGAGCAATTCACTATGCAGTTGAATATTAATCCTCTCAAAAAAATGTTTGAAGAAATTTTCTTTTTATTTATGAAATTTCAAATGAGAAAAATTGAACCCAATTTTTTAATCACATCCCCCTTTCCCTTATTCCAAAACTAATTTCAATTAAAATATTCTAATGGAGTTTGCAACAATTACTACTCATTTAAATACATCATAAAATATTACGATGTAAAAAAACTGCTTGTTATCACTGAATGGTAAAGATTATTTAAATTTATCAGTTGGTAGTAAAAAGTGAATATACATTGTATATTGTATATAACAAAGATTTAAGTTGATTCTGGACAAAGAAAGATAACTCCAATTAAAAAAAATTCTTGCAGATATTTCTTGCTTACTATACTGGACAAAGAAAGATAACTCTTAATTAAAAACAATTTGCTATTTCACAATATTGTGAAATTAGATATTTCTTGCCATTGCACAATACTGTGCAATTGAAAAGACTTGCTATTGCACAATACTTAATATAATAATTTTAGATCCTGATTTGGACCAACTTGAAAACTGGGCCCATAATCAAAAATCTAAGTACATGTTTAGATTCAGCATATCAAAGAGGCCCAAGAATTTTTAATTTTTGTTAAAATCAAACTTAGTTTAATTTTTGACCCTTTGCACTTTAATTTAGACCAATTTTAAAACTGGACCAAAAATTAAGAATCTACATACACAGTTAGATTTCGCATATCAAAGAATCCCAATTATTCAATTTTTGATGAAATCAAACAATGTTTAATTTTGGACCTCAATTTGGGCCAACTTGAAAACTGGGCCAATAATCAAAAATCTAAGTACATTTTTAGATTCAGCATATCAAAGAAACCCAAGGTTTCAATTTTTGTTCAAATCAAACTAAGTTTAATTTTGGACCCTTTGGACCTTAATGTAGACCAATTTGAAAACAGGACCAAAAATTAAGAATCTACATACACAGTTAGATTCGGCATATTAAAGAACCCCAATTATTCAATTTTGATGAAATCAAACAAAGTTTAATTTTGGACCCTTTGGGCCCCTTTTTCCTTAACTGTTGGAACCAAAACTCCCAAAATCAATACCAACCTTCCTTTTATAGTCATAAACCTTGTGTTTAAATTTCATAGATTTCTATTTACTTATTCTAACGCTATGGTGCGAAAACCAAGAAAAATGCTTATTTGGGTCCCTTTTTGGCCCCTAATTCCTAAACTGTTGGGACCGAAACTCCCAAAATCAATACCAACCTTCCTTTTGTGGTCATAAACCTTGTGTTTAAATTTCATTGATTTCTATATACTTTAACTAAAGTTATTGTGCGAAAACCAAGAATAATGCTTATTTGGGCCCTTTTTTGGCCCCTAATTCCTAAACTGTTGAAACCAAAACTCCCAAAATCAATCCCAACCTTTCTTTTGTGGTCATAAACCTTGTGTCAAAATTTCATAGATTTCTATTAACTTAAACTAAAGTTATAGTGCGAAAACCAAGAAAATGCTTATTTGGGCCCTTTTTGGCCCCTAATTCCTAAAATGTTGGGACCAAAACTCCCAAAATCAATACCAGCCTTCCTTTTATGGTCATAAACCTTGTGTTAAAATTTCATAGATTTCGATTCACTTTTACTAAAGTTAGAGTGCGAAAACTAAAAGTATTCGGACGACAACGAGGACGATGACGACGACGACGCCAACGTGATAGCAATATACGACGAAAATTTTTTTTCAAAATTTGCGGTCGTATAATAAAAAATAAATACATGGAAAAATATGAAGCTGGAATAACAAAATTAATTGTAACATTCATTTTCCAAATTACACATCTGCATGTTAGGATCAAACAATTGTAACTGGAGAGCACGTATCTACTCTACAAATTCATATCGTAACCACCGGGATTCGAACCCCGGTCATCTGCGTGATAGTCAGTGTGTTAACCCACTGAGCCAAAGAATTGATTCCCTAGCTCAGTTGATTAAGACTGGCTTTATATGTTCTACCTGTACTGAGGGGAAGCAACCCTGCTACACAATATACATAGGTCACTTTTATTGTAATAAAGGAAGAAGTATATGAAATAACTAAGAAGCAGAAAAATCCCATTTTTTTAAATTCAATTTTTGTGATCAATATGACATTGTTCTTTAAAACAACAAGGTCATTTTCTTATTAGGGTACAACATTATATAAGCCTTATGTTAAATATCGAAGAAACAGGCAAGACCGAAATCAATGACTAGATGTATGCTGAAAAGACCCAAATTGTTTCTTCAAATGTGCCCAATTCTGTTTACATAGGTCTTGCATATGATGATGTTGGTATATCATAATCAAGTTATCTGCAGTATTTTTTTCTGTTCATTTTCTTGCACTGCATTCAATATCAGTAATAATTTGTAAATGTTGACTCCTTCACACTGTTATGTCCATAACGACTCACTGTGAAAGCTTACACATCATACTTTACTGTGCTTTGTTGTAAATTGTTTTTTTATTGTTGATTTAAGGGAGTTACCTTCTCACTTTCAAAATAATCAACTTTTCAAAACACTAGTTTATATTGATAGGGGATACATGAAGGAATTCAAAGAGCAAAAAAATTATAGGTCACCATGCGTGTTTTCGAGATACTGGCCATTGAAATTATGGCGGAAAAATATTCTCTCTTGATTTTTCTTAGCTTTTACACTGACAAGATGAAGTTCTCAAAAACTATAACTATTTTTTTTTAAGTCTTTTACTGATGGCTTATCATTATACATTTAAAAGATTGTCAAGGCATTCAGATGAATAAAACCAGAGAATTCCAAAAATCTGACACAAAATTCAAAACATGACAAGCCAGCTTCTTTAATGTGAGTAAAAACAAGAAGATTTGTCCGTAAGGGACGGACAAATTCAATGAATAACAGACAGAAAGATACAGACCTGAAAACATAATGCACCCACTATTATTGTTTGTGGCATATAAAAACCTTTCAAGTACATTTCACTCATTATGACAACACCTCTCCAGTTTTCTTATAAAAAAATCTGATAAGTGTAGAATGTTGAAGTCAATTATTACCGAGACTACAGGAACCTCTGTTTTTGTTGTACGTCTACCAAATATACAATCAAGGTCTTGACTGGATTTTGCAGAAAGGTCTTTACCTTTTGTAAACTTCTGGTAACTGAAATATTACAAGATTAATCACTGAAAAAGTACAAAACATGATATCCTTTACCAATGCAAAATTGTACACATTTTAGTATGTTTGCCAGTTATCTACAAAGGTTGTTATAAATATTACAAATTATTTTTCATATGTACAAATTGCATATGGTACTAATCAGGACTAATGATGTTGTAAATTCATGTATATATACCATACTGTTTGTCATCTGAGATATTACTTTTATGAAGTGTAATAGCTTTTCTCAACATTGTTACAAGCTGTAGGTGTTTTATTATAAGACATAGATAACAACAGAACCAAAATCGGAAATGTTACGATATTTCCGTTTTTTTAACAGATTTTGAAGTCAAAATATGTTTGAATATTAAAAAAAATCATTTTATAAGAGTTTGTCCCCTTTCAAAGATAATGCCTGCCTCATATCAAAATCTAGATTGTAAACTAGAAACAAACCTATGATGTCCAAGAAACATGCAAGATTATAAAATTATTTCTTAGCTTATGAACAAACACACTTACTGTACACGACTTTTTGATGTTTTAGATCTGTTTTCAAGACTGGACACTTTTTGGGTATCATTTGGTGTATTAGATTGATTAAGGTTAGCTAGGAGAGCATTGAAGTCATCCTGATGTGCTATCCAGTTATCTACTTGACTTTTAGCACATCCAAGACCTTAAAAATAAACATTGCAATAGATATCAAATTCATTATGCCTCATTTTCTTAAAGTTAAAATTGTAGAAGTCTTGGTTTATAATTTTAGGTGTCGTATAATATTCGTGTGAGCATAAAGGGTCCATAGTTGTAAACTTGATGTGTTGAACATGTTGAAGACCCATAGGTGGCCTTTGGCTATTTTGTGCTCTTTGGTAAGGTTGTTGTCTCCAACACATTATCTATTTTTATTCTCAATTTTATTATGTCATTTAGTCTCAGGTGGAGAGTTGTCTCACTGGCATTCATACAACATCTTCTTATTTTCATATCACAAAGTGAACACTCTCCTGATCACCAACAAAAATAGTCACCAAGCTTATATTTGGATTTATGCACTTTTTAGACCAAAATTGTTTAATGTTGGAAAAGTTGTTTTCCTCAGAATTTGGTGTTACTTTATTTTTAATTTTTTAATGCATTGGCAGTATGATTATCTAAATTGTTTTAGTACCTGATGTTTAGAGTTGCTTATGTTTGCTTCATGTAATCACTTCAAGATTTGTTCATCTTTTTAAAAAGTCAGTATTGGGGTATCAAACGTTCATTAATTTACTTGTTGCAGCTGTAGTCCTTTTTTTGTGTGTGTGTTGAATACGCTCATAGACTTGTTGGTCTTGATATGTGTTAAGCTTTTCTTGTACTGTATACTGTAGCTTATTTACTTCTTTTTTAATTGTGTCCCAGGTAGCCTTGTTGTTAGATGGTGCATTTCTTAGTGCCTGCTTTAGCTACACATCAAAGCTTACCTTCTTCCAATTTATATGATATACCTAACATACAGAATTAATACTAACCGTGATTGTCGTTTTTCAGAGATACTTTTACATGATCTACTAGCCCATCTTCTTTGGCCCCAAGTCCCTTTCCTTTAGACCATCCAAACTTCTCCAACATCTTCTGTCCAAATTTAGATTCATCTGAAATATTTCAAGAAGTGTATGTTAAATGTGTTTTTATAGATATGAAATTAAACGATTCATTATCCAGATGCACTGCAAGTTTTATTTCAAATATGGTTCATCAAAAAGGATTGACAAATTTTACCCAAATGTGAAGACAAGGTCATAAAACACATGGGAAACTCATCATAGGAAATTGTGACTTTGTGAATACGGCCATGTGTGCAGAAGTCAGATGACACCCTTTTAATTACCTTTAAACTAATTATGAAGTAACTACTGTACACACCTTTTCAATTACCTTTAAACTAATTATGGAGGATGTACTGTATACACCTTTTTAATTACCTTTAAACTAATTATGGAGGATGTACTGTACACACCCTTTTAATTACCTTTAAACTAATTATGGAGGATGTACTGTATACACCTTTTTAAATACCTTTAAACTAATTATGGAGATTGTACTGTATATGTCGTGTACAAGTTGCGATTTTGTACATGTTATAACATGTACAAAAATATTGTACATGTTATAACTTGTATAATGCAAAAATACAAGTTATAACATTTACAAAAGTACCTCGTACATGTTATAACCTGTACAAAATATGGCTTGAAAATGGTTTTAACTTGTACAAAATCGAAAAATAAGGATATGTTTCTATTATCTCAACAAATGACCTCAATAATATTTTCATAACTTTTTAATTATTCCCTTTTTAATGTGTTTTGTCCTTTTTTAATACAGTTAATGTCCAATGGTCTGTATTACGAAGCATTTTAAGACTTGTCATAAGATATATCTTGGGACATGTCTTATGATCCTCTTATGACTATCTATAGACATATCTTTATTTGATGAATTAAAATTGTGAGTGTCCGCAAAAGTCAAATAATTTTATTCTAGTTGACACTAAAAGACATAAGAGGATAGCAAGGACAGATGTGTCTACAAATAAAATTGGGAATGAAAATGGGGTATGTGTCTAAAAGACGACAACCAGCCCATGGAGCATCTACAACATCCAAAGGACACAAATACATGCTTTCAAAGAAGAGAATGTATAGTTTAAACATCAAAATGACATTCGCCTTATGCAATGATCTTAAAGTTTATGAACAAATATTGAGTTATAAATTTACATAAGGCATGCTGAAGGCCAAAAATGTTGAAGAGTAGATCCAAAGATATTGATAATGAAGCTTGTTCCAATGAAAACTATTATAGAGTAAGCATATATACATTGTTTAAGTCTTTAGTTAGATATAGGAAGATGTGAATGTTTTTGTCTTTGCATGCTATAAAACGAGAGGGAGGAGTATTTAATACCCAAAATTATAAGGCATCGTTCTTAAACATTTTGGAAGAATTTAGTTACTATTATCTAATGTAATATTGTCATTGAGGAAATACAAGCTTTTAGTAAATAGTTAAACACTTATTTAAGCCATGATGGACTATATAAAACATACAATTACATGAAAACACATTTTGCCAACATAAGTCATGAAACATATATTTCTAAATCTTTGGGATCCTTATCCTCTACAATAAAAGACACGTTCTGGCGTATTAATTGTTGTTCTTTATGCATTGGTGAATTTAAAAGTATATTTTTTCTTCATTAAGATTTTTAATTATCCAACGTACATTTTTTAATGCGGTAGTCCTTATCTTATCTCAGTATCATGTCATTTAGTGTTTTTCTATTCACACACTAATTTATTTCCGTGTATACTCCTGGTGTCAATTTTTAATTTTTGTACAGGTTAAAACCATTTTTAAGCAATATTTTGTACAGGTTATAACATGTATGAGGTACTTTTGTACATGTTATAACTTGTATTTTTGCATTATACAAGTTATAACATGTACAATATTTTTGTACATGTTATAACCTGTACAAAATTGCAACTTGTACACGACATATACACCCTTTTAATTACCTTTAAACTAATTATGGAGGATGTACTGTACACACCCTTTTAATTACCTTTAAACTTATTATGGAGGATGTACAGTACACACCTTTTTTTAGCTCACCTGGCCCAAAGGGCCAAGTGAGCTTTTCTCATCACTTGGCGTCCGGCGTCTGTCGTCCGTCGTCGTCCGGCGTTAGCTTTTACAAAAATCTTCTCCTCTGAAACTACTGGGCCAAATTTAACGAAACTTGGCCACAATCATCCTTGGGGTATCTAGTTTAAAAAATGTGTGGCTTGACCCGGTCAACCAACCAAGATGGCCGCCATGGCTAAAAATAGAAGATAGGGGTAAAATGTAGATTTTGGCTTATAACTCTGAAATCAAAGCATTTAGAGCAATTCTGACATGGGGTAAAATTGTTTATCAGGTAAAGATCTATCTGCCCTGAAATTTTCAGATGAATCGGTCAATCGGTTGTTGGGTTGGTGCCCCTGAATTGGTAATTTTGAAGAAATTTTGCTGTTTTTGGTTATTATCTTGAATATTATTATAGTTAGAGATAAATTGTAAACAGCAATAATGTTCAGCAAAGTAAGATCTACAAATAAGTCAACATGACCAAAATGGTCAGTTGACCCGTTTAGGAGTTATTGCCCTTTATAGTCAATTTTTAACTATTTTTCGTTAATTAAAGTAATCTTTTACAAAAATCTTCTCCTCTGAAACTACTTGGCCAAATTAATCCAAACTTGGCCACAATCATCTTTGGGGTATCTAGTTTAAAAAATGTGTGGCGTGACCTGGTCAACCAACCAAGATGGCCGCCACCGCTAAAAATAGAACATAGGGGTAAAATGCAGTTTTTGGCTTATAACTCAAAAACCAAAGCATTTGGAGCAAATCTGACATGGGATAAAAATGTTAATCAGGTCAAGATCTATCTGCCCTGAAATTTTCAGATGAATCGGTCAATCGGTTGTTGGGTTGCTGCCCCTGAATTGGTAATTTTGAGGAAATTTTGCTGTTTTTGGTTATTATCTTGAATATTATTATAGATAGAGATAAACTGTAAACAGCAATAATGTTCAGCAAAGTAAGATCTACAAATAAGTCAACATGACCAAAATGGTCAGTTGACCCGTTTAGGAGTTATTGCCCTTTATAGTCAAATTTTAACCATTTTTCGTAAATTAAAGTTACGGTATCTTTTACAAAAATCTTCTCCTCTGAAACTACTGGGCCAAATTAATCCAAACTAGGCCACAATCATCTTTGGGGTATCTAGTTTAAACTAGAGGCTCTAAAGAGCCTGTGTCGCTCACCTTGGTATATGTGAATATTCAACAAAGGACACAGATGGATTCGTGACAAAATTGTGTTTTGGTGATGGTGATGTGCTTGTAGATCTAACTTTACTGAACATTCTTGCTGCGTACATATATCACCATCTATAATGATTGGCCAAGTAGTTTCAGTTGAAAGTGTTAGTAAAAATTTACAAATTTTATGAAAATTGTTAAAAATTGACTATCGATTTGTCTGAAATTTTCAGGGCAGATAGATCTTGACATGATAAACAATTTAACCCCATGCCAGTTTTGCTCTTAATGCTTTTGTTTTTGAGTTATAAGCCAAAAACTGCATTTTACCCCATGTTCTATTTTTAGCCATGGTCGCCATCTTGGTTGGTTTGACGGGTCAACGGACACAATTTTTAAACTAGATACCCCAATGATGATTGTGGCCAAGTTTGGTTAAATTTGGCCCAGTAGTTTCAGAGGAGAAGATTTTTGTAAAAGATTAATAAGATTTACGAAAAATGGTTAAAAATTGACTATAAAGGGCAATAACTCCTAAAGGGGTCATTCGACCATTTCGGTCATGTTGACTTATTTGTAAATCTTATTTTGCTGAACATTATTGCTGTTTACAGTTTATCTCTATCTATAATATTATTCAAGATAATAACCAAAAACAGCAAAATTTCCTTAAAATTACCAATTTAGGGGTAGCAACCCAACAACAGGTTGTCCGATTCATCTGAAATTTTCAGAGCAGATAGATCTTGACCTTATAAACAATTTTACCCCATGTCAGAATTGCTCTAAATGCTTTGGTTTTTGAGTTATAAGCCAAAAACTGCATTTTACCCCTATGTTCTATTTTTCGCCATGGCGGCCATCTTGGTTGGTTGACCGGGTCACCGGACACAATTTTTAAACTAGATACCCCAATGATGATTGTGGCCAAGTTTGGTTTAATTTGGCCCAGTAGTTTCAGAGGAGAAGATTTTTGTAAAAGTTAACGCCGGACGCAGGACGACGACGGACGACGACGACGACGACGGACGACGCCGGACGCCGGACGCAAAGTGATGAGAAAAGCTCACTTGGCCCTTTGGGCCAGGTGAGCTAAAAATGTGTGGCATGACCTGGTCAACCAACCAAGATGGCCGCCACCGCTAAAAATAGAACATAGGGGTAAAATGCAGTTTTTGGCTTATAACTCAAAAACCAAAGCATTTTGGGGAAATCTGACATGGGATAAAAATGTTTATCAGGTCAAGATCTATCTGCCCTGAAATTTTCAGATGAATCGGTCAATCGGTTGTTGGGTTGCTGCCCCTGAATTGGTAATTTTGAGGAAATTTTGCTGTTTTTGGTTATTATCTTGAATATTATTATAGATAGAGATAAATTGTAAACAGCAATAATGTTCAGCAAAATAAGATCTACAAATAAGTCAACATGACCAAAATGGTCAGTTGACCCCTTTAGGAGTTATTGCCCTTTATAGTCAATCTTTAACCATTTTTCATAAATCTAAGTAATCTTTTACAAAATCTCCACTGAAACTACTAGGCCACAATCATCTTTTGGGTATCTAGTTTGAAAAATGTGTCCGATGACCTGGCCATTCAACCAAGATGGCCGCCACGGCTAAAAATAGAACATAGGGGTAAAATGCAGTTTTTTGCTTATAACTATGAAACCAAAGCATCTAGAGCAAATCTGACAAGAAGTTAAATTGTTTATGAAGTCAATATCTATCTGCCCTGAATTTTTCAGATGAATTGGACAACTGGTTGTTGGGTTGCTGCCCTCCAATTGGTAATTTTTAAAGAAATTTTGCCGTTTTTGGTTATCTTGAATACTATTATAGATAGCGATAAACTGTAAACAGCAATAATGTTCAGCAAAGTAAGATCTACAAATAAGTCAACATGACCTAAATGGTCAATTGACCCCTTAAGGAGTTATTGCCCTTTATAGTCAATTTTTAACAATTTTCATTAATTTGGTAAATTTATGTAAATTTTTACCAAATATAGTTCTCTGTTACTAATGGGCAAAGTTCATGATAGATATAATTGTAAGAAGCAAAATCGTTCAGTAAAGTAAGAACTTCAAACACATCACCATCACCAAAATACAATTTTGTCATGAATCCATTTGTGTTCTTTGTTTAATATGCGCATAGACCAAGGTGAGCGACACAGGCTCTTTAGAGCCTCTAGTTGTTTATTGGACAACCAATGGGTACTTTGTTTGGATAGTTTTTTTGTAAACGATACATGGCTTTATACTATTGTTAAACAAAATCTTGTTGATCAATTTAAACAGAAATGGCACACTAACGTGCAAGAATCGCCAAAAGCTATAAACTACTGTATGTATAAAGAAAACTATGAATTTGAATATTATTTAAAAAATTTAGATGATAGAAATATTATTACATTATGTAGATTGAGAACAGGAAGTCATAGATTTCCTATTGAGACTGGTAGATGGCAAAACGTTGCAAGAGAAAATAGAAAATGCCTACTTTGTAATTCTGGAGACATCGGAGATGAATTTCATTATATTTTTATGTGTTCTGTATTCAATGATGATTGTAAACAGTTTTTGAGAAAAAAATATAGAATTCAACCAAATGCATTGAAATTTAATCAACTGATGAATAGTAAAAATCTTTCTGATCTTAATAACTTGTGCATATATATAAGACTTGTAAATATTCATTTAGGCTCTCCTGGGTAATTCATGTACTTGATATCATTTAGTTTAATATGTATATCGTAATATATGATATGTACCTCCTCTTGCTTTCGTATAATTTTGTATGTTTGTACATATGAACTATGTAATTATTGTGTGTATCTCTATACCATTGTAATTTGGTTTGTTGAGAAATAAAGATATATATAGTTCATTTTGATAATTATCCAGACAACAAATATATGATCAAGCTAAACAAAATTTACATTTTATGCTTGAAACATCACCAAAGTGTAGAATATATAAGAATATTGTGTCAAATGTAGAATTACATACAATTTTATTAAATAATATAAAACTAATTAAAAAAATAACTATCTGCAATTCCATGACTTGGTAAAAACCAAATATAAACTGATTTTACAACTACTTACTGGGGTGACTATGTGTGTTATTGGCACTTGTTTGTTGGTGTATTTTGGTTGACATTTGATCACAAACCCAAGAATGATATTTCAGTTTGGGGTTCATGCTGCACATTAATTCTTTAAGTTTCTGTGTTGAGTCATGTGTTTAATTGTTTGTCTGTCTGTCTTCTTTTATGTTTAGCCCTGCGTTGTCAGTTTAATTTCGATTGGTGAGTTTCAGAGGCAGATTAAGGGGGGGCCTAGGCCCCCCCCCCCCTTTTTGGGAAAAAAATTGGTTGCTTATATAGGGAATCACTGAAGCGTGACTGGAGCGGGCCCCCTCTAAGGTCAGTCAGTGGGCCCCCACTTATGAAAAATTCTGGATCCGCCACTGAGTTTGACTGTCTTTTATTCAGATCAAGATATATACAATCTGATCAGGATCAGGTCAGACAGAATGATCTGTTTTAGCATATATCAGGGCAACAGTTCAGTCTTCATGTCCAAACAGTATACTGTCCGGCATAAAAAATGTCAGTAACAAGAGAAACAGATGTACAGTATAAAAATAAAATTATAATTTCCCCACAAAAGTCAACATAACTTCAGGAACACGTGGTAAATAACAGTTCATTTTTATTTTTTCGTCCCCGTACTTCTCTTTATTTTGGTACTAAATATAGAAACGAAAGATTGATTTAGACAATTCTTCTTTACACCTCAATACCTTTGCTCCAGTTTGAACCTCTTGGGTCAATAGAAAGCTTTTGTTTTCTTCGAGGTTCTGCAAGCATTGCCATTTTGTGTGATTAGTGTATTGCAATCTTCAACTTCCGGTATTATTTTTAGATATCAGATTTTTGATTGGTCTATTGAAATACTATTCATCCAATTAAATAGTGTGAATAGTCGTCTGTGTAACTGTATGGAAAATGTCCAAGGTATTCCAAAAGGTGACAAGAAACAACATGTCCACCTGGCGGAGCCAATGGTCCAATCAAAAGTGCGTTTTTAAGTACTGCCCAATCAAATTATTGTTGATTTGAATACCTTCCGAAGAACCCAAATTTGAAATTCGTCTGTGAAGTTGAATGGAGACTACGATATTTTTGAAAAATAGAGACAATTCTTTTTGAAATACTACTGCGGTGAAATTATTTCTCATGCTTTTTTCTTTTATCTAACCTACGCATCCAAATTGAAATATCAAAATGTCTAGCGCGAGAAGAGAAGAGATGAGAAAAGATATTATTCCTGACATGGTTGTGGATCCAAGCTCAGGGAAACGATATTTGAAAGGAAGATTTCTCGGAAAGGTAACACATTCGAATCGAAATAGAATAATATACGCTTTTTACTTATATATTAAAAGGTAAATAAAAGAGTTAACTCAATATATACATTTTCAAAAGTAATTTGATATTTGTACCTTTTTATTTCATTGATTATGCAAGTTATGACATGTCTAAGATTTGTGTTTTGATAGAATAATAAATAAAGTAAAACTCAACACAAATTTCAAAATGATTCATCTGTGAAAAGTAAATTTTTAAAAGATTTCGTGTGATTTCAATATAAGGAAACAAACCTGATAATTAATTTACCTTTCTTTGTATAATTTTCTAAGCTGAGTTTTTGGCAAAGATCCAGATTTATTATATGTTTATTGTTGTCATACAGCTGATAGTAATTTCTTCTTGTTATATGTATAATAAAAAAATATTAATACACATATTTTGAAATCTGTCCTGGTCAACCCAAGGTTCTGTCCTGTTGAACTATATACACCTTATCGCTATTTGTCCGCCATTACTGGATATCACACAGGTTCCCGTAAAATTATGACGTCATAAAACAAAATAGCTGACACCACAATGAAAAAGTGATTGTTGTATGCGTCAAAAGTTCAAGCGGCAGGGTCAGCCGGGAATAGCGATAAGGTGTATTGACCTCATTGAACAATCACTTCTCCATTGTGACTTCAGATATTTGTATCGTGGCAAATGCCTTTATGGTCATTAAAATTTGTGCTGTCCAGTAATGGTGGAAATATCCATAAGGTGTATCGGACATCAAATTCAATCAAATCTTTATCTTAGAATTTGAACTAAGGAGGTTAAGGATTGGCAGAACATCCTAAATCATACATGGATAATATACTCAAAAGGCAAAAAAGTCTGCCAAACTGTTTTAGGGTTTGTCTGACTGAAAAAGAAATTTCTGATGATGTCTGTTAGACCGGATGATTTTTTTTCTGACATTTTGTCAGTCAGACAGAGTTTGGGATACACTGGAAAATCGGGAAATGTACAGTGAATTTTGTATCTCCACTCCAGATAATGATGAAGGCATTCAAGATGTTTTGGCCGCCTATCGATTTCTGTAGCCATTTTTGTAATTCACTGTTTACGAATCTAATGCATTCTGGGTAATATTTCCAAAGCGTACACCAAAACGTTATTGGTTAAAAACGTTCTAAACAATGGAAATTCAGCCCATGACGTAATGTTATTTTCATTTTGGTGTACGAACAATGATATTACCCATAGTCCTTAAGATTCTGAAATGGCCAATTGTCATATAACAGAAGTTCGTTTTGATTGTTTTGAGAAAGGAATATTAACAAAGTGTGTGATACTTATTTTGTATATAAACAGAATTTATATAAAAAAAAAAGCACATCAAAGAAGTAAGGAGAAGGTTTGATAAACACTAAAGCGCTTTGTTTTTAAGGTAAGGTTTGCGTACACAGGGAGATAACTTGAATTCAAATAATTGAAAAAAGGAGGGACCCGCCATTTTGAATTGTTTTGATTAACCAATGTTCGATAACTGCAATATTATCGAAAATAAAACAACACCTACCTCAAAATCGTCGTTTTGATGTAATTTTATCACAATTTGAATCGTACAAGTAACGTTATGACCGTCATTTTGATAGTTTTCATTTACATGACGTCACGTTTAGCCATAACGTCTTTGTGCAAAAACAATTCACGACGTTTCGCGGAGTTTTATTTTATTTCATAAATTAACATTTTTATGCCCCCGCCGAAGAAAGGGGGCATTAAGTTATGTCCTTGTCTGTTTGTACGTTGATCCAAATGTACATACCATAGTGACGTCCGTTTTTACAAAATTGATTTCCATACTCTAACTTTAGTCTTCCTCAATCAACTGGTATAAAACTTATGCACAATGCTTTTTGCCACAAAACCACAGAATAGATTTGAATTTTGATGTCGTCACTTATTCAGTTCTAGATTTATGAATGGTCGGATAGAGGATACCTTTCTCCATTCTCCCGTCCCCTTTCTCTTGTCTCTCGCCATAAAACATAAAACAAACCTAATGTATGGGAAGCTGATTTCAATAGAAATCGGTCTAATATCTTGTGTTTTATGGCTTCCCAGGTAGCACAAAACATTTTCAAAACATTTTTATAAGGTTGTATAAATGTCTTATCAAAACGTTGTCAATCAAATATTTTCGTGATGTTATGTGAATATTTTTTCTTTGATTTTTAAAACATTTATTTAAAACATTTTTTGAAAATATTTTTACAATGATGTAAGAATATTCATAAAAATGTTTTCGATAATATTTTCTAAGATATTTTGTATGAATGTTTTAAAAATGTTCAGAATATATGTAGGTTCTACCTCTGAAAAACATTTTAAAAGTATATAAGTAGAACATTCTTAACAATATCACTCCGATGTTTTAAAAATATTTTCTAAAAATGTTTCATGAAATGTTTGAATAACATGCCTTTGAGATATTTTAACAACATTTCTTCATAATATTTGATGAAAACATTTTGAAAACGTTACGCTTTTAATATTGAGAAAATGAATTTATAAAACATTTTGTTGCTCATATTTTAACAACATTTTAAAATAATATTATGAACACATTTTCCCCAAAACATCTTAAAAACGTTTCGCATTTAATATTGAGAAAATGACTTTGTAAAACATTTTGATGCTCATATTTTAACAACATTCTAAAATAATATTATGAATACATTTACAAAAAAATATTTAATAGAAAATGTTTTAACAACATTTTTCAAACATTAATTTAGGTTATGTAAAATACTTTATTTTATTAAATGACAGAGAGCTGTACCTCGATCCCATGATATAGCATTATACATAGTGCACGCACTTCTATTTTCCGGATTTTTTATGTTCCACTACCGACATCAAACGTTTTCACATTTAAAATCTAACTGTTCCCGATGATCAACGGACATGATCAAAAGAAATTTTGGAACCAGTAACCGGAAGTTTTATTTATTGCCATGCTGTAAACAAAGACAAAGGAAACGTACAAAATAAAGAATAACCTTATCATGCGTTAAAACTGGTAAGATATGACACTAGTTCACATTTATAAATCATTGTTATGCTTCTGAAAATATATTGGTTAATTTGTTTAATATATTCAAAGAATAAATACGAGTGTAAACAAGTATAATACAAAAAGGGGGATGATGATAATTTAGTCTGCCTTGATGTTGTGATGTGTATGTCCAGTGAATTATACAAATAGAGTTAAACTAAAGGGTTATTTAAATTATTTAAAAGTCTATAAATGCAATCACATGTTACCACTGAGCATGTCTGAAAAGTTATGTTATAAGCATTACAAGTCAGCCCATTATTTGCTTTATTTGCTCCATCGCTGGCTACACATCTACTAATCAAGGGAATCTCAAATACACAATGATTATCAAAGCTTTTGCTATTTGACAAAGCGAGTGTTGTTGCCTCTATAATATATTATTTTACGCTTTTGTAACTTGTACTTTTGTGTTGAGCCCTACAACCTATCGCCCAGCCAGATAGTTATTTATGCGCCGGTCCCAAGACAGGAGTTTGATTCAGTAGTTGCCGGTTCATTTCTGACAAATTTGTTTTTTCGTTAAAATTTATGAATTATGCTATTGTTAGAATTGTTTAAAATAAACGCCTTTACAGGACGTATTATGGTAATGTATACTGTGTCCGTCTGTCGATCGGCCTGTCCGTTCCTCTATCTGTTGCGTCAACATGTCAGACACTAACTCAAAAAAGCTTTAACCAATTTGAATAACACTTTGGTGGATTGTTTATATCCATGGAGCAGCTGTTCACTTTTGAATGTTGTGGCCTTTGTAGCTGACTATTACACTGTGACTTTTTCTAACTTATATTTTATTCATTTGTTTTTTTTTAACTTTTGTAGGATCAATTACACGTTCCAAAATTTATGATAAATTTTCTGAAATGCAGATTAAAATGGAGAATGGAAATGGGGATTTTAAAGAACAATATAAGCTTAGAAATGACTTCAGCCATCCTGGAAGAGCAAATTTTTATGAAGGTATTGATTATTTTAAATCCTCAATCTACATTACATGTATTTGCGCAAAAATATACAATAATCATTACAAAACATTTTTTTTTATGTAAGACCAAGAAAATGTTACGGGTTCTTCATGGCTGGCTACTCTTTATAGTTCAGAAAATCTTATTTTAAAAACTGGTGAAATCTACCTTTACACTTGTTTAATAATAATAAAAAAAACTCTAGATGTATAAAATTGTTGCTTCACACTCAATTAACACTGATAAGTTGACACTTTTCAATATATTTTTGTAAAACCACTGGATTTAATGAAGAGAAATAGTTTATAGTGTAATTTTGATTAAATTAACTGAAGCTCCACTTGTTTAATCACTAAACTGAAGGACTAATTTGTTTACACTTTATTTTACAGAAGCCAGCAGATGTCAAAGGAAATAAAAGGAATGGAAGAAAGGAACCTTTGAAAAAGAACAGTGATATGAAAATATTGAATAAATGTTTTGCATTTATGATTGTAGTTCTATCTTGTACAGTGTTGACTAATAATATATAAGGTAACAGAGAAAACAGTTAAAAAAAACTATGCAGAAAAATGTCTGATGGTAACTGTGATCAAACATGAGATCAAGAAATACTTTAAAAAAAAATGCGCAAAGATATTTAAAATCAGAAAAAAAGAATACCTTTCTGTATGTAAAACCATGACAAACTAAATAATATTACGTGTTCAATAAATACAAAAAAATAGGGTTATGTCAATGAGATAGTAAACAAAATATATTTTTGATTCAACTGTAATCAACAAACAATTGTAAAATGAGATGTTGGGTAAAGATCAGTATGACAGTGGTGTTTTTCAGATGCAGATCTAGGATTATGTTTACTAAACAAAGTTGAAATAAAATAGTTGGAATTAGATAAACCATAATTATAGCTCCATACGGGGACCAAGGATCCCCCATATTCAAACAGGATCAACTGTTTTATAATGTTTTATAAAACGTTTGAATAATGATGTAAGAAAACATTTTTCTAATGATATTTATACAACATTTTAATGATGTTTTGAGAATATGAACATCATTAAAACATTTTGTAAAATGTTTTTTGAACATTTTCACAACATTATTTCCTGCAAAACATTTTTGTTTTATGTTTTAAAAATGTTTCAAGGATATTTTGATATAAAACAAACATTTATAAAACATTTTACAAACATTGTCAACAAAATTTAGAAACGTTTTAATGATGTCTTATAAATATTCTGGAAATGTTATAGAAAATGTTTTGAAAATATTTTTGATACCATACAATGGCACGTTATTTTAATATTTTCTACGATATTTTCACAACATTTTTCAAAATGTTTTAAAAACATAAACAAAATATTTTTGTGTTAACTGGGTTGTCCCTGTCTTGTCCTTTCACAAGGTAGAAGTGTTGTTTATTCTGCATCAAGAACCCCGGTAACTTTTTCACTGACTGTTAAGCTTTATCTTTATTAAATTTGTAAGTCTGATGACCGCCGTTTCCAATATTTTTTTACAGTATAAATACAAATTATAGAAACGAAGGCTTGAATGAAAAACGGCACATTTTTGTGATGCTTTTAGTCAATTAAGTTTAAAAATTTACAGAATGCGCCTTGTGTTTTACTTATAGAGGATTCATATATATATTTTTTCTCAGATATTTTTATTGCATAATTTTGACGAATGACAGAATGTTGAACTTGGTCTTTTCCGTAAATACGCACACAACCCACACATTTACATGATTCTTAGTGTATTTTATTTTTATCAATCACTTTTACCACTGACGGAGTGTTCTAATAATATTTTTGTATGTATGCATTAAGACACAACTATTGTATTGCGTCGTCCTGAACATGCCTGAAGTATTTGCCACTGGACATTTTACAACCTCTAATAAAAAAACCTTCTATGCATATCAGGCAACTTTGAATCAATTTATCTAAAAACCAGGATGGTTATATGTCTCTCTACACATGCACAGACTTACTATAAAATCCGGTAAATTGTTAGTTGTTAGTCTTTCTCCGTATTAAGAGATCATAATAAAGTAGAGACGACGCTCTGAGTTATTTTATGAGGTCGTTTTCTGAATTTTTCGTTCTGTTCTCCAACTTTAGTTTGCTTTTACCAAATGTTAAAAAATGTAACGGAATTCTTTATAATGTTTCGTGATTATGTAAAAGGGGGCATCATCAGTGTCCCATGGACACCTTATCCATTTATTCCAAGCTCTGACGTATTATTGCTTTGTGTAATGCATTATAATCGGAATAACATAAATGTGGTTGAAGAGTAGCTACAATCATTTTTGATTTGACAGTCGCAAATTTCTGTTTTACTGTCTCCCATACGAGTGGACAGTAAAACTGCATTCGCGAACATCAAATAACCAATTGACGATGGGGATTCCTCAACTACAGCGCCGTTACTCCTGCGAACTTCATTGAACTGATTTTAATTTATTGAAATGTGGAAGATTTTCATATTACAGGTCTACATAACTGCATGTTTTATTTTAAGTATCAACAATACATATACGGCTGGTCATTTGTATTCCAAGGCCATCGTCTGTTTCGTCTTTCATCATGTATAGGAGCATGTAGATTGTTTGTTTTGGTCAAAGACCCCAAATCTAAACATCATTAATTGGACAAATCATACCAGTAATTTATCTTTCTCCTGCAAGGCTTTCACCTGCTTAGTTATAAATAGTTAATCATATTAGAATAACATTTGTTGATGTCTAGCTTTAAATGAATAGAATAAACACGGCTGCAGTAAATGACTTTACCAAAGTAAAACCTGATGTCTTTTCATCCAATTGCTGCATACAAACAATTTACCAAACATGGTGCAATGAAGCAATTTTCATTACTTTTAATGGCAATTTGAATGCTTTTCTAAGATTTAAAATATAACAGTTTGAATATAAAAAGAAGATGTGGTATGATTGCCAATGAGACATTAACAACTATAGGTTACGTACCGTACGGCCTTCAACAATGAGCAAAGCCCATACCGCATAGTCAACTATAAAAGGCCTCGATAAGACAATGTAAAACAATTTCAATTGAGAAAACTAACGGAAGCACAGAAAGAATAGAAGTGTTTCCTTCAAAATCAGAGTATTGTACATGTATTAATACACACGTATGACCAAAGTTAAACACCTCCCCTTCCGACTGATAGTTTTTGGGCATAAAAGTTAAAAGACCACATCAAAAGTTTAATGTAGGATAAAAAAAAACTAAATTCACATAGTTAGTTGACTGATCCTCCCCCTCCCCCTCATAACTTAATTTGGGAAAATTGATTAACCGATATGGATATATGTAAAATCGATGTCAAATAAACAAACTTGCAGCAACTTTTACCCCACACCCCCAAACTATTTGAAATAAGTTTTTTATCCTACATTGATCTTTTGATGTCATCCCTAAGTTAATCACTGTTTTCTCTTATTGATTATGGTCAATTCCAAAGTGTTACAAGACAAAAAGATTCTTTATAAAAAGATGCTATTAAAGATGACTTTGTTCTTTGCAGATCAACAAAAAAATTGTTTTTGTGTTTTACAGAAATGACAAGATATACACATATAACGGCCATTTCCGTAAAAACGAGTTCGGGGACATACCAATTTTATTAGCTCATTATAATGCAAATAGATAATTCCTTAAGTTGATAGTTTTTTACAAAAACGGTGGACCCGGAAAAGGGATATTTTGGGCTTTTTGTTGCCATGACAACGGGATTTTTTTAACCCCAAAATACAAAAATCTTGTTTTTACGAAATTTTTTATGATATTTTTAATTAAAATGTATTATTAATAAATGGACCACAATTATTTATGCATGTTTTATTTAGTTTTATTTTTTAATAGTCACTAGCATACATTATTATTTCAGAAGAATTCAAATACAATTTTCCCAAAAAATCGTAAAAAATCAGAATTTTGAGCTTTTCACCTGAAAAAAACGGGACGGGCGATGTTCGATTTTTTTTCATTAAATGATTGGGTAATCCTCCCTGAACAAAATGATGTATGATATTGATGTAATATCACTAAGAAAAAATTCCAGGTTTCATGCAAACCTTACCTTAATGAATAATGGCCAAATTATAAATTCAAAATAGCTCAACTACTGGACTAGTGATGAAAGTGGCATTAATCCCCATTTAATCAATCTTGTATCACTCATTCTAAAGACAAATGTTATCAGTATTCAGACTTAACTTGTTGGCGAATATATCCCCCTAAATGGGTAATATCAACATTTATTGGTATACCCTGAATTGGGTATCAATTTTTAGGGATATAAATATAAATTAGATATCAGATATTTGCTGTCATGGTGTGAATATTAAGGTTTATCATCAAAACACCATGGGTGAGTTATTATTGCTTCACAGAAAAATGTGATAAAAGGAAGCATTTAACTAATTGAGTCAAATCATGGGGGTGACTGTCAGTATTAATACACAGTATTCAAGGTATTACTTTTGTGAGGAGGGGGCATTTTTTTGGACAATGATTGGACTTATGTCAAAAAATTTGGCACCACCAAGGAAAAATGATTGTTGTATGACATCAATAATTTAAATGCATCAAATCTTCAGTGTACTTGTTGCAAATTTCTTAAATATCAAATATTTCAGTGTTTTCATCTTGAAATTCAAATCCTTCAACTACATGATAAGATATTAAATTCAAAGAATTGAGCTGACCAAGCTGGAAAGATAAACCTGTGACAAGCTTGCCGTCTATCAATCTGATTCATGTCTATTAATTATGCTTGCAGTGCACTACTTTTTGTGATATATCAGTGCCAAAAACAGCCACATTTATAATGTTTTAAGATATCTTAGGTGCAAAAATAAAGATTTATTGTTCTATTGGTAAAACATGGATTAGGTATTTAAATAAAATTAATCCATTAAGTGCTTTTTTTTTACAAATCAGATTAACTAAACAAGATTTGTCTACAATTAAGTAAAAGTCTATTCAGATCAATGGTTGATTTTTGATACACAGTTCTTCTTTTAGACCAAAATGAAATATTGGTTTCTTCTTTTAAACTATGAAGAAAATGTGTTGTTCACCTTGTGTACATGTGGTGAAGTACAGTTCTGCTCTAAAAAAAAAATGTTTACTTATTTTTCCCCTAACAGTAAATTGTTACATGCTGATAAGTTTTTATATATTTGTAACACTTATATAATTTAAGGTATATATGTAGTGCTAGCTTTCTTACTGAAGATTTTACCCAAATGAGGCTATGAAGATAAAAAAAAAACTAGACTAATTGTATGACTAGTATACACTGTATCAAGTTGTATTATTGCCAAATGCAATGAGACAATTTTTCATCTGACAGAGACCAAAGAATGTAAACAAATAAAGGGCATACAACTGCCTTAAACGTAAAAGGGGGAGGGGTATGATACAGGATAGTAAAATAAAGCTTTTAAAATGTTGAGATATAACGGCAAACTTAATCAATAAATGTGAAACAAATTTTAAATATAAAACAATCATCTTGATGTCATTTATGCTAAAAACGAATATAGCAGACAGCTCCAATGAATAGGTCCTAGGTTTCCCTTTTTACAGACACTTTAAACCCTAAATTGGAAGACAAATTGTTTATGTAAAATGTTTTTTATTTTATTAACAGGGAGGATTTGCTAAATGTTACGAGTTGACAGATGTGGAAACCAAAGAACTATTTGCTGGGAAGGTTGTTCCTAAATCACTGCTGGTTAAACAGCATCAGAAAGATAAGGTAATTTATATATATTATATATATATATATGTTTATTTACTTACCACTCTTTAGTCTTAATTCATTACATATAATATACATCAAAATTTGAAATAGTCTTTGTACTTTAATTTGTAGGACATTCTTTACCTACATTGTAGTGTTCTGAATCTAACTTCAGTAATTTCAGTTCAAATAAATATAGATATGCATTAAACTACTTCACTATTGTTACAATTGAAGTCATTCAAATATAAAACAAATTTCATGTATAAACATGATAAATGAATACTATTAAATGTAGTGTATAAAGCATTAGTTGTACAGCAACCTAGCAAACCTATGATAACTGAAAACGACTTATTTATAGCAGGTAAATCCACCATTATCAGTCAACAAGCAACACCAGTAAACCCATTGATGCTAGTTACTAACCTGAACAATTTAGTTATGTTCCGCTTCTCCTAGGTGACTTTATAAATTATGCCAAAAGGCCTAGTCAATGAAAGGCCTCAATTAAACATTCAGAATTAGCTCACTGATTTATTTTCATCTGTAACATTCCCAGCTGATTGGCTCTCAATTTTAAATAGCCAATAGAAATAATGGAATTGTTATGTATTTTAATTGTATCAAGGGCACAAGTTTCTATTCCAGGCCCTAGCAAGTGAGAGGGTTCAATTACAACGAAAGTCTAAATATTCAGGTTAATTTCTTTTATCAACTAAAAGATAAATTAAATGCCGAGGTCAAATGAAAAAATAATTTTATAAATCGGAATTCATATATGTAGTACATAATTATTTATATAAAACTTATATTTTTCAGATGACACAAGAAATTAACATCCACAGAAGTATATCACATAAGTACATTGTAAAGTTCCATTCCTTCTTTGAGGATTCTGATCATGTTTACATTCTACTGGAATTGTGTCGTAGAAGAGTAAGTAAAAAGCTGTTAGCAATGAACACATCAGGATAACAAATTAAGCCACAAATGGCACAATGAATTGTTTTATAAAGGTTTCTTTGGTTTTACTTTGTTCAAATGTACATGTACATATGTATAACTATACATGTATCAAGGGAACTTTTAGGGAAGAGATGACACAAAGTTTTAATTAAATGAACTTAAATATTTTGAACATTGACCTGTAAAGGTTTAAATCTCATTTTACCATGAAGTTGAGGTAGTATCAACTTTTAAGTTGGTACCCAGGTTTATTGTTATGTGAACTATTGAAATTTGATGTAATAGAAGTTTTTTTACCACAATTTAAAAGTTCACTAAGCATAGAAATCTATTTGGCTTGAGCATTGTCATAAGGTTTACATTTTTGGTAAAGAAGTGGTGATCACATTAACATGAATTTGTAGTAAAAATGCTTATCATAGTGAGAACTAGTTAAATTATATGCCAAATTGCATTTCTTCTTTTGCCAGGATTTTTTAATTTGTTGGTTTACGGATCCGCCGACCCGATTTTGCGGATTCCGAGAATAAAAATAAAATTGACTTTTCATGCTTTTTTTATTCCCGCCGACCCAAACAAATACATTATCCCTGAAAAATAATTCAATTCTTCTTTTTTTATGAAATGAAATGCATGAATTACTAACAAAATTGATAACACTCTCTGTTGTGAAAAAATAAAACTTCCAGTTTACGTTTCTAAAAATAGACAAATCAATTATAACTGACCTTGAAATGTCGTTTACGCAAATAATTTTGCGGAACGAAATCTGTGTTTAAAACCCATTACACAATAAGTTCGTTTCCTTATTTGTCATCAGTCTGTAAGATGCATAATCTCATAGAAATAGACTTGTCCAAATGTGGACAGGTGGAAAGCACCTTCAAAGTAAAAGTTCTGAATATCAACAAGTTATTTAGAATTTTCTTGTTTCATGGATATTAAATAAAAAAAAATATCGTCCATTTGGATTAAAAACGGGAATGCATGATTAACCCGATATTCTGGTTTATGTGGAAGAGTCTATTACGTTTTTGACACGTGTGTTGAAACTTATTTCGTACGACGTTTTTTACATGTTTTTCTTTATCAGTTTTCGTTTTTGGAGATCATTACTCACCAAGTTTTCTGGAATTGATTAAGAGCTACGCGAATTTGTTTTTCTTGTTTGTGAAAAGACAATTTAATTTCGTCTTTGTCTGTGAACACCACCCTTTTTTACGGCAAATCATCAGACAATGTCATGCGATATTTATGACAGCTGAGCAAGAATATTTCATCGAACTAAAATTTGAAATGATGACAAATTAGCATAAAAACATTTTGTTAGAAAGGTGAAATGTATATTTATTTTGCTTTTTTTTCTGTCTTGAAAGATTTTTTTTTTCTTTTTTTGCCTGACCGACCGACCCGACTTTTTCATTTGGAAAATCCGTAAACCAACAAATTAAAAAAACATGGCCTTTGATGCATGCCTTTGATAAATGTATGTTAAGCTAAATATTTCCTCTAAAATGAATTCCAAATTGTTTGTTTGTACATAAGTACATGTATATTTCACCTTTTTAGTACCTAATGACTTTTTTTTATTATTTATTAACCTATGTTTTTTTTAAAGTACCCTATTCCAGAAACTACAGAAACTTACTTATGATTATTTATCCTTGTAGTCTTTAATGGAGTTACACAAGAGACGAAAAGCAATAACAGAACCAGAGACCCGATACTTTGTACGACAAGTCATCCTAGCTTGTCAGTACCTACACACTAATAAAATTATCCACCGTGACTTGAAACTTGGAAATCTGTTCATAAATGATGAGATGGAAATAAAAATTGGAGATTTTGGACTTGCAACAAGATTAGATTATGATGGAGAAAGAAAAAGGTATAGCAATCATCCTACTACACACAATGCTGTCATTACTTAAAAAATAAAAAAAATAAAACACTTGCACACTCCTTTTGAACTGCAAATAATGAAAATGCTAAACATGCATTTCTCTTTTATTATGCAGATGTCAATTTTTTTTATTAAACCAGATTACACAACATCTTCATAATAAAATTGAAATACATACTTGTTTTTCATGTTTATAAAAATTTACAAATAGTTTGTGAGTTTTTGCTAAAGATCATGTAACAGAGAAATGAAAACTGATTTTAAATACTGAGTTCTCAAAATGTCATAATTATAACTTATCCTTGTGTTGAACTTCCCAAATCACTGTAAAGTTACCTTCTAATTGATTTACAATATTCTAATAATTTTTTGATGATTTTTTTCAGAACTTTATGTGGTACACCTAATTACATAGCACCAGAAGTTTTAGGCAAGCGAGGACATAGTTATGAAGTAGATGTCTGGTCATTGGGTTGCATTATGTAAGTAAAAAATATGGATGGAGAAAAAGATTAAATAAACTGTTTCTAGTTTCTCAAAGCTCAAATAATCATTTGATATAATGAAAATACTATATAGTTTTATAAGTCTGTATATACATGTAGTATCTTTATCATGAAAATTAACAAAACAGAAATAGATGAACTGGAACTACTGTATTGATTTTGTTAATAAATTTTAAAAAGAATCAATTAAAACAGCCCATCTAAAGAACTGATGTTTAATGGGCATTGATTGGGCCACCTTGTTATTGAATACTGCCGTAAGAAATAGCATTTTGTAAATTATTTCAATTGCATAATTATAGATACTTGCTTTCTTCTAGATATACATTATTGGTTGGTAAGCCTCCATTTGAAACTACTTGCTTGAAAGACACTTACATGAGAATTAAAAAGAATGAGTATCATATACCATCTCGCATAAGTAAAGCTGCAGCAACACTTATAGCCAAGCTACTTAAATCTGACCCAACAGATAGACCTAACATGGACCAAATCTTAGATGATGAATTCTTGCATTGTGGTAAGTGTAATCTAGTGTTCCCCATACTCTCCATTATCAATAAAATTACAAATACATTGTGGTGAGTGTAATCTAGTGTTCCCCAAACTCTCCATTATCAATAAAATTACAAATACATTGTGGTGAGTGTAATCTAGTGTTCCCCTTACTCTCCATTATCAATAAAAATACAAATACATTGTGGTGAGTGTAATCTAGTGTTCCCCATACTCTCCATTATCAATAAAATTACAAATACATTGTGGTGAGTGTAATCTAGTGTTCCCCATACTCGCCATTATCAATAAAATTACAAATACATTGTGGTGAGTGTAATCTAGTGTTCCCCATACTCTCCATTATCAATAAAAATACAAATACATTGTGGTGAGTGTAATCTAGTGTTCCCCATACTCGCCATTATCAATAAAATTACAAATACATTGTGGTGAGTGTAATCTAGTGTTCCCCATACTCGCCATTATCAATAAAATTACAAATACATTGTGGTGAGTGTAATCTAGTGTTCCCCATACTCTCCATTATCAATAAAATTACAAATACATTGTGGTGAGCCAGGGTTTCCCCTGGGTCTATTTTTTTTTTCGCCACCTCTTTCGCCGAAACAATATATTTTTCGCCACATTATTATTTTTTCACCAAATAACATAACTATATTTTTTGTTTAAAATTAACATTTTTTTCTACCTCCCCCCCCCCCCTTTTCTAATTGATTGGGCCACTATACTTTTAATAATAAAGAAGATATACGTCCTTGAATATAACAAAATTATTGGACATGTTTTGATTATATAAAATCAGTATAGTTCGTAGGAAAAGTTTCTTTAAAAGAAAAAATACTGATGTTCCCTTTCGTACTAAGAAGTTTTTTTTACAACAAAACAAAAGCTTTTATCACATGAAATTGATCCCTCGTTTCATGTGTAGTCACTTCATTTAAGGGCTAATCTCAATCGAGCCAACCTTTTGGATAGATTTCTTCATGACGACAGTTTTCTTTTTTTTCTTGACCATCGTAAATGAAAAAGTTGAGACGTAAAACTAGGCTTGAAACACGTGTGTCACTCAAACGACTTTAAAAACGTCTTCCTAATCAATACCGATTTTTAAGTCAAAGGATAATTAAAGTTTTAAATCCGAGATTTTTCTTGCTTTTGCAAATTTTTCGTCACAACAACAGCTTTCTTTTCTAAACTATCTTTAAAAGCGGAGGAGACGTCAAAAGTTTGATTCAAACACGTGCGTCGCAAAGAGGTAAATAAATTCTATATGTGACATTTAGCAGAAGCCATTTAACTATATCATTTTGTCAAACAATTCAATCAACACCTTTATTAATATAGTCCTTTGTTGTCGATAGAAATAAAATGCAATCAGCTGATTATTCATTTGTTGTCCAGACGTTAATGAGGTCAAGGTGATTTCCGAGTATTGTCTGATCGGGTAAAGTCTGAGAAACTCGAAAAAAGTAAATAAACAAGATGGAGGAAAATAAATCGTTCTATATATTTCTTTCGCCAAATTCTTTCGCAAATGACGAATTTCTATCGCCACAATTATTATTTTTTCGCAAATTGCGAAAATGGCGACCGCCAGCGGAAACCCTGTGGTGAGCGTAATCTAGTGTTCCCCATACTCTCCATTATCAATAAAATTACAAATACATTGTGGTGAGTGTATAAATCTAGTGTTCCCCATACTCTCCATTATCAATAAAATTACAAATTCATTGTGGTGAGTGTAATCTAGTGTTCCCCATACTCTCCATTATCAATAAAATTACAAATACATTGTGGTGAGCGTAATCTAGTGTTCCCCATACTCTCCGTTATCAATAAAATTACAAATACGAAATAACAATACATCAGAAGTTTAAGTTGGAAGCAATATTGGTACAATTGTAGGATACAATTTATCCTTTCTGTAGATAATTTTCTGGCAACCATTGTCATAATGAAACTTCAAATATAAGTTATGCAATCAATGACAAATTAAAGAAAATATAGAAAATTATGTATGGTTACAAAAAAACAAAAAACCCTGCCTGCCGGGTCTTTAAAATTTTCTTATGTATGGGGAAACCAACAATTAATTTTCCATGGCCTTATTTGTTTAAAATTATAACTTTTTTTAATTCAGGTTACTTACCAGCCAGACTACCAACAAGTTGTTTAACAATGGCTCCAAGGTTTGACACATTAGCTAAATCAGAGCTGCAGACATTACAGTCAAGAAAACCTTTGTTGGAACTCAACAGAGCAGGTAATAGATTTATAATGATACATATCATTCCCAACATAATGATTTCAATATACACAATAAAGCACTCAATGTAATTTCTACAAAAGCTCAATGAAAATGAGTAAGTGTTGCAAAAAAAATCTGTTAACATATTGTTTGTTATTAAATTTTATATCTCTGTTTGAATATTCAGTTGGTGATGCCTATACTATTTGTTTCCTTGTCTTATATTTTGTTGAAAGCAAGATGATTTTTTTTAATTTTGCAAAACATAAAACTGACAAAAATAGTTCTTTTTACCTTTCTTGTACATCTTTTCGTTACTTCAAAACATTTTTATTGTGAAACATTGGAACTTATTAATCTTAAAATGACCTCATGTTTAGCCTACAGTTGTGATATATATATATTTATTTGATTTTTAAGTATCTCAAATTGATGTTATTTTATAGATGGTAATGGTAGACCACAGACAGCTGTTCCAGATTCTGTTAAGGTGTATGAAAGACAGCTGGCCGAAGGTGGTGAAGATGAAGGACAGAGAAAGCCAAGTAAGCAAATTTAAAACTTATTATTTATGTCTATGGTGGTAAGTATCTGACACATTGCCACACTCAGTGTTATGTGCTCAAATCTAAAATTCAACAACAAAATTTGACTTATCAAGACTAAGTTATTGTCCTGGCATATCTTGGGATAAACAGAATGATTTGAGATAATATTGTTTTGCTCCAGTGTTGACTTTACTTTAGAATATTTGAACAATCATTTTCAATAGAATATGACATGTGATCTATGCAGGGGAAACAATCAATCTCAGAAATATATACATGGATGCCTGTTATCATTAAAAATGAGTGTTTCCATATACCAAAAAAAAAGCAGTTTACATCTAGAAGTCAACATAACTGTTTGAACATAAACAGTGTCAAATCTCAAAATTTACAAGAGTCTTGCAGGATATCAATACATAAACTTCCTATGTTCTGCTTTCGAAAAAAAGAAATTAAAGTACAAATCCACTGACATAGTTTCTAAATCATGACAATTGGTTTGTGTAAAGTCAATTATAATAAGAATTTTTCCATTGTTTTTTGACAGGTGATGAGCCAGCAGATTATTATCTCTCTGACTTGTTTGGACAGTTGTCAGCTGTAGTGGCATCTAAGCCATCAGAACGTGTTGTAATAACAGAAGGTTGGTATACAATATCTATCTTTTCTAAAAACAAATATTTTGAGATACTATTATTGGTATGGAGAAAACAGAAATGAACTTACTTATTTTATTACTATCAACTGAAATGAAACATTGACTGACTTAATATTTAACACCTTGAGTTATGTCCGTCCCTGTTGAATTGAAAAAATGGTGAGTTTGCCATTTTTGCACTTAAACTTTTCTTTGCCACAATCAAATGTTCTGACATATTTATTTAATGCTTCTTACTACTAAACACAGATTAAGTTTATAATTGGGTGGTGTCACTTTTTTTCATTTTTGAGTTATGTTCCATTAAAAATGGAAGAAACTGAATTTATCTCTTCTGCACTCAAACTTAACAAAATGTTAGGAAACTTATTCACAATGTTTTTTGCCACAGACCACAAAGTAAGTTCATATTGGGGTGGCATAACTGACCTTATTACTGTTTGTTATTGAACAATTAGAGCTTCTAACACCTAAGCAATATATGACAAAATTCAGAATGTCATTAAGTTTCAAAGAAAACTGTCAATAGATATGATTAGTTCATTGACCTTGCATATTTACACGAGGGGCATTTATGTCCAATACCCATTCTTATATTATCAAATATAATATTAATGCAGTCTTATATTGTTTGTGTTCTATAATTTACAGAGGATGCTGAGGATCCAGCACTGATACCTATATACTGGGTCAGTAAGTGGGTAGACTACTCAGACAAGTATGGATTAGGGTACCAGTTGTGTGATAACAGTGTTGGAGTAGTGTTTAATGATTCTACTAGACTCATTCTCTTGGCTAATGGAGAGTAAGTAATTACACTTTGGGAGTTTGAAATTGAAATAGTTCAGATACATGGGTGAACAAAAAATCAGTGGGTTGCTGATTATACCATCTCCTGATTCTCCTTTGACAATAATGTGAATCTATTAAATCACACACTGAACATTAAGCAGACAACAATCAATCAACAAATAAATGAATGAATGAATGCACAAGATAATAGTGAATTGAACTTGTTAGCTTGTGTACTACATTTAAGAAAGAAAATAAGGTGTAAATCTAATCCTCCAATAAAATGTTGTATTGTCATTCCTTTTTTTTCTCTCCAGATTTATAATTGTGAAAATAACATTGTCTTGTGTGTAACTCATAATAATCCTTTATTTTTTAACTTTACAATCCATAATGATGAACCTCTCTTCTGTATAATGATGTCAGTTAAAAGTATGTATCTGAATGGATTGTCTTTATAAATACCCATCTCATTCAAGTTTTATTCCATCTTCACTCAAATATCAACAGAGTAATAAAGCTGAAGAGAAACAGTTAAATCAAATGTCGTAGGGTGTTTGCGGCTGTGAAATAATTTCTATGAAAGTGATAGTTCCAAACTTCCAATGTTTAACATGTAAATTGTCAGTAATTTAAACGTACCATATTGCATATTTCTGATTTAATTTTCCAGGAATATTCAATATATAGAAAGAGATGGAACAGAACATTATCATACCCTGAAAGTCTTCCCAGAAACTCTTACAAAGAAGGTCACATTGCTCAAATACTTCAGAAATTATATGAATGAACATCTACTTAAGGTAGGTTTTCTGTCAAGGTCAAGGCAGGAGAAATTGGTAATGATATTTTTGCTAGGGACATTTTTCAGAACAATTGCATATGATTTTTTTACTGATTGTTTAGCATGTCAAACATACGTGCCTATGACATCCGGATAAAGATATCTGTAAAAATATGCCAGTTTTTACCTGAATTATGCAGTTCACAGGACATTGAAATGTGATTGTGAGCATGGCATGGAATACTATGAACACATTTAAATTACTTGCGAGTGAAAGGACAGTTCAACATCAGGAATTTCATTAATAAGAAAATGAATCTTTACTCATATTTATTAAAGCTTGTGTTTAAATACAGTACATAGTGATGAGAAATATTAGACTTTCGTTCTTCTGTATGTGAATGTAAGAATAAACTAGGATCTGAATGTACTGTAGTAACATTTGATATGGCTTTTAACTTGAATGGCTGTATGTTAGTCGTTTGCCCAGCACACAAAAGTATATCCTTATTTCAGCTTAGATATACCATTTATAAACCACAAAACTTTGATCATAAGCATTATTAATAGCAGTATTTCTTTGAAACAACATGTAGACATTAATTGGTATATTGGTCAATTACTAATCAGTATGTTTGTATTCATTTTAGGCTGGTGCAAACATGGTACCAAGAGAAGGTGATGACATGACCAGATTACCTTTCCTTAGGACTTGGTTCAGAACTCGCAGTGCAATAGTCTTACATCTCAGTAACGGAACATTACAGGTAAAACTTTCATCTCATGGTTTCATATTTGATTTTATTATTAAACAAATATTTTTATAAACATTTACTTGTCACTTGAAAGAACAATCAGTTTGCAACTGTTATGGCTGTTGGTATATACTGAACAAATAATCCAAGTTTTCAAATACAGAAAAATATACATAAAGAAACAAACAAAAAAAATAATTCACAAATGTGCAAAGTTCATGAGAAAACTGTTGGCATCACTCAGTCATGAGTGATATTATTTCAGTATTCAATTCTTGGACAGTTATTAGTTAAAATTTCTACGACCAGGAACTTTAAATGAAAAAAGTAGAAAATGCAAGGAATTCTAAGCATGATAAATCTCTACATTTTCTCAATTTGTTTGATGCAACGTCATAGATAATGTCTTGACAAGATCTATATTGTATGAAGTCAGTGGATTGATATTATCAGTTTTTATTTTACTAAAAAATCAAATTTTGTCATAGCAGTCAATGTATAAATTGAATTTTGTTTTAATAAAAAAAAAAATTAATGTAAAGTGTATTTATAAGTAGGTATAACTTTTATTACAGATCAACTTCTTTCAAGATCACACCAAGATTATTTTATGTCCTATAATGTCAGCTGTGACCTACATAGATGAGAAAAGAGACTTTCACATTTACAAAGCATCTCTGATAGAGAAGTTTGGATGTGCCAAAGAACTATCAAGTCGTCTTCGATATGCAAAGACAATGGTAGAGCGACTGATGACTTCAAAATCTCTAGGATCTGGACGTGTACGATCAGCTAATCCTTCTACCTCCTAGTCAAGTGGTTGTGAAAAATATTGTGATCACTAAGAGGGTTCAGTTTCATGAATCATGACAGTTGTTATCATTGCCTTTACATATTTAATGTATCTGAGGGATGTTCTCAAAGTATATTTTGTCTCAGGGGACAAAAAGATTGAAGAGTATGATTTTGTATAATACAACTTTTGTAAACACATTACGCTCACACTTTCATGTACAGTGAACTGCATTATCTGGGTCAGAACCCTCATTTGTCATATCTAGTATAAAAGCACATGGCTTATTTCATGTTATAAGTAATTTGGTTTAAGAAAATTAGTGCTGCAACTTTTTTCAAGGGGAAGTTTTTTCTTCATCTTTCGTAAAAGTGAATTTCATAGTCCCATGCTAATTTTTTGTTTTCACTCATTAGAATACATTGTGGAATTCATGTGCTTCATTTGTATGGTGTTTTTTCTACAGAAAACATAGCTTTCTGTTATTCAATGTTCTTAAAATGTAAGAGTACATTTTGTGAATGAAAAGGGTATGTATGTGAAAGAAACAGATGAAATTGAAAATGACTGAGTGAAACTGCATGATGTATGTTTGTGTAAATTTATTATAAAAGTGCTGCATGAATGGTGCAAGAGTTATTTTGATTGTATATCGTTTCACATCTCAAAGAAAATAGGAAATATCAAATTGTAGTTTTAAGAATCATGTTAAAATTAGCACAAATTATTCAGAGTGCTTATTGTCATCATCAGACTTGCATTGTTATTATGTCTTTTTGTTATCTTTGCTATGAATAACTCAACTTGTCATTTCTCTCATTCTAATTAAGGTCCAACAATTTTTGGAGTGTGATTTCACTCGAGTTTGCTTGGCTATCGATTTAGAATTTTGTATGTAAGATACCTTTCCTGTAGCTATTACACCATTTTTAATGACTTGTTTACATTTTTAATGATGGGATGAAGTTTGTTAAAAAAGATGTTCCATAATCTGCCAGTTACAGCTAATGTTATGGTGATCTTGGTAAAGTTTAGTAGTGTTCTACCCAATTTACTACAAGGAATATAGAAAAGGTCACAAAGTTAACGCTAGAAAGTTGTAAAAACTCGCATTGATGAATACTTGATGTGATTCTATAATATGGAGTAATATTACCAACTGCTAACCAGAGTTGCCTTTCCTGGGATAAGTTTTACTGTTTGAATATTGGGAACTGGTGTTTTCATTTTGTCCACATAAACTTGACATTTATAACAGATTTGTGAACAAAACTTTGTCAGGTGTATTAACTATTTAACTAAGCCTTTATTACACAAACTTTGTCTTGCTGTAATTTTATGATTTTAAAAAATGAAATTGTATTTCCATGAGAATGTGAAATAAGATATAATAAACCTTGAAAATAATTTAATTTTGTAAAACTTTGGAACTTTTTGTATTGTTAGGTTGCAGTCTCATCAACATTTCCTTGAATTTCTATATTTTCTTCTTTTTTTTATCTTGCTATATCTTGATCTTGGTTTTTTTTTAAATGAGGGCTATGTTTTAATTTTTAACAAGTCCAATATGTGAGTTCCACCAAGTTAAAATAACTGAAAAGATAGCCATTTGACTTGAATTGTTACTAACAAACATTAACATGACCTTGTTATCTAACAAATTTCTATGCCTTTTCCTTTTCTGAAAACTATAGAATCTCATAACTTGACTTTATGATCTATATTGTTTTGTAAACAACTGTTCTGTTGATTTACTAATAGAGTAGGAATGAAATCTTGATGCTGTTGACAATTCTATCTTTGTTATAATATCTGATAATTGAAACTCAATAATGTTATCATTTCTCTAAAATATATACAAGTCTTTTGAGTTTATATTTATGAATAAAAAATAAAACTTTACTTCTTTTAGTTTTTGTCTAAAAATCCATGTCAATATTATATGCTATCAAAATGGAAAGTATGTGATCTTTTTATCAGTTTTTTTAGCTAAGTGAGCTTATGCCATCACTTGGCGTCCGTCGTCGTCGTCTGTCGTCGTAAACTATTTCAAGAATCTTCTCCCCTGAAACTACTGGGCCAAATACTTCCAAACTTCAACTGAATGTTCCTTAGGGTATCTTGTTTATAAATTGTATCCGAAGTTTTGATTTATCAACAAACATGGTCGCCATTGCTAAAAATAGAACATAGGGGTCAAATGCAGTTTTTGGCTTATAACTCAAAAACCAAAGCATTTAGAGCAAATCTGACATGGTGGGTAATATTGTTTATCAGGTCAAGATCTATCTGCCCTGAAATTTTCAAATGAATCAGACAACCCGTTGTTGGGTTGCTGCCCCTGAATTGATAATTTTAAGGAAATTTTGCTGTTTTTGGTTATTATCTTGAATATTATTATAGATAGAGATAAACTGTAAACAGCAATAATGTTCAGCAAAGTAAGATTTACAAATAAGTCAACATGACCGAAATGGTCAGTTGACCCCTTTAGGAGTTATTGCCCTTTATAGTCAATTTTTAACCATTTTTCGTAAATCTTAGTTATCTTTTACAAAAATCTTCTCCTCTGAAACTACTGGGCCAAATACTTCCAAACTTTAACTGAATGTTCCTTAGGGTATCTTGTTTATAAATTGTATCCGAGGTTTTGATTTATCAACAAACATGGTCGCCATTGCTAAAAATAGAACATAGGGGTCAAACCCAGTTTTTGGCTTATAACTCAAAAACCAAAGCATTTAGAGCAAATCTGACATGGGGTCCATTGTTTATCAGGTCAAGATCTATCTGCCCTGAAATTTTCAGTTGAATCAGACAACCCGTTGTTGGGTTGCTGCCCCTGAATTGGTAATTTTAAGGAAATTTTGCTGTTTTTGGTTATTATCTTGAATATTATTATAGATAGAGATAAACTGTAAACAGCAATAATGTTCAGCAAAGTAAGATTTACAAATAAGTCAACATGACCGAAATGGTCAGTTGACCCCTTTAGGAGTTATTGCCTTTTATAGTCAATTTTTAACCATTTTTCGTAAATCTTAGTTATCTTTTACAAAAATCTTCTCCTCTGAAACTACTGGGCCAAATACTTCCAAACTTTAACTGAATGTTCCTTATGGTATCTAGTTTATAAATTGTATCCGAAGTTTTGATCTATCAACAAACATGGTCGCCATTACTAAAAATAGAACATAGGGGTCAAATGCAGTTTTTGGCTTATAACTCAAAAACCAAAGCATTTAGAGCAAATCTGACATGGGGTTATATTGTTAATCAGGTCAAGATCTATCTGCCCTGAAATTTTCAGATGAATCAGACAACCTGTTGTTGGGTTGCTGCCCCTGAATTGATAATTTTAAGGAAATTTTGCTGTTTTTGGATATTATCTTGAATATTATTATAGATAGAGATAAACTGTAAACAGCAATAATGTTCAGCAAAGTAAGATTTACAAATAAGTCAACATGACCGAAATGGTCAGTTGACCCCTTTAGGAGTTATTGCCCTTTATAGTCAATTTTTAACCATTTTTCGTAAATCTTAGTAATCTTTTACAAAAATCTTCTCCTCTGAAACTACTGGGCCAAATACTTCCAAACTTAAATGAATGTTCCTTAGGGTATCTTGTTTATAAATTGTATCCGAGGTTTTGATTTATCAACAAACATGGTCGCCATTGCTAAAAATAGAACATAGGGGTCAAATGCAGTTTTTGGCTTATAACTCAAAAACCAAAGCATTTAGAGCAAATCTGACATGGGTCCATTGTTTATCAGGTCAAGATCTATCTGCCCTGAAATTTTCAGTTGTATGACAACCCGTTGTTGGGTTGCTGCCCCTGAATTGGTAATTTTAAGGAAATTTTGCTGTTTTTGGTTATTATCTTGAATATTATTATAGATAGAGATAAACTGTAAATAGCAATAATGTTTAGCAAAGTAAGATTTACAAATAAGTCAACATGACCGAAATGGTCAGTTGACCCCTTTAGGAGTTATTGCCTTTTATAGTCAATTTTTAACCATTTTTCGTAAATCTTAGTTATCTTTTACAAAAATCTTCTCCTCTGAAACTACTGGGCCAAATACTTCCAAACTTTAACTGAATGTTCCTTAGGGTATCTAGTTTATAAACTGTATCCGAAGTTTTGATCTATCAACAAACATGGTCGCCATTACTAAAAATAGAACATAGGGGTCAAATGCAGTTTTTGGCTTATAACTCAAAAACCAAAGCATTTAGAGCAAATCTGACATGGGGTTATATTGTTAATCAGGTCAAGATCTATCTGCCCTGAAATTTTCAGATGAATCAGACAACCTGTTGTTGGGTTGCTGCCCCTGAATTGATAATTTTAAGGAAATTTTGCTGTTTTTGGATATTATCTTGAATATTATTATAGATAGAGATAAACTGTAAAAAGCAATAATGTTTAGCAAAGTAAGATTTACAAATAAGTCAACATCACCGAAATGGTCAGTTGACCCCTTTAGGAGTTATTGCCTTTTATAGTCAATTTTTAACCATTTTTCGTAAATCTTAGTAATCTTTTACAAAAATCTTCTCCTCTGAAACTACTGGGCCAAATACTTCCAAACTTTAACTGAATGTTCCTTAGGGTATCTAGTTTATAAATTGTATCCGAAGTTTTGATCTATCAACAAACATGGTCGCCATTACTAAAAATAGAACATAGGGGTCAAATGCAGTTTTTGGCTTATAACTCAAAAACCAAAGCATTTAGAGCAAATCTGACATGGGGTCCATTGTTTATCAGGTCAAGATCTATCTGCCCTGAAATTTTCAAATGAATCAGACAACCCGTTGTTGGGTTGCTGCCCCTGAATTGGTAATTTTAAGGAAATTTTGCTGTTTTTGGTTATTATCTTGAATATTATTATAGATAGAGATAAACTGTAAACAGCAATAATGTTCAGCAAAGTAAGATTTACAAATAAGTCAACATGACCGAAATGGTCAGTTGACCCCTTTAGGAGTTATTGCCCTTTATAGTCAATTTTTAACCATTTTTCGTAAATCTTAGTTATCTTTTACAAAAATCTTCTCCTCTGAAACTACTGGGCCAAATACTTCCAAACTTTAACTGAATGTTCCTTAGGGTATCTTGTTTATAAATTGTATCCGAGGTTTTGATTTATCAACAAACATGGTCGCCATTGCTAAAAATAGAACATAGGGGTCAAATGCAGTTTTTGGCTTATAACTCAAAAACCAAAGCATTTAGAGCAAATCTGACATGGGATCCATTGTTTATCAGGTCAAGATCTATCTGCCCTGAAATTTTCAGTTGAATCAGACAACCCGTTGTTGGGTTGCTGCCCCTGAATTGGTAATTTTAAGGAAATTTTGCTGTTTTTGGTTATTATCTTGAATATTATTATAGATAGAGATAAACTGTAAACAGCAATAATGTTCAGCAAAGTAAGATTTACAAATAAGTCAACATGACCGAAATGGTCAGTTGACCCCTTTAGGAGTTATTGCCTTTTATAGTCAATTTTTAACCATTTTTCGTAAATCTTAGTTATCTTTTACAAAAATCTTCTCCTCTGAAAATACTGGGCCAAATACTTCCAAACTTTAACTGGATGTTCCTTAGGGTATCTTGTTTATAAATTGTATCCGAGGTTTTGATTTATCAACAAACATGGTCGCCATTGCTAAAAATAGAACATAGGGGTCAAATGCAGTTTTTGGCTTATAACTCAAAAACCAAAGCATTTAGAGCAAATCTGACATGGGGTCCATTGTTTATCAGGTCAAGATCTATCTGCCCTGAAATTTTCAGTTGAATCAGACAACCCGTTGTTGGGTTGCTGCCCCTGAATTGGTAATTTTAAGGAAATTTTGCTGTTTTTGGTTATTATCTTGAATGTTATTATAGATAGAGATAAACTGTAAACAGCAATAATGTTCAGCAAAGTAAGATTTACAAATAAGTCAACATGACCGAAATGGTCAGTTGACCCCTTTAGGAGTAATTGCCTTTTATAGTCAATTTTTAACCATTTTTCGTAAATCTTAGTTATCTTTTACAAAAATCTTCTCCTCTGAAACTACTGGGCCAAATACTTCCAAACTTTAACTGAATGTTCCTTAGGGTATCTAGTTTATAAACTGTATCTGAAGTTTTGATCTATCAACAAACATGGTCGCCATTACTAAAAATAGAACATAGGGGTCAAATGCAGTTTTTGGCTTATAACTCAAAAACCAAAGCATTTAGAGAAAATCTGACATGGGGTTATATTGTTAATCAGGTCAAGATCTATCTGCCCTGAAATTTTCAGATGAATCAGACAACCTGTTGTTGGGTTGCTGCCCCTGAATTGATAATTTTAAGGAAATTTTGCTGTTTTTGGATATTATCTTGAATATTATTATAGATAGAGATAAACTGTAAATAGCAATAATGTTCAGCAAAGTAAGATTTACAAATAAGTCAACATCACCGAAATGGTCAGTTGACCCCTTTAGGAGTTATTGCCTTTTATAGTCAATTTTTAACCATTTTTCGTAAATCTTAGTAATCTTTTACAAAAATCTTCTCCTCTGAAACTACTGGGCCAAATACTTCCAAACTTTAACTGAATGTTCCTTATGGTATCTAGTTTATAAATTGTATCCGAAGTTTTGATCTATCAACAAACATGGTCGCCATTGCTAAAAATAGAACATAGGGGTCAAATGCAGTTTTTGGCTTATAACTCAAAAACCAAAGCATTTAGAGCAAATCTGACATGAGGTAACATTGTTTATCAGGTCAAGATTTATCTGCCCTGAAATTTTCAGATAAATCAGACAACCTGTTTTCGGGTTACTGCCCCTGAATTGATAATCTTAAGGAAATTTTGCTGTTTTTGGTTATTATCTTGAATATTATTATAGATAGAGATAAACTGTAAAGTGAGCAATAATGTTCAGCAAAGTAAGATCTACAAATAAGTCTATCTGACCAAAGTTGTCAATTGACCCCTTAAGGAGTTATTGCCCTTTAAAGACTTTTTTCACAATTTGTTCATCATGTTGACTTACTTTAAAAAATCTTCTCCTTTGAAACTGCTGTATCAATTTCAGCCAAACTTAGGCTAAATGAGTTTCATAGTATCTAGTATAATTTTTATATTTTATTTCCTTGTATGTCAAGAAACAAAGCTTCTATGGCTAAAATAGAACATAGGAGAAAATGATTTTTTTTTTGTTTTTGAAGAAAATAGGTTGATCCAAAAACATTTAAATAAATTGAAAAGCCAAAATAATCATTGATGAGAGATTTAACCAAAAGAATTAAGGTGAGCGATTCAGGCTCTTGAGAGCCTCTTGTTGCTTAGATTCAGCAATTTTGTAGTGTCCAAAAAATAAAACCACAGAAGACATTTTGGCTGAGGTATTACATTATAGAAGGCTATATATAGAAGCATTTGTAAACCTAAACAATTCATATCATTTGTAAGGGACAACATCAAAAGATCGATGTAGGATAAAAAAAACTTAATCAAATAGTTTGGGGTGGGGGTTAACATTGCTGCAAGTTTTTTGTTAATTTAAATTGATTTTACATATCCATATAGGTAAATCAATTTTTTCCAAATTAAGTTAGGAAGGGGATACCCCCTTGGGGAGTCAGTGGGAAAAAAACTATGTGAATTAATTTTTTATCCTACATTGACCTTTGATGTCGTCCCTAAATAAAGCATTTTTTATTCATCTATTTTGTCTAAGTGAAGTCACAGAGACATGACTTAGGCATGTGGTTATTTATTGTGTCAACAATTGAAAAAAACATGCAATAATTTCAGCTTTATAAGAGGAACGAACCACTATAAATGATAAGTTTATCAAATTTGGTACGTAATGTATAATGAAGCATTTATCCCAACTCATTTCCATGGAGATAATATAGCCCTTAGTCATCTTTGACTAAAAAAAGATCATAATTCATAGTTTACATATTTATCAAAATTGCATACATGCTAGACATTTTATTTGAATAGAGGTAGCTTGCATGCTTCAGGTGCTGGAACTTATTCGAACCAAAACTTAAAAATTGTCAACTTCTCTTATCACTCAGCATTTGTACCAAAGAAAATGTTGGTAGGATTACTGTCTTTCTTTTGAATTGGTAACTATGTTTGAATTCCTGCGCAACATGTTAGACTAGTGCAAAGCAGAAATGTTTTATGCCCCCATGACAAAATATTGAGGAACATAGTAATTTTCCGCCTACCCCTTCCTCAATCCATGTATACCCTGCTTTAGTTTTTGAGCTACAGCTTCAATATTTTGTAGGATGTTTCTACACATTGAAGGTGTGCCTGCCCACGGGATTCTGATTTTATTCAAATATTCTCAAAATGAGTGGTATTTGCATTTAATGGGGGAATTTATAGATATTCTCAAAAACTTAGTTGGACAACAATTTCAAGTTGTTATTTAACATTACTGTTTGTCAAATCTAAAGTATGTGGAACTATACTCATTTAATGGCAGAGTAGAGGGGGGCAATGTCCATATCAATGTTGAATTGGGTCATTCTGCTGACATTTTATGGCTTTCTAACCATTATGGGGTCACTCATTGCTGAAGGTCATGTTGTGCTCTACAGCTGTCTACATCCTTTTCCTCTCGTGGATAGTTGTCTTATTTGGCAATGAATATTATCTCTTTTCATTATTTTAACTCGTAACATATTTTAAACATGTTATCTTGAATCGGCATGAAATATTTCCTGTTGGAAACGAAAAAATTATCCATTAACCCTTTCCTCCATAGTGACGCCACCCCCTTTACTCCATAATGACGCATTTTGACGCCTGTGTAGAACCTCAGTTGAAACGCTTTGACTACAAAGTGCCTGCAGTAGACTTAATCAAATTTGTATCCAATATGAAAAGGAATATCATAGAAATATCCGACTTTATTTTATTTTCAGCTTTTATTATACCCCCGCTTTAAAAAAAAAGGGGGGGGGGGGGGGTATACTGTTTTACCTCTGTCTGTCCATCAGTCTTAAAAAAAGGGGGGGTATACTGTTTTACCTCTGTCTGTCCATCAGTCCGTCCGTCCGTCCATCAGTCCGTCCATCAGTCCGTCAGTCCGTCTGATGAAACTTTCGTCACATTTTTCTCAGGAACTACAATACAAGGATTTCTGAAATTTGGTTTCAGGGTTTATCTAAGTCAGCTAGACACTTGCATATTTTTACATTATTAATATTATCCACTTGCGGCGGGGGTATCATCAGTGAGCAGTAGCTCGCAGTTTACTTGTTGAAAAATCCTATGCAAATCGAGTATGCCAGAAAAAAAATCAATGGAGGAAAGGGTTAACCATATGTACAAATATGGAAAAATAACAGCAATAGGCTTTTATAGAATTGCATAAATTTCTGTATGGACAATTTATTTTAGTTGATAGTCATAAAGACTCATTATATATAGAGAATATCATATGGCTTTTTCAATATCGCATCTGTATCAACCTGAGACACCAATATAATCCCAAGAGCTCTGCTCCAGGGATTATATTGGTTGAGGTTTGATAAGGTGTGTGATATTGAAAAAGCCATATCATATACACTTTATTATATACATATACCTCAAGTAGATGGTTTTTTTTTATGTAACATGACGTCATACAGATAAGGAGGTTTAAAATGACGTCATACAGATTAGGGATTTGATAAAGCCTTTGGAACAGTGACTACCAGCGATGAAGTGACGTCATACAGAATAAAGGTGTGATAAAGCTTTTGCAACTGTGCTGATATCGATATCATCACAGGTGGCTGATACAGCAAGCTTGCCAATGACTGTATTACACATACCATTTATCTGTATTTACTACTTAGTATATAATAAAAAGCTTTACTGTACACCTTTATACAATACCATATACCAAATATGCATTAAATATAGCTGACCTATGTCTAAAAAACAAACTTGGTCAATGAACCTTGAAAATTGGGTAAAGGTCGGATAAACCATGCCAGACAAAAATGATCACAATCATTCCATACAACAGTACAGTTGACATATTGAATATAGTATCCAAGAAATAAACCTATGACTGACCAATGAACAAAGAAAATGAGGTTGTGGGCAGATGATATTTGCCAGACAAACATACAACCAAATATAGTTGACCTATTGTTATAGTATAAGAAAAACAATCCAAACAAAAACTTAACATTGAGCAACGAACCATAAAAATGAGGTCAAAGTCAAATAAAACATGCCAGACTTACATGTATATCATAAACTATTTTCATACACCAAATATATTTGAAATTTTGCATACAGTATTAATAGAAAAAAAAAGACTATCAACATAATATCAATGGTTTAAAAGAAAGCGAAACATTGCACTCTTGTTTTGGAAGGAGTCAGGCATTCTTTGTTGATGTATAAGGTTTCCGCATTTACAATTTTTGTCAATTCCTGTTACCCTTTTTAAATCTGGCATTAATTTGAAAAAAATAATAATTATAATCTGCTTTAAATCATAGTATATTAAAACTAAACAGAATTACTATTTTTTTATTTATTTATTGATACATCTAAATACTTCTGTAAACGAAGTAATTACACAACATATAAAAAACAACTACATATTACAAACAAATACACAAATATAAGGAAACGTCTTAAACTGATTCATATTGGATGTTTTATGGTGATATAAATAAATAAAAAAACATTCCAGATAAATATTATTCCTCTGTCAATTTCAAATCTCTGCAAAAACAACAATTTTAAAAGATATCTTAAGGCCATTTTACAGCTGAAGGTTCAATTATATATAGCCCAAATTAAATGTTTGATATCAACAGAGCGTGATAATTCTGTTCATATGATTTTGCACTGCAATCTTCTTTTCAGATTGAATTTCTAGAGTGTAAACTAATATGAAGTTCACTATGATAATCTATGACATCATTTTTGCACTTATATTGTTTTCTTTTTGGTGATATTGTGTTCCATAATGACAGATCTAAAAGAATTTAGGATTTGTTTGTTAATTATGTAACAGTTAGTGTGAAATCCCCTTCTCTATGTGGAACCCCATCCCTCAAACACTCATTAAAAAAAAATCTAAATCCATGATTGGTATACATGCCTTCATACATAAAAAAAAAGTATATTTGTAACCTTTTAAGAGAAAATTTTCAATGCTGATTATTTTTGCTTGAACTGCAATTGTTGGTTTTGAACATTTCGGATAAAGGTATGGGTAAATGCATAGAAAAACTCAGATCATGGTGAACTAAGCATCATTGTCAGGTCCATAGCCAGGGTAGCCAGGAATTACCAACGGGGGTTATTTGGACTCATGAACTTGACTTTAACAGTCACAATTTGAACAGAACATTATCTTTTACAGTGCTTATTTGGTTTCAAGGGGGGGGGGGGGTCTTCCCCCCTGGCTAAGTGTATGATTGTTTTTTTGACAGATATCATGCAAAAGTATGGTTAGAAATTGGGTTCAATATTAAGTATGAAAGAAAAAATGATATTATGTCTTTATGAGATGCAAATATAATACATTGAATGATGAATAATATTAAGTACACTTATAATTTATAAAATACTGAAACTTTAAGATTTACTTAAGCTTCAGCTAGATTGAAGTCTTAAATTTAAAATAATATTTTCATGTAAAATAAACATAATAATAATTGCCTTTATATGTACATGAAATCTAGTCAATAACAAACTATTATTTTCTGAATAAGATACCAACTTTATTATTAAAGAAGGTATTTTCAGAAAAGAGTATTTAAGGCATTCAATTATTCATTTTCTTATGTCTGTGAATGTATATTCTATTGATGATATAGTTAATATTAAAGTCATAATCCTGAGAGTTTATTCTATAAAAATCATTCAAAGCACCACACTTCTAAATTGTCCTGTTTGCCGTTACTTTTTGTTTATATTTCCCAAATATTGCAACTGAATCAAATATTACCAACTAGATACAACATAGACAGTAAATGACTGCTTGGCATTCTATAAATCAATTCACTTCTCAGACCCTTCAATCACTTTAACCATATTTTCTCTGTCCTTCAGAGCTTTCCATACAGAATCTCGTTCTTTCTTTGTTGGAGTCTTTTTCTTCTGTTTAGCTAATTGCACTTTTCTGTATGCTTCAAGAATCTACAAAAATAAGATGCTAATTATTACAAAATCAAAACAAAATCTAAAGGTCATTAGTATTTTTCTAATTACTAGCATGTACCGGTATGTTAAAAAGCTAAGTTATATTTATGGTATATGTTACCTTGTCATATAATAAAACTAAAAAATCTTAATGCAGCGGCAGGTGTTCAAATTTGCTTAATAATGAAAGGTCCAGGACTATTTGAATTGTCTACTGAAAGAACTTTGGTCTTTCTTCAGAAACTCAAAGTATACAGCATCAGTGTTAATAATGGGAGATCCTTCAATTTTGTAGTTCAAAATTGAAAAGCCCCTTCTCAGATCCCTGTAGAGATGATTTTTACAGGCCAACAGCAATTTAACCAGCCTGTATTCTGGGACTGTGGTTGAGCGTGAAGACAAGTTTCAAGAAAAAGGTGCAATTCAATCTCAAACTCCATAAATTTATTACTACAACCCTTAGCAAATATTGAATTAATTCTATTCATACCTCTGAATCTGCTGCAGCTAGTTTTTTCTTCAAGTCCTGTTTTTTCATTTCCTCCCTAGCTTTATCTAACATATTTTGGGTCATACTAATATTATGTTGACATAATGTTTTAAGTTCTTGTTGTTTTTGTTTTAGTTCCATTAGAATCTCATCATCTGGGTCATCATCAACTTTATCTTCACTATCTAAAAGACCCTGCTCTTCAAGCTCTCTTTTGATTCTCTTCTCCAAATGACTTGGATTACCTACAAAGTCAAACTAATATGAAAATTATGTCTATAGTAAAAACAAAGATGACAATTGACACTGGCTAAAATCCTATCTGCAAAAGAAAAATTCAAGACATACATATAGTAAATAATTCTGTTCAACCATAACTTACATTGCTTGATTGTTGTTTGCCAATCAGGAATCAACAAGAACAATGACTGAACATTAATTTTAATAGCATAAGGGTTCTTTTGGAAGGACCTTAACATTAGCTTAAACGTGTAAATTTGCTCTTTCTAAGTAGGTTTTTTTTTGGCAATCAACGTCAGAAGCTAGACTTTGTTGAGTTGAGACAAAAATAGAAATGTTACAAATGTTTGATGATTAAATCTGTTAGTTATGGCATTCAGTAATATTTTGGATATTTTCCAATATTTAATTGGATTGCAAGAGCCTTTGGTGATATAGGTTGAACCATCATTTATTATTTTGGCTACTAACCAATATCTAATTGTTTTGTACAGGTTTCGGTGATACAGCTGGTGCCTACAGTTTTTATTTGATATACTTACCAATATTTAATTGTTTTGTACAGGTTTCGGTGATACAGCTGGTGCCTACAGTTTTTATTTGATATACTTACCAATATTTAATTGTTTTGTACAGTTTTCGGTGATACAGCTGGTGCCTACAGTTTTTATTTGATATACTTACCAATATTTAATTGTTTTGTACAGTTTTCGGTGATACAGCTGGTGCCTACAGTTTTTATTTGATATACTTACCAATATTTAATTGTTTTGCTAGAGCCTTTGGTGATATAGCTGGTGCCTCAGATCCACCATTTACATCTGTCATAACATCATCAATAGAGGTCATAATGTTCTCCTCAATAAGGGCTGATACTAGTCTCTGTGTCAGAGGTCCAAATGGGGATTCATCTATATTGCTATAAATTATAAATAGGAATTTACAAGTAAAACAAATCAACTTCTCTTTCATATCATAAAGATATCAAACACGGAAGCTCCATACCAATCCTACGGTTTTATGTATATTTATCATCTAAACACTGCAATCACAGGCAATAAAATTAAAAATGGAAATGGGGAATGTGTCAAAGAGGCAATTATTTTCCTCCCTAGAAGGGTTTCCCCATTCAAACAATAATTAATCATGGAGACATTGTAAAAACGTCACACTGACAAAATAGCTGTTATTAACCGTTAGATATTTTTTTTAAATAACATTATATCACTGTGATCACTAAGAAGAAGTAGTTGCTTTATGTTTCTTTTTACAGATAATTCATTTTTGAATTCCATTTTTGTCAATAGATGATAAACCACAGAGAGAATACCTACTTCTGTTCTGCTTTCTTCAGTAATGTTGTACTGTCTTCTGTATTGTTGTAATGATTATTGTTTGTATTTCTTGTTTTGCTATTCATTTTGGCACCTACAAATAAAATAGAACACAATCTTAGTAACTGAGTTTACCATCATGAATTATGTTAAAGTTGACAATAAAAGTGGATTGATCATGTAGCAAGGTTATACTTAAGAAGTGAATGCTTCTTTTTGGTACTTCATTGGGGTGTAAAAGCATTGACCGAAGTACATTTTGTATGAAGCGCAGAAGCGTTTCATACAAAATGTACTTTGGTATTCAGGCATAGCTCTGCCAATTAAAACTATATAGCAAAAACATTCCTTGGTAGGTACATCCCAATCAATATTATTTTAAAATAATAAAACAATAGAATATAGACTCAGGAAGGAAACTTTAAGTCACTTAAGCCTATAGGATACAGGGGCGGAACCAGCCATTTTAAAAAGGGGTTCCCAAACCAGGTCAAAAAAAGGGGGGTCTAACTATACGTCCCCATTTGAATGCATTGATCGGCCAAAAAAAGGGGGGTTCCAACCCCCAGAAGACCCCCCTCCTGGGATCTGCTGATGAGGATAAAATCTTTTTGAAACCATTTCGCTGTTTAAAATTCAATTAATTCCAATGTTTACCATCCCTCTGTTCTTCTAGTATATCTTCCTCTGCCCACTTCTCTGTATAATGTTTGCCAAGTGGTGGTATTCTAAAGTAATCGTCATCATTGTCATGTGACCTGAGAAGATCCTCCAGAACTTTGATGTCTTCATTGGTAATATCAGAACAGTAAGGCTCTACAGACTGCCAGAACTTATTTACAACATCATTTTTATGTAGTCTTGGTAAGATTTCAGGAGAATCAGCTGCAAATTCTAGTTCTGATCTCACCTGAAATTATATTGTTACAGTATGTACGTCTTGGTTAATACATTATTGGTATGACAAAATATGTTTTCAAATAGAAACAATTTTAGACAGGGGGAAACTTTGCATACGACCTTCTCCTAATAAAAGAGAAAAAAAGACAAGTATAGTTAAAAGTACATCCATTTTTTTTGTCACAAGATGGTCTTTCAGTGATGGATCCAGCCACTTGTTAAAGGGGGACTTCCAACCATATCATATGTCCCCATTCAAAAATGTTGATCGTCAAAATAATAGGGGTGTTCCAACACCCAGAACCCAACACCCTAGATCAGCCATTGTCTACTCACTCCTAATTGGAACGATATCCCTAATGCGCCTTGAATGAGGAACTCAAAAGTCATGTGTAAACAAAAAATCTCTGTGTAGTGTTATTTAAAGGGAAACTTCGCAAAAAAATCAAAAATTCATATTATGTCCATTCTGTATAAAAATGCTCAAATTTATAAATATTAAAGTTTCATTCCGCTAGATAAGAGATCACCATCGATTTTAAATTTTGAGTATCAGTTCTTTGCGTTCCGCCATTTTGTTATCGTGTCCAAATAAAAATCACGATATGTCTATAAACCATAAAGAAACAAAACTACAGTAACCGATGTTGTCGTAATTACGTGTCGATATCTTGTCAATCGTACGGTTGTTTTATCTGACTAACTAACTTGATTCGGAAAATGTTCTTATATTTTTAATAACCATATAGTCTGTTATTTTTAAACTGTTAATATTGGAATTAGTTAAAAAGTCAAAGTTCAATTCATAAATAAGAGTTCCGTGAAAATTGTTTTCGAAAATCTAATTCGTTCATAATTTTTTAAAGTAATATACTTTATTCAAATAAATTAGGATCTTCGCTCCACTGATCACCCGCATGGCTTAATGTATTACTCCCAAAGGTATTGTGAGGGGTGTAAGGTGACAGGACCAGGTATTCAAGCGATTTCCTGTCGGGCCTGCAAGTTCATGCATCGTTTCACTTCTGTAGGTATTGATCAGTGTACACGGCCGATAACTTATAACTTTCCATTTTGAACTATCAGGTGCATGTATAATATACATCTCTGTCTAGCGTGTCCGAAAGTGATATAATATACTAGTCATTACTTAACTCATACGCTTGTTTATAAATAAAATTTCTGGTGTAAAGAATATTATTTATAAAAAAAAAAAATGATACCAAAAAAAAATTAAAAAAAATTGAAGATATACAAATATACGTATTTTTTCCAAGGGTTAATTTGGGGAAAATCAGAGACATATAATTGTATTATATGTCTCTGGGACAATGTAATATTTACTCGTTGTCAATAGTAAAGGACATTGTTGGATCATTCCAGAAATGTTGATTAAAAAAATGTGCGCACTTGTCGACGATTCGTTTATACGCCCGGATAGAAAGTTACGGAACTACAGCGCAATTTAAAATATATACATGTATACATTGAACATAAGAAAGAAACATACATTTTGTGCAAATTGGGGTAAAAGTTTTGTAAATAGACTAGTCCACGTATACCAACAGTATGTAATCATCCAATTCGATAGACTATTGTATACCAAAAGAAGAAGAAGAAGAAGAGGACCAATTTGATTTAAATACAGGTCGATCTATAACTTGCTTTGGTTCATCGAAGTTATGAACATAGTAAAATCACAGATTTATATATCAATTAGATTGTTCCCGAATAAAAAGAAATTCGTCATCACCACAACTGTTCCGACATATGCAACTGGACGTACACTAATAATCCCCGAGGGATGTGAATATTTTCTAGGAAAGCTATTGAGTATTAAAGTTTCAAATCATTTTCGGGATTTCTTTTCTTTCTTGATATTCAATTACAGCAAATTTAAAGAATAAACTGCTTGTCAGATATTTGTCCGCTTTAGGGGTATTCTTGCCAGTTGAACAGTCTTATAATTACATTCAAAAATAGGGAAAGATGACATTAAATTCGTTGTCTTTTGTTTTTAAACATCTTTGGTCAAATAGTTATTAAGTATTATACGTTGTGAGACGAAGACTACTTTAATAAGGACGTCCCCGATTATGATTAAATTTGGTTGACGTTTTTCACACTTGATAAAGAATATCTATTCGTAATTTTTCGATTCCATTCCAAGAAGACCTTAAATTTGCTGTCAATGTTTTAAGACTTCTCAAGTACAAAAGTATTTTTTCTTTATTCGTTCATATTATATTCCGCTTCGGTAGAGTTATCTTCAGTGAGTTCCAGTTATTAATTTGTACGTGGCTTTTAAAAAGTCTAAATCTAAGTGTTCTCATTCATTTATTTGCCTAATAAAGACAAATAAAAATACTTTGGTTAAGCTATTTATAATATCTAAGTTCTCCTTTTTATTAGACATCAATCAAGGACAAAAGGTGTAAATCATTTCAATCTGACATATGAATTAAGGGGTGCGTCTAAACACTGCTAAGGAGTCCTTAGTGCACTAAGGACTTATAACATGCCACTAAGGACTAGATGGGGTGCTGTTACATGCAATTTCTTTTCATATTATGGTAGAGAATGATATTTAAAGCATAAATTTCAATTTTTGTAGAAAAATAATCATAGATGAATAAGATATTCAACATTATTTAGACACGTGCCCATATTTCTTTGATGTGCCGAAAATCAATGAACCGTTTGACACGTGTCATATTACATAACTGATTACACGGGAATCATGGTATTTGTTGTGTTTAATGGACAACATTAGTAAAAAAATGAATTGTTGTTGAAATACTATTAATGTGTTTTTTTCAGAATGAAGAAGTATTTTTTCTCAAGTGTATTGAAGGTTTTTTAATTTGATGTTCATCTATTAATAAATGACAGAATACGGCCGACGACGGACATGCGTTCGAACAGGTATGGAGCCGAAACACATTATTTTGTTTCTTGTGGTGCACTTTTCAAAATTTATTTTCTTATATGGAGACGTTGAGCAATGTATTACTGGACAACACGTAATCAATAAGATAATAAACTTTTTACTACATGCAACCACCCTTGTGCGTTTGCTATGGTACTTTTTCAAAATTTTATCCTTTTTTTAAATTTACATAAGAAGACGTTTGAGCAATCAGAGACGTATATATGTCTCTGGAGCAATGTATTTGGGGACAAAAAAAATCCATCTGATAAAAAATATTTACTACATGTAACCAAACTTATTTAATGCAAGCTTCAAGTAAACAGACGGATTTAGACAGAAATCATGTTTTTGTGCGTATGCTATGGTTCATTTTCAAATTTTATTATCATATGAAGAACACGTTTGAGCAATATATTTCTGGACAAAAACGAGTTCAATACGATAATAAATTTTTGCAACCAATATAAAAAATGATGTGGTAGGGTTGGTGATGAGACAACTATTCACAAGAGACAAAATGACACAGAAATTAATAACTTTAAGTTAATAAGTACCGCCTTTGTAAACTGATATCAAACTGGTTGAAAACTAGTGGTTTTGATAAATCACAAGGACGCCACATGATTTTTTTATCAATTCAATCGTTTTTCGTACTAGTACGTAAAAAGCAGTAATAGAAAGTGGACAAATAAAAACCATGATTTATAGGTTTTTTTTCGGAATTTACTCATGTTTTAGTGAAGCCACTCGTAACGCATCTTTGTCGGAATTAAAATAAAAACAAAAAAGTTATAAATATATATATTCAATTTGTCTTCATGTCTCTTACATAAACATTTTACCAAGCTGACCACACTCTTACTTATTAGTTGGCGCACATCAACATTAAAACCTATGTCAAATAACTATGTCGGGAAATAAATGAAACAAAAGCAAAATTATTTGTCCTTTTAATCATTTAATCTTTTAAATAAGAACAACACATTTTATTATGATAATCAAGTATTAATCTTTTCGATACAATTGTCAATTTCTTAAATTAAAGAATATATGATTGTTTAATCAGTTGTTATATTATTTGGCACGTGTCAATCGGTTCATTGATTTTCGGTATATCAAAGAAAAATGGGCACGTGCCTAGAAAATGTTGAATATCTTTTTTATTTATGATTATTTTTCTATAAAATTTCAAATTTATGCATTAAATATCAATCTTTAACAGAATATGCAAAAATAACACGTATAACAGTAGTCCTTCTAGTCCTTAGTGGCATTGTTTAGTCCTTAGTGCACTAAGGAGTCCTAAGCAGTGTTTAGACGTACCGTGAATTAAGTTTCCCGTCTTTAACCAAAAATTGTGTATTTCTTTGTAAATTAACTCATTTGAATTCAAATAAATAATAGCACCAAACAGAATTAAATAATTCCACGGCGATCAATTTTTATTTGTCACCAACCTGAATATATATTTTAAATATGTGTATTGGATGCTCCCCTTGTCTTATAATTCACTGATCCGAATAGACAGTCACACCTGGCAAGGTGTGCCCGAGAGGCGTGGTTAAATACCGAAGTGCAAATAACAATTTACCGTTCAACAAGCCATCTACGAGTATTGCTACAGAACCGTGAATACACACATCATATCAACCAAGTCATAGCAGAGATAGTAAAAGGTCAATAAGAGTACACCAACATATTGTCTTTACAGATTATTGTACTTTACTTTGTTCACCTTATCAGTCCGAAAATACATTAATTAAAAATCAATTTATAACTTTTTGTGTTGTCTACAAAAATAATTTGAATATATACGTTTAACATAGAAAATTTATCTCATGAATATGAACAATTGAACGTATGTGCGTTTTATCTTCTTATTATCGGATGGTTATTAGATAAAGCATAAGTCATCGGAGCGCTTACGATTACGTTAAAATATGATTAAAAAACAAGACTTTTAATGATTGTTTTTTAAATCCTGGCATGCAAAAACCAGGAGAAAACGTCACGACCTACAGGAAGTAGTTAATATTTTTTCATTAAATATTGAATTTCTCCTTTATTACTGCACATATAGCGATAAAACTTTGTGAATATATATATTATGTCATAATGAACATATTTAAACCATAAGTAAAAAATCGTGAATTTTCCCTTTAACACATTTCTATGATAAACAAATGACTGAGTTGAACCATTTGTGTTAATTTAGAAAGTAGGGGAACACAGAATAAATGTGCAAAAACTATGGAGCTATTAAATGTGTTCAAAGTATTAAATTTTCAAAGAACTTATTGTGTTCAAAATGGGATTTTTTACCACAAGGAGCCACATCACAAAAGGATACTCAGGGTTTGCTTATTTACAGAAAAAGTAATCTCACTTCATACCCAGAAAATTTAACCACATATGATATGTGAAAATGTCTCAGCTTCCAAACAAGCCATTATACATATCCATGTTAACAATATAAACTGAGCAACAGAAGAAAATTTTTCCATTACGGCCTATGGAGAAACTAATATGCATCATGACCCAATTCCAGAAGACACCCCTTTCCAAACATTAAATCCTGCATTTGTCAAAAATCCAAAAATTTGATTTCTGTAAATTCTTAGCGAAAACATTTGTCTGATCTCAATTAAAAGGTACAGTTTTGTCAAAATTTCATCATCTTGTAATTTACAAGTGATTATGACATCTTACAACTCTCTAAACTTAAATTCTAGAAGCTATGCCTATGCCATGAACAACCTAAACATCAAATGACTGAGGTAAAAGACTTAGATGCATAAAAGAAGAAATTAAATCAGAAATGAAAGGAAGTGATTTTAAAAAATAAAGCTGTTGCCCCTTTAATTATACAGTTCATATAATTTTAAATGTTTGTAAGCAACATCTAGTTCTTACATATATTATATATCTAAAATGTGGAAAATTTGTTATTTGTATGACAAATAATTATGTCTACTTAAAGAAATTAATATACAAAATTTAAAAAAAAACATCAAGTTTGAAAATACCATTACAATAGCAAATTTTTGTGAATAAATAGTTGTGACAAATCCTATGCTCAGTGTTAAGCAATCAATAATCAATTATATTTTGGGGAAACCTCAGAGTGCAAGTAACTCTGAATAACAAATTAATCATTAAAAGAGAACCGACACCTGTTGGATGTTTTGTGAGTGTTCCCTTACAAGTAACATATTTTGACACGGTCACACCTTTCAAGCTGTAACCTGCTATATTGTGAAATATAGGAAATTGATCATTTCCAGTTTACCTGAACAACAATGTTGTGCGGTAGGAAGAGAAAGGGTATCTCAAATTAATAAACACAATGTCATTCAGCCCACAAAAAGTATCAAATAATTTGGTTTGCAATTTGCAGTATTTTAATATATCATATTCCAAAAAGTCAAATTTTTCCAAAAAAATATTTTCAGCTCTGTATAGCTAATCTTTTCTTCAAAGTATTCTTTGACTTTAAGCATTACTTTCATCAGAAAAATTTAATATTTTGTTTTGCAATACAAGTTTTATTTTAATACCTGTGCTATTTTTCCTTTTGGTTTGCCTGGAGGTGTTGCATGTGCTCCTTTACCAGATACATCTGGTCCCTGACTTTTAAATTTCTTACTGGGTTTTTCATCTGCAGTTTTACCTCTCTTCAAGGATGGTGGAGGGGTTTCTGGCTGTTGCTAAAAGGGAATAATTTTATCTTACATAAAATTGACTTTTTCTTAAACACTTTTTAGTTCCAAGTTCTCTTGATATCCCACTTCTATATCATAGTTTTTGTATGTAAATAGAATGGCTACTGCATTAATTGCTGTCATTTTTTTTCCAATTCAAACATAAATGATATTTCAAATGATAAAACATTGCATCTATACAGTCTGTTGTTGAGTATTTTATGCTTATCATTTTGTGTTTAATGTAAAAATAAATAATATTTATTTAATTAATTCTAATTCATTTTATTGCTATGATATTAGCATACATTACAAGTAAAATGAATATCAGTTATTTGATGAAATGTATTGGTGATGTGAATTTACTACCAAATATCTATTTTATCTAACAGAGTATTCACACATGTAACTATAATTTGTTTTCACACATGTAACTATATACATTGTTTCTATCATCCTTATCATTCAATCATTTTTAAATACTTACATTTTTAACAAGTTTGCCATCTTTTTTATCCTGCCAGTTATTCAGCGTACTTTTCTCTTCCTCTAGTTGTTTTAAACGTAATCCCACAGCAGCTAACAAGGTCTCTACATCAATTTGTATCTGGTCTAGTTCTTCTACAACTATACCTTCTTCTTCTGGTCTAGCTAAAACTAATTAATAAAATATCACTGTAAAACTATACCTTCTTCTTCTGGTCTGGCTAAAACTAATTAATGAAATATCACTGTAAAACTATACCTACTTCTTCTGGTCTGGCTAAAACTAATTAATAAAATATCACTGTATAACTATACCTTCTTCTGGTCTGGCTAAAACTAATTAATGAAATATCACTGTAAAACTATACCTACTTCTTCTGGTCTGGCTAAAACTAATTAATAAAATATCACTGTAAAACTATACCTACTTCTTCTGGTCTGGCTAAAACTAATTAATGAAATATCACTGTATAACTATACCTTCTTCTTCTGGTCTGGCTAAAACTAATTAATAAAATATCACTGTAAAACTATACCTACTTCTTCTGGTCTGGCTAAAACTAATTAATAAAATATCACTGTATAACTATACCTACTTCTTCTGGTCTGGCTAAAACTAATTAATAAAATATCACTGTATAACTATACCTACTTCTTCTGGTCTGGCTAAAACTAATTAATAAAATATCACTGTATAACTATACCTTCTTCTTCTGGTCTGGCTAAAACTAATTAATGAAATATCACTGTAAAACTATACCTACTTCTTCTGGTCTGGCTAAAACTAATTAATAAAATATCACTGTAAAACTATACCTACTTCTTCTGGTCTGGCTAAAACTAATTAATGAAATATCACTGTATAACTATACCTTCTTCTTCTGGTCTGGCTAAAACTAATTAATAAAATATCACTGTAAAACTATACCTACTTCTTCTGGTCTGGCTAAAACTAATTAATAAAATATCACTGTATAACTATACCTACTTCTTCTGGTCTGGCTAAAACTAATTAATAAAATATCACTGTATAACTATACCTACTTCTTCTGGTCTGGCTAAAACTAATTAATAAAATATCACTGTATAACTATACCTTCTTCTTCTGGTCTGGCTAAAACTAATTAATGAAATATCACTGTATAACTATACCTTCTTCTTCTGGTCTGGCTAAAACTAATTAATGAAATATCACTGTACAACTATACCTTCTTCTTCTAGTCTGGCTAAAACTAATTAATGAAATATCACTGTATAACTATACCTTCTTCTTCTGGTCTGGCTAAAACTAATTAATGAAATATCACTGTAAAACTATACCTACTTCTTCTGGTCTGGCTAAAACTAATTAATAAAATATCACTGTATAACTATACCTTCTTCTTCTGGTCTGGCTAAAACTAATTAATGAAATATCACTGTATAACTATACCTTCTTCTTCTGGTCTGGCTAAAACTAATTAATGAAATATCACTGTATAACTATACCTACTTCTTCTGGTCTGGCTAAAACTAATTAATAAAATATCTTTGTACAGAGTTACATAGTGGACATAAAATTTCAGACACTTTTAACACTATTCTTATAGATTGATCAATTGCTTAATGTTTTCCATCATATTATATGAAAAACTACTATTTCTATATTCATGACATTGTGTAAACTAAAAATTAAATTAAACTGCCATATATATATATACATTGTAAATAATCCCTTATTTAAATAAAAGTATGTCCTTTTTAAAAGCATATTCCAAAATATTAGTATTTTTTAGCTTTACCTCTCCTGAAGATTAAATTTTCTGAATTTAAATAAAACTACAAATCCTGCTGCCATGCATTCTTTTTTTTACATTACTTAAATTATCTGAAGAGGGAAATTGAAGATTCATTCATATGATACATAAAAAAAAATCACTAACCCTTTCTTGTCTTTACTATTTAAATTGTTTTTCATTGATATCAACTTACTCTTGTTGTGAAATATATTTTATTTAGCCATGTACTTCTGACATTTTTAGAAACTTGTGAAATGAAAATCTTTCCGTATTCAAAAAATTCAAAAATAAACTAAGAATGTGTCCATGGGAAATATGCCTCTGTTTGCATATAACATTGGAAAGGGACATACATGTAACTGAAGAACTGTAAAAGAGCTACCATAAAATACGAACTTGATCTGTGATTTATGCTAAAAGCAATGTGTATATTTTTTATAAAGTTGTAAAGGGACATAACTGAAGAACTGTAAAAGTGATGTCATCCAAATTCAAACTTGATCTGTGTTTTATGCAAAAAGCAATTTGTATAAATTTTTATAACATTTGGTAATAAATGCAAATTTAAGATATAGAATGGAAACCAATTTTGGGACATACAAAATGACGCCTTTACCTTGCGTCAGAGCAACAAAAAAAAACAACATTTTTTTAAATGCTGTTTATTTTAAGCATGACGGACACCGTACAAACAATAAAACTGTTCAATGCAAGTTTTAACCCTTTTCATGAACTTTGAACTTTTTGTTCTGAACACTATATTGACTTACTGGTTGTATATTTTGGACATTTTGTTTCATGGTCTACTGGCTCAAGGTCAGGAAACAGTAGAGGGCAATCTTGGTCAGATATTCCCTTCCCTTTGCCTTTCATTCTTTTTTATCTAAAATAAAAATTAAAAATAAAGATTTGTAATACATGTAAACTGAAATATCAATATTATTCTTTAAATGTAGTAAGATCTTAGAATTCTGATTATTTTGACATTTTGGCACATTACTTAACTTGTTTGCAATTTAGTTATGTGTTTATGTTTTACTTCTTATACTTATTGTAGCAAAAAGGCCTAGAAAAAATTTCTGTACTGTAACTGTGAATACTCTTGCATGTATTATTTTTGTGCTTTTTAGTCATTTTGTAAGTTGCTTTTTTACTGATTAAATGAGTCAATTCTTTTCCATTTAAGTGATTTGGTGTTAACATTTAGAAGGTGGTTTTTTTGTTACATCACTGTTCCAGTGATGAGAGTTATACAAAACAAAAAAGTTTAACATCCCACATTCGTCATGTGAATACATTTGTGCCTGTCTAAAGGCAGGAGTTTGTTGCCATTTGACTGGTTACTGCTGTCATAATTGTTAAACAGTTTATTATATTTCTTAAGGTGTGATAAATGTTTGAAGAAACACTTAAAGTGTGTGCTTCCTTGATTTTGACAGAGAATTATTATTAAAAATTTTGATGGAGATAATCCCAAAATTAGATGTTTGGCAAGAGACTTACATTTGTTTTTGCAGAATTTTATTGTCAGATAGAATTTCCAATACCTGTGCTCTAGTATTGAAGTATAGTGATCGTGTAATTTATTCAATTGTGCAGTTGAATTTTCATATTGATTCCTGAAGTTTTGTTTTTGTATCTGCTTTTTCTATGGGGACTTCGTCCCCTATTACAGTAGAAAATTCAATAAACAAAAACAAAAAAAATCGGGAATATTTCCTGGATTTTTCAATGTACTAATAAACCCAAAAACGTTCAATTTTTGTTTTTGTCATGTTTTTTAATTTCCGGATCGGCGCAGAAATCTACTTCTGATTCCGGTCTTGTTTAAATGAGACTTGGAATAAAATGTATATTTATCAGTCTTAGAAAGGAACTAATACTAATTCATTTAAAAAAAAATGTTTGTTATTAAAAAAACGTTACCTGATGACAGCGTTTCTTTGTTTGCATTGAATATGACTTCAGAACTTAAATAATGTCACAACTAAAATCCCTAACAGCAGAACCAAAATCAGAAACGTTACGGTATTTCCATTTCTCTTTTTAAAATCCTTGATTTAAAAAAAAAAATCATAGACTTCGTCCTTATTCACAGGTAATTCCTGCCTCATATTATAATAACAAGTTTTATAAACAATTTTCAAAGGGGAGATAATTTGTTATTGTTCTTTCATTTTTATACAATCCATTTATTGTATCCATATTAATTCGCACTACAGATTTAAGCATATAAGGCATTTAAATCTGCATATTCACAATATTTCTAACCTACTATTTACGCCATATTTTTAAGAATTATCATCAGTAATTGAAAAAATAGCTTCAGCTTTGTGATCAAACACTGTCAATATCCAGGACGTCCTAATATCCAATGAAAACTTTGATTGCATTTTCTTAGATATTTCAACCAATGAAAGCAATCGACATGTGAAGTCTTTGGACGAGTTTCCAAGATGGACGCCCCCATGAAAGAAAAACTTTTAAAATATTCTTTACTTTCAAGATTACTTGTTTTTACTTTACAGGTATCTTGTAAATGAATTTTATTCTTAAGTAAAACAATGTTTCATTTACCCCAACGTCCAATTACCATTGACAAGACGTCACAATAAAAATGAGTTTTCATTTATATTTTATCACAACCCCTTCTGTCTTTCCTTGTTAATTTGAATTTTTAAGGTTCATGTACATGTGGGCTCTTTGGCTCAAATGGCTGATTTTTCACCTCCAAATTTACGTCAGTTCTAGACAACCCTGTGCATCTGAAAAAGTTTAAGGCATAGCCTGGCCTAGATAAATAAAATTCAAATCAGGGACTTTCTTATCCTACCCACAGTCGCCTGAAGATTTCATAATTATAACGAAAAATGGGGAAAATAAAATATTTTTTGTAGTATTATATAGATTATTCTATATAATACTACAAAAAATAAAAAAATATTTTATTTCCCCCATATTTTTGCCTGAAGATTTCATAATTATAGCGAAAAAATGGGGTGAATATTTTTTGTAGTATTATATAGAAAATGGGGGAAATAAAATATCTTTAACTGTTTATAAACATGATAAAGTATAGAAAGTCCCTGTTCAAAAACATTGTATGATTTAGATTTTTTTATAAAGATTTTGCAGTGCACTTTTTTTTTGTCCCTGCAAAAGATGAGGGGGAACCTGTATTAGGAATTTGGTGTTTTTAGGCTCGGGATTTCAGGATTGATCCTTACACGATCCGGGATTTCTTTTTTCAAATTTTGGGATCAGGGGATGGTGGGATTTAAATTTCTTTAAATTCAGAACCCCAGGATTTCATGTTTTTCAGTCCAGGATTTCTGGATCATGACCCCTCTTATCCCCCCTCAAAGATGATAAAGTAAACAAACAGTTGAGTTTCACTTGATATGGTCCATCAAGGTACAATTTAAATCACCTATTATTGTCAGGTATCTATTGTTTATCTATTGTCCATGTCAATCAATACAGCTCCCTCCAATTATTACTTGTGGGGAACTTCTCAAACCTGTTTCATTGTTTTATTTTGGCACCTTTTGAAAGAATGAAAAAAAGTGCATCCCATAAGGCCTAAATTAAAATATTGTTTGTTTCCCCAATCCCGAACCTGCCAAGCCAGGTGTGGGTAGGTAGGTAGGTAAATAATATATTTTTCCAAAAAGCTTGAATATTATTGGACGATCTGGCATGTCTGGCAAGCCTGAAAATTCAATATGAATAAAATAATATTTGACTTAGTTTTAACAATAAAATTTTATGAGTAGCACCAGTTTTGAAGGGTCAGTTGGGATTGGGGAAACAAACAATATTTTATTTGAGGCCTAATCCTGTTAAGTTTTTATTTTTCAAAAACATCAAACATATTTGCAATTTATTTATCTATGCTTTAAATCTTTTCTGGACTCACAGGCTTATCTGATCTATACACAGAGTAAATTTTGAGATGAAAAATCAACCATTTTAGCCAAGGGGTCCACATGAACCTTAATCATTTTAATGAGAAACATGTACATGTCCCAAAGACCATTAAAATGTTGATGTCAAATAAATTAAAACCACTTGGAGTCTGTTTAATCAATTTAAAATTTTAAAAATAAACAATGCTACTATGTTATGATTTAATAATTCTTCTCCATGTTCTCAGAGGATTTCATTTATATAATTTGGTCAACACCCAATATGTCTGAGTCACACAATCGTTCCAATACCTTAATAGTTAGCCACAAACTGTAATTGAAAATCTACTCCATACAAAAACTAGATCTGTCAAAAGTGACATGAATGTCCCTATCCAAAAAAGTTGAAAAATCTGCAATTTCAATAACACATGTGGACACAAACATGATGGTAGTCTCTTGGTCACATGTCAAAAATCAGCTCAAAATCTGGAGGCGTATAGAAAAAAAATCTGTATAACTGTTATTTTCAATAATTTATCCAAGTCCAAACTTCGTTGCGGGGCCATAAAAAAATGAAAAGAAAGAACTTTCTAAGTGGTGCATATGTATTTTTTAAGGAATACCATTATCCTATAAATATTAGACAATCAACAGCCTTGCAATATTTTGCTTTATAAATTCATAGAGTGACCCTACTCTTGTATAATAACATGTACACTACACAAAAAAGGGAATTTTATTAATTGCTGTTTTTTTAATCTCCTGCATGTCCAGTGCCAAATAATTCTGCAAACAACAACAAAATTCTGCATTTGGCAAAAACATTTTAAGATATAACATGTACCATATCAAAATATTCTCTCAGTCTTGGGGTTCAACATGTTCAAGTTAAGTGCATGCCGGTGATCATGAGGGTAAATAATCTCGACAGAAATGAAATGGAAGAAGACTTTGCAGCTATTAACTTATACAATCACTCATCAAAATTCATCCATATAGATGTGAGGTCAAACAGCAACTTAACCAATACCAAAAACATTAAAAGCTAACGCACATAACCTGTAACATACACCTCTGAACAGTCACACTTTGCAAAAAGTCAGTTTCAAATGGACATCAAATACAAGTAAGAGAAAAGTATATAACATGGAAATCATATTTATGATAAAATTACCGGTATGAATTATAATTAGTCAGACTTTTAACTACTAGAAATATCATTGGAGTAGTATGGATAACTCTGATGCTCTTGAACCTCAATATTTTGACAGTCAGAAATTTTAGGAATTAAGAACATTGCATCAAAATTGTCAATTTATTGATGTTAAATATTTTTGCTCAGATCTTAATAACACACTTAATTTTTAATAATTTTATATTTTTTAGGTTGTGTTCAATATCTTGATACCAGATCACAAAGCAGATGTGTTCAATCCACCATATGATCAATCCAAGGACAATCCACCATATGATCAATCCAAGGACAATCCACTGGATACATGTGTTCACTATGTATTAGGTGGATTCATCAGATGGGATGGTGTATATTTCCTCCATGTAGCTGAACATGGATATATTTATGAAAACAGTTTAGCCTTTTTTCCATTATTTCCATGGTGTGTCAGAATATTAGCCAATAGCTTATGTTTGCCGATGCAATTTGTGATGCAGTATAGAACAGTACTTATAGTATCAGGATTTATTTTCAATTTTTATATTTTCTTTAAAACAACACTTGTTTTGTACAGACTGAGCGCAAATATTTTGAATTCAGAATTTTTAGCATATAAGGCTGCATTGTTATTTTGCTTCAATCCAGCCAGTATTTTCATGTCAGCATTTTATTCTGAAATATTGTTTGCATATTTGACTTTTTCTACAATGTTGAAATTTGAAGAAAGAAAACGAAATCAGTCTATGATGTTCTCAAGTTTAAGTTGTCTTTCACGTTCAAATGGATTGCTGACTGCTGGCTTTGAACTTCATAAAAGTTGTCAGAATATTGTGATACATTTATTGTATAGTAAGAAAGACTTTGTCGGCAAAATTTCACTCATTTTGAAAGAGATTTTGAAAGCTTTGATATATTTGATATTATTTTTATTACCTTTTCTTATATATCAGTTTTACATAAGTGATCTGTTTTGCAATCAAAGTGGAAAGTGGAATATACCAGAATTCCTCATTCAGTATGGAAGAAAAAGAAGCTACAACTTAGTAAATGAAACAGCTTTTGATTGGTGCAAAAATAGAATACCTTTTGCATACAGTCATGTGCAGAATACTCATTGGAATGTTGGATTTTTGAGATACTATGAGTTCAGACAAATTCCAAATTTTATTCTGGCTTTACCTGTGAGTGTTTTATCTGTCTCATCTGTTGTATATTATTATAGACTTAATAGAAAAAGATGTCTGACATTAGGATTGATACCTGAAAAGAACACAGATGACTCAGAGAAAAGTGGATTTATGAACAAAAGAATGTTGCCATATATTGCATACTTATTGTTCATTACTGTATTTGGATGGTTTTTTATACATATTCAGGTAAGTTTAGTTTCTTGTATGGTTTTATCATTAGAAGATTTTCCTTAACAAAGTGAAGTGTACCAAAACTACACAGAAGCTAACTTTTACACTATCAGTCAGCATGGTCAGGGTTAAAAGTTATACAAGTGAGTTTTATTTTATGGTACAAGTATTTTTTGTGTGGTAGACTTATCTCCCTTAGTCATGTTTGTTGTCATGATATTTTTTTTACTATTTTTTTTAAAAGTAGGAAACTCATATTTTCTACTCTGACATTTTAATCAAATATTACAATTTCCAAATGTTGATAATATTTTTAAGTGACACCTGAACACGTGAATTTTTTGCTCTAAAACTTCCATGTTATTTAAACCTGTTCATTTATATTATAAATCCATGTTCATTTATATAAATAATCCATGTTCATTTATAATATTAATCCATAAAACATAATGATAATGAAAAGTATGTTACTTTACTAGTTTTCATTTTCTGAACCAGAATAATAGCTCTTATCAACCCTCATCCTAAATATTTTTTTTGTGGATGAAATGTTCCAGAAGAATACACCCTTGAAAGAAATGTATGAGGGTCTGGGTGCTGTTTTTTTTTTTCATTTCTGAATTCTTTATTTTTTTCAGATATTTCCCTCTGTAAAGTTTGCCTATTATTCACTAATTATTATCTTTTAGCACCACATTGATTTTTATTTTCAACCCTGTATTCTCTAGTGTTTTTTTGTCCCCTCTTCTGTAATACAATGTATTGGTCAATTAATCTCAATTATGTTAACCCAATATAAACCCCACAGGCACTTGTCTCAGACCCCACCTCCTATATTCCTTAATATAACTTTTATATTTAGGTAAACAGGGAAAAAATAATCTTAGACAAGTGCCTGTGATAAACACTCATGAATGAAAAATGCCTCCACCTGTTTTGCAGATTATTGCTGTTGATTGTTTTCTTTTCCAACATTATAAAAATCATAATCGAGATGACTTTATTTATTTTCAGGTATTAACAAGAATGGTGTTTTCTTCATCACCTGTGGTTTACTGGTATGCAGCAATAGTCATTTCAACAAATTATCATACAAAAAATAGGAAAACTAGTCATAAGAAACATTCAAAGTATTCTAAAATCTGTGATATTAGTGATCTTTATATTTACAACGTTAGAAATTGTAATATACAATCAAAAATAATTGTTTTATATTTCCTAGGATATTTTGTAATAGGAATTTTTATGTTTTCTAACTTTCTACCATGGACATAAATTATACTTATGATTTGCCTTTTGTTGTTTATACAAGTAAAACCTGTCTAAATTGAATTTCAAAAACCAAAAACAACAAACTGAACTTTTGTATTTTCACATACAGTGACAGTCTAAGGATTTGTTTCAATTATAATCAATTATACAGTGAATATTTAGAAAGTTATAAACCTCTGTAAACTGATCACCTGCAGTCTAATCCCAACAAAATCTTAAGTCAAAAGATGATTTATTAGACAAGTTTCAGAGTGCCTCTCTGATTGTTCCTACTACTACGAAGACATTCAGAGGTTTTCTATAACACCTTATTTGTTGGCTTCCTTGTAAGAACCTTCTGGTTCAGTAGTTATAGATAAGTTTTTGTGTTTTGGTCTGTTTTGGTCTGTTTTTCTAATATTCTATGCAATAGGTCAATTTTATTTGGGGTAGGAAAATATTTTACAATTTACATGTCAGTCTGCCAAGTTTTATTTGACCTTGACCTAATTTTCATGGTTCATTGCTCAATATTATATAAAAAAAATTGTCTGTTTTTCTAATACTTTTAGCAATAGCCTATAAGTTCATCAATATTAGGTGTATGGAATGATTGTAGGGTGTAAATGTCTGTCTGGCAACTACCATCTTTCCATGACCTTATTTTCATGGTTCATTGGTTAATCTAAATTTCCTGATTTAGTTGATTTTTTAGATACTATATATGTAAAAAGGTCAACTATATTTAAAACATATAATGATTGTAAGGTGTACATGTCTGTCTGGCTACATTCATCTGACCTTGGCATCATTTAAATTGTTCATTAATCAATGTTAATGTTTCCTGGTTAAGTTTGTTTCTTTGATGTGCAATAGGTCAAATATTATATATTTAAAGCATATTTGGTATATGGAATGATTTCAAGGTTTACATGTATTACTAGTTTGGTTTATCTGACCTTAACCTCATTTCTTAGATGTAAAATGATGTCATAGTTGTAGAAAAGCTTTACATTTATACCCTTGTTTCAGTATCATACAAGTTATAGTTTTAGCTAGCTATAAAACCAGTTTTAACCCACTATTATGTTGGAAAATGTCTCTACAAAGTCAGGAATATGACAGTTATTTATAGCTATTATATACTATCATTTTCTACGTTCAGTGGACCCTGAAATTGGGGTAAAAACCCTAATTTGGAATTAGAATTAGAAAGATCATATCTTAAGGAACATGTATACTAAGTGTAAAGTAGATTGGACTTTAACTTTATCAAAAACTACCTAGACCAAAACTTTAACCTGAAGCGGGACAGACGGATGAACGGACATGCAGACCAGAAAAGATAATGCCCCCAGGCTCTACTATCTTAGATTGGGCATAAAAAACATTGACATCTCAGACAAGACAACTAAGTGGATCTAATTGTTCCTCTCCATACAGAACTCAAATAGACTTGAAAACACTTAATCTGATAAAAAGAAATCCCAACATGATTCATCAAATAATCCTCAGGGAACAGTACAAGGACTAATACTTTCTCACATACACATATTATTAATCAAACTACTAATATCTTAAACACAGCCAAACAAGATTTTTTTGTATAGTCGACATCATCATTTACCGGCCTATTATTCCAAATAGAACATTAAAAAGCTTCATAAAGACATCTAATACACTACAATTGGAGACAAGACTGGCTCATGTCATCCAATAGTTACATTATCAGTGTCTCGGCTTAGAATAAAAAACGAATGCAGTTTTACTACAACTTTAAAACATGACCGCATTTAAGAACAAGTCCAAATTGCCAAATGATTAGAAATAATACAGTATTCAGGCCTCAAATATCAACACACCTTTTCAACATACTGCCCGCCTGCAACAACTTATTAGTGTATCATTCATCTGGCAAAACATACAAAAATAGCTCTAAACCAGCCTATAAATAGCTCACCAAACGATAGTCAGACCAGCACATCTGAAAATACAATAAACATATTCATATTGGAACAAGTGCTAAGAACAGCTACATGTTTTCCCGTACAACAATCGATTGAGTGGCAAATATTTCGATATCAGTTCACAATTGCTATGCTATACGAACTCAATATGTCTGACTCTACCTCATGATCCTTCAAAAACGAAGATTTAAAACAAAGCTTTAAATTCTCATATATACAGTATAATAAAAAAAAAAAAGTGTCCAAAAGTTTAAGTTTATAAATAAAGAAAATGAAAAGTTATAATCATAAAATTATTAACTTTACTACTGAGTTATCTTACTTACAAATGTAGGAACGAAAGCGTAATTAGTACAGGGAATTTGTGAAATTTGTGATTTTGTTAAATCACTAAACAAATTAGTGATTTTAAAAAAACCCTGATTTTGACTAGTGATTTTACAAAACCCCAAAAATGATTAAGATTTTTTTTACGGATTCACTGATTAAATTCATTCTTTTTTTTTAGAATTTCTGTGAAAAAAAAGCCTACTACAGTAACACTCAATAAGTTTGAGGTTAATCTATTAATTTAGTTAATCTTATTTTAATATGAAGTGAGCAGTTGCCGTACACTATCGTGACAACTTACATACTGTAGAGCAATGGCTCAGGCACAGATAGCTTTCATACACACAAAAGTTACTTCAAATAATTGAGGGGAAATTAAAGTGCAACATATGGTACCACGGAAAATATGATGAAATTTTGGAACATGTTAAGCAAACTCTTATCACTACCTTGTCTGAAAGAAAGTTACTGTTTATTATAGTTTTTCTGTAATTACCGTATAAAATAAAGCCAATTATATCAAATGTTCAAAATCCAATATAAAAACAGAACATTACATGTAGGTTGATTGCTGTCATTAGAGAAGAAAAACACATATCATTATGTAAGGTATAAGAAATTGAGTGGGTTAGGGTATGTGATCCAGTGGCAAATATTTGAAAAAATCGTTAAAAGCAGTATTCATCAGATGAATATGGTTTTTTTTTTAAATATTATGCATGTCTCGAAGACATACATGTACAGCATAGTTCAGGAAATTCACATATCAATAGATCATTATCATGATGATGGTAGGAACAAAATGGTATTTAAAGTATGCAAATAGAAAGTGTACAAACTTTACAAGGAACTTTGAGAGGAATGCCAACTAAAAAACGTAGAACTGCTATAGTGAAGGTATTGTCGTTAAGTCTATAATAAGCAAAGAGTTCAATTTTCCGGGTTCAGGTTGATTTAATGCAGACCTGCATTGAAAAGCAGGGCAATTATGTAACAGTAGATGTCACACAAACTAGCCATGCGAAAATAAGTAAAGTCACATTGGTCTTAATATCAGTTTTAGCTCATAGTGTTCAATAAACAAATATATTTCGAAATCATTAGTGATCGTTAGTCTTTTTTTTTTATTTTCAGAAAAACACATTTCTAATCATTGTAATAGCAAGTTATACTTTTAAATTGTAATCAGGAATTGAAAATAATGTTTTAATTACAAAACAGGAGGAGGTGTGTGAGATATTTAATGACTATTTTGTAAATGTTGCAAAGAATATAAGAAGCAGTCAAATAAAGGTTGATGATGATCACCCGAGTATTTTGGCCATTAAAGATAATATTCCAGATCTTGATCAAAACAATTTGACCTTTTCCCCTATTGATCAAGACTTTGTTGAGAAACGTATACGTAAAATTAATGTTAAAAAAGCCACTGGTATAGATGGTATCTCACCTAAATAACTGCATTTTGCTAAACCTGCTATTGTAAAACCCCTTACAGATATTGTTAATTTGTCATTATCATCATCGACCTTCCCTGACCATCTTAAGGAATCTCAAGTTGCACCTATCCACAAAAAGAATAGTGTTTTAGAAAAGGGAAATTATAGACCGGTAAGTGTATTACCGGCTATTTCTAAAATTTTGAAAATGCCATAGAAGTACAATTAGTACATAAAAATCTTCAGTCCTTTTTGACAGCTTTTAGATCTGGTTTTGGATGTCAGTTAACTTTTTTAAGAGTAATTGAAGATTGGAAATTAGCCTTAGATCAAAATAAATAACTTGCAGCTATCCTTATGGACTTGTCAAAAGCATTTGACTGTCTCCCCCATGACTTACTGCTATTGAAACTAAAAGCTTATGGTCTATCAAAATCCTCACTTGATATGTTATATAGTTATTTAACAAAAAGCAAACAGTGTGTGTAAGTAAACCAAAATTTAAGTGGTATGCTTGACATATTTAAAGGGGTACCACAAGGTTCTATCCTTGTACCCATCCTATTTAATATTTTTATTAATGGTTTGTTCTTTTTTGTAAAAAAAAATTCTTTATATAATTATGCTGATGATAACACTTTGTCAAAGTCTGGAAATTCCTTACAAGATGTAATCTCTGCTCTTTAGGAATTTCAAGCTATCTCTCTTGGCAAAAAAACACATGATAAAAAGATTGTGTTTGATTTGAATGGTATCTATATCATGTGAGGATGAGGTTAAACTACTTGGAGTTACGATTGATTTTAAATTAAACTTTAATTTACACATTTCAAATATTTGTAAAAAGGCTGCAAGGCAATTAAATGTTTTGAAAAGAATGGGGAAACATCTAAACAAACTAAGTAAGCTTACAATTTACTACTCTTCTATTATGTCTAACTTTAGTTACTGCCCTTTGACTTGGCATTTCTGTGGGGAACAAAATACCAGGAAAATAGAAAAAAAAATACAAGAACGAGCGCTTCGATTTATTTATGAAGACCATCAGAGCTCATACGAAACACTCCTGCAGATTTCGAACCTTCAAGGGCATCATTAAAACTCGTAGAATACGCTCAATTGCCTTGGAGACCTTTAAAATAATTAGTAAAAAATGTCCTTTATTTATTCAAGATTTAGTTTTAATAAAAAAAAAACAGTTCATATAATTTCAGGTATGTAAACACTGCTGAGGTACCTAGTTCTAGAACCTCCAGTAATGGTAAAATGGTAAAAGATCCTTTCCTAATGAGGCTAGACTCATGACTTCTTTTGACCAGTTTAGGAATTATACAAAATTCCTGGTGTGGGGGTCAAAAATGTTACTGCAGTTCATGTCGTATCCAACCAGTGCTGTCTCAAAGCTGAAATTTCTTTCTTTTTTTTTATAATGGCCTTTTGCTCTGCTTTTTATGCATTTTTTTTAATATATCTGCCATTAAATGCTAGTGCTTATATTTATTTATTTATTGTTTTTATGCTTTTAGTCTGTTATATTTTATGATCTCAAGTGATTTGCTGATTCCCCCGTTTCAATGCACATAGAGGCACTTGCCACATGAACTTTGACTCTGGAAGCTCACAAATCAAATAGAGTTGCTTTCATTATATTGCATGCTTTTTTTAGTTTTATTTGGTAGTATTTGCATGATGCTGCATGTTTTCTATGTGATAGTCGGTTAAAGAGCTCACCAGAGCTTATGTTTTCTCTGTTATTATGTATATATATGCCGACTCTTAATAGAATTTACTTACTAAAAAAAATAAAAAAAGAAAATTTACTTACTTATCAGGGATTTTTAAAAACCACGGAACTGTTAGTATTTTACAAAACCACTGAAACTGTTAGTGATTTTACAAAACAACTGAAACTGTTAGTAGTTGATTTTACAAATTCCCTGTAACATATAGACAAAGTAAAAATAAAATTTGCAGTGAACATTTTTACAAATTTTGACATATCTAATCTTAAAATTTCGAGCTTATTTAAACTCAAAATTTGCTTATTTTTAAACTCAGAATTTTCAACCTTTAGAGCTCTTTAGAATCTCGAAATTTCGACTGTTTAAAACTGATAAACTTTTCCTCGGTATTCATATCATTTGCGCCAATTATCACATCCACATTATATCTCAGCAAGCGGAGAACCATAAAGTTGATAAGCAGTTTTTAACAAAGCAAACCATTTCAAAGAGGTTTTTTTAAGCTAGAAAGAAAATCTTTTTTTGCTGAAGAATAAATGGAATATGTTTCGTGTACAGATATCAACTTCAGATATGACATAATGTGTATCAAAACAAGCCTGTTATTCCAATTCACATATATTACACCCTACTTTTGTTCAACAGTCCAATAGAGACATTCCTTGAAGGGTTAATAGTTGTGTTATCAGCATGATAATCAGGTGGTATGATCTGTATATGGAAGAAGAAGAAGGTGGCGACAGTGTAGATTCAGTATAGAACTCGTGGAGGACACAAGTTTTATCAACAGAGGGTCACTAGTGATGTCTACAGGAAATCCATCTTTCCAAGAACAATCATGGAATGGAATACATTACCTGACAAGGTTGCTGAAGCGGGATCAGTTGCAGGGGCGGATCCAGCCATTTTAAAAAGGGGGGTTCCTAGCCCAGCACAAAAGGGGGAGGGGGGCGGTGGGTTCCAATTATATATCAAATGCTTTGATCGTCCAAAAAAAAGGGGGTTCCAACCCCCGGACCCCCCCCCCCCCCTTCTGGATCCGCGCCTGAGTTGAAGATTTCCGCTCAGGACTACAGACAACACATTAACATAGGCGGATCCAGGGGGCCTGGGGGGCCCGGGCCCCCCCCTTCGTGGGAAAAATTTGGTTGCTTATATAGGGAATCATTGACTCGTATATAATATGGAAGAAGAAGAAATTAAGTAATAACAGAAAAGTGAAATATTTGTCACTGGACGTCACACTATGAACCAATGTATTTTCATCTTTTTTTAGATTGTGCAAATTCTATAGACATGGTAATTTGGATAAAACTTTATGATTGGTTTACAATATGTTTGATTTTGTTTGAGTAGATATTTTACTAAATTGATTTACACCACTCCGTTTCTCAATCTGAACGTAACCGTTTTGAAGTTTAGAAAAGTAACTTCCGGTTTGTGGAAATAGTAAAAAAAAAAGGAAGGAATTATCTGTTCATTTTAATCATACTGTTTTATTACTGACAGTCACTTCTGTTGGTAGATTGATAGCAGCATTGACATTATCTAATCAGTAAGTCTAGGATAGCACTAGACAACAACAATTTTTAGGCTAACTGTAGTCTAAATAATTATGAAGTTTGGCAAGGCTATTTATTTTTTTTCTTGGGTCCTGAAAAAAAAATTAAAAGTAGCCTTGCCAGACGTCATTACTATTTGGAATAGGCTTACTGTAACTCAAATCCTAATAATAAGTCCATCAATTTATTTTTATGCATTTCAGGAACAACAAAAAAAGACTTATGGTATTCATAGAATTTACTTATATGACTTGTTGTTATGCATATCATGTAGTCATCTGTTTTCGATAGTAATTAGTTCTCGATAGCAATGCGCATGGCTAAAATAAAAGTAGTTCCCGAAATCTTACATGTTTTCTATTTGTTGGTATCAAAAACTTGGTTCAAGCATGCATTAATTTCAACGTTTCAAGTTTTCAGATATTTTACAACAGTAAAAATAATATTTTCCGATTTTAACCTACTTTTCCTTATACCCTTAACAACCCCAACTTCAGCCCCTGGTTCAAAAATAGCACGTTTTCAAATGTTATCAAAACTTAGCTCGAAAAGAAGGTCAAGTCCACATACGTAATACACAGTTGTTAGATGTGATGTTACGTTGCTATGGAAAAAATCTATGGAAAGCAGTTTGGGCCATATCTTATCAACTTTAAAATTTAATTAAATTCTTTTATTGGAAAATGCCCTTAATTATTGTTACTGTGGCAGTAAAATTTTAAAGATGAGCTGTGAAAACATCTCCATGATCTCATAATTATAAGAATCAGTTCAAAAATCCTAAATCATCTAAAATATATTAAAGATTACTTTTTCAATGCATATTTTTATCCTTGAGTGATAATTCCTAGGATATCTGTTAAAGATGCCTTAATTGTTCCATAAGGCTAAAATTCATAAAAAATATGTTTCTAGAGACAAATGATACTTAATTGATACTTTTCTTCAATTTTCGTAATTTTAAATCTTCTATTAATATCAAACATGCTTACCGTACTACACTTTTTACAACTGATGATGTATTGCACACAATGTCAAAATTGAGCACAACAACAGATGTTTTGATTTTTCTTGATTTACGTAAGAGAAAATAATGTTAGAGGATAAAAGAAATTGAATAAAAGTATCTACTAAATTAACACAATCAGCTTTGACCACATTTATTTGAAGAGCTGGCCATACAGCGCAAAAGTTTGATTCACTATCGAGAACCGATAACACTAGGATACATGCATATATATGTTTCATTAACATCTTATAATCAGCATGACTATCTGATGACAATACCAATACTAAAAATCTAGGCTAAAATAAGTCTTACATGCACATACATGTATAATTACATACTGTAATTCTGTCCCTGTCGAACTGCGATATCACAGGTTTGTTCAGTGCATTAAAAAATTACTGAATTTAAAATTTGTGGAGAAAATACGGACATACTATATACATGTTACTAGCCAAAAGGTTATGATGAACCTTAATAGATAAGTACAAAAAATGCATTGTAATACTGGTAATAGATAATCATAATTCATGGAATAGGCATGATGGCTGCATCACCAAAGATCTCAATCAGTTACATATCTCTCCAAACAGCAATGCCAGACTTAAACATGTTAAAACCAATACATACATATATATGTACACTCTAATGCAAACAAAAACAAACAATACATGATCCAGTAAGCAAAATTGGTACAGATTTGCAATTTGACAGAATTTAAACTAGTACAAAGACTTTAAGACTATACATGTACATGTAAGTACATAGTTTAACATGAATAGGACCCCCACCCCATTTTGCCTATCAAGACAATTCTTCTAAAATGAAACACAATAAAAACATCATTGCACATTAACCAACATGATGACAACAAATCAATTGCAATAAAGTATCAACTTACTGGTATATTCATTTCAGAAATAAAAGAAATGGCTGTTGTTGAGTTAGACCCTTTGTTTATAAAAGCTCACAGATTACTTCATTCTAAAGCAAAAGATTCTGGAGCCCAACTGAAGAAGCTATTAGATGATGTCATTGCAGATAAGAAACGACAAAGGGTATTTTAAAATTTCAATTGTAATATTCATATATCACATAAAAAAAAGTTATAAAATTAACACACTTTGATTTATAAAAAAAAATATGTATTGTACTGCTAGAGGTATTACTGGGATACATGATTCTTGTGTCACATTCAAAATTTATAGATTATGATAAAGCAATGGCCTTATTAATTGATTTCTAATACATATATTTGTCAAGATACCATTCCTATCTATGTCAGACTTTTGAAAAGTGGTAGTCCTAGGGATTTGACCACCGTAATTTTCAAAAGACCAGCAGAAATTTATTATTTTGCAAAAGAAATAATAGCGAGGGCCACCATATGTGGCAACATCTGACAAAAAGGGCCCAGATGCTGTAAAACGTAATTTTTGCTATTACGTTGCAAAGTTAACGTTGACGAGCACCTGTTTAAATATTTGTTTGCTGCTTAAAACAATATTCTTTCACTTATTATATATTTTGTACAGCTTACCATGTATGAGTAATTCATAATTGTCTTTATTTATCAAAGCCTGCAACATTCATTTTAACACGATTCCGTATTTCAGTCTGCTCATATTATAAAATTGAGAATGGAAATGGGGAATGTGTCAAAGAGACAACAACCCGATCATAGAAAAAACAACAGCAAGTTACTCCACTTGGGAAGCACTATTAAATGACAGGATGATTGCCAAGATAGTGACAGGACGGATGACAGGATGAGATATAAATAGTCATCACTTTTTTGTGGTTTGATAGATTTTTTAATATTTGTAGACCTTAGAGATATTAAACTATATTTTATTAAAATAAAAAAAATAAGTGAAAAAAATATTTTTGAGCAAGTAAAAGTGACCAGACAGATTTCACTCTCGCCAATATACTCTATCATATATACATACATTGTATATCCAACAAGTCAACAACAAGTGTTAAAATTTCTTTTGTTTTACAATATTATAGGATTAAACACATTTTTTCTAGAGGTTATTGATGTATAAACCGGGGCGATTAACTCACAAACTGAATAAAAGTCCAAAGGACTTTTATGTCAAGTTTGTGAGTAAGAGACCTGGTTTACACATCAATAACCTCTAGAAAAAATGTGTTTAATCCTTATGATTCTTGAGCCAAACATATGCAATTATTAATTTACATTATTTGTTTGATAGTTACTATATTTACCATCAAAAGCACAATGGCAAGTCATATAAACTAAGGAGTACGCCGCCATCTTGACTTTCTGAAAACCATAAATGTTCGATAAATGCAACAGAATCTGAAATGAAATAGCACCTACCTCAAAAACTTCAATTAAATATTATCCAAATTTGAAGCGTACACACAACGAAATAATCTTTCCCTTTGTAAATATCTATTCGTATGATGTTGTGTTTTTCCATGACGTAAATTTGCCAAATCCTTCATGAAATTTTTTTGGAATTTTATTTAAATTTTATTTTTATACAATTTTGAAGCTTTAGTTCATTTACTTTATTTCTTTTTTTGTTTTTTATATATGCATTAGATAAAAACAACTGTAATGCAATTGTTTTATAATCTCAATTTGCTGAAAATTCCAGTATCCCTGCAAGAATGTGTATCCCGCATGAATAGTTTACGAAAGTAGTTTCGGAAACATGGTTTATCAAAGTGTAAACCAAGAGAAAAATTCTAATTGACCAATCCAATTCAAGTATTTATAGATATGCAAATGATATAAGAATTATTTGTCCTTGAAATTGAGGAATCTGTGAGATATATGAATATATTATACGTAAATATAAACTTTATAGTAACAAAAAATGTTTTTTCTGCAAAAAAAGTTGACTGGACGGTATTCACATTCGCTGATGTACACATTGATTATATTGAACTAATTCGAAAAGTGTTTATATTTTTTTTGTTTTGCCATATATTTTTTCATGAAACTAAGGAATCTGTGAGAACGATAAATATCTAATATGAAAATATAAAATTTATAGTATAAAAAACTGTTTTTCAGCACATATGACAAAATTTGGAGTACTTTGCTAATTTGCATAGCAGCCATGTTGCCTTATCATGACGGCAGCCATTACAATAGGAGTATATATGCCCCTTTAATAAAAATGCCAATTTGCAAATTGCTGTGTTGAAATCAACAATTTGTTCCCATATAGGTGAATTGTACATGTTTTGAGGTTTCTTTTCGCGTATAAATGAACATTTTTTATATTGTCTACTTTGAAAACTTTCAGTCTTTTTAGTTTGAAAATCAGAAGCGTAACCGTAGTATTTTTGCTATAAAAACTGATGGAAAATCGTAAATAAGTCTTGAAAAGCAAGATTCAAAACAGAGACACATATGCAAGAAGATATTGTTCATGATTTGTTCGCATAATGGGAAACACCTTGTAGGTTGAATTTAAAGGTTAAATAACTTTTAACTTATTGCTTTCTTGAGTTTTCAGCCTAATTTTTTTTAAAACATGATGATTTTAACCGTCCCATTTCGTAAAAGGTCAAATTTTAAGCATTTTCCTTAAGAATAAAACAACATTTTGTTAATATCGGCCAAAGGAAGTTTTCAAAGACACACTTGTTTTAGATCCATGACAATTATCCGCAAATCTAAAATAATTTATATTTTCAATCTTCAACTAAGGAAAGTAATTTATCCATAAGGGCCAAAGTCACGTGGTGTAAATCAAATGAATAAAGTACCTTTGATTTTGTCATATGAAAAAAAGTTGACCAGGACGGAATTTCACATACACTGATGTACACTAATACATATATGACATATATTATATTCAACTGGTCAACAAAAAAGTTAATATTAAAATTTTTTTCATTTTTTTTTTCATGAAACTAAGAAATCTGCGATATCAATACACATAGATGACATATGACATGCAAATATAAAATTTATAGGAAATTTTTTTTTTTCTTCCAAAAAAGTTATAACTGCATTCATGCTTTCACATGCATTATTGGTAATATCAGAAAATGGGTCATAAAGTTATCTCATTGGCACTACCACCTCATCTTCCTATATCTGCATAAAGGTTTTGGTATTTATCAATTACGCATTTGCCCCTTTGAGTTAGAATGTCGTTTTCCATCAACAACTACCGGTTTTGACAACTTTCTGATTAAGGGGGCTCGTGGGTCTAAATCAATTTTTTTATTTGATATAGGATTTCCCTATATTTTTCTATAGATGAACTTTATCTTATACTTGACCAAATAAAAAAATGGGGTCGATCACCATTCATTATGCTCACAATCTGCCTTAGAAAGAAGCATACATTTTTGCTAATGTCATTTTTTTCTGTTGAACTGATAGGAGAAATAACGGTAATATTTAAATAAAAAAAGAACTAAATTACAAAAAGCACTTAAATTCACAATTATATAGTTTATGTACAGCTTATTCGAAAACAACATTAAAATATATAGGTCACCTATGAGTTAAAAAAGATTTTAATTCCAAAAATGGCATTTTTGCACTGAAGGGAGATAATTTGGAGCTTTTTCAATGATATCTAGATTTTAAAAGTCACCTGGGGCCAACATGAATTGTTTTTTTTTAAATGTTTTTTGTACTATATGATAATAAAATTTACGGTACCAATTTTCTTGCACCAGATGCGCATTTCAACAATACATATGTCTCTTCAGTGATGCTTGTGGCCAAAATATTTGAAATCCAAAGCTTATATAAAAGATGAAGAGCTATAATCCAAAAGGTCCAAAAAGTATAGCCAAATGGGTGAAAGGAATCAGAGCTTTGCATGAGGAAGATACATTCCTTAATTTATAATAATTTCTAATATTTTGTAACAGCAAATTTTAATAACACAAAAAATCTGTATTTTCATGCCAGTACTGAAGTACTGCCTACTGGGCTGGTGATACCCTTGGGGACTAATAGTCCACCAGCAGAGGCATCGACCCAGTGGTAGTAATAAAATTAACGGTACCAATTTTCTTGCACCAGATGATAAAGTAACAACTACTAAAGGTGATAAATAAAATTTGTAATGAAAAATTAATGTTTATTTTGTTTCTGAAAATCTTAAACCCACGAGCCTCCTTAAGTCATCTTTTAATGTTATATACTCAGAGTCCCACCTTAAGAGGTCCTTTAAATGTGAAAGTTACAGTGTATCAAGATAACGAACTACAGGCACTATAGGTTATATTTCTAAATACAAGTGGTGAAACATAAAAGACTTCAAACTTAAAGGTTGTATTACTAGTATAGAAAAAAACCCAGAAAGAATACTAGTATCGTTTTCTGTGTTAACATCAAGTAACTGATTAACTATAGACATCATTTCTGGTAAAGCAAGGATTGAACTTAGATCAGGGAAAACAGTCACATCATGGATGAATTCATTCATTTAATATATGCCAAGAGCAAAAGGTTATATATATATATTATATTGTCTTTGCCCAGTCTTTCCTCTTCATTGACTTTCCTCACTAGGTTCTCAATTTGTTTTACATTTCTAGCATTTAACACTCCTTTGTGTTCACCAGAAACTGTACCATTTGATATGTTTTCCCTGGAAACATCTATGACAGTTTTGTCATCTGACTTTATGTCATGTTTTATTTTCTTCATACAGAAGGAGCAGTTCGCCTATACTCAGGGGGATGTGACTTTTTACTATTCCCCGCATGGCCAACGGGTACGTACACTGTTTATCTCCCTCAAAATGCACAAGTATTAAGCTTTTGTTACTTTTGAAACTTTTTCTACCATTTGTATTGTCTTTTGTTCCTGGTAATCAGATTTTGTAAATTTGTTTTTTAAGAACATCATTACCAATGGCGACTGATTTTGTATCATTATTTATCTACATATATTGGTAACATTTCCAATCATCTGCCCCGGTTTGAAACAAGTAAAATTTGTTTGCTTTTGTCTTATAAAGGGGGGGGGGGGGATCTGATAAACAAGATGTAATCTTGAACTTTATTAAATTTCTTCTTCGATTGGATTTTAATTGCCAACTGATTATATAAGGTAATTCAATTACTTGGTTTTTGATGTCTCAGGTGTGAAAACTTTAATAACATGTAATTTGGTCTGATTGGTGATTACGACAAGTGTCAAAATTAGATTAATCTAATAAATATTAGTACTTCTAGTTTGCCGTGATGAACACTCACTCCATATAAAAAAGATGTGGTATGATTGCCAATGAGACAACTCTGCACACGAGACCAAAGTGCCACGCAGAAATTTACAACTATTGGTCACTATTGGTCACATTTTGGGCTCAAAGTTTTTACAATAAAGTTTATATTTCGTGTAATATATTTATTAATCTCACAGATTCACTAAATTCATGGACAGCTATTATATAATAAATGAGATATTAACACTTGTGTCTATCAGTTCAATATAGTTAAAGAATATATATCAGCCAATGTTTATTCGCTCCAGTCAACTTTTTTCGCAGAAAAACATTTTGTTTGACTTTAAAGTTTAAATTTTGGTATAATATATTTATTAATCTCCAAGATTTCTTAATTTCTAGGACAGATATGGTAAAAATACTTGTCTCGATCAATATGTAAATTTATGACGTTAAAAAATTAAGTTGCATTTTTTACTAACGGTAGTGAAAAATAGAGTTTGAAGCTTGAAGATAAAGGGTATTCCTACTACTTCCTACCCTCCTATATGTCTAGTTCAGCAACTAAGTTTAGACACTAGCTTGAGAACTCAAATAAAGATTTAGAAAACAGAATGTCAGTTTGAAAGTAATAAATTAGAAATTTACCTTTTTTTAACGAACAGTCTGACCCTTGAAATGGCATTTGCATCCCATTGACTTTAAGCCCTTTTATGATATCATACATCTTTGCTAGCCAAGGAGAGCGGGAGTGGATCGTAACCCTTGGCTAGCGAAGATGGATATCATACTTATATTCCATTTTTCTAAACATTTTTTCAAGTTGCTGTTTTGAACTGAGCAATTTGTGAAAATTTCCTATATATCATTAATTTAAGAATGTTTATTAATGGTATGAATTAAAGCATGTGCATTTATATACATTGTTATAACATGTCTAAGGTAATTAATTATACCCCCTCTTTAAAAAAGGGGGGCATACTGTTTTACCTCTGTCTGTCCGTCCGTCCGTCAGTCAGTCCGTCCCATGAATATTTTTCGTTGATTTTTCTCAGGAACTACAATACAAGGATTTCTGAAATTTGGTTTCAGGGTTTATCTAAGTCAGCTATACCGTGTGATGCGTTTTCAGATTGATCACTTGACAACTTCCGGTTTACCGAACACTTGTATGATTTTACACGTGATAGCCAAGTTGAAAATTTTCGTCACACTTTTCTCAGGAACTACAATACAAGGATTTCTGAAATTTGGTTTCAGGGTTTATCTAAGTCAGCTATACCGTGTGATGCCTTTTCAGATTCATCACTCGACAACTTCCTGTTTACCGAACACTTGCATATTTTTACACTATTTATTTTTTCGTCGCATTTTTCTCAGGAACTACAATACAAGGATTTCTGAAATTTGGTTTCAGGGTTTATCTAAGTCAGTTATACAGTGTACTGCGTTTTCAGAGTGATCACTTGACAACTTCCTGTTAACTGAACACTTGTATGATTTTACACATGAAAGCCAAGTTGAAAATTTTCGTCACACTTTTCTCAGGAACTACAATTTAAGGAATTCTGAAATTTGGTTTCAGGATTTATATAAGTCAGCTATACCGTGTGATGCGTTTTCAGATTCATCACTCGACAACTTCCTGTTTACCGAACACTTGCATATTTTTACACTATTTATATTATCCACTTGCGGCGGGGGTATCATCAGTGAGCAGTAGCTCGCAGTTTCACTTGTTATTTTACCTTTAAATTGTAAAGACTGACATAATGGTTCATGAAAAAAATGATGTTTTTTGTGTCCCATTTGTGTTGTGACAAGACAATTTTTAAAAAGCTTCTTGGATAAACAGATGACATATATGTATTTTGTGATTTATTATTAAAGGCTTATTTTTTTCATAACGGCTAAATCAAGTTAAGTGTTAACATATTTTCATACAAAACACCATATGTTGTCTTTTAAAAATACAGATGATTTTATGCCTTAAAACAGGGCTTCCAAAAAATATTTGACCCAGCCAGATATGGTATGCCTTATCCCGATTTTGATCCCTTAAAACAAAATAACAAAAGGTAATTGTGATAATCAGTTGGCCATTCCAAAGATTGATATAATTTAAAAAAAAAATATATATATTAAATTTGGTTTAGAAATAAATGCGATATCTGTTCCAACGTAAACTGTTAATTCAAATTGACAGTGCACCATTCTAATTGTGAAACATCAGCGTATGTATATGCCTTATAGACAGGGACCAAGTTTGATACATTTATTTCTTAAAAATAGTTTGACTTTATCTAAAGTCAACAGTGTCTTCAAAGGTATTGTTCTATTCTGTTTTTAAGGCATCAACTGGGGAGAGCAAGTCGAGCAGTAAATCATCATCTTCATCATCCCATAAACCAGATCTAGATAGACAGAAATCACACAAATCTGATCATGATAGAGAGAAAAAGAGAGAGGCTGAAAAAAGAACCTTAGAGAAGGTATTTTATACCAAATTCTTTAAATTGTTTAAAATTTTGTTCTCACATCTCTTATAAACAAATGTTGTGTTATTTTTATACTTGAACTGTTATTTTCATGCATTTAATCATATTTGGTGCTGTTTCAAAGTTTAGAACACTACAGGGTAGACTGCAGGGTAGTGCAACATTTTCTTTGAATCATTACTAAATGGAAGCTTAGTCAAGCTATATTTTTATTATATAAAAGAGAAGATGTGGTATGGTTGCCAATGAGACATCTATCCACAAATGACCAAAATGACACAGACATTAACAACTATAGGTCACCTTACGGCCTTAAACAATGAGCAAAGCCCATACTGCTTAGTCAGCTATAAAAGGCCCAGATAAGACAATGTAAAACTATTCAAACGAGAACACTAACAACCTTATTTATATAAAAATATGAATGTATGGAAGACAATTGCTTAAAGATATATATATATTGTCAGGTGAAAAAAGAACCCAGAGATCCTGATGACGACGTAATAATAATACCAGAAAAGAAAGCTCGTCATTCTTCCCCACAACCTCCTAGCAAACCAAAGAAAGATCATCTTCAGCCAGAAGGTTTGCCGTCTTTGTCAAGACCAAAGAAGGAGTCACCACAACCTGGACGTAGCCCATCACATGATGTTAGAATAAAAGAAGAAGTAAAGGAGGAAAAACAAAAGCATGAGAAGAAGAGTAAGGAGGAAGATATGGATGCCGATGAATTTGCTTTTGGTTTGGGAATTTCATGTGTTGTCTGCAAGTAAGTATATTTTTGTATTCAAATGATCAAACTATTTCATATGTTTACATCTGTATACGATTGCTCATGTATAATTAAAAAAAATCATTTGATGTCACAATAATTGTAAATTCATCATTAATTGAGGTGCACTCATTTTCATAGATTTAATTGTGATATACATTAGTATTTGAAATATTAGGATATTTCTGCTCAATTTGTTAAATTAAAAGGCAAAATAATGGTATCTTTCTACTGATTCTTACATAATAATCTATAATTTACAGGTCATTTGATGTGACTTCCAGAAATCAGTTGGTAGAATGTCAGGAATGCCATAGTTTATATCATCAGGTATGTTATCAATTGTCACAAATATACTAAACTTGTATGCCAGATTTTGTGGTGATATAGAGAGATGAAAACTTTATCATGTTTATATTATGTTATTACAATTATACTGTTAGACACACTTATTTTTGTTTAAGGTGGTACCCAACACTCACTAAAATTAATTTGGCTTGTTTAATTTTCACAAAATTTTGACAGAGTATTTACTTTGACCCTTTGACAAAAATATATAAAAATTTGCAAAAATTTAAACCAACCATTTTATCAGAAAAATTACACTGGTTGCATAGCAGTTTGACTGACAGTAATTTTGATCATTGAGAAGCTTAATATTCCATTAAAAACACAACATGATTAAAATGTTTAGCTGTTTAGCTGATTTTACAGAGTTATCTCCCTTTAGTGTTAGGTACCACCTTAAGCCTTGATAGTAGCAAGGATTTGTATACTGAACAAATTCTTGATTGTCATTAAACTTAGTGCTGCTGTATAAAAAACTTACCATTTTAAAACTTCCGCTGCAATCTAAGTAGAAATATGAAGATGTGGTATGAGTGCCAATGCAACAACTCTCCATCCAAGTCATAATTTATAAAAGTAACCAATTATAGGTCAAGGTACAGTCTTCAACACAGAGCCTTGGCTCACATGGAACAGCAAACTATAAAAGGCCCAAAAAATTACTAGTGTTAAACTATTCAAACAGGAAAACCAATGGTCTAATCTATTTAAAAATAAGAAACGAGAAACATTTTTTTTTAACCACATGGTTCGTTAATCTGAAAATTAATTCTGTGACGTGTATTGGGTGGTCATTAACAAAGTGCCTTCCCTATGCACCAGGAATGTTTAATATATATAATTATACCAAGTCATAATTAAAGCAAAGGCAGTTGTTGTTAGTTTTTCAAGAGTAACACATTCCTGCACTGTTTCAACAATTATTTTACTGGTAAAATTATTTGCATGAAAACTTTGACAACCTGAAATTGAATATTTTTGAGATTCTGATTTTAGAATATTTTTCAAAGAGAAACATCTAACTTGGTCCTTGTTTACAAAAAGCAAATGTCACAAGCAAAGTGTATTATTGTATGGTATCTGGCAATAATTGTGACATTATTAGTACATTAAACAGCTATTGTTAAAAGGTGATCGTAAATTAAAAGGCAACAGAATAAAATTCTTTTCAACTCATGTTACTCAAGACATGCTCCTTCCTTGTGTTCTATTTGAAAGTGAAGTTTCTGTTCTTCCTTGGAGTTGTGTCCCCTGGATTCTATATTTTTTACCAAAGATATATAGAAAAACACGGTTTTGCTTTTTAATGCAATAAATAATCGATATAAAAGACAAATATATGAGAATAATCTCCCTTTATTTCCCCTGTGAAAGACATTTAAGATAGTAAAAGAAATAAGCTGTAGGAGATACTTGAAGAATTATTTAACTTGTAAAATGCTTAGAAATTATATTGTTTTTTCTTTAACAAATTGTCAGTCTGTAAGCATTTTAAAATATGTGAAGAAGAAAGAATAAATAAATACTTTACCAATTGTTTCATTTTGTTTTGATTGGGTGCAAGGTTATGATGATGTTGAATTTGTTTGAAGACATTTGTGTTATATATTTTCTAACACGAAAATATTTGACTGCCATATTGAGTTATTTAACTCATTGGCATTGCTGGGTATGTGAAGGAAGTTAAATTTAGTCTCATGTGTAAGAAAACTCTGTTGTAAGGGGAGTAAATTCTATGCAACTTTCAGTGTTATTATGGAATTTTGTTGGGATTTTTCTGGCATTTGTTACAGAAGCTATGGAGACAGACAATTTTCAGCTACAAACAGTATAATTATTATCATTATTACTGAACTAGTACATATTTTTGTGTAGGGGCCAGCTGAAACTTGCCTCTATATTGAATACCCATTGGTGGCCTTCATCTCTTTTCTACTCTTCGAGTGGGTAATAAACTTGATAAGATAAAGTACTAGTTCAGATTGGGGTAGACTCTTGATAGGATAAAGTTCTAGTTTAGATTGGGTTAGACTCTTGATAGAATAAATTTCTAGTTTAGATTGGGGTAGACTCTTGATATGATAAAGTTCTAGTTTTGATTGAGTTAGACTCTTGATAGGATAAAGTTCTAGTTTAGATTGGGTTAGACTCTTGATAGGATAAAGTTCTAGTTTAGATTGGGGTAGACTCTTGATAGGATAAAGTTCTAGTTTAGATTGGGTTAGACTCTTGATAGGATAAAGTACTAGTTTAGATTGGGGTAGACTCTTGATATGATAAAGTTCTAGTTTTGATTGAGTTAGACTCTTGATAGGATAAAGTTCTAGTTTAGATTGGGTTAGACTCTTGATAGGATAAAGTTCTAGTTTAGATTGGGTTAGACTCTTGATAGGATAAAGTTCTAGTTTAGATTGGGTTAGACTCTTGATAGGATAAAGTTCTAGTTTAGATTGGGGTAGACTCTTGATAGGATAAAGTTCTAGTTTAGATTGGGGTAGACTCTTGATAGGATAAAGTTCTAGTTTAGATTGGGGTAGACTCTTGATAGGATAAAGTTCTAGTTTAGATTGGGGTAGACTCTTGATAGGAAAAAGTTCTAGTTTAGATTGGGTTAGACTCTTGATAGGATAAAGTTCTAGTTTAGATTGGGGTAGACTCTTGATAGGATAAAGTTCTAGTTTAGATTGTGTTAGACTCTTGATAGAATAAATTTCTAGTTTAGATTGGGGTAGACTCTTGATATGATAAAGTTCTAGTTTTGATTGAGTTAGACTATTGATAGGATAAAGTTCTAGTTTAGATTGGGTTAGACTCTTGATAGGATAAAGTTCTAGTTTAGATTGGGTTAGACTCTTGATAGGATAAAGTTCTAGTTTAGATTGGGGTAGACTCTTGATAGGATAAAGTTCTAGTTTAGATTGGGGTAGACTCTTGATAGGATAAAGTTCTAGTTTAGATTGGGTTAGACTCTTGATAGGATAAAGTTCTAGTTTAGATTGGGTTAGACTCTTGATAGGATAAAGTTCTAGTTTAGATTGGGTTAGACTCTTGATATGATAAAGTTCTAGTTTAGATTGGGGTAGACTCTTGATAGGATAAAGTTCTAGTTTAGATTGGGGTAGACTCTTGATAGGATAAAGTTCTAGTTTAGATTGGGGTAGACTCTTGATAGGATAAAGTTCTAGTTTAGATTGGGGTAGACTCCTGATAGGATAAAGTTCTAGTTTAGATTGGGTAAGACTCTTGATAGGATAAAGTTCTAGTTTAGATTGGGTAAGACTCTTGATAGGATAAAGTTCTAGTTTAGATTGTGTTAGACTCTTGATAGGATAAAGTTCTAGTTTAGATTGAGTTAGACTCTTGATAGGATAAAGTTCTAGTTTAGATTGGGGTAGACTCTTGATAGGATAAAGTTCTAGTTTAGATTGGGTTAGACTCTTGATAGGATAAAGTTTTAGTTTAGATTGAGTTAGACTCTTGATAGGATAAAGTTCTAGTTTAGATTGGGGTAGACTCTTGGTTTAAAGAAGTAGAAGTCAAATTAACATTATACTTGATACATATTTGATACTTTTTAAACTTCTAATAAACATGCTGATTGAGGGTTAACTGACCTTGATTGTTACATTGTCATGTTTATATTGCTATAAATTCATAATTATTCATGCACTATTTATATTGTAGATTCTTTGGATAAAGTTTTTCCACAATTTTAGCATTCAGCAAAGTACAAATATATTTTCAGGCTGGTATACAGAACTTTTTAAATGTCAAAACTAAGTTTTTAGTAAAAGTTATGACCGACAAAAATGTTAGCTCTTTTTTCAATGAGTTAATATTATTTTTTTTCTATCACAGGAGTGTCACAAACCTCCGGTTACAGAACAAGATGTCAATGATCCTAGATTTGTTTGGTACTGTTGTAAATGCTCTAAAAATATGAAGAAAATGGTTAGTAAAATAAATGGCCGCACTACCTTTGCACGTATTTGGGGATAAAAATGTTTTATGTTTGCGCGCAGCTTTTATTTACAATTGCACGCATTTATTTTACAGGTAATCTCAGGTCGCAAAAGGGATACTGATACATGTAAATAATTGAACAAATTAATAAATAAATATTATTATGACCTGTATTTTCCCTAAAAAATAACCAATTGAATTCTTTCAAAAAAGGTGCCTTACGAGACTTAGACTAACGGAAGGGATACTGATACTTGTAAATAAGTGAACAAATTAATATATAAATAAGTATTATCACTTGTATTTTACCTGTCAAAAGAATGCGCGCAAATGTAATCAAAAGTTGCACGCAAATGTAATGATTTTTGCACGCAAATGTAATGGTAATGCGTGCAAACTTAATGCACTGAAATAAACAGGAACAAAAGGAAATGTGTAGTTCACATCAAGGATAGAGCAAATCAACAACAAAAAAACACAGTGAACAAATATTATTTTGTTTAGTTTTTACTGTACCTTTTAAAAAAAATTAAAGTGAAAGAGAAATAAAAGGTTGTCATATATATGCACAAAACTGGTTTATTCTTATGTACGCTGTCAGGTGCCCCTGTCCAAATTCATAAAGTTTGATTGATATTTGTCTTACATGCATCTATGATTTTTAGAGTTTCTAAATTTTATTTAGAAGACACAAATGAAGTTAAACTAATTTTATCATGACTTCAAAATGACTATTTCTTACAAAACATATCTTATTTTAATGAATAAATGAATTAAGATAGAACAATGGTATGAATTCTCATTTCTTAGAAATTTTGTCAGTTAAAGGTCAAGGTTTGAAATATATTTCATGTAGCTGTGTTGCTCAAAATAGTAAAAAAGTCTTATATTTTACAGATCAAAATTTTTAAAATTTAGTATTTTTGTATCTCAAAAGTCTATTATACAAACACAAGTTTTATTTCAAGGTTCAGTCAAAGACTACAAAGACCAAACAACCAAGCACATCATCTGATAAAGATTCTACAGCCTCCAGTAATAAAACTGCTAAATCTGATCCAACATCATTGTTCAGTTTTAGACGTGTAGATCCAAAGGTAAGTTGTTTAGAGTTGGAGCTTTATCATGTAAAACATATTTTTATGGAAATCATTTGAAAAAAATGAAGGTTGCATCAACACACACAGAAAACTACAAAGGAGAAGGTTCACAAAGGGTTTAAATTGCCCCTGATTTTTTTATGTTTTATAAATTGGGCCAAAAAATTACAAATTGCACATAGAAATACTTGTGATAATACTATTAAGACAAATTTTTCTGACACTTTCCTTTACTTATATGGAGCTATGACCCCTTAAATACAAATTATTAGTATTAAAAGGTCAATTTTGGTACTCCCATAATTTTAATTGTTTTTGGCAGAATTATCCTTGGCCGCCATCTACGATCCAAAAAGCTTTTATATTGATGAAGTCTTAATCAATATTGGAATCTTTTGGTTACAACACATTTTGGATCCTAGGTGGCGGCCAAGGTGTTTCTAAAGTTTTTAATTCTGAAAAATAGACAAAATGACCAAAATGGGCTTACTTTTGAAAATATTATGTTCTCTTATGAAAAGAACTGATATATTTAGCATTTAGACTTTTGAAATACACCCATTTACGAACCAAATTGATTCTTTTTTGATGATTTATGATGAAGTTGATATTTTAGGCCATTTGTGCCAGAAGTGAAACTTGTCCTTTGTATTCTTTTCTTGCAATCCAAAATCTTCAGTCTTAAGGAAAATTATCTCATTATGTTAGTAAAAATAACTTGCTCTAACTTTTCAATTTTGCTAATTAGGGATATAAAAGGAAAATTCCTAAGTGCCTTCAGGCTGTTTCTATAATACTATCCAGTGACCCTATCCTTTAATAATCCATGACATTGATGTAAAATATGAATCGTCCTCTGATGAGGTTTATTTTTTTTTTAGTTTGATTGTATACTTTTATAAACGTAAGAAAAATTGCAAACCTACTGATAATTATACAACCTTATCCCTGCTATAGCTTTGTTTCATGGGATTATATCAGATCTTTATTTGTATTCACTATTGATTTACTGTGTAGTAGTCTACTGTAAATTCAAAAATATAGCAAGGTTTTTATAATTGAGAAAAATACCACAGATAATAAAAACTCGCATTTTTTTTTTTATATGAACTATAAACACCATTTTGCTTAAAATCATAAAAATTAAAATTGTATTCAAGTCTAAAATGACAAAATCACAACAATGAATGCACACAATAATTTCTTAATTTACAGTATTTAGTGAAGCATTCCTTGATATATCCTAACTTTTAGAATTAAAAAAATATGTGTGAAATATCAATCTGAAGACTTAAGGTTAAGAAATTGATCATCATCTACAAGTGGCAGTATGGTCTTTCAAAAATGTGGAAGGCCATAATGCACGTTATAAAAGGGTCATTGACACTATAAGACAAATAGATATGGAAAACTGATATTTTACGTTAAAAAAAAAAATTATTATAAGCCAAACTCCAAAATTGGTAGAATTTTTTAATTTGTATATATTATGATCAACTAATCTTTAAAATGTTACATAACCAATAAGTTTATACTTACTCAAAAATTATTATAATGATTGATAGAATAGTTATGTATTTTACTGATAATACTTCTATACTTTGTGTATTACCTCTTATTCCTGATGAATAAATAATAAATATTTTACAGGTATCAACAAGCAAAGATCAGTCCAACAATGCTGGTGCTAAACCTCTTTCTGGTCTGGCTAGTCTTGCTGCAAACCTTTCAGGAAAATCAGAGCAGTCCAAGTCGTCTAGCCAGATAGGGAAGACAGAGCAGTCCAAATCTTCCAGCCAATTAGGAAAGTCAGAACAATCCAAATCTTCTAGCCAATCAGTGAAGTCAGAGCAATCAAAATCTTCGTTGGGGAAATCGGACTCATCAAAGTTTGGAAGTCAATTAACAAAATTAGATCAGGTCAAAACTAGCCAGTCTGCAAAATCTGAAGGATCAAAGTCCTCTAGTCAGTCAAAAAACATTTTCTCTAAATTTGACCAAATGGAAAAAGTTTCTCTTCTAAGTGGAGCTAAGTTTTCTGGGAAAGCTGAATCTTCCAAGTCAACTGTTACTCCTAAGTTAGATTTCATGAAAACACTATCCTCAAAATTGTCACCCGACACTATTAAAGCAAGTATGAAACCTAGCATACCAAAGCCAGAACAAAGTAAACCAGGAACCAGTAGTTCAAGTAAATCTAGTATGATGGCAGCACCATCTAAATCTCATCAACCACAAGGGGGCGCTAGTGCTGTTGTTAATGCAGAAAAGAAACTACAAATGATGAAGAAAAAAGCAGCAGCTAAATTACAGGAAAAAAGGACTTCATTAAAATAATGACAAATCATTCAAATTACAATAAATATTATTGTATAACATGTTAGCTCTGTAGATGTAAAGATTTGTTATTTTCTACTGGATAAAAGGTATAGTGATCTTTCAGTTTCATTAGACATTTATTTTTTGGAAAGTTTGCTATAGCTTGCTATTGCTACTTTCCATAGCCATCGGCCTCAAACTTATTGTGACAGATTATCGCCATTTATTCTGATCCGAGATAATTTAGTACTGGTAATAGTGATTGAATTCTGATTCTTGGAAGGTTCTTTTAAAAATTTTGAGTAACTTCTCATTTGACTGAAAAGATTACAGCTTTAATCTAAAATAATTGAATGTTCACCGACGATTCAGATGAATTTAACTTCATTTTGAAATGAGTATATCAAACACTACTTCGCGGATCTGCCATACGCTGAAGAGAAAATCACAAGAAATCTACGCCAGATTGCGTCAGTTTCATTCATGAAAATTTCATGAATGAACATTTTCCGCTCTACTTTTGGCTGTTTACTACGTACGCACGTAAACATGGTAAAAGTCCGAGAGTATCGAAAGAATCGGGAACGAGGTGCAGCCGTCGGATAATTTGACAAGTGATAATGGTTTGTTATAACAATGGACGAGTACAGGTAAATACGGTACCGGCTTTCATAAAAAAGAATAATTTTAAAATGCATTGTTTTTGCCGGTCTAAACATCGATCGAAAGGTTTTGATGCCAAAAAACATTTGAAAACTTTAATTTCTGTGATTTATTAAATTAAATACATTCAAATGTGGATATAAGGGTTCACTCGTTCAGCATGCTCAAGTGGATCAAACTGACAGCAGAAAAACATTGATCTACGTCAATTCTTCTTCAGTCTCCTTGCAATAATTTACATCAGTTATACTTATACCACCTCTGCCGACTGGTGTTTTATCGCAAATTCGTATCATATAGCAACCAGGTCAGCATCTACTTCTTGAATAACATAGCTCGATCAGGTGTGAAGAAAAGTGCTGTAGAAATGATTAAGACTCGTGAAATTATGATGATGTGTACCCCTTGGCTTAAATGGTTGCATTTCACCTCAAAATGTATATAGATTACAGACAAACATGTGCATAGCATGCCCTATTTAAATAGAAATTCAATTACTTTGTCATCCAAACACAGAGGCAATGATTACCATAATATATCAAACAAATGGATTACAGCAACAAAATTATGAATCTAGCGTATATAAACCTTTTATTCATGTGGACATACTGCTGTTGTTATGCTCACACCGTATTGAGTTTTATCCTTGTTCTTCTGTAAGTATGTACATTCTTCCCTTATAAGTACCTCAGTATATATCCAAAAAATCGTTTCTGTTCTCTTACTTTAGGTTGCCTGAACCAAATTGTATGAAACTGATACGCAATGCTTATAACCACAATTCACAAGTCAAGTTTGAATTTTTGTTACGTAACTTGTACCATTCTAGAAAAGTTGCTGGAAATTTAAGTTTCTGTTCTCTAAGTATTGTTTGTCTTAACCAAATGTTATGAAACTTATACACAATTAGCATTACCACAAACACTGATCAAGTATGAATTTGTGGATTTATACTGCTCTAGGGTTGTGCTTTGTTACAATGAAACCAGATGCTCTGCAGGGCACAGCTTTATACGACCACAGAAGTCGAACCCAGAACAGTTGGGACCAGTATGGACACAACATTCAAGCTTGATACAGCTCTGAATTTGGATTTCGATCAAATTTTTGACATAACATATTGGTTTCTGAACCAAAACAAATGTCAAGATCTTACAATTCTATTAAACAATATTGTATAATTAAAATAAATACACAAAGTTTATTAACCCATAATTCAGATCAAGTAAAAATTTTGGTAGTGTAACATTTTCAGTTCATGAGTTTATTACGTTAATGCCAGCGAGGGCATCATTTGAGTCCCATGGACATGTTCCCTATTTTTGATAAAAGCCTTTAATATAAATTCACTTTCTTTACAGTTTTATTGATTTAAGTTACTGTAACTGTCTTATTCATAAGTAATGATGCAGTATTTTTTGCAAAGAACCAATGCTATCCAAAATAGTTCAAAGAATGAAAATGTACTATTAATAACTATAGGCCACAATAAAGGTCGTCAATAATGAGAAATGTTTGTACCATATACATGTAGAGAGCTTTAACAGGCCCCGATATGAAACATGTGGAACAGTTCAAACAAACAAAAATGCGTGTTAATTTACTAAAAACAAATATGAAGGACCTAAACCAATAGAAAAATACTAATTCACAGGCCCTTAAAGTTGACATGGCATTGGTACTTAAATTAACAGCGTTTTCTGCATTTATATTTCATTATTTTAGATCTACAGTCATGACAGTTTAAGGTTGCAATCATGAGAAAATATCAAAACTTTTTATGATAAACATAAAAAAGTGATTTTTACTGATGAGACAATGGTTTAGTTTAAAACATCAAAGCTGTGATGAAATACATACATTCTTTGTATATGTATGTTCAAAGTATACAGAAAAACGCAAACCGGAAGTCTAATCTTACTTAAAATTTCGTCCAATGACGGAACAATATCCGGATGCCTTTTTTCTCGTTTTTCTCCAATAATAACTCAATCTGAATAATCATATGAATGGATGACAAATGCCACTATGCACTGTACCTATAGGACACAGAGGCGTGTTGATTAATTTATTGTGGAAAGAAGAGAAGCGACACCAAAAATGAGGTCTTTGTAATATTTTAACATTAGTCTTTCTAATAAGTGTTCTTCTATTGGCATATATCTGCAAGTCCAAATACTGTGTATATATCCATAAATATATGGAAACAAGTCTTATATCAATATTAAATAGTATACATGTATTTGTATTCATAGTAACATTTTGAATTTTTTTTTCATTTTGTATAATATTACATACTAAGGTTCTGAATTATGTCAGATTTACACATTTTGTAAAAAGGTGATCTAACGTCTCAACATGATTATTACAATAGCTACATTTATATGTTTGCCTGTAAAATTTTCTCCTTGAGAGCCACGCCCCTGTTGGCAGTATCATATGTACAACTTTATAAATAAAATCTCTTATATACATATTGTTCACCCTTTGCAAGTTAATCCATATATATTGGAAGTTTACATTTGGGTATAATATTTCAATCTTGCTTATAACATTGTTTAATTCTAGCAACTGTAAATAAACGTCTTTAAAGCTTTTCTTATAAAGTATAACATTACTTTGATATTTAAGATATATACATTTTAATCTTTTATATTGCCCTATAGTGACCACAGAATGTCTATACATATTTTCTGCTAATTTTGGAATTATGGCTCTTGTGGTGATTCCTATGAAATAAATATATAATGATGTCCAAACAGACGAATTTCCATTTAAAACTTGTGTTATTCTATAATATGAGGCAGGCATACATGTAAATGGGGACGAAGTCTGTATGCATTATTTTTTGTAACTTTAATATTTGTTAAAAAAATAAAACGGAAATACCGTAACGTTTCCGATTTTGGTTCTGTTGTTAGGGATTTTAGTTGTGACGTTATTTAAATTATGACGTCATATGCAATGTAAACAAAGAAACGCTTTCATCAGGTAACGTTTTTTCATATCAAAGAATTATTTTAAAAATGAAATTGGTATTGCGTTCCCTCCTTTTTATACTAGACTGATAAATATATATTTTACTCAAAGATTCATAACGAGACCGGAAAGAGGAAGTATATTGTAGATTTCTGCGCCGGTCCGGGATTTCAAAACATGACATAAAAAAAAGTTAACGATTTTGAGTTCATTAGTACAATGAAAAATTCGGGAAATTTTCCCGATTTTTTTTTTTTTTTTAATTTTTCTATCGTAATTGGGGACTCCGTCCCCATATAAAAGTAATGCTTGACATTTCAGTTTAATGTCAGGTACTTGTTGTCCACCATCTTTATATTGTTTAGTAATTGTTGTTCTGTTCAACAGCTCAATGTTGTCCCAGAAAAAGTCATAAATCGCTTTATTTATTTTCTTTATATAAAATTCACTAGGTGGATATTTTCTTGCAGTATACAAGAATTCCTGCAAAATAAAAAATAATAAAGATACAATGATGTTTTAATATTTATTTCATAATCAATTTAGAATACAAAGCTTAATTTTCACAATAAAACAAACTTTATGATTGAGGTACAATACATGGTGAAAAAAAAAAATCCACACAAATTGAAGGGAAGTAACTCTTGTTAAACTCAAATTCAATAAACCGGCCACCCCTGAAAATTGGCCGAATCCCGTGGTCCGACGGGCGGCCGGTTTTGAGAAGTTTCGCTGTATTTGAAATAATACACGTCTATAACATTTTTGGAATAATACACAACTAAAGTTGCAAACTTTCCAGAGGTGCTATCCAGCACTTTGATTAAAGTTATTCATAGGTCTGACAATAAACGTATTTACACTTTTGGTATTTAGCTGTATCTTGCCTCCAAATGACCTTACATCACCTCCAAATAACCTTTTGACGTCAAGCAACAATCACTTTTTAGTTGTGACGTCATATGTTTTGAATTATGAAGTCAAAGTTTACGGGAACCTGTGTGATGTTATGTAATGGCGGACAAATTTGCATACAAGTGTAAATACGATAATTTGTTCACTGTTACTATACACCTTCCAAAGGAAGTTTATAAATAAATGGAAGCTTAATGGTTTATTTCTTTATAAGTCTTGCATGAATAATCAATCAGAGCTATTTTAGCTCGCCAGGCCTACGGTGAAGGTCAGATTCAAAAACATGTGAATAAACCAAAAATTTATGTTATCTGTTTTGTAGACTCATCTAGCATGACATGGAGTTTTATTTTCAATCGAACATATTTTCTTTCTTTTAAATAATTAATCTTAACACAATGAATCTCATCTCTGATACATGTATTTCTTATATTTATCAATAAACAACAATGTGTTCCCAGTACATAGGTGACATAGATGCCCCACTTACACATTCATTTTCTATGTTCAGTCGACTGTGAAATTCGGGTAAAAACTCTAATTTGGCATTAAGATTTGAAAGATCATATCATAGGGATCATGTGTACTAAGTTTCAAGTTGATTGGACTTCAACTTCATCAAAAATTACCCTGACCAACAGTTTAACCTGAAGTGTGACAGACAGATGAAGGAACGGGTGGACAAACAGACGAACTGATGCACAGACCATAAAATATAATGCCCCTCTACTGTCGTAGGTGGGCAAAAAACTAAATCTCATAGAATTTCTGGCTTAATTTTAAAAACCTTGGTCTGAATTGTTGTCTGGTTGCAAACTTATTTGAGAAGTCATTAAATTAATTTGTTTATATAAAAATAAGTTTTTCTACATAAAAAGATGGGGTAAATGACAATAACAATGTTTTTTGTATATAAATACTCAGAGTAGTTGAATCAAGCTTAGATCCCATGACCACCAGCCAAAGCTTGACCTTTATATAATTTGAATAAATGGTGAAACTTTAATGGCAAAAATGATCAATATTGGAATCTTTTGGTTACAACACATTTTGGATCCTAGGTGGCGGCCAAGGTGTGTCTAAAGCTTATAACTCAAACACCAAAGCATTTAGAGCAAATCTGACATGGGGTAAAATTGTTTATCAGGTCAAGATCTATCTGCCCTGAAATTTTCAGATGAATCAGAGAACCCACTGTTGGGTTGCTGCCCCTGAATTTGTAATTTTAAGGAAATTTTGCTGTTTTTGGTTATCTTGAATATTATTATAGATAAAGATAAACTGTAAGCAGCAATAATGTTCAGCAAAGTAAGATTTACAAACAAGTCAACATGACCAAAATGGTCAATTGACCCCCTAAGGAGGAGTTGTCCCTTATAGTAAAAAAAAACAATTTTCATAAAATTTGTAAATTTTTACTACCGGTAACATTTTCCACAGAAACTACTGGGCCAAGTTCATTATAGATAGTGATAATTGTAAGCATCAAGAATGTTCAGTAAAGTAAGATGTACAAACACATCACCATCACCAAAACACAATTTTGTCATGAATCCATTTGCTTCCTTTGTTTAATATTCACATAGACCAAGGTGAGCGACACAGGCTCTTTAGAGCCTCTAGTTTATTAGATCATTTGGTAGATTAATGTCAACGATTTCTGAAAAGGTATCACTCAAAGGCTCTTAAATTCTAGTTTGAACCAAATGGGGGAACATTTGAAATTTTTACCCCCCTTTTTGCAATATTTTATGGTTAATATATGCAGAATGTTGCCATGAATACACTAAAAAGGAATTAATTTCACCAATTTAACTTTTAAAAATCAAATCTATGGAGGATTCTGATTACATACATATGCTCATATATAACACAAACAGTTAGGTTAATGTATTAGAAAGCCTATTCTGTGTCAACTATTTAATCACAATCCAAATGTCCATACTTGCCCCAACTGTTCAGGGTTCAACCTCTGAGGTGGTAGCAAGCTTCGCCCTGTGGAGCATCTGGTTTTATATAAAGCAAAACTGAAAATAGCAGGACAAGCCTTTGGAATAAGTTATGAAATTGTTAGCAGATTCCTTATGTGGGAGTTATTACTCTGGTAAGACAAATTTTACACATTTTAATGCTTTTTGTTGGATCTTCAAAAGAGAAAATCTGTACACGGAAAAAGGATCAGCCAGATAAGATGTACTCATTATTGAAACATGACATGGTCATCAAGCATGTTTTTTTACCATGTTACAACAAAAATTATCATCAGGTCTGTGTCATTTTGGTCTCTTGTGGACAGTTGTCTCATTGGCAATCATACCACATCTTTTTTTCTATATACAGATCTACAAATTAGAAAACATAGCTGAGAAATGAGAAAATAAAAATCTAAAGAAAATCAAGATGACCAAAATCATTAATTAACACGTCAGAATAACTTTTTAAATGATTTGTTTACCAATGTTTGTGGTGAAGATTGCATTCATGCAAAATCAAAAAAAAAATTTAGAAAAAAGCGGGAGGCTTCTCTCATAAGATATACTAGAACACACCCGTGATATCGCGGGTCCGTGACTGAATTAAAGTACATAACTATGCGCAAGCCTTATTTTAGTATTAGTATTGACATCTGATAAAGAATCATAAAGTCATGCCGATTATAAGATACACAGTTTTCTCTGCTTTCAAATCTTTCTGTTTGAACCCGTCGAACTGGAACTTATCAATTATTGGTAATAATAATTATTTGGAAAACAAAAGGTCCTGGAATGGAGTATAGCTCTATATTAGTTATAAATAAATTTGAATTATTTGATTCGCTGTTTTACATGACGTCATGCCCGCAAAAATAAAAAATTGAAAACTGTACTTATACGCCTATTTTTTAGTCCAGATTTTTAGTATTCGTATTGTTATCTTAGAAAGTCTTACTGATTAAAATACTACAATGGGTAACAATTTGACAATTAAGTAGTGTGGACCCTGTGATTATGACCCGTGTATATAGCATATTAATCATGAATACACCGTTTGGTGGTAAGCCTATCAGATCCGGAACATACAGATAAGGTAATAGGCAACAGGTGAATATACTATTGGTATCGGTATCGGACTCGACCCGGAACTTCCTAATTTTTCGCAATATTAATTACGTGGAAAACAAAAGAGCGTGGAGTGGTGTAATTTTTAATCTACACCTTTGTACTATATTAGTTATATATAGAGTTGAATTCTTTGATGCGTCGTTTTTACGTGATGACGGCTGACAAATTGGACCTCGTAATTTTAGTATTACGGAGTCCCAAAAATTTCATGAAAACTGCTCAAAACGTTTTTGGAGTTATTGTCCGTAAACTTTTTATGAATAAAATCCCAATGATAAAATAAATGTTTTTATCTGAAAGGAAACTTATGTCTGAACTGGAAAATCTCCATTTTTTATGAATTGAATCCCATAAATCGGAAAAAATAAAGTGATCTTACGCCAATAGACAGAGCTCTCTGTTCAATAGATATACACAATTCATTAGAATTGATAACTTGAAGCGTTTTTGAGTTATTGTCGGAAATATTTACGATGGAAGGACGGACGGACGGACAACAGTATACCTGTATACGTTACTGAAAAGAGGGTGGGCGAGGGGTTTATTACGTTCTGTCAGAGACATATATGTCTCTGGTTCTGTAAACTCGTATAAAAGGAATATTGTATGTGTCTTATGAAACAATTATGAATAAAACTACTAAGAGCTCGTAAGAGTATAATAACTATAGTACAGAGAAGTTGGAAATCAAATACCATGCATTTTTTTTTTTATTATTTTAAAGTTTGATATGCTACAATTTGTAATAACACATGCCAACGTTTTTCTATGGTTTTCATCATTAGAAATCGAGATATAAATTAATCTAAATGCACATATATTCATATCGGGCCGACTATAATTACCGTATCATATTAAGAAATAATGATATATGTATGATACAATGTAATGTCCTTTGGTCAGTTGTTATAATGCAGCAAACCTTCCAGCTGTTGAAAGAAGAGACAGATATCATTAATCTAATTATACAGTATCGCCACATACAGACAAGAAAATACACCCTAGGTAGTATGTTATATATAATTTTAGTATTTGTCAATAATAATTAATCTGCTAAATAATCTAACCTTGCATCACCAGCTGGAATGTGTATACCTGTCGTTCTTATTCATCTCATTGTGTATTCCTGCAGTCGTGCAATTAAGATGTGTACGCAAGGTAAGAAAATAACAATTTCTTATTTAAAAAAAAAACAACATCAAGGCTTGTTTGGTTATGGGATTACTTTGTTTTTTAGAAAACAAAAGAATATGTACCCCAAGTCGGCTACTATTTAAATACGGTAAAAGATCGTTATAGAGTAGATAGATTAACATAGACTAGTATTAAAATTATGAACTCAGTTGTGTAATGAACAACTAGCATGGTCATGACCTCTTGATTTTCATTGTTTCTGCTAAATGCTTATACTTTTTTCTGCGTAGATTGACCAGCTTCCAGTGGCGAGTATTACATGTATTTCCAGGTACCACTGGATAAGCATAAATCCGGACGGTTTTACCAAACCAACCCGATTTTCAGTGGTAGCTCACAAGGCATATCTTACCGTTCGGACAAATTATTGTCCGAGAAGTAACTAGAACCAATTTAAAGTCGTTTAATTACTTTATCTTGGAATCACCCGCACTCTAGACGAGCACAATACACAGAAGCTAAAAATAGTAATATATCTTGATAACAAAAAATACAGATGCTTGACAACACTAGATGTCTTGAACTTCATTCACATGAATTATCAAGTTTTGTCAGCAAAGATTTAGAATCTATAGATAGAACTGTTTGATGTTATCTATCTGTTTCTTGTAATTTGAGGTTATGTGAGGCCGAGGGTTTCTCGGGCTGCCATCTTTTAAATAGTTATATCCTGGCAAGATATTTCAAACAAACAGGAAGGCCAATTCAATTTTGACATTATTGTTAGCACGTTTTACAAAGAATGAGGGTAGTGGTTGAACACTATCATAAGATTTGATAAGGATTACACAAAAAGTGCACCCTTATATTATTGAGAATGCTGTTGAAAAAAAACGAGAAGGGAAAGTAAAAAATCCATCAAAACCACCAAAAAAAGAATTGAACAGACAAATTCATGACCAAAAAGAAAAACGACGACAAGTAAACGAACCTACCTCAAAACTTTAAGATCCAGCAACATAAACCCAAATAAAACAGGGGATGTAAATTAACTTATAATAGATACCATGCGGGAATAAAATTTTGTACACTAGACACGCTTATGGATTTCGTCTACAAAAGACTCACCAGTGGTGCCATAGTAGTCTCAGATGACGCTCAAATGTAAAAAAAAAAAAAAAAAGCAAAAAAAAAAGCTAAAAAGACCAAATAAAGTACGAAATTGATCCCATGCTCACCGGGAGGGTCAGCACGCAGTTCCTGCTTCAATCACCAATGACATTTCGTTATGTTACTCCTGAGCAGTGTGTAAATGAGTTAAAACTGCTGATTATGCACCACACAAAACACTAAACATAATAGGTGAATGGTCAATGTTACATCATTAGATGATCGTATCATAAGACATCACAAAATTAATACTTTCATCGAACATAAGTGTTTATTTCATTGAGTTTATTCACATATAACTACTGGGCCGATGCCACTGCTGGTGGAGATTTATTTTCCGAGGGTATCACTGGTCAGCCCAGTAGTCAGCACTTCTGTTTTGACTTGAGTTATCATTGATATGTTCATAATTGTAAATTAACTGTTAACAAAACTTTGATTTTTTTTTAAACTAAGGCTTTTCTACCTCAGGAATAGATTACCTTAGCTGTATTTGGCAAAACTGTTAGGACTTTTTGTTCCTCAATGCCGTCTTCAACTTAATACTTTATTTGGCCTTTTATAACATTTTGATTCGAGCATCACTGATGAGTCTTTTGTAGACGAAACGCGCGTCTGGCTTAAATATTTTTTTTTTCCCTGGTATCTATTGTGAGTTTATCCCAATTACTTAAAAATAAACACATTATTCTTAAGTAATTGGGATATGTGAATACAATCAATTGAATATACACTTTTATAAAATATAAACATGGATCAAGGAAACCATGCAGGGGCGACATCAGAGAGTGAAGCGGAATAAGCTTCTTGCAAGACACTTTCCGTGAAAACATTTGATATGAAGACAATCTTTTGTTTCATTTTGTTTTCATTACAAACATGAGGCATTTGCCTCATTTGCCTCAATGAAGTTACGGCCCTTCTTTATTCATAAGTAATTTTATTAAATGCATTTTGAATAGGGCTCTTCACGATTTATAGTTTGGACATATTGGATAGGGGCAGATTTTCATAATGGAGGTAATAATGGTGTGAAAAATACAAAACATCATTAAAACAGAGCAGTTGCTTTGAAACATACATAGGATTTCCCATACTTTCATACTATTTCCACCTCTTTCTAAAAAATCAAATCAAATCAAATCATTTTATTGGTGTAAAATCCAAATATTGGACAATTATTTATACAAACATATAATACATGTATCTAAATTTGAACAACATTCATATTCTATAAGACCAGAGACATATAATACAATAATATTGTATTATATGTCTCTGATAAGACTAAATATTTAAATGTTTTGAGGGAGGCGATACTTTTGCAAATTTGAAAGTACAATTACAAACATTTATTAATAATGCGATTGTTATAAAACTGTCATTACAAATACTATAAGAAAAATATAAAATAGTCATAATTTTTCTGCATTCACTAGTTTTTCTTATCAGCTAGGCTGTTTCTAAAGTTATGTCATACTCATTATAAGTAAACATAAATACAAAATTTTCCTCATCAGACATTTTGGTGAAATCTGGAACTATATACTCTACTTCTTGAAAAAGATTTTGCAGGCTACAATTTTCTAAAATTTGACATTTTAAAGCAAAATGATATTCATCTTCTACTTCCTTTTTACTGAGAGGACATACTATATGAATCTTTTTTCCAAAGGTAATTTATGGTATCTACCCTGTTCAAGAGTTAGATAACTATCATTTATTCTTATTTTTATAAAATTTGATATCATCGTATAGATAATACGATAATAGAAACAGGCAAAAATAAAAGCAATCGAACAGGTACAGAAAAGAGCAGCTAGATTTGTTAACAACAACTACACAGACCGCACACCTGGCTGTGTAAATAACATCTTTAAAATGGGAAAGCCTTGAAGACCGCAGGAAACAAAATAGGCTATGCATGCTGTTCAAAATCCAACATGATCTGATAGACATAGAAAGGCACCAATATCTAACACCAAACGATAGCCGGACCAGAGGTAAAAACCGCTTCTTCCAAGAAAGGGCCACAACAGACGCCTTCGGACAATCATTTTTTCCAAGGACCATTAGAGACTGGAACCAACTGCCAACATCAGCAACATCAGCTGACACAGTTGATGGATTCAGAGCTGCCCTGAAGGCATGCTCAGCAACAGTTTAGACAGAAACATCCTGTACATAGTTTTAATTGTATATATATAGAGAACGTTTTATCCTGTAAATAGCCAAGAGAAGACTTTCTGTGTTGTCCGACATTGCGTTAGTTTTCGCGGGACCTCATACATTCAAAATTTGAATTCGGTTCCTTACCTGGAAGAAGAAGAAGAGATAGGGTTATTTTGGTCGTTTAAAAGACTGTCTTTCCAGAAATTTGTAAACGGAAGAGCCCTATTTCACATCAAGTTTCTTATTTTTTTAAACAAGAAAATCAAAAATTGAAATAATCAAAAATACAGTCCTAGGTTATAAAATAATCAAAGAATTGTGTTTTTTTGTTTTGTTTGGTAATCAAATAATCATTATAAAATCGGTCAAGTAATCGCATAATCAAAAAACCCACGAGGAGGCTCGATAATATATTACTATAGGGAAATGCGGAACGGGTTCCCTTCCAGTCCGTACTTGAAATACTTTTATACAATTTCCGTCAATAAGAAATATTTTTCAGAAAGTTGAAAACAATGTTTTCAAGATATTCATCCATACATAGGCAATATGAGGCAGGTCAGAGCTCAATCCTAAAATTAACTTTTCAATTAACTTGTAACTAAACGTCATACGTCATCCGTCATAATTATATTTGTATTTGGACTTATCCAAATAATGAAATATATTGTGTCCCACTGTAGGCCTTACACTGTTACAAGTTACCCTGTTACCATTGATGCACGATATGTATGTATGTATGTATGTATGTACGTAGATCCCTCCATTTACGGAGAACCCCTGGAGAGCTGCTAGGGTACAGTGGAATCCGTGTACACTCCCTATCGGGATTAATGGAGATGTGTCACTAAGGGGACGACCATTTGATATTCGAAAATAAATAACTCAGCCTTGATAATCACAAAAATAAATGGTTTGTTCTTTAGTAGTTTGAAAATAAATTACCTGACTTGCAATGTATTGAAAATAAATAACTCAGCAGGTCTGTAGCTTCTAGTGCCTTCAGCAGTTCCAAAACCCTTCCAAAAATTTTTGCCTCGCTCTGCTTGGCAAAATTTGTTTGACAATACTTTTCAAAGGGGCTAGCAAAAACCAAACTTAAATACTATGTATGAATGCAATACATGTACTTTTTAAATTGTTACTTGGATGGAGAGTTGTCTCATTGGCACTCACACCACATCTTCCTATTTCTATGTTGATTGGGAATATAAATGATTCATTTCGTAAAGAAATGTATAAAATACTACTAATTATATACCAATTGTCTTTTATAATATATTCTGTACATTTGTATTTGTGTTTCGGTTGTCCTGTCTCGCTATGTATTATCTTAATATGTTTGTATACATTTTCCTCTTGTACACAAGTATGTGTCTGAGGTTATGAATAAAATCTTGAATCTTAAAATTTCTGCAGGGGATAATGATTAATTTTGATTAAATGCATGGTACACAATAACTCATCTTTGCTAGCCATAGGTTAGGATCCAAGAGGGAGTGGATCATTATACCCTTGGCTAGCGAAGATGACAATAACTTGACTTTCATTCATAATTAACAAATATTTTAAAAATTGTATTTCGAATATCATAAATATAGTTGTGAAAATGAATAATCAGTCCCTTGCTTTAATGAAAATGAAAAATCAGAGTTGCTTCAATAGTGCAGAAAATGAATAATCTGTCCTCTCAGTTTACAAAAATAAATAACCGATCAAAAAGAAATCCTCCTGCGTGTTTAGGTATTGGGTGGAGTTAGGGTATGTTTTTTGTTAGGGTTATGTTTAGTGTTGTGGATAGCTGATATACATGTATGTTTATATATATACATGTACATGTACAATGTTTGGTGCAGTACAGTGTGTCTGTGCACTGAAGACATTCAAGACTTCATTTAATTAAACTAAGAAAATCAATAATCTGAAAATATTGTGTGAACACTTTCATATTAAACATACTTTTATTTCATAAAATTTTTGTATGCATGACCAGTTTCACCCTCAACCATTTTAACAGCTCAAGATTTGTTGTAACATGTTTCCAAAATTAGGGAAACCCATGTTTGAAAGTTCTTCAAATGTCTGGTGTCTTCACTCATGCCGTCTAACTATAGTTATTTTTAAACAAATGAAAGATTTAATACTACGAAATATAGTTGAACCTGACTTAAACAGACTGCCAAGGATACATAGCAAAATTTTGTTCAATTTCATATGAATTTACTGAAACAAGTTTTATCTGATGATGTATTTTTTTTAATGGAAACTGGCTAAATACATGAAATATGGCAAATCATTTGATTGCAGTTATAAATTCACTCTTGAACTTATCACAATTAACATGTATCACATGTTATCAATTTTCAACTTTTCTGACCCTACAGAAGACTAAAACAATTACAAGAACTAATATATTTGTGTTACATGTACATTGTGGATATAGGTATTAAATGAAATCTGTACACAAATAGTTCTATAAGTCAACATGGGTTAAGACTCTTAAAGTGAAATTTAAAGAAAGCCACTATCACTGAAGATCACTTTATTTTATCATGAACATTTGGTTTATTGAAATTCAGTGGCAATGTGTGGTACATGTATGATTGCCAATGAGAAAATTATCTCTGATAATTCAATTGAAGTGGATGTTAGCAAATATAGGTTAGCCTTCAACAATAATAAAAATTTACATATAACATTGTATAATATTAATCAGTTATAAAAGACCCTGACATGAAAAATATGAAATAATTCAATTGTGAAAACTAACAGCCTATTTTATAACAAAACAATTAATGGAGAGCAAATATGACCGACATGAACCTCTGAATTACAGACTTCTGATTTGGTACATGATTAAACATCCCAAATCAGGAGTCTGTTCCAAGCATTCAGCACTCTCCCTAACCAGGGACAGTTGTGTAACAGAAAATCTTCTGAGCTAACTATAAAAATCAGTTGTAGCTAATATTGCACTTGTTTTGCTACCACATTTATTCTTTAATTGTAAGTTACAAAATAAATGGAAATAAAGATATTTTTTATCTACACAATATAGAATGACTTTCTGAAACCTCTATTTGTGAAGGCTGACTCATGAGTGTAGAACTGCATTTTATGGTCCTTGGTTATTGTCTAAATTATTAGATTTTTTTTTATATTAAAATCAGTTATCAAATTAAATTTTAAAGGGATCAAGCTAATAAAACAGGACTTGCTTGCCAGTTCTTCAAACAGATATAAATGTATCATGCATGTCATGCAGTCTGCTAAAAATACAAATTTGAATATTTATTTCCCAAATAAAATACTTATCACTGCTTATTCTCAAAACTAAATGTTTCGGAAACTGCAGATTTGCTAATTTGACAGGAAGGGTTGAATGGTGAAAGTTTATATTTTTCAAAATTCATCTGGACTTACAAATGTATATTGTTTAGTAAATGCATGTACAGTATAACAGAAAATGTCCAATGTTTTATGTAGGAGTATAAAAATACTAGTCAATATTTATGTTCACATACGTTAATTTGTAACTGTGTGTCTTCTCATTACAGAGCCTAAGGAGAATAATAGAGAATTAAACAAAATGGATTGGTAGATACATGTACAATTTTCCTGAACATGTTTGTTCCCTCACCTTACCAGAATGGGACCAGTCTAATAATGTATATCAAGTTGTTCTCAGCTTGCATACTATTATTACAATATGTTATGGCAGGACACATTCCTATTCAACAAGAGGAAGTGCTTTGTTCTCATCAGCCACCACCAGAAGATGAAGTGATTCGCCATGTCCGCTTAGACACCGATCACAAGGGTCATATACAGAAAAGAAGTATTTTTGAAAACCTTAGGATTCACCTTCACTATGACTACACTGTTAGCCTGTTGTCTTATAGCCAACAACAACTTGTGAAGAGATTGGTGAACGAAGCAGTTCAATACTGGGAGAGAACATTGAAGGTCCGTAGAGGAGTTCTAGCTGTAAGATTGAACAGACAGTGTACATCACCATTAAGTGTGACATATGATCGAGGACATAGGTTCTGTGATGGTGGTTGTGCAGCTGTTACTAAATGTGGGGATATCTTAATTCCAGAAACTCATCTTGAAAAGTAATACTGTGTAACATTTAATCGCACTTAGTTTATAAACATTTGGAAAAAAATCTTGGAAAATATGGATTAAGGGTATGTTTTTGTTGGGAAATCTAAGAAAAAAATTATTTGGGGTACAAAATGTACATGCATTTACCTATGGGAATAATGTTATGTAATTCTAGGACCTAATTTTAACCATTATATCAAAAGAAAAAAGCTGATAAGGCTGTTCTTCATCTCCTTAAATTTTTTTTGACAAGAATTTGTTACAAAATGTATATTATATTATACATGTATAATATTAAGCTTGCAATGAATTGCCATGTGTAGTGAAATGTAACCTTGCATACATATATGGTACATTGTAAAATTCATATAGTTTTGAATAAAGCTTTTGAGGCATCATCATGGATTCTCTTGGTATGACACGATTAATGTGTATGAAATAAGTATCCTCATCATTTCTTTTTGTAAAAAAAGATGTAACTCAATCATTGTGATTTTACAACTTTACATTTTTTTTTACAATTTTTTTTTACTCGATCGGATCATTGTAATTTTACAACTTTACATCTTTTTTTTACAAAAAAGAAATGATCCCAGTATTAAAAAAATGCATTGAATCTCTTGTCAAATTTCATTCTTATCCATTCTTATGATATGATTGAGCTTTTGATTTTGCCATCTGATAAGGGACTTTCCATTTTGAATTTTCCTAGGAGTTCAGTATTTTTGTGATTTTACTTTTTTCATCAAGAAACAAGAGGCCATTGTTTTACCTAGTTGATGAATTTTCGGACTCCTCTACTCGGAAAATAATTTTAAGCTATACAAACTTTACAGTAATGATCATTATGAGACCTTCTTTAATGCCTTATTTGTATTAATTGGGTCACATGCATGGCAACAATCATGCTACACAGTGCAAATGACAACATCAGCCACCTACACTTAACTCCTAAACAACACATACAAAAGTACAACCCATGTATTGTTTGAAAAACAAATGCTCTTGATGTCTAGGCCTAAGTAACCAGAGTTATTTAGCTAATAAGAGATTGCTTAATAGATATTTTTTGTATTTGTGTATCTGGGTTACATTGTCATTGACCTTTATTGGTGCTGTCCAGTTTTCGGAAACAATTTCTATCAAGGTATGTTGTAACTTAATTGGTAGTGGGTCTCATTTGGGTCTAAGCATGACATGGGATTGCCGATTTTTTGTAAGCATGACATGTGAAAGTCAAATTATTGTGGTGTGAAAATGGGAAATGAGGTCTTGCAGGACCGGGAATGCCCCTTGGTAGACTAAACATTTATTAATAATATTAATTTTATTTATTGATTATCCCTCAATATCTTCTCTCATTTTTCATGAACCATTCTAATCTTTTTTAGGTGTTACTATTTTGATGGGACAGCGTTCAAAAGTAGTATGAATTCAGGACCAGGTGTACAAGATACAGATTTTCTTCTGTACGTAGCAGCAGTATCAACATCACGTTGTTCCACTGGTAGAACTATTGCCTACGCTGCCCATTGTCAACAGGAACATCTACTAGATCGACCAATAGCAGGCTATTTTACTATCTGTCCAGAAACTATATCGACCAGATCACAGGATCATCTCCAGCTATTGTCAACTATCAAACATGAAATATTACATGCACTAGGATTTACAGGTATGTCTTAATATACATGGTGTATGTATTATAATTTATTGTGATGTTTGTGTGAGCTGTTAACATTATTAGCAGTCAAACTCAGTATGCAATCTCTCTCTCAAAGATTTTTTTCTGGACCTAATTAAAATAGTTCAAAACCATACAGGATTATATTGAGCGCCTACATGTACACAGGCAGATCATATTTTTTTATACCCACAATTTAAATGACCAAACAAATATAAATAAATATTTTTCATATTTCTGTTTTGAACCTTTTGGTATTTCTTTTTACATGCAAAAGAAAGTATTTAAAAGAATAATGTTGTGCTGAAATATATGTGTCAATAATTAACTTTTGTTCTACCCCATACGGTTGTCTAACACAAACAAAATATTTATTCATTATTTTAACCAGAATTTTATTGTTTGGTGATATATTTTATCACTATTTGTGTTCATACTCTAGGAAAAAAACAGTGGAGTCTTCATGCAACATCTGATATTTCACGGCTATATTATTTCAAAATATTATATATTGTCCATGTGTTACAACAAAGTTAATAGGGGTGTAGAGAAAAAAATTCCCCGTAAATCAATAACCTGGTCATTAATACCTCTACTATTGGTATTTCATCAAAACCTGGTCCAGCATCATTTTTGTCTGATTGTCATGTTTGACATATTTTTTAAAAGAATGCACTTATACTAAATTTTAGCCATTTTGAGAGCCTATATGGTTGACATAAAAAAGAAGAAAATCTATGATCCTTAATTACCAAAGGCAAATTTCCAATTCAAGACACCAGAATCTTAAATAAATCACTTTCATTTAGGCTTCCATCTTTAAAAAAAACATGTCAGAATTCATGAAGAATATGCGTAAACCAGTTAAAAACACTTGTTGTTTTGCTTTGTTTTAGCTGGACTTTTTGCATTCTACAGAGATGATAGTGGAGTGCCATACACTCCAAGGTTTACATCATCTAACTTACCACCATTTAATTCTGTCCTCGGTCTTTACCAATGGAGTCAAAAGATTGTACGAAAAGTTGAGAGAAAGGATTGGAAAGTAGCTAGTGGTTATGTTACGCATGCAGTTAATCTAATAGTTACACCAAGAGTTGTAAATGAGGTCAGAAAGCATTTTAACTGTCCAACTTTAGAAGGAGCAGAACTAGAAAATCAGGGGTTGATAGGAACTTATCTTACACACTGGGAGAAACGAATATTTGAAAATGAAGCTATGACTGGAACATATACACAAAACCCAGTAATATCACGTATAACTTTAGCATTGATGGAAGATACAGGCTGGTATAGAGCAAATTACTTTGGAGAGCAGCATTTAGATTGGGGGAAAGGGTTAGGTTGTGACTTTGTAAAGAAAAGTTGTTTAGACTGGATACACACCCAGCGAGCAAAGCATGGGGACATTCATCCATTCTGTGATACAGTTCGTCGAGGTGTTTTAAAAACAGAATGCACAAGAAACCGTAATGCTGTTGCATTTTGTAATTTACAAGAATTTACTGTAGCCTTACCTTCAGACTATAGATATTTTAATTCTCTACCTGGTATTAATTCATATGATGTCAACCGTTATGGAGGATCAGTATCATTAGCAGATTATTGCCCTTACCTACAGGAATTTTCATGGAAAGATGGGGACAGAACTGTAAGAGATTCTCGCTGTGCTATGAAGGAAAATAATCCTCACTCCTCTTTAAATTTTTATGGTGAATATTTTGGTCAAGGATCTCAATGTTTTAACCATGCTAATTCCTGGATAATACAACACTGTAATTTCTTACATCCAGTCTCTCATTCAGGCAGTGGTTGTTATAGTTACGATTGTGACAAACAACAGGGACTTATTATTTATGCTAACGATCGTTCATATCAATGTCTTAAAGCAGGACAAAAAATACATATAAGTTATATTGCATATCAGTATCTTCATGATGGGGACATCATTTGCCCATCGTGTACAGAGATGTGTGATATGGCAGGGTATGTTTGCCCACCAGAAAGAGAACCATATAAAGTCATTGGTGATGCATTTTTAAGGGTACCATGTGGTGCAGATAAAATAAATGCATTCTTAAAAGATTATTTTATATCCTTTATAGTGTTGTTTTTGAATCTATACATGTGCCAAAGCTAGCATTTATTATAACTTTTTATTTTATTTATCTCAGTTTGCTACGTATACACTATTTATTTTTTACACTCAATGTTGTTAAATGTGTGATTGTTTAAATGGCTTATGAAAAGATGAAAAGCTTTTGCTTTTCAAAAAGTAAAAAAAAATAATTATATAATAAGAATGAGAATAGGTCATGTAGGTTGTTTATTTGCCAATTATACACGTGTACAACTATCTACCAGAGTTAATTTGACAACGCTTATGCCTTTATTTACTTTTACACTATTGATTAACACTTGCATTTATGTAGTATTACTACAAACAATTCTACTTTTAAAATCATACTGGCAATAATTTTCACTTATTCTAGTTGTCTATTCACACAGAAAACCATACAATAAAATCATTTTAAAATTGATGAAATATTTAATGATTAATTTACATTGCCTTGACATTAGTTTTATCTCATTGGAATTCTTTATTTACATTTTAGTTACAACATTGCCAATAATTTTACTTTATAAAAATCTTAAAGTAATTCACTGTTAGAATAACCATAGTATATGGTTATTTATAAAAATTGTTTCACATTTTGTCAGGCAACTAATAGCTAAATAGAGGTTTAATCCTTGTTGTTCTGTAGTTGGTTTACACCATTGTTTCTTATACTCTGATGGATAGTTGTCTCATAGGCAATCAAACTACATATTTGATCATGCCCTTAAGTTTATATATCATGTATTATTCAAAAATGATTTCAATTACCAGCCTTCAATTACTACTTACGAATGGTTGTTGTGATTATTTAATTTTAGCCTTTGAATAATTTTCACTTGGAAAAGGCGTGATGTTATTTGTATTATTTTTATGAGATATTTGGTGTTTTAGATAAACAGCTGCAAATAAATGTATTAATTTTAACCAATGAGAAACATTATATGAAATACATTTATCGCTATTTTACGAAATTTTCCTTTGATCTTACTAACTGATAGTTTCCTTTCTGGGAAGAGTAGAGTGATATGAAAAATGATCGCTTGAAACTAAGGGTGCACATGCCCATTTTCAGTGAAATTAACAACGTTGTCAAAGGTAAAATAGAGATAAACAAATTATCATTGGTCATCTCAACTCAATTGCTTTTTCACTTTATCTGTATCAGCTCAAGTAAGAACGTCAATCTGGTTGAGATTATCAACTATAATCTATAGTATATTATTACTTCTGAATATAGGCAAAAAATATATTTTCTGATAACCTACTTAGATTTATATCCATTATTATTTTATATTAGATTTGAATTTAACTTTTTCATTGGTATAGATATGCTCTCATGTGACATTCTCAATTTTACAACAAGAAATCCATGAGTGATAATCATGGTCATGTCTACTTATCATTCTAGAGTTATATCCCTTTTTGTCTAATTATTTTTTTGATACCTTGTATTTTGATAAATTAAATTTTACTAATGAAGATGGCAATATCATGATAAATTTGATTGACTGCTTTTGGGACAGAAGTTTTATGGATTATGCCCTTGCCCGCTGCTACACATTATCAAAGTTTCTGTCAATATTACAATCACATGGCCATGGGTAGTCAACTGTGGATTTGACGGCAACTTTCAGCCAATGAAAAACAATGTTACATACAAATTGCATTAGAATATGATAATGCCCTCTTAAAAATAACTATAATGTTGTTGTTGTAAAGCAATATATATATAGTGTAAATTCAAAAATTGTGGTTGCATTTATTTTGTGATTTTTGAAGAATTGACAAGATTTGATGTATATATTGATGAAATTAATTACCAGTTTTTACTTGAGGTCAGTTTTAAAGAACAAGGGTTAATGACATGTGGTCATTTGTGACCCATATGATATGTGTCAGTTGGTGTATAAAAAGGTATATACTATGAAAATAAGAGCGTGGGGCTTTGCTTTGTTTTGTATCATCCAGTGGCAAATACTTCATGTATGTTCAGGATGATCGATTGGTTGTGATCTTTGAGTAAATTACGATTACTATTGGTCAGTAAAAAACTCATGAGATAGCTTTTTGTGATTAGTTGTGACCCTTATTAGTGAATGATCTGTGGTCAGTTGTGAACAAGGGACTGTAATGATCATAAGTAAAATGATACCATGTGTTAAGTACTGCACCAAAACTTTCCCTGCTAATACAAAGCCTCAATTTTCAAGATTTTTCAATTTTTACTATATAAACAAATGAGTCAACTCTGTTTTGTATACAAAATGATTCAAAGATTTACATGTTCTCATTCATCTGACAGAAGGTGCAATTGATAAGTCAAAGGTTTTTGTGATTTCTCAGTAATTATAAGTTAAAGATCAACTTTATATTGTATTTAGTACATGTCTTTCTGATTTTGACCATGGGCTCTTTTTCATATTAAGTTTTCATGAATACATCAAATTCTCAGTTACTATTATTTAACTTTATTGTGCTTAAAGAGTGATTTATGGAGTTCATGTTTTTTTTATATTGATCTCTGCCTTGAACTGATTTAGACAGTTTATTGGTCATTATTAAATTTTCTTAGCTATATCAGAATCTTAGAGTCTATGAGTCATCATGTGCACAGGTCAACTTGTATGCATTGTCTTTAGAACTGTAGAATGATTGTAAAGAGTACATGTCTTTCTAACTAGATGTGGCCTTGAACTCACCATTACATCAGAATCTCAGTTACTATTAGTAATTGTCAACCATATTTGATGTGTTTGTATAGAACCACTAATTCTAGGCACAGGCACTTGTCTCAGAATTTCTTTTTCCTATATACCTTTATTAAACACAAGGTACTTAAGTGTATACCACACATACTCTTGTTGTTGGAATTATCTGTAGCAATATTATTCAAGTATGAAAATTGTGTGATATAAAGGTATAAAGGATTTTTCTTTTCTGAGACAAGTGCCTGTGATTCTAGGTCTGGAATATGTAAAACTTTTTGTATGAAAAAAGATTAAGGACCTGGAATCACTGTCTAACCCTTGCAATTGTGGAATGATAACTTAAATGATAAAGAAAGTTGTATGGAATTGAACAATTGAAATATTGTGCCACTCTTACTACATGTAGTATAAAAAAAAGTCTTATATACACACATTGAACCACAATAAGCATTACACATGTGATAAAAAAATATTATTTGGAAAACTTTAAACAAAAATTAGGCCAAAAAAGTCACTTAATTACCATTCCAGGTCCAATCAATTACATATTTTGTATTGAATTATATGTTAGATGTATAAATGTAACTGTTGGTGCTATTTATTATTAAAGGCTTTATGTAACAAGTTTCAGTGCAATATAGTCAGTTCTTAATAAAGTAAGAAAGTTATAAAAGTGTTTGTTATTATTTGACTCTGGTACATCAAGAGATAATGACTGAGAGAGGATGTATATGCAGTTTGTTTTATTATAGTAGCTGTTTGTAATGTAGTGTGTTTTTTAAAAGTAAGTCGGCCTCATATCTTGACTTACATCTAGAAATTGACAATGAGGGTTGGTTAAAAACAAAATTTTACGACAAAAGATGATTTCAGTTTTCCAATTGTGGAACTTTCCATGCCTAAGTAGCAACATTCCAGAAGCATATAGGGTATATATCTCCCAATTGATACAATATTCCCGTGCTTGCATTTCCTATCATGATTTTCTTGATAGAGAATTGGTACTCGCAAGAAAGCTATTAAACCAAGAGTTCAATATGGTGAAGTTGAAATTATTCCTACGTAAATTTTAAGGACACCATCACGAGTTGGTTGCCCGTTATAGAATAACTGTTTCATAAATGATATCAGATATGTTCTTTACGTTGTAACTATAATCTCCTTCCCCTTCATCAATGTGACCTACCGAATTAACTTATTTACCGGATTTGTAATAATATAAGCAACACAGGGTGCCACATGTGGAACAGGATCTGTTTACCCTTCCAGAGCACCTGAGATCACCAATAGTTTTTGGTGGGGTCTGTGTTGCTTATTCTTTAGTTTTCTATGTTGTGTCATGTGTTCTATTGTTTATCTGTTTGTCTTTTTCATTTGTAGGCTTGGCGTTGTCATTTTATTTTGGATTTACGAATTTGACTCTCCCTCTAGTATCTTTTGTCCCTTTTTAGCTCACCTGGCCCGAAGGGCCAAGTGAGCTTTTCTCATCACTTGGCGTCCGTCGTCCGTCGTCGTCCGTCGTCGTCGTCGTTGTTAACTTTTACAAAAATCTTCTCCTCTGAAACTACTGGGCTAAATTAAACCAAACTTGGCCACAATCATCATTGGGGTATCTAGTTTAAAAAATGTGTGGCGTGACCCGCCAAACCAACCAAGATGGCCGCCATGGCTAAAAATAGAACATAGGGGTAAAATGCAGTTTTTGGCTTATAACTCAAAAACCAAAGCATTTAGAGCAAATCTGACATGGAATAAAATTGTTTATCAGGTCAAGATCTATCTGCCCTGTAATTTTCAGATGAATCGGACAACCCGTTGTTGGGTTGCTGCCCCTGAATTGGTAATTTTAGGGAAATTTTGCTGTTTTTGGTTATTTTCTTGAATATTATTATCGATAGAGATAAACTGTAAACAGCAATAATGTTCAGCAAAGTAAGATCTTCAAATAAGTCAACATGACCGAAATGGTCAATTGACCCCTTTAGGAGTTATTGCCCTTTATAGTCAATTTTTAACCATTTTTTGTAAATCTTAGTAATCTTTTACAAAAATCTTCTCCTCTGAAACTACCAAGCCAAATTTAAACAAACTTGGCCACAATCATCATTGGGGTATCTAGTTTAAAAAATGTGTGGCGTGACCCAGCCAATCAACCAAGATGGCCACCATGGCTAAAAATAGAACATAGGGGTAAAATGCAGTTTTTGGCTTATAACTCAAAAACCAAAGCATTTAGAGCAAATCTGACAGGGAGTAAAATTGTTAATCAGTTCAAGATCTATCTGCCCTGAAATTTTCAGATGAATTGGACAACACGTTGTTGGGTTGCTGCCCCTGAATTGGTAATTTTAGGGAAATTTTGCTGTTTTTCGTTATTATCTTGAATATTATTATAGATAGAGATAAACTGTAAACAGAAATAATGTTCATCGAAGTAAGATCTACAAATAAGTCAACATGATCAAAATGGTCAGTTGACCCCTTTATGAGTTATTGCTCTTTACAGTCAATTTTTAACCATTTTACATAAATCTTAGTAATCTTTTACAAAAATCTTCTCCTCTAAAACTACCAGGATAAATTAAAACAAACTTGGCCGCAATCATTATTGGGGTACCTAGTTTAAAAATGTGTGGCATGACCTGGCCAACCAACCAACATGGCCGCCGTGGCTAAAAATAGAACATAGGGGTAAAATGCAGTTTTTGGCTAAAACTCAAAAACCAAAGCATTTAGAGCAAATCTGACAGGGAGTAAAATTGTTAATCAGTTCAAGATCTATCTGCCCTGAAATTTTCAGATGAATTGGACAACACGTTGTTGGGTTGCTGCCCCTGAATTGGTAATTTTAGGGAAATTTTGCTGTTTTTCGTTATTATCTTGAATATTATTATAGATAGAGATAAACTGTAAACAGAAATAATGTTCATCAAAGTAAGATCTACAAATAAGTCAACATGATCAAAATGGTCAGTTGACCCCTTTATGAGTTATTGCTCTTTACAGTCAATTTTTAACCATTTTACGTAAATCTTAGTAATCTTTTACAAAAATCTTCTCCTCTAAAACTACCAGGATAAATTAAAACAAACTTGGCCGCAATCATTATTGGGGTACCTAGTTTAAAAATGTGTGGCATGACCTGGCCAACCAACCAACATGGCCGCCGTGGCTAAAAATAGAACATAGGGGTAAAATGCAGTTTTTGGCTAAAACTCAAAAACCAAAGCATTTAGAGCAAATCTGACAGGGAGTAAAATTGTTAATCAGTTCAAGATCTATCTGCCCTGAAATTTTCAGATGAATTGGACAACACGTTGTTGGGTTGCTGCCCCTGAATTGGTAATTTTAGGGAAATTTTGCTGTTTTTCGTTATTATCTTGAATATTATTATAGATAGAGATAAACTGTAAACAGAAATAATGTTCATCAAAGTAAGATCTACAAATAAGTCAACATGATCAAAATGGTCAGTTGACCCCTTTATGAGTTATTGCTCTTTACAGTCAATTTTTAACCATTTTACGTAAATCTTAGTAATCTTTTACAAAAATCTTCTCCTCTAAAACTACCAGGATAAATTAAAACAAACTTGGCCGCAATCATTATTGGGGTACCTAGTTTAAAAAATGTGTGGCATGACCTGGCCAACCAACCAACATGGCCACCGTGGCTAAAAATAGAACATAGGGGTAAAATGCAGTTTTTGGCTAAAACTCAAAAACCAAAGCATTTAGAGCAAATCTGACAGGGAGTAAAATTGTTTATCAGGTCAAGATCAATCTGCCATGAAATTTGCAGATGGATCGGACAACCTGCTGTTAGGTTGCTGCCCCTGAATTAGTCATTTTAAGGAAATTTTGCCGTTTTTAGCTCACCTGGCCCGAAGGGCCAAGTGAGCTTTTCCCATCACTTGGCGTCCGGCGTCTGTCGTCGTCGTCCGTCGTCCGTCGTCGTCGTCGTCCGTCGTCGTTAGCTTTTAGAAAAATCTTCTCCATTTGAAACTACTAGGCCAAATTAAACCAAACTTGGCCACAATCATAATTGGGGTATCTAGTTTAAAAAATGTGTGGCGTGACCCGGTCAACAAACCAAGATGGCCGCCATGGCTAAAAATAGAACATAGGGGTAAAATGCAGTTTTTGGCTTATAACTCAAAAACCAAAGCTTTTAGAGCAAATCTGACATGGGGTTTAATTGTTTATCAGGTCAAGATCTATCTGCCCTGAAATTTTCAGACGAATCGGACAACCCTTTGTTGGGTTGCTGCCCCTGAATTGGTAATTTTAAGGAAATTTTGCTGTTTTTGGTTATTATCTTGAATATTGTTATAGATAGAGATAAACTGTAAACAGCAATAATGTTCATCAAAGTAAGATTAACAAATAAGTCAACATGACCGAAATGGTCAGTTGACCCCTTTAGGAGTTATTGCCCTTTATAGTCAATTTTTAACCATTTTTCGTAAATCTAAGTTATCTTTTACAAAAATCTTCTCCTCTGAAACTTTTGGGCCAAATTAATCCAAACTTGGCCACAATCATTATTGGGGTATCTAGTTTAAAAATGTGTGGCGTGACTCGGTCAACCAACCAAGATGGCTGCCATGGCTAAAAATAGAACATAGGGGTAAAATGCAGCTTTTGGCTTATAACTCAAAAACCAAAACATTTAGAGCAAATCTGACAGGGGTTTAATTTAATCTATCTGCCCTGATATTTTCAGACGAATCAGACAACCCTTTGTTGGGTTGCTGCCCCTGAATTTGGTAATTTTAAGGAAGTTTTGCTGTTTTTTGTTATTATGTTGAATATTATTATAGATAGAGATAAACTGTAAACATCAATAATGTTCAGCAAAGTAGGATTGACAAATAAGTCAACATAACCAAAATGGTCAATTGACCCCCTAAGGAGTAATTGTCCTTTATAGTCAATTTTTAACACTTTTCATAAAATTTGTAAATTTTTATTAACATTTTCCACTGAAACTACTGGGCCAAGTTCATTATAGATAGAGATAATTGTAAGCAGCAAGACAGTTTATTACAGTAAGATTTACAAACACATCACCATCACCAAAACACAATTTTGTCATGAATCCATCTGCTTCCTTTGTTTAATATTCACATAAACCAAGGTGAGCGACACAGGCTCTTAAGAGCCTCTAGTTTGTTATTATCTTGAATATTATTATAGATGGAGATAAACTTTAAACAGCAACAATGTACAGCAAAGTAAGACCCAAAAATAAGTTAACATGACTAAAATGGTCAATTGACCACTTAAGGAGTTATTGTCCTTTATAGTGCATTTTTAACAATTTTCATAAAATTTGTAAATTTTAACTAACATTTTCGACTAAAACTTTTAGGCCAAGTTCAATATAGATAGAAATAATTGTAAGCAGCAAGAATGTTCAGTAAAGTAAGATGTACAAACACATCACCATCACCAAAACACAATTTTGTCATGAATTCAAATGCATCCTTTGTTTAATATTCACATAGACCAAGGTGAGCGACACAGGCTCTTTGGAGCCTCTAGTTGCAGATGCAACGGAAGATTGTGTATTTCATATTATTTCCTGTCAGATCAAACTTCAAGGGTATTTCTGTATTAATAAACCCAAACAATGAAAGGTGCTTAAGAACTAACTAGTTGTCAGACAAAAGTAATGTAATGTTGTATTGGTTCCTAACACATGTGCATTTTAATATTGTAGATTTATTGTTTTTATACCTGACAAATGATTATTTCCCTTTTTGTTAGATTGCTCCTAAAGTATTAATATATATTTGGCTTTAAAATTTTTGTTTTTGAGCATTTCCGGTGAAGATAATTCCAGAAAAGCCCTCAACACACATCAAACTTATAAGGAGTAACTAAAATGATAATAACATGATGAACAATTACAGAGTTTTCCTATGCTTTGCTGCTTAATATTGTCACACAAAATAGGTACAAAACAGGTTAAGAAAACATAGCTTTTATTCTGTATAAAGTTATTGATTGATACTTTTATGCTCAATCATTTTGAAAATTAATGTAGACAATGAAGTTAATGCTGTTTTGGAATAACTTATACTTTGAACAAGAAGTGAAGTGTAGGGTAGTCAGGCGGTCATTATTAAATAAGGAGATCTGGTATGTTTTTTTCAATGGGATGACTATCCACCAAAGTCCAAATGATGTAGACTAAAGCATTGAAGTTGGCCTTGAACCTTCTAGAAATCACAAAACCCATATTGCAAAGTCATATTAAATTGCCTAAATTTTATGAAATGTGAAATAATTCAAATGAAAAAAAGTGGTCTTATTTATGACATAATCAATACAAAACTACTGATTTAAAAAACAGAAACCAAGGACAAATACTAAATCACAGGCTCCTGCATGGACAAAGTTATTGTACAAGACAAGACAATTTTATTGCAAATTAAATGATGTGCTACAAAATGTTCAGGATCCTATACAAAAGAGAGGAAAAAAATAACAAAGGTATATTCAACCTCAATTGGTCTTTGAATATAGGATAGATTTCAAAGTTAGATAAGTTAGGATGCCATAGCTATTTAAGCCACAAGAAAATGATGTTCATCTTATTAACTTCCTGTATTAGAAGCAATCACCAAATAATATCGCAGTCTTGGCTGTGTTTTATAGCTAACACAATAACTAAAGGTCAAAGTAAAAGACAGGTAAATGATAAATCAATATAGTATATTGTAGATGATGCTCCTGTAGATCAAATATGGCAAAATGTTCATGAAATTCCCCAAAAATTAATTTACCAGTATATAAATTTTGTGACCACTAAACAGATTTTTTTTTTCAGAAATGAAAGATTATTTATTACTAATTTAAGAAGTTGTGTGACTGGACATGCATTAATTATCTTAACATATACATGTGACCCTAAAAAAGCCTTCATTTTAAGAATCAGAGCACTATATTTATTGGGCAGAGTGATATGCTATATCAAGGATTTATATCATTAAAAACTTGAGACACTGACATTATTTTTTTTCAAATCCTGGGTTATGATAGTTAATTTCTTTCTGAATAAAAGTTATGAAATAGATTCAAAACTTATATGCATATAGGGTGCAGTAATTCTTCTCCCATATATCAATCATAATTACATAATCACACGGATTCCCTGAATAAGGAGCAAATGCAATTATATTCATCAGAGAAATTCTTGTTTGACAGACACACTGATAGATGACAGACAGACAGACAAGACACACAGTTAGACAAACAGGTACTGCATGACTCTCGTCGATTTGTGCAGGCACTAATTAAATAATATTAACACTGTTTTAATATTTTGTTGATGCCGGTATTCATTTAAATACTACATAGTGTTTTAACCCGTTTTTATATGTTTTTACAATCCAAACCCATAATCCAAGGGTCAAAGAGATTGTCTATAGATCTTTGACAAATAGATAAACGTAAAGCATTACTTTGACAGTCAATTTTCTGTGGTTTAAAAAAATCTCGTGTGAAAATAATTTTATAGTTGCTAACTTCACTTCCCGATTTATGAACACGTCATGATATCAAACAAATGATTAAGTTATATACACCTAATTTATTTATGGTATTTGGCCTGTTGTGTAAACATTCGAAAGTATAACCTAACATATCTTATATCATTCCATCCGCATTGTTGTTGGTTTATTAAACAGATTATACTAAACAATAAATGCAAACAATATTCTGTGAGTAATGAAAGAGAGGAAAAGAAGGGATATGGGTTAAAATACACGAAACAACCGTCTCATTAAATATTAGTATATAAGCTAGGTATTTAAAGAAATTCACCATTTTCTATATTATAGAAAATGCCTGTACCAAGTCAGAAATATGGCAGTTTTTTTCAACCGTTTGATGTGTTTGAGCTTTTGATTTTGCCATTTAATAGTGGGCTTTCTAGTTTGAATTACCCTTGGAAATCTGTATTTTTTATTATTTTACTTTGTATTGTTGTACTATTACAAGGTCTACTGTAATAAACCTACAGTTAAACGTCCAGTGACAAATATTTCATGCAAGTTCGGAACGAGAACGTAGGTCCTGTAAAAGAGGCCGTTCGGAATTAACGTTGGTGAAATATGGACTGCCCCTGAAATGCGGATATATATGGACTGCCCCTGAAATGCGGATATATATTGGATAGGGCCATAAATTTAGCTTTGCAACAGGTCACTTACAGGGCACTGTCTCGTCCAGGCTAGAGTCAAAGTTTTTTGCGAAATGATATATAAAACAAATGATAGAAAAGAAAACTGACATTCTACAGTCTCTGTTGTAAATATTAGATAAACAAATCTCAAACGAATGTTTCTCCAACACCGCTATCCTTTAACGATGTTATCCCCAGATATGACTGTACTCCAACACTGCTATCCTTTAACGATGTTATCCCCAGATAGGACTGTACTCCAACACTACTATATCCTTTCACGATGTTATCCCCAGATATGACTGTACTCCAACACTGCTATCCTTTAACGATGTTATCCCCAGATATGACTGTACTCCAACACTGCTATCCTTTAACGATGTTATCCCCAGATATGACTGTACTCCAACACTGCTATTCGTTAACGATGTTATCCCGAGATATAACTGAACTCCAACACTGATATCCTTTAACGATGTTATCCCAAGATATGACTGTACTCCAACACTGCTAAACTTTTACGATATTATCCACAGATATGACTGTACTCAAATTATAATTTAACATGAATGATCGTCTTGTCGCGTCGTCGATAACTTGATATACATGTATATGTACAATAATGGTTTACTTTTTTAAAATTGTTATTTTGATGGAGAGTTGTCTCATTGGCACTCACACCACATCTTCCTTTATCTATGTATATAAGGTAGTGTATATGTTCCTTCTTTTTATGGTCTTGTTTGATTTTGATGAATGTTTTTATCGATATACTCTTTTAGATTTCTCTTCTTTCTGTTTTGTTTCGCCTGCTAAACAATTGGTTTAAAGCTTTATGTTTCATATTTTGTATACAGATGTAATGTTGGAAAATAAGAATAAAGGGGCATTATATCTATGTTATTGTTATTGTAAAATCGTATTGAATAATATAAAAATAAATTAAAGAATATTGGCAAAAAAGGGTGAACAGAAAAACGGACAGAAAAAAAGGGGCGGATAATTCTCCTAACGCATGTGAATGATATTATATATAGAATCAGTTCTAGGTAAGCATGTAAATCAGACAGGGTTAAATTGACATCACTAGTCAACTTTAAATTTCACCGATACTAAAAGCAAAGGGTCAACTATACCGGCCGTGGGTATAGTTGGTATTTGGGATGCATGTCCGTCTTGTAGATTTCATATGTTCTTGACGCTTTATCTCAGTTATTGGTCAACGTAAACTTTCTTTGGTGATTTTGGTTTCTCTGATACTATAATCCTGCCGTTAATATGTCAGCTTTATTTGATCCATGGAACACTACTGGCATTGGCAAGCTGTCATCATGGCATGTCCACAAGGCCGATTTGTTAAAAATAATCATCGATGTTTGTCTAGAAGGGTTTTTTGGCGGTGCATTGGTCAATGTTGGTCATCTGTAGTCACTTTGAAAACCTCTATCTTTAAGACTTTCAGCGTAACGTTCAGTCGAGTTCACTCTTTATTGTAGTTTTACACATTTCCGATCGACGTTATTGCGGTATATAATGTTGAAACAAATTTCGCGAGCTATAGGGATTTCAAAAAAATGTGTATTTTGAATCAAGACACGAAATTCTATGACTTTTTTTAATTAGCCCATGGACATCAAACGCTTGTATGAATACTAGTACGCGTTTAGACGGCATGTTTTAGTGGTTGTGAAACCACGGATTATTTTTTTAATGTGATGATTTCTTTATTTCACGGAATGTTTGTTTTTCAGTAGTTATATACAGACCAAGAAATAAGACTTTCCTTATTTCTTTAATCATTTTCATAAAAAGCACTGTAGTACTGTTGTACTAGTTTATTTCTTCGGCGTTGAAATAAATCTATCAATAGGTAGGGAAATAACTTGAATTATAAGAGAACTTGAAACGCCAGACCGATTAAAAAGAACCACTACGGTCACTCGTTCATGTACGTAGATCTGCCTTACAATTCATTTTTTAAATAAATAAAAAACAATAACCCGGCTCGGGAAAGGCAGAAGTATATTTGACTGACAGGTTATAAGTAGGCTTTTAACGTTTTACCCATGTTTAATTCAATACAAGATAAACTTTGACTTTTGACCAGCTTTTACAAATGAATACGATTTTGTATCAATGCTGATAAGACACACAGTTATCTAAACTGTCATAAAATTTTACAGGTGAATATTGACTTTGATCTTGTGCTAATAATCACTTTTTACCACGTGCAAATGAATACACCAATCAAAAATGTTCGTCTGTTCCGTTATCTGAAACAGGAAATTGATAATGTTTTTATGCGCATGTGTCAACCTACTTTGACCCTGGAAAATCAGAAATCCGTCTGCTAAGGTCCTTACTATTTTAAGGAGTAAAGTAACGGTAAAATGGCAACGCAGACGTTAGAGAAAAGTAAACAGGGAATAGCAGGTGCTCAAAATGAACAAAATCTTCTATGTTTGATAGACAGAACAAATTATCCAATGCTTCAGGAAAATGGACAGAGAAAATATGGACCACCACCAGACTGGAAAGGACCTGCACCACAGAGGGGATGTGAAATTTTCATTGGGAAAATACCCCGCGATTGCTTTGAAGATGAACTTGTTCCAGTGTTTGAAAAAATTGGAAAGCTATATGAACTTAGGTTAATGATGGATTTTAGTGGTTCAAATCGTGGGTATGCATTTGTTATGTACACAAACCGCATTGATGCTCAAAGGGCAGTTAAAGAACTAAATAATTTTGAATTGAGGAAAGGCAGATTAATAGGTGTTTGCATGTCTGTTGATAATTGTAGACTTTTCGTTGGAGGCATACCGAAAACAAAAGGACAGCAAGAAATCCTGCAAGAAATGATAAAAGTGACTGAAGGTGTAGTGGACGTTATAGTTTATCCAAGTGCTGTGGATAAAACGAAAAACAGAGGATTTGCTTTTGTTGAGTATGAAAATCACAGAGCTGCTGCAATGGCCAGAAGAAAATTAATTCCAGGTAGAATTCAGCTGTGGGGACACCAAATAGCAGTAGACTGGGCTGAACCAGAACAAGAGGTGGATGAAGACACAATGGGTTCAGTAGGTTTTAATTTTGGCCCTTGGCCTTGTTAAATATAAAAATGTACTTGGTCTCATTGCATTGTCCCCACATATTCACTGACACTGACTTGCAAGGCCAAATCTATATATTTTAAAAAGTAAAGTTTATTTTTTTGAGAGTTACCTATAGGTGGATCCAAAAAAGGGGGGGGGGGGCTATTGGACCTCCCCTCCCCCTTTTTGGGGAAAATTTGGTTGATTAAATAGAGAATCTCTGAATCATGATTATTTTTATAATGATGGCCCCTATTTATGATAGTCGGTGGCCCCCCTTTTATGATAGTCTGTGGCCCCCCTTATTAATACATGTAGTTCTGGATCCGCCACAGCTTTTCTTACAAAATAACTTAATTGTGTACTGTTTACATGGTGTATTTTCAAACAGTGACTCTAAAAAATCTTCAGTGACTGTACCAAGTCATTCTTTCAACAAGATTCATTTGCAAAATGCTAGTTCAAATGAGTCCTGTGTATGGAATGATACTTGTAAGCAAGGGATTGTCAAAATGTTCAAGTAGTTTGAACATGCTCATCACATGTATTAACAAAAGCTGTATTTAACAGTTTATATTTAAATTATCTTGCCTCAATATTTTAAATATTATGTGACAATTTTCAAATCTGTATCAAAATCTTCATTTGAAATACTTTGAAAATTTGATATGTTTCATGCTTAAAATGTGTCACTCATAAACTCATTTTTGTAAAACAAATATAATGCCTTAACAGGATTGTTTTTTTGATGTTCTGTAGGTATATTAATTAATTTCTATATTCTAGGTGAAGATATTATATGTTAGAAACTTGATGTTGGACACAACAGAAGAGACATTGCATCAGGTTTTTACCAAGGCTTGTGGAAGGGAAAACAGTGTGGAAAGAGTAAAGAAAATCAGGGATTATGCCTTTATCCACTTCAGAGAAAGAGAAGATGCTTTAAAAGCCCTGAACATGACAAATAGTATGTTGAGAAATATAAAAATTTTGTTTCTCAATTGAATTGTTTCAAATTTTCATGTTGTTGACTTTTATAGTTAAATATATATCTTATGTGTTTTTTGAAGGCTTTACATTTGCTTTAAATTTCTAACATTCACTTTTATTTGAACTTTGATGAATATTTGTTGCATTCACAATTTAAGTACAGGTAATCAGCAATACATTTAAGGTATGAAAAATTGTTATAAAAAAATGTATACCAATACCAAAAATTCCAACCTACTTATATAACAGTTTGACTAGTCTTATTCTGTTATGTCATTACAGCATTTAGAAATGGGCTAGTTAAATATATATATTGTTTTACTATCAATTTATAAAAATAAAAATAAAGTGGGACTAAGAAACAATATCTTTCACTAAACTGTTAGGTTCTTAACCCTTTCAACGCTATACACGGCATATGTCACGATGACATATGCCGTCCGCCACTGCTATTCGTGACAACGGATTTTTCATAAAGACTCTTAAACCATTCGGTTTTCATTCGGGTCCTCTCTAATTTTTCCTTGTTTGAATCGAGGATATACAAGGTCTCATTTGCACTTGAAATCCCGGCAATTTTTATTGTAAAATCATGCAGTAGAAGGAAAATTGAAGGAAAATAAAAACAAATATTTTGTCAAATGCAAATGGCGAAAATCGGAAACGAAGCTGTAAATATGGAAATATTTCAGCATTTCTATGGGGAAACTTACAACGAGGATTAGTTAAAAGGTTTCTTGTTACCTCAATGTGTTTATTACATTCAATTCGTGTGGGAAATATGATTTGATCGATCATTACGAGACGTAGAAAAAGGGGGGGAAAACGGAGGTTGACTGAAAATTTTGAGAACGGAGCCACTGATTTGTGCCACGATTACATAATCCGTTGTGTATGGTGCAATGCGCTACGGAATCGAGCAATTGATGTCTTCTTTATTATATGGCAGATAAAACAACAAAATAGATGAAGACTAAAAGTAGTTTTTATTCAAAATTCAACACAAATGTAATAAATTACACCTTTAACCTGTTAATTACCTGAAAATGCAAGTAACCTGATAAAAAATTTACTGAAATAACTGCCTAACATTACAGTTAATACTCTCCTGAGCATTTTTCATGCAATAACTTTCTCTGTATCTCTTATAATAAAAAAGATACAGCAGTCTGAAAAGGAATTTACTGTTCTAATGAATGAACACACAAAAAATGCAGCAGCAGCAACCATTTTTCTATTTTTTTGTGTAGCGTTGAAAGGGTTAATCAATCAGGTATATTATTTTACTTCAGATCAGAGTATTGATGGATCAAAAGTGGAAGTAGTTTTAGCCAAGCCAGTGGACAAGAATGACTATAGGATTTATGCAAGAGGCAAAACAGCATTACAACAGGTAAATAGGGGAGATAATTATGAATACAGAATGTAGTAAATTTAAACCTGTCTTATTACATGTATTTGTAAAACAATAAGGCCATGGAAAAATAATTGATGGTTTCCCCTAACCCGACCGGGTCATTTTTTAACCGCCGGGTCATTAAATTTTATTGCAAAAAAAAAAAAAATTTCACATGTTAGGGGAAACCAACAATTAATTTTCCATGGCCTAACTAAAAGGTTAACTTAGTCATAAAGCAATAGACATGTTTACAAATAAGCAAAATCAAATGGCATACATGTAAGCTAAAACATTGTGTGAATTGAAATTTATTTCAAAACAAATTGGAAATATACCTAAATACCTAAGAGCAGTAACACAAATGTATTTAAGTTGAACACTGTGAGTGTAGATTTTAAAGTGAGATTTAATAATATATATCTAAGTGATATATGTGTTGTGTATTTTTTGGCCAATAAATATGAAATTCTAGGTTTTCTATAAATTAAAAAGTTGTGATGTGAGCTGTTTTACATTTTTGAAGTACCATTGTCAGTTTAATAAACATCCAGATATTGCAACATCCTGTATTACATTTTTCTTTTATTTTCTTTGCAAGTTTTCATAATACATGTGATCAGTAGGAAAAACTTTGATAAATATTTTAGGATGAACAAGACAATGATATTGAGGAGCTTTCAGAAGCATTATCTCTGTTACAGGTGCTATATTTTGCATTGTTGTTCTAACAAAATTGCATGGTGTTCAATATTTTAATTGCATTTAGTTATAACTTAATAAAGAATGGTTATAGTTTAGCTATAAAGTTTATTTATATTAAGCTTGGTTCGAAGTTCCTTACATATTTTTTACAAGATTATTTTGAATAAAAGTTGAACTTAAAATGTACTTTACAAGTCTATAAAGTATGAAGGACATGAGAATGTTGCCATTGATATGATTTGAGTTAGAGTTATTTCCCTTGGTTACATCTGTCTTCTAAATGAACTTTTAAATCTATAGCCCTGGACCTCCATTTTTAGAAAATATAAGTTAGATTCTGTTGGCCTGTAAATATATTTTTTACAGACCTGAGAGCAATTTTACAAGCATGGTATGCTGGATCTGTGGTTCAGCGTGAAGACTTGTCACATTGTAGGATAGCAAACTGGTTTACTTGTTTGACTAACCCGATTCAAACTTAGTGGACTGGTATAAGCAAGTCAAACTTTAGATCCCTTCTGAATTAAAGCAATGAATTTTACAATGACAAGTACACTTTGGTTGATTATTAAATGAAAGAATTAGTGCACTTTGCATTCAAGCAATGTTGAAAGGGGAAGTAATCTTCATGTAACTTAAATTAATTCTGGGAAAGGAAAATTTACTGTCTCAGTGTCTGTTTTTATATAACAAAAATATATCTAATAGTTGGAAGTTCATCTGTCCTGTCTATCAGTATTCATATGAAATTTAATTTTGGGGAATTCTCTGTTATGCAATAAGTTGATAACACATTATCTGTTTATCTGTCTGAACTTATCGATTACACCTTTTAATTATAGGCTAAAATATAATATGTGTTTATGATTATATGAACTAAGACTGAACATCAATGAAAAATATAATTTGGTTGTTATTTTTCTTTCATTTTATATTGTTTAGGGACTACATTTATAATTTCTTTTTCAACAAGTACATTGTATTATAAAAGCAGAAAAGTACTATAGAGAGATATTTTTATCTAAATTAAATACACAGTTTGACATTAATCAGGTGATAATTTTTTTTCAGTTCAAAGATAAAACCAAATAAAATGTACATATACAGGAATTTGTGTTATAAAATTTCTGTATTGGTTTATCTGACAGTCTGTACCATTAGCCACTAGTCCGATGCCAAGACTAGTACATATTGATTCGGACCAGTGAAAATTGTCTGATAGTGAAAAATTTTGATATTTAGTTTCCAGACTAGCAGATGATTTTTTTTTGGCGCAGACTAAATTCTGATATATAAACTCTATTGTATTAGATAATGTTGCATCAATCTGTTATCATTTATAATCAATTTAGGTAATCACAATGTACTAAAATCATGATTTTACCTTGTTTTTTTTAAATTTCGGATAAAAAATAAGCAGCCTAAATTGTCCAAGAATGCAGAGCTGTTTACAAAAATTAGCAATATTGCATTATTTTCTACAGACTAAAATTTAGATAAAAAATGGAAACTAGTATTTATGATGTCTTTAAATGAGAAAAACCTGTTGTGTTAGATTTTTTTTTGAATGTTTTTGTTGTTTGAATAGAGTTTTTAGAGTAAAGCACTAACAATTTAACCTGTCAGCTATTCTGATCATACCGTTGTAAAATACTCATATTTAATGCTTCCTCAACAAATGTACATATATGCAATGTTTTGTAAACTAATGTGTTTTTCTGTATACCTTTGTCCAACTTAGGTGATATCAGAATAAAATGATATTTATATAACAATAACCAGCACTCATTGTCAATAACTGGGATATTTATTAACTGCATCACCTTGTGTAAATACTGAACATAAAATTTTTAATTGGTAGTCTTAAAATTGTATGTACTGTTTCCATTGACAAATTGTGCATGTTGACTAGCATAAATATATTGTTACTTTTCACTCACATGACCATTGCTTGGTGTTAGTTGTAGCTGTTTTTTCAAAGAACTGCTCCCCTGAAACTGCTGAACAAAACAAAAGCCTATTGTTTTTGGGCCATGTGAGCTCTTGCCAGCACTTGTCATTGGCTATCTCCATCACTCCTTGTTCATTTTTTTTCTTCATCATAAACAGCGTCCATCAGGAGTAATTTGGCTACAATCACCCCAAAGGTGTCATAGTTTTAAAATTATGTCTCTTATTTATTCCTGAAAAACACTGATTATTGAAAAAAATGTGATAATGTAGAGTTTTTTTTTAAGGTTTACTTTTAATACATGTAGATGACCTTGATCAGCATTTCAAGATGTATAACTCAAATTATTGAATTCTTCAATTGACCCCTAAATTCCTGATACTCATTGGAGTGATTGCCCTTGAATACAGATATTGTTACATGCAAAAATTTGTGTGTGTACTTTTTTAAAATCTTGAAACCTATAATTAAAGACTAGTTAGACTGTAAAGATCAAAGTTGTTCGGCAACATTAGATCTACGACTAAGTCAGTTTTACACGACAGATTAATCAACATATACAAATTTGACTCCTTTTATGAGTTATAGCCCTTGAATGCTAATTTTTATATTTTCTTCATGGCTATTATTTTGAAAACTTTTATTGACTAGGTTGACAGAATCTGTTAGCAGCAAAAAATTATCAACAAAACAATATCTAATTATAAATTCATTTTGTGTTATGATTGAACTGAAGAATAAGAATTGCATATTACCAACAGTATTGAAAACTAATTGCATTTTTTCCATTGTAGGCTTATGGTGCTTACACTACAGGAATGTACGGTGATGCTTCATCAGTGTTAGGATCAATGTATCCTCCAGGAGTACAAGGTGTACAAGGAATTGCAAGGTTTATATTTAAATCTTAAATTATGAAATTTATCATATTGTACATGTAAAACATAAAGAATTATTTTGTAAGAACATGATATTTATTTAACTTGATAAAATCTGAGAGAGTAATGTTGTACTTGCCCTTTGAATAAGAAAAAGATTTTTTTTTTTTAGATTAACCAAATTACAGCTTTAAAATGATCACAAGACATTAGTCTGCTTGAAGTCATTATCTATACTTTTGAATTTTGTCCTACATATTGTTTATTTGGGTTATCCTTTTTATTTACATGATTTTCAAAATAGCTTGAGTTTGAGTTTTTGTGATTAAGATATAGAAATGAGCAATAGCTTTACTTGAAAATATATTATGGAATGGTCAATTTAGGTCAGAACAATATCACTTATATGAAAGATATGCAAAAAAGAAAATTGACTAAGGGGATATCCAGATTATTTTCTACAAATGCTCTAGTATGTATTACTGCAAAGCTGGTAAGTTCCTGTTCTTTAAATCTGGCTAATTAAGTCCATATGTTTGTGAGGGTGAAGAAGATATAATTTGATTCTCTTATTTGGGATGAGGTAACAGCAAAAATATTTGTTCTTTCCTATGTAAATATTTTTGTTGTTTCATTACAGGGGATTCACAGGTCGAACAGCTGTAGGAATTAGAGGGGCTATGAGAGGTAGAGGAAGAGGAGCGGCTGGAGCAAGAGGAGCAGGTGTTCTCAGATATGGAATGATTGGTGCTGGATTTTCTGGCAAGAAATACCCATCAGAGGTATACTTCTTTTCATCCACCAGTTTATATTGAAAGTTTCATGTCTAGCATGGTGTTCTTAGTTAATATGTTAGTTTATTGAATGTTCACTTACTTTCTTTAATTTTAATATCACTTACATGTAGACTCTTAGATTCTGAAAGGCCAACAAGTATTGTTGATGCACTGTTTTATATGCTTCTTATGATTTTCAAATGGATTTGATATTGAACATTTAGCAATTTGACTTGATTATAAGTTCAACATTATTTTATTGCAGTACATTATAAAATTTGACTTGCATAATTTGACATGGTCAAGGAAAACTAGTCTTATGTTAGCAATGCAAATTTTTCAAGTCACATGAATTAGTCTTTCAAACAATTAAGAAATACTTATAAAGAAGTTCCTCCTTTTCATTTGAATTTTATAATTTTATTTTTACGAGTTTGATAGAAAGAGTGAAATATTATAATCAAGTCTCAATAATAACTTTTTTTTATTTAGGAAATTTTCGTTTAAAGAGCATAATGATGCTTCATTCAGTTTAATTTATATAATCTGTGGAGTTAGAATTCAGTGAATTTGAAAGCTATTTAAACAAAACAAAAATAAACTTGAGATTTGTTAAATTTTCACTGAACACACTGTAATCATTATAATTGAGGCAGTGGCACTATAATTCTTGCATGACTAACAACCACTAACATTTGTAGGATCTTCTAGTTGATCTAATGCCTGGCATGGAATTGACACCTACTAACCCAGTAACTCTTAAACCACAAAGTTATAAACTACCAACCCAGGTAAAACAATTTTATTGTTTCCCATTTACTGATCTGAATAGTCTAGTTACATTCATTACATAGATACTACTTTCATATCCTGTTTGTGCTCTTAATTTCAGGACTTTTTTTCTGTTTAACAAATTGAATGATGGCGTATTATTATGGCTGGCCCAAACAATTGCTTATTTGTTAGCTATTTTACTGTCTGTCATCTGTTTTCAGAAATTTTCTCCTGTAGGCAGTGGCACGGTGATTTACGTTTTTATGGGAACAATACATTTTTAGGAAATTTTTGATTGAAAGAAAATTTGGGCATTGTAATGAATTTTCCAAATTACCTGTTTTTGCTACCTTAGTTTGGAATATCATTTCATTATAAAAAAAATCAGTGAAAGAAGAGAAAGAAATAAACGTATATTAATTAATCTCTTCCCAATCAGATTTCGACAAAGACTTTGCAATTGATGAACTTCATCTTCAAAATTATTCAGGATGACCCCAGCTACCATTCAACATGACTGCATAGGATAATAAATACTGTATATTTTAATAGAAATATATCAAGAAATACTAGCAAAGAGTTAATTGCTGTCAGACATTTGTAATCCACTTTAACCCTTTCCTCCATAATGACGCTTTTTGACACCACCCCTTTCCTCCATAAATTAATGACGCCTGTGTAGAACCTCATTTGAAACCCTTTGACTAAAAATGTCTGCATCAGACTTGAAAAAATTTGTATCCAATATAAAAAGGACATTCATAAGAATATCTGACTTGTATTTCATTAATGAAATATTCGGTTTCACAATGCATTAATACTTTAAACCTGATGATTCTTTTTTATGCCCCACCTACAATAGTAGAGGGGCATTATGTTTTCTGGTCTGTGCGTCCGTTCGTCCGTCCGTCTGTTCGTTCGTCCGTCTGTTACACTTCAGGTTAAAGTTTTTGGTCATGGTAGTTTTTGATGAAGTTGAAGTCCAATCAACTTGAAACTTAGTATACATGTTCCCTTCGATAAGATCATTCTAATTTTAATGCCAAATTAGAGAATTTATTCCAATTTCACGGTCTAGTAAACATAGAAAATGATAGTGCGAGTGGGGCATCCGTGTACTGAGGACACATTCTTGTTTATTGAAAAAATCCTATGCAAATCAAATATGTGAGGAAAAAAAATTCATGGAGGAAAGGGTTAAGAAGTGTGGTTGAAAACTTAGGACATGGCTTCAAACATAACTGAAGGAAATTAGTTTCTGTTTTCTAACTTTTGTAAAGTTTGCCTCAACCAAATATGAAACTTGTACGCAATGGCAATGCTATTTGTTACAACAAAGCACAGTTTAAATTTAAATTTGGGTTGGTAGGAATTTTTTTTTTTCTAAACTAAAGTTATGCCCCTTTACAAATGATAAAATTGCTTAAGTTTCCGTTTACATTCCCTAACTTCAGTTTTCCTCAACCAAATATTATGAATCTTGTACACAATGGCTTAATACCACAAAACACAGATCAGTTTTTCCGTTATGCCCCTTAATAAATGGAAAATTTGCTCAACCACTACCTCTAGTTTGCCTCATCCAAATGTTATTAAACTTATGAGTATAATTATTAAACGGTCAAAGTAGGTGAATCCTGCATCTGCGTGTGGAATTTGTCCAATACATGTTCATTATCAGGGGCATCTGTGGCCATTAGACACATTTATTTATAACATTGTTCAATGTTTTGTTCCAAAAATCTACTAATGGAAGTCTGCAATGTGTAAAGTTAAACTATGGATGACTAGGCTAGTAGGGGAATACATTTGTTAGTGTCCCGCCAGTGCTCTGTAGTAATATGTCTTTCAGCATTTCTATGTTTTACGATAAGTAAAGATTTCTCAAATAATTAATTTAATTTTCATGTTCATACCTATAGATACTAGGATAGTCCTTTCAGATTTTTGTGATTTTTTTTGTAAACCCCCCCCACCCCCCAACTTTTATCAAAACATGAAGGAGACATATTAATATTTGTGCTATGATTTAGGCTTACTCGTCATAATGAATTCAAGACTTTTTGTGTGGGTGTGAGGTTACCTTTCTACATTAAATGTAACGGAGAAAGCATAAGGTTTTGATAGGGTTAAGAGCTGTTAGGAGTTAATCTTAGAACTTTTACACATATTTGATGTATTGAAAAATTTTAAAAAGGCTAAGTGTTGTGAAAAGGAAAATCCCTGTAAACAGAAGGTTCTAAGGTAGTAAATGTTTGTTCTCTCTTAACTTTTTATTTATTACCTGATAATTATTTTCATGACCTTTCACTGTGACAAATAGTTGAAAAGACTAGTTTGCCATGATACAATTGATGAAAGTCTTAAATCTACTATATAAAATAATATCTTGAATAAAATATTTATTATGATTTTTCTTTTCTTTTTTAGATATTAGATGAATTGTGTCAGAAGAATGGTTGGGGGAGTCCAGTTTACCAGCTACATTCTACACTAGCTAATGATAACTCCCAACTCTTCTTGTACAAGGTAATTTACTTGATGATTGTTTTGTTGCAAAGAAACTGCATACAGATCTTTGTCATTTTACCTAGCTTTTGCCATCCCTTATTATCTGTTGTCCTGTTTCTTGTGTGATGTCTTGTCTGGAACCACTAAGCCATTTAGAACAAAAGTTGTCCTTTATCATCTTTAAAGGTGACTTGGTTATCTCTGATGACCCTACTTTCAATCTAATTGCATATAGAGTAAACATATAAATCATTTAAAAATCCTGTGAAGAACCAGTTGATTTCACACTTTTAAGAAATTGTTATTTTGTTATCCAATAAAAACAAAACATTTATTAATTTTAAGTAATTTAAAAATTCATGTGAAGGGCATTATTAGAATACCATATGACCTTGGTAGAATAAATTTTCTCTCTATATATTGTGGTTGCTGTCTCACAAGCCTTTCATCATAACTAGTATCACCTTCACTAAAGATTAAAAATTACCTCCACAAATTGAATGAAAAAACCTGTATTTAATTCAAAATCTACCTTCTTACACCAGTCCTGTTCTTGTCACAACTTTTCACTTACATATATCTTAAAGAAGTGTGGTCATTGATATACAACCAAAAGTTGCAAACTACTGAAAAATAAAGACAAGAAATGCATGCAAAGTAAGGTTAAACATAAATAAAGGTTACTGTAAAATTCAGAAAATCACAATAATTTATGAATTCACTGTAATATAAAACAATTGGTGACACTTGTGAGAATTTGCCTTCTTATGTTGTATTGTATTGACAATTCATGAATTAACTATTATCAAATGTTTTTTTTTAGGTGACTGTTCCTGCTTTCAGTACCCCATTCCAGCCAAATAAGTTATCAAAAAGTATAGACACAGCCAAAAACTTTGGTGCAGAATTTGTCCTAACTCAGTTAGGAATCCCTTATGACAGTGGTGAGTGATTGTAATATAGAAGAGAACAAATAATTACTACAGAAAGAAAAAAAAAGTAGAAAAAAAACTCTTTTTGAAACGTATGTGTCATTAATCCATATAATTATGATGTCTGGAAAGGCTATTTTATTTTTTGCATTGAAACATATTCAGAATTTTTGATTGCACTCTCTCTCCTTCTACAGAAAAAAAGTTCTGATCACTAGCATCAAATATAAGTTTTAATCAGTTGATGTTGATTGGTAGATATAAAAAATTATGAGGATTTAACAAGTGGCAACAAGAAAGTGAAAACTATTTTTCTTTAAATGAATATCTAAATAAAGTATTTCCGTTTGAATGGTTTTACACTTGTTATGTTTGGGACCCTTTATAGCTTGCTTTTGGATGTGAGCTAAGGCTCCTTGTTAAAGACTGTACTTTGACCTACATGTATAATGGAGATTTACAATTTGTGACATGGATGGATAGTTGTCTCATTGGCACTCATACTATATCTTCCAGTGGCGTAGTCAGGGTTTAAATGATGTGGAAGCAAAACTGTAAATTTTTTGAACCATTTTATGCAGAAAACTTTATTTTTTCAGACATTTTTCTGAAAGCAAATGTACTCTCCCAAAATCCGACTCTGGATTTTTGTTGTACTTCAAAATACAACCAATTTTGAATTCATGTAATTATATTTCCAGCAGAATGTTTTTGTTTTCTTGAAATTACCACCATTCAATTCATAAATATTTGATGTGAAAGTTTCCCACCCAATCTTAAATTTGACTTCTCAAAAACTGACCCATTACAGAGACACTTCTGTTAAGGAATTTTGGAATATAAGTATACTGAAGTGAGCCCCTTTCCCACAATTTGAGTGTGTACATGGGGTTTTCGATTTTTGATTACTTGGCAGGAGACATGCAAATATTGGGTGTCCGACTGTCCCGTCTTGTTAGCACTCTCATGTAAGCAATTTTTGCAAGATTTTTATGAAACTCATATCAGCAATGTCTTTCGAAAATAACTCTGAATCTAATATTTTTAACCAGTTATGACCCTCTAAAATATATGTTATAATGGAAATCTCATTGCATTGGCTCTGAAACTTTTATTTCTCTTAACCCTTACCATGCGGAATTTTTTTGACAGGAATTTGCCCCAAAGTGGGTCAACAGGTGCAAAAAGCACCAAATTTTGCCGATTTTTCACCCCTTCTCTTGACCCAGAAGACCCAGGGTTGCTGGTTAAGGTATCCAGCTGAAGCCTGCGTGTAGAGTGGACCCTAGTGAACAAATTGACCCCAACAGTTGTTAGGTCGGAGTGAATCTGATCTTGATGCATCCGTCTACAGAAGGTCATTTGGACCCAAAATACTGAATTTCACGATTTTTGCCGATTTTTGACTTCGAATGGACCCAAAACCGGAAGTAGTTGTTTCCTATGCGTATTTCAATAATAATTATGATCAGCAGTTATATGGCAGTGGGTTCGCACTATCTTTGCCAGTTTTATGCCTCTGAACTTCTTGTGTAAGATACAGATGTGAAGCCTACCCCTCCAGAAAACTGATTTTTAGCCAATTTCAATTTTCCAAGTCCGTATTTGTGCTCAAAATGCTACTTATACATGAGAAACGTGAATATGGATAGCCTGAGGTTGACGGAACATGCATAACTTTTAAAATAAGTATCATAAAGTGGACTTCTAAAAGTATGGAACTCCATTGGAGCCAAATAACGGTTATTAGGGTCCGCCCGTCAAAAGACGGGTACCGCATGGTAAGGGTTAAGAAAAAAAGGAAATAATAGAAAAAAGATCCTTTTTAGTTATTGCCCTTGTGCCTTGAAAGGATAAAATATGTGCAATGCGGGGGACATAGGGACTAATTGAAAATAAAATTAACATTTTTACCTAGATAAAAACGGGAAATCATTAGCAGCTAGGAATGATCAAACTCTATTACAAATTGATTGTTTTATCACATTGTCTTTCATGTCACAGGACAAGAAATTAAGATATGGTGGTTTAGTTGTTGATAATGTTGCTAGTCAGATGTAAAAGCCATCGCCTAATTAGTCTCAAACTTGTCCGCGGGTCTGCATATCATCATCCTCTGTGGTTGCTATAGCCGACTTTTTATGTAAAAAGATGCGAACATTTTTTTCCCTGCGATTTATCCATCTTGATTACATAAAATAACTTATCCTAGATGAAAGACCATGTATACTGCTTCGGAAAAAAATGGACAGTATTATGGGCCTCATATCCACATCCTTGTTATATTATGATAATTCCGAGAGTAACTGCTGGGAACACAAACTTATTTAATTTTTTTGGTCTAAATGATGAGGATGCTTGAGCATCTGAGCATACATGCAAGCTATGCCACTGTCTTCTTATATCTATAAAACAATGAATTTTTGAATAACATCAAAATATATATATATACAAAATGAATTTATTTTTCAGATGCATCAAATCTTGCCACAAGTATGTACCAGGGAAGGCCAATAGGTCCAGCAGGCTATGCCATAGCAAATGGTTTGCCAAGATCAGATGTTCCCTATGCAACAATACCAATGGTAACAAGTGCTCCTCCAACCTATGTCAGTACAATGGCTCCAGGGAAAATGACAATGCCCCCACCACCAGGTCCACAGAGTAAGTAAACAATTAGACTTGGTAAGATATGGTAGGAGTGCCAATGAGACAACTCTCCATCCAAGTCACACTTTTTAAAAGTAAACCATTTAAGGTCAAAGTATGTCCTTCAACACAAGAGCCATGGCTCACACTTAACAGCAAGCTTATGAAAAAACCCAAAGAAATGACTAGTGTAAAACAATTAAACAAGTAAACCAATGGTATAACCTATATAATTTACACACATTTTTATTCCTTAAAAACAAAAAATTGATTGGATGACTTGCTAAAGCCTGTTGGCCACTTCTTCAATCAAAACTGTGTCAGTGATTGGTGTCCATGCAGTTTCATGTCACATTCCACAAATTTACCAAAATTGAATATAAAAGAAACTAACACAATCAAACCCTATATCTAAAAGATTGGAGGAAAATAATTATTAATTATAATATGTTATGTATTACTATAGTGCCCTTTTTTGTATCCTATGTAGGTCCATTTTGCATGGGTAAATTTACAGTTGCATCATCCTATTGAAACACCTCTGCTCTTTTGAACCAAATATGGCAGGGATAAGAAATGGTTCTTCATGAAATAATCCTTATTTTGTTATGAACAAATGGAAAAGCATTGCTGCCACTACAATGCGAAATGTTGTGAAACTTTAGGGGGATCGATATAGCTTCCATTTGGAATATCACATTTTCATATTCTTCTCTGTCATTACATCTGTTCATATATCTGTACATCCCAAAAATTGGTTTCCATTTCTAACTTCAGTTTACTTCGACCAAATGCAATAATGAAACTTAAACACAATGCTTATTACTACCAAGCACAATTTGGGTGATGTCACTTTCAAAGTTTTTGAGTTATGTCCCTTTATTAATGAAAAATGTCTCTTTATGACTGGACAAATTTATCTCATCTTTATTCTTACTGTTGACAAGTTGTATGTGTTGACCAACTGTCTTCCTTTCTATGCATTAAAGTATGAATAAGTACATTGATTTATGCATAGGTAAATGGAGAGTTGTCTCATTGGCACTCACACCACATCTTCCTATATCTATCTACATTCTTCTTTTTTTATTGATTTTTTTTCAATGGGTACCTTATCAAATTCAGGTCTTCTACCAACTAAACTTTTACCTATAGCAATGCAAAATAACACCTTCAACATTTTGGAATGTGAATGTACTTTATCAATGTATATTTTCAGTTCCTTATGAATATGGACAATACAATTAGAATAGATGTCAAGGAAGTTACTTATATCAACATAAAGAAAAAGAGAAGACTTTTCCCAGTTATTTTTCTCAGCAGTTTGTGCTGAAAATTTACATTAGTCTACACTTGTCTGTATTTTTTTTAATCTTCAGTTTCTATAGGAATATATTATAATTAATCAGTTATGTTTTGAAAGACACCTTATTTAATATGTTTGCAATTCATTTATGTAGGACAGGGCATCAAAGTCCAACTTTTGTTTTATTGAAGGGGTTAAAAAAATAAAAATCTTTATAATTCTAAATGAAAACCAGTTCTATAGTTTGATTAGATTAGGACATTTATCAAAATGCCTTAATTTCTATCTATATTGTATCAATATTACTAGATAGGACAAGTTGTTGAAACTGTAGTACATTTATCTCTCTTATAAGTGCATGCAATTTATTTTTTTCATTTTTATGATGCTGTTATGTTATTTATTTAACAAGTGCTATGCACAAAAGTTGTTTTTATTCATATATTGACTTGTTATTCAGATTGTTTTATGAGGTTGCTTTGGATCATATATTTGTTATATGTTATTGCTGGAGGGAGACTTGAATAACTGACTGTTTCTGGAATAAAACAAAAATGATTGACATGAAATGGATTCATGATACTTGTAAAGCTTCTCTTGGTGTAGATTAATTTAGCAATTGAATTATTTTAAAAGTAAATAACCAAATCTTAAAGAAATAAGTTTCAAGTAAGAAGTATATGTCTTATAATAGATTTCTGTCTTGTCATTCTATAAAAGTCTTTGAATTTTATGATGAGTTTGCTAAAAAAGATAAGCAACACCACAGTCTTATAAAATATGCCTATGAGACGCCTGAGATTTGAATTTTTTTAACTAGATATCCAGAAATAGTTGAATTATTCCAAGTAACTTCTGTTTGTTGTAAGGCTGGAGTATTGACTACTCAATGTTTGTTAAAGTTAGGGTTGCTACATAATTAATGTTATATCTTTGTTGCTACATGTATAATGTTATATCTTTGTCACATATCAATTATTTTATATCTCCATTCCAAACTGCAAAAAATCATTCCATTTATCTTTATTTTTATTCCATTTATATGTTACTAGTAGGCACACAGTATGCACTACATACAAATAAAAGCCATTTGAACTGAATAAGGTTAATATATTTTTAAGTTCCTGCTAAATATTATTTTCAAATGTGTTTTCTGTTGTTCTTAGACATTCATGATTCATTGACATCCTTTCCATACATTCATCCTATCATTCATTTTTCAATATAAAGTAGATTTTGGAGTCTTGGCTTTAAGTTGAACATAAAATAAGCCTTGTGTGGGGGATACATTTTATAAGTTACTTGATAAATATTAATATTTTGTTTTCAAAAGTTGCTGATTGAGAACTGCAAAAAAATATATTTTTGAAAGGATATTAAGATATATATTAACTGATATTGTATTGAATGTCCTTTTACTTTTAAAACCATTATTGTTCATGAAAAACTTTGAGGCTAATTTATATTGTTGGTTGTTTCAATTGATGAGCATAGTCTCATCTTTATCAAACTTTTAGTTTTAATCTTATATTTAGTTATAGTTCTGCCATGACCCAGGTTGGTGCTCATTTTTATTTTTTTATAAGGTACTCAAAGGTGTTGTGTGGTGATATATATATATATTGCATGCTTTTGTTGAATTATTTTAAACAAAAATATGTTCTTTTGAACTATTTTTCTGACATTTTTTTTTTATAGTTTTTAAAAGAATAATATATACTTACAATTGGATACATTTGAATAAACCAATGATAATAAGAATAACATCCTGTAATTGCCTGATTTGTTGAAATTTGAAAAAAATAATCTTTTTATACAAGATCCACCGTAGGTGGTAAAGAGGTGCCAAATGTCTTTCTTAGCCAGATATGCTCAGTACAATTCTATTATGTCTTGCAAAAATTCAAAAATGGGGAAGTGAGGTTAAAAGTTATTACTTGAGGGATAAACTGTTAACTATGATTTATTTCATGAATAGCTCTTGAATGCTTGATCAATTAAGAGGTTAATTGTACTGAAAGTTCCCTAAAATAAATACTATTTTTTAATCTAAAGAGGTTGGGCATAATTCTGTTGAAAATACTTATGAAAGAAATATTCCAAGAATGATTCAAATTCAACAACAATACTTATAAAATTTAAGTTATTTAAAACCTTGTTGTAATTTGTTGTTTGATGTATTGATTGTGATGAAAGGGATCTTTTAAAAGAGAGAGGGGGAGGGGGGTTAATGGTATGATATTTACAAAATTGATTTATGCTGATAGTATTTATGATTGTATTGCAAGACATATATAGGATTGTGTATCATTTGGTCATACTGTGTATATACAAATTCTTTGCTTCCAGTGTGTTCATTCTGATATAACGAGAAATTAGTTGAAATATTGATAAAATATGAAAGAGTTCAATGTTTATATAAATCTTTTTTAAGAAATTATAAATAAAATTGACTCAGTATGACCAAAACTGAGCTTATGTGCAATGTTTGTATTAAACCTGTAATAACTAAAATCAAACTTACATCAACATAGAGTTGTAAATGTTTCTTCCACAATAGAAAAATTGTCTTCCATAACAGTTATTGCTCTAAGGACTTTAAGTATTTACATCAGAAATTTAATAAATAAAATAGAAATTATTTGTTAACATGGTTAATGAAAAATAGAATAGAAATTATGTTTAAACGTTGTTAATGAAGTATTAGAATTTTAGAGCAAAGTCAGAATAGATACCATGAATAAATATCAAATCAATGTTTCAAAAAACCTCTTTAAAAGTTACAAAATATAATGAAGCAATTTTGAAGTCCAAGATTTAGGTGGAAGGAAGATTTACATGTAGATATTAGAAAACTTAATTAAGAAAAATAAAGTAATTAGAGAAGGCTTTTTGTATAAAAGATGCAATACTTAAAGAGATTAAATAAGGCATAATATATGTATTAAAAAGACAAAAGTGAGATTATGATGTAGTATGTATAAGGCCTGAGTATTTGATTAAAATTAAAAATGAAACAATTACAGCTTTATAAAATAATCAATATTTAAAGTGTCGAGAAATTAAAAAGTAATGCAAAATATAATGTAATAATATAAGAAATCTAATTTCCAAATAAGATGTAGGATTTCAATAGTAACAATATAAATTAAATAAGCTTCCAGATTTTAGGTTGGATTAATCATTCCATAATACTGCTTTGTAATAAATTCATGCTTCCATAATGGTAATGTTTCATATTTATCATGTGTATATAAAAAAAATTGTAGCCTGCACCTCTTGCCAAATTATTTAGTCTACACAATACCTTATTATTATAGTATATAATCATTTAAATGTTGGTGGTGGTTATTTTATTTGATTTACGTTCATTTTATCATTTACTTGTAATATCCAATTAGTACAGATTTTTAAGACTTATATATTATTGATACAAAGGATAAATAACCCCCTTTAAAAAACAAAATTATTTGGGACAAAACCTGTATTTATTGGATAATGTATCTATTTTAATCAGTTAGATTACACAGATTTTTCTTTATAATTTTGTCATAGTTAACCATTCCTGATTACCAAAGTAGTTTATTATAGTGCAAATATTTTTGTAAGAATTACATAAATAGATAGTGATTGTATGATGTGCCATTTATCTGAGAAATTGTATGTACCCCCAAATTCTCTATTAGAAAGGTAATTGTGCATTGTTGATAAAGTTTATAATTGAATTGATGACATAATGCCAATGAGATTCCAAATAGGTTATGAAAAATGTGAAAAGACATTAATTATTGAGATTTTTCTTCAAAGAAAATATAAAATGTCAGAGTTATTGAAATGAAAACAAAATCTCAAGCATTATTTTATGCTAGTAGTGTTTATTTTCACTTAAGCATTTAGAAATTGGTGATAATCAGTAAAATAAGATTTGTTAAGTCTATTTGGAATGGTGTGATGTTGAATATGATAATTGTAGGGAACATACAAGGGTGATTTTTCTCAGTGCCTTATGTGACAAACTAGTCCCATGTTTTTATGTTTTGTTGGTTATGAAGGGTCTCAGGAGTTATATTTTACTGTGATATTTATACATCAATATTTTTACAATAAACTGGTACTAACAAACAAAAGATTCTTGCTGCAAATCCTTATTGTTTCTCAAAATTACTTCTGATTTAAAGAATGAAAACTAGACATGAGTTAATGTTTTGAATTTTGCAAATTTTGGGATACCACAAGCTTTATTTACTTAATAATTATACGTAAGTGTTCTTCACATTTCTTTATCAGCATTATTATCAGGTGCATTAAGTATTTGTTCAGAAAATTTAAATTTTGTTTGTTTCCCTGTTAATAAAATTGTTCTACAAGTATATTTATCGATTCATCAATGTGATATGAAATTATCTTGTGCATTTTTAATATATATCATGTAAAAGGATATCATATTCTTGTAGACTTTCTTCCAAAAAATATTTTTCAACAGAAAGATTCTTGCATTAATGATCATGAACTATACTATTTCACCAAACAATCAGCATGATAAACATTGACTTATGAAAATGCAGCAAGAATCTTAAATTGTTTTACCAGTGCAGTTTTATTATACAAGTTAATCTAGAAAACCTAATTGTGACCAAAAAATATGTCACAAGTTTATTATATAAATTTGCAGAAGAATCACTTTGTCATATCCTTCTGCATTCATTGAAAGTAATGTTTTTACATTTGTTGTAATGTAATGGTGTATCACCAGTAACATATTTGTAAAAATGATGTTTTTCTATTTATATCTCCAATGTGAGGAGGATGCCTTATTTTAATTAACAAACTTCCCCTTTGTCTTCGTGTTTGCACAATTATGCAACCTTATTAACAGGTAGTTTACACAAGTTTAGAGTAGAATATGACAAAGTGATTTGATTTATCATTAATCATTACACAATATCTTCACTATACAATATTGACAATCAGAGCTTTAATAAAAAAATACCACTCAATCACATTTTGTATTATTTCCTTATTGGTATCTAGTATAAGTCTTGTGAAGGCACTTCATAGACTTTCTTCTTGTTATGAGCTTTGTAAAAGAAAAAGTTAAAATCTACGATTGCTAAGTTCACTAATCATAAATGGAACTAGTGTAAGGTCCTTCTCAAAAGGATCTGTTTGTTACAGATGGATAAAAACCTGATAACTAAATGCACTGTTTAATTTTGATGTGATTGAAAATCATGGCAGCAATGGTTTATATTTTTTTTTCTTTCTGGAAATTATTAAAAAAATCACTTTCTTATCTTCTTTTAAACTACAGGACTAGTCCAATGTCTGGAAGATCCATTGAAATATTTCATTCCAGTTAAGATTATGAACTATATTCTGCTTATTGGTCGTGTTGTTTTCTCTGAAATTCCCTATTTCCATTCTATATTTTAAGATCTACTATTAAAAGTCAAATTTTGCCAAAAATAGACTATAGGAGTGATTGCCTTTAAATAACAATTTTTGTTTACCCTTTTTAGCTCACCTGGCCTAAGAGGCCAAGTGAGTTTTTCTCCTCGCTTGGTGTCTGTCATCTTCGTTAATTTTTACAAAAATCTTCTCCTTAAACTACTAGGCCAAAATTAACCAAACTTGGCCACAATCATTATTGGGGAATGTAGTTCAAAAAATGGGTCCCACGATCCTGCCGGCCAATAAACATGGCCACCATGGCTAAAAATAGAACATAGGGGTAAAATACAGTTTTTGGGAAATATCAAGTAAAGCATTTAGAGTAAATCTGAGTTGGGTTAAAATTGTTCATCAGGCTGAGATCTATCTGCTTAAAATTTTTCAGATGAATCAAACAACCTATTATTGGGTTGCTACCCCTGAATTAGTAATTTTAATGAAATTTTTTTTTTGTCGAGCCTGCAACTTTTGTTGCAGAAAGCTCGACAGGGATAGTGTTCCAGCGGCATTAGCTTACTTCTTAAAAGCTTCATATTTTAGAAGGTGGAAGCCCTGGATGCTTCATACTTTATATATGGATGCCTCTTGTTACGAAGTTTTCGTTCGTCACATGTCCAATGTCCTTGACCTCATTCTCATGGTTCAGTGACTACTTGAAAAAAAAGTTAAGATTTTTTTGTAAAGTTAATTTTTCTCTTATTATAAGTAAAAAGATAACTATATTTGGTATGTGCGTAGTTTGTAAGGTCCTCATGGCTGTCCGATAGTTTTCAGTTGAACTCTACCTCATTTTCATGGATCAGTGAACAAGGTTAAGTTTTGGTGGTCAAGTCCTTATCTCAGATACTATAAGCAATAGGTCTAGTAAATTTGGTGTATGGAAGGACTGTAAGGTGTACATGTCCAACTGGTAGGTGTCATCTGACACCTTGACCTCATTTGTATGGTTCAGTGGTTATAGTTACATTTTTGTGTTTTGGTATTTTTTCTTATACTGTATGCAATAGGTCAACAATATTTCATGTATGGAATGATTGTAAGATGTACATGTCTAGTTAGGTGTCATGTGACCTTAACCTCATTTTCTTGGTTCATTGGTCAATTGACTATTTGTATGGAAGTTATCAGACCTTGACCATTTTCTGGAGTTTGATGACAATAGCACATAGTAAACTGAACTCCATTGAGAGAAATCTGAAGATGGCTTTCATATTTGGTAGGATAAGTCCATCATGTGTAGTTGACTATACACTACTGTAATATTGATATTTCCTAATTAATAGTGTAGTTGTGGTACTTTAACCATTTCTAGGAGTACTACAACTTCTTGGAACATTGACTATGGCAAAGCAATCTTGCACTTCTTAAGATGTTTTTTTTCCTCAATTAAATGTAATAAGACATTGCAGAAAATCTTTCAATGAGCAAACCACTTACAAACTTAAGACATTTTGTAGCTTTAATTTCCAGATGTGATTTAATTGTCATCATTACAGTGTATCAGTTAAAACATAGATGGTCAAAGAACAATTTTTCTTCAAGAAAAAAAAAATGTTCTTTAAAACCTTCAATAGTTTACATGGTTCAAGCAGGATGAATCTGTGTAAAGTGTTGCACAAATGTTAATTGAATGTAGATAGATCAAGTGTCTTTGTTTTGTTTGGATATTTAGATGATTTGTGTGTCTCAATGTTGCTATTGTATTGTCAAATATCATACATGTGTTATTTATTATCAAAATTGTGGAAATTGGCATTTATTTAATGAAATGACTACTGTTGCCAATTATGCAACAAATATGACTTGATTTCTTTACCAAATCCTCGCAAAAGGATCCACTGGATATCATTTCTCTTCTTTTTTTTTGATAGATTTTACCATTAGTTTAACTGTTTGAATTGTTTTACACTAGCCATTTTGGAGCCCTTTATAGTTTGGTGTAAGCCAATGCCCTGTGTTAAAGTCTATACTATGTGGTATGGGCTTTGATCATTGTTAAAGGCTGTAAGGTGACCTATAGTTGTTTTAAAATTTCTGTGTTATTTAAGTCTCTTGTGGACAGTTGTCTCATTGGCAATCATACCACATCTTCTTTTTTATATATCCTTTGATCTATGATATACTGTTTTAAACATTTTGACTTGGATGGACAGCTGTCTCATTTGCAATCATACACATCTTATTTCTAAAAGTAGGACTGTACATGATGGAAGATATACAGTATAAACTTGTACAATAAAAAAACAAATGTTTGTAAGAGGACTTTGTCAAATGCAAGATGAAGTTATACCTATTTTTCTTTGATGTTTTAGATTGTAAAGTCATTAAACATAACCACAGCTTTTATTTCTATTAAATAGTAACACTTATATTCCATTTATCAATTCATGCATCAAGGAATGATATATATGTGAAGAATAGTTCAGTCTGGTCAATAACTGTTGAATTTCCTCTTGTTCTGACATGTCTCTATTGTTATAACCACTTCCATTAATAATGTATATATAGAATGCACATATTTCATGATTAAATACACAATGTTCTATTGCCTCAAGTTTGGTCTCCACTGACAAACTTTCGTTTTAATTTCTCTCGCAAGTTTGACATCTTGGCATCGATATCATCTAAACTTAATTCCTGTAAGAAAAATAAAACCATGTAATAGATTAATGTTCAAGAATCTAGAACACAAAGTTCTCTTCATCAATACTGATTTATAGTAAATGGACACTTAAAAGATAAATGTTTACTATTTTAAAGTGGTTTATTTTTACAAAATATTTTTTTTTAGAAAAATGTTCTCACGTACAGTTTTGTTTCACAAAGTTTCGCCCCAATTTGCTGAGTTTTATAAATGGAATAATTTTTCTTTACATTTAATTTTGAATAAACAACTATTGGAAAAGAGATTTCATAATTGAAAACTGAAAACCTTATGAATAATTTAAAAGAACTGGGTTAACCGGTACCTTTATTTGTACACCAATCATGTGACAGACAAATAAATTCTTTGACAAATAGATGTGAAGATAATCATAGCTGACTGCTTTGAAAGGGGATAGAAACCCGGAAAATGAGTATTTATTTAAAGATCACAGATAGTTTCTAGAGTTACCTGATTAACACTGGTTTCCTGTTTCACAAATCTATCTACCTTTCTTTGTTTTTGTGGAGGAACCTGAAAATATATAAATAAAAAGTGTTATTCAAAGTTATTTCTAAGGACATCTGTTAAAATATGCCTCTGTTATGTATTTTCTGTTGATTTTCTTACCCCCCTCCCCCCTTGGGGTACATTTTTTCAAAGTTTTAGTTTAAAAATTAAGTTAATTTTAAGTTTAACAAACTATAATTAAAAGAATTAAAGCCTTAGAATATTCAATGTAAATAATAGCTGATGGCCTTAATATATATATTTATGTACTGCTGTATGCAGTATAATTGTAAAGCTATTTTAGTACTAATCAAATTAGAGTTTAAAGGGCCACTAGCTACGAGATATATAAAAAATCTTAAGTAAGATTTGTTTTGTTCAATCAATGATGATAGTGAAATAATAATTCGCTTTAAGCAGCCAAAATGGTTTAATTTTGTCAAATTAAGCAATGAAACATTGATAATTACTGTTTCACTTGCAAGTGAATTAGCTGACCTCATTAAATCCGTATTCATGTGAACTTCAATTTAACCCCTCACTAGAGATTGACAACACATGCATTATACGTGTACCGGTTATTTAAAGAAAAAGAATGTCAACAATGAAAGTGGAATTACAGTAAATCATTTGATTACTGATTGGATCTATATAGCATCATTCTTATACGGTTAAAAACAATGAGACAAAGATAAAATCAAACAGACCTATAAAAATCCAATTGAACGTGTTGGTTTAATCTATTCATATTGTTATTTATGTTTACATCGCTTATATGGTCATCTGAGGTCAAATCAATAGTTAATTAGATGGCGTCTGGACTAAGAAACACACGAAACAAACCTACATATTATCTATGCCATGCTCTGTATACTGTTTATTTTAGACTTTTGGTAGTCTGGATAAATGGTTACATTGTTATAAATCAAATATGAGAATTTTAGTCAAATCGGTTACCATGAATTTGACAGCTTGTGCCCCTTTAACTAAGTTGACAATACATAAAAAGATAAATAATCCTAGATATATATATTAAAAATACATCCAGTTTGTACAATTTGAATTCTGAGGATAGTGTTTGAAAATAAAAACGTTTTTCATGTCAAGAACAGCAAGCTATTAAAAACTTCAAATTGAATCTACTATGTTTCATCATATCTCATCAATATTGAATTAAATACACTAACCAAAGAATTACTCTTAATTTATTACTATTCGTTGGATCTCATTTTTTGTTGAGGAGATGATGAACCACTCAAGATAGTTTGAATTTCACAAATGCAAACTTTGGGAAAGCAATGTGTACCAAGAATGCTTGAAAATTCAATTTTTCTTCCATCTACCATATAAAACTTACACTGCGGTCAAAATATTCTGGGGAGATTCCTTCCAAATATAAAATTCTATTCTCCAGCTGTTTCAGCCTACTATATACATTAGTTTTATTTATCTTCAGACCTGTAAAAAGAAAAACATAAATAAGTATAGATTATTAGGTTTCGACACATTGATATTGTGAAAGATCAGCTGTGAGCTACAATGTGAACCTTTTTGTTGAGTTCACATTGTGACAAGCGGCTGATATTTTACGATATCTATAAAAAGAAAACCAGATTATCTATTTATTGTTCTACAAGAATTAGGGAGAAACTGAGCAAGGTGATATAAGCGTAGGGAAGCACTATACATACACTTATTAGCCTTTATGAAAGAAATAAGTTGCTGTTTCAAGCAAATATATCAGTACAAAGTTAATATGAATGAAAAGTATAGAATTCCATAAATTTATAAGATTTTAAATAGTTGAATTATTGTAAATTTTACATGAATATCTGTCATATCATATTCCCAATGCAAACAAATTACTATAATATTAAAATAAACCCAAAATTACTTATATCTTTTTCTCTTATTTGTAGTTGATTTATATTTTCTCTGGCTGATTGATTATTATATTATAATCAATGTGTGATTTGTTTGATCTTAGTTCTTCATTAGTCAAAATTTAATTATGACATTAAATTTCTTGCTATCTTCTGAAATTTGATATTGTGAAATTACCAAAAAGAAGGAAGCTATGTCTGATGCTGTCACATTGAAAGAACAGCCCTTTTGCAGATACTATATTTGAAAAAGGCAGTACAAGTTTGCCTATATATTTGGCCATGTCTTTTTTGGTTAAAATTAAATTAAAAAACTTGACAGCAAATTTTTTAACAGTTTTCAATTTTAATTGTTTAATCTATATTTGGTTTATAATTCCATAATTTGGTTAACTGAAAATAAATGAAAGAACCAATAATAAATAATATATTTATACATGTACCTGATTTGATCTTAAGATGTTCCTCTATGTTACGAAGCCTCTCATCAACTCCTGGCAGAACATCATCTGTTTTTTCTTCCTTAATTTTCAGTGGACTGGTGATCTGTGTTTGTGGACCATGGAGGTTTACCACTTTTGAAACTTCAATAGAAATATCTCAATACATGTAGTATCATTGATGATCATTGATCATTCAAAATATGACAGTGAGTAGCTTAGAAGATTTATCAGAGTTTCTTATGTAAATTGTTATACATTTGTACATACATGTTTATATGATGATTTCCTTGGAGCAGGAGTTTTTATAGTATACATTTATTTCAGAACACATGTAATACCTTTATCACATGTATATGTGCCACATGTGTAGCAGTATCTGTTTACCTTTCAGGTGCACCTGAGATCACCCTGGATTTTGATAGAGTGTGTGTTGCTCAGTCTTTAGTTTTCTATTTAGTGACATGTACATGTATACAGAAATTTTTCATTGTTTGCAATGGCATTGTCAGTTTGTTTTTGATTTATTAGTTTGAATATCCAATTGGTATCTAACTAACAATTTACACATTATACAATACATAGCGAAATAACTCTAAACTTATAGAGGCTATTCAACTTCCAGTTATCAAGAAATGATAACACTGATTTTCAAAAAATATGATGCAACCTTGTCACATTGAAAATCTTTGATGGATAAACATACAAAAAACAAGAATGTGTTCATAGTACACGGATGTCCCACTTGAACTATGATTTCCTATTATCAGTGGACTGTAAAATTGGGATCAACACTCTAATTTGGCATTACAATTAGAAAGATTGTATCAAAGGGAATATGTGTACTATTTAAGTAACAAGTTGATTGGACTTCTAACTTGATCAAAAACTACATTGACCAAAAATTAAACTTGAAGCAGGCCAGACAGTCAGAGAGGAAGGAATGGATGCATAGACTGAAGACATATACCCATAAATAGGGCATAAATATTTCTCACCTTTGATGTGGCTCTTTCCACCAGGTCTAGATAAACACACAGCGTTGACTCTGGCACAACTGTCATCAAGATCTAAATATAATATAGATAAGCATATGTCAATAGGATGATTTATTACCCATGCAAAACACTGACCTGCAGCTCTCTTCACGAAAAATTCTTACGAGTAAAAATATTAACATTTCAGTATAACTTTTCCATGAAAAGAGTAGCTAAAAGCTACAGGAAATACTACATACCCTCATCTGTGAAAACAGAACAGAACTCTTTTCTATTGTATTCATCTACTTCTTGTCTTTTCTGTTCAATAAAAGCAGTGATTCTTCTGTCTATCTTTAAAATTAAAATAATGAAAATTAAAGCATCTTACATTTACAGCTTTATATGACTTTGTTTAAATGTTTAAGGTGGTACCTAACACTACAGGGAGATAACTCCGTAAAGTCAGCTAAACGTTTTAATTACGTTGTGTTGCAAAAGGAGTATTAAGCTTCTCAATGATCAAAATAAGTGTTAGTCAAACTGCTATATAACCAGTGTAATTTTTCTGATAAAACGGTTGGTTCAAATCTTGAATTTTTTATATTTTTGTCAAAGGGTCGAAGTAAATACTTTGTCAAAATTTAAAGAAAATTAAACGAGCCAAATTAATTTTAGTGAAAGTGTTGGGTACCACCTTAAGTTGCAGTGACATTCTTTGAACAGGAAAAGGTTTACTATTACATGTATAAAAAGAAGATGTGGTATGATTGCTTTAGAGACAAATCTCCACAAAAGACCAAATACACAGAAATTAACAGCACTAGGTCATCGTACAGCCTTCAACAATAAGCGAAGCCAATATGGCATAGTTAGCTATTAAGTAATCTTGTTAAGACCATTAAACTTATTTCAATTATCAAAAAAGATATATTCTCAGAGGCTATTATCATGATTATAAAGGTATATTCTGTGTGTCAATCTCACATTCCTGACACACTGTTATTCATAAGATAAATTTAAACCTTTTGTAAAGAAAGAAAAATCTCAAGGACAATGTAGACAACATTTTAACTGAGAGAAATTGATCAGAAAGCCCTTATTTGAAAGTATAGAGGGTCCTGCCCACCCTCAATATAAAAAATGCTACTATTTTCAATTTACAAAAAAAGATATATGCTCAGAGGCTATTATAAAGGTATGTTCTGTGTGTCTATCTCATATTTTTGACACACCTTTATTCATAAGATAAATTAAACCCTTTTGTAAGAAAAGAAAGCCCTCATGTATTGTTACCCCACTTCAACGAAGCTATAGAGGTCCCTGCCCACCCTCTGACAACATAAAAAATGCTACTATTTTCAATTGACTACTACAAATACATGTAATGACTTTTTACTATATACTTACCTCATCTTTTGAAGCTTTTATTTGAATAAGATGTGATTCGTCATTCCTGTTTGAAAACTGATTTTTGTTGGTTTCTTCAAAAGTGTCTGTCAGGCTTGGTAGTTGAACTTTATATGTTTCATCCTGTCTATTATCACTTGAATCAAATTCTTCCACTTGCATACTGTTTACATCACTGACTGCTCCAAAATAATATTACATTGATGTATATCATTTGGTTAATAATAAATGGAAGCAAAAATAACATCCAAGAGTTGAACTTGAAGTAAGCCATAATCCATAACAGGCAAATTATAAATGAAGGAGAATATGAAGAGAAGTAACATTTCAGTTGTCACATACATTATGTATTCTAATGAAAATATAAATATACAAAAGGGTTACTTGTAACCGGTTAAAAAATAATACCAACAAAAAAAGAATGTTTTTTCTTACTTAAAATATCAATAAAGAAAAAAACCAATGAGACTTAAATACTACATGCACTCCGACACCATGCTCATTTTGTATTTTAAATACAGATAGTTCATTTAGCAATTCCATAAGAAAATGTAAGACATACATGTACTATATTGGTTATAAAAAAATATTCATATAGGCAACCTACTAATTCATAAACTTTACCATTATACATTGTCTATTTCATAATGCTTAGGTTAGGGGCGGATTTAGAGGATTTTCCAATGGAATCAGCACCCGCCCTCCTTTTTTTCAGATCTCCTGTAGTTGGTGTAGTATAAAAATTTTGTACCAGTACTGTACATGTGTTATTTTTAATAAACAATACATATATATACATGTATATAAAGGAATTAATCTGTAATCAAAGGTGTCACATATATACATGTATGCATAATGATATAAAGATATGATATGACAATTTTATAAGGAATGATTGTATGTTTAACTGATGATGCCATTGATGGTACACTGTGATCATGGCCAGCATTTTACTGTTTTAACAAACTCTTTACTTTCTTCCAAGTTTTCTTCCAGCTCTCTCTTTCCAAGACTTAATAGTGAATTTTATATTGACATTAAAGCTGTTATAAACTTATAGCTCCTGAATCATGTTTGAATAATATGAGTTAATTACAATATTTTTTTATTTATTTGTACAAGTATAGTAATAATTAGTAACTGGTTAATTAATTTCACAATTATCCTCTACTATGCTCTATATATACATGATATAATTAATCTTTTTGAGTTCATTTAATCTCCCTTTGAACTTCAAAATCTAATTTTACGAAACGTTCATTTTTCATTATATACATCAGAGACATATAATATGCCAGCTTTAGCTGGCACTTATGGTAGAAGCATTGTTTTGGAATAAAGAACGATAACTCTCTCTACACGACCAATCTGAAAAGTTTCGTCACTCTCGTAAAAAAAAATTTTGTAACGGCGGTCGAATTTAACGTTTCAACGCGATCTTGAAATAACGGGACAGATCGGAATAATTTCGATGTTAAATACGACATGAAGTTTTATTTATTAAATAAAACAAGAATTCACAAATTTTGGTAACTTGTGTAGCTTATTTAAATTTTATTGTATCACAGAAATTACCGAAGTTAGGAAAACAACATCTGACACCATGTTTCGTCTGCTTCAACATGCCATTATCAGTGAGGTCAAAACAAATTACCTAAATAATCACAGGTACTTCATTTAAAAGTAACAAAATCATAGTAAATGAGAACATATTTAGCGTAAAATTTCCATCCAGCCATGGGATAACAGAATAAACCTCTGCAGGCAATACATTTCGGATTTTTTTTTATAATTAATGGCCATGCGGCATGCAGAGTAAGCTCCACCTCCGGTGCACTGGTTGACCATGACTACTTATGTTCATCTGCCACATTATTCCCCACATCAAGGAACACAGATAAACTGTTGAATGTGATCATCACTGTTATTTATGTAGTCAATGACGAATCCAGCATTTTTCATAAGGAGGGCCACCTGAAGGGGCGCTCTAGTCATGCTTCAGTGATTCCCTATATAGTCAACAATTTTTTCACAAGAAAAGGGGGATCCCCCCTCTGGTTCCTATGGTAGCCCACAGACTAATTTAAAACTTAACAAAAGTTTAAAACATAAAACATTATTCAAACAATTCACAATCTTCTAATTCTGTACTTCCTTTCAGACCTTTGGCAAACACTCAACAAATCTTTTCTTTGATTATGTCACGCCTTATACAGTCCCAGGAGATGGAAACTGTTTTGTTTTCTCTCACTTAGTTTAATCATAAAGGGAGACTTGAGTCTAAGTAGTGACATGCAAGAAATGACATAAAACCAACTCTGAATTTAATAGTACATAATATTGATGTAGAACTCACAAACTGAAGATGATCAGAAATACAAATGTTTTTTTAATTCAAGTCAGATTTTTATTACCGAAGCCTATCAGCGCTATCAATTAAACTTATTAAGTCAAAATTTAACACTAGTATTAAGGTTTATCATAACAAATTGGCAAATATGGCCTTATTATCACCTAAACAATACTGTGTACAGACTGACATGTGAGGTTTGGGAAGTTTTTATGTTTTTAGATGTATAAAAGTTAAATTTATTTTGCATATCTAAAAGATAAATCATTTTTGGTAAAGATCTGAATTCAAAATATTTATTTTGTCCTATGCTTGAGCAGATTTTTCATTCATCAATTTGGGAATCAGAATATTTTTTTCAGGAAAAATAAAATAACCCCTCATGCCTTTTCAAGTTCAATGTTCGTTCCCTAAACATTTTCCATCTGAACTTATAATTTTATTTTAGACATAAACACAATACGTTAATGTAGCCTTGGACATTCGTTCTGAACATGCATGAAATATTTGCCACTGAACGTTAAACAACCAACAACCAATTAATATATAGGACATTGTCTTAGTATAAAGCTGGCATTTAAGGTAGCGCCTTCCTCATATTACATGTATTATATGTCTCTATAGACTGTATACATGTACCTTAAAGTATAGTCACAGGGGCTTGTTACCATTGCCGGGTTTACTATCCATACGAACCCCTAAAAAAAACTTTTTTTTTAGGGGTTCGTATGGATAGTAAACCCGGCAATTGTAACAAGCCCCTGTGTATTGATTTACCTTATCGATGCTCTGCGTTGTTCCATCAAAAAAAGCTAAATAGAATGTGAAAATACATTTTTTCTGTCTTTCCTAACGTGCTAAATTTTACACCGGAAGTCAACTTTCTAGTTCAAAAAATGTTGTATGGTGCGAAACAGGTATTTTTCCGGGACCAATCAATGTCGTTATTGAAGTTAGTACACAGTCACAGTGGCCAATGCTATACAATTGAATTACTGTCTTTTAATGAGGTAAATATGCGGTTTTTCAAAAGTTAATTAAAACCACAGGCACTTGTCTCAGAAAAAAATGCCTATATACCTTTAAAATATAACACATTAAGGTATATAGGATTTTTTTTCTCTGAGACAAGTGCCTGTGAAAACCCTATAACGTAAGGGTACCCAAATTGCACCGAGTACCCAAATTGCACCTATTTAGAAAAAAATAGCAATAAAAATCTTACAAGATTTCCTAGAGACTAAACAAGTTGTATTTTTATGATTTGATACTATGCCCGTCTTTCAACATAGGTAAACATATTTAGTTATACACAAAACGTTCACAGTATTTATCAACAGATGGACTGTTTACTGAAAAAAAACAAAATGTACGAAAACGTCACCATGCGACGTCATCAAAACGTCATCTTTTTAAAATTGGCAAATACAATATATTATAAGTATCCATTTCGTAAAATATGAATAGTAAGCATGGACAAATACCCAATTGTTCAAAATATTTGAAGAAATTAAACAAAAGCTCGGTTATTAGACTTTTGATGATGTAAATTTAAGCATGGATGCAATCTGGGTACTCCTCATTACAGAATCATGGATAGTTTGGAGGTTGATTCAAACCCATTTTTTTAATGACTCAATATGGACTAAAAATTAAATTGGTGTACGTATATGACAAAGAAGGATAGGGCTACAAAATAAACACAGTATGGACATTTTTTTTCCTGATCATAAAAAAACGTAGGTGAAAAAACTGTCAAAATAGGTGCAATTTGGGTACCGTCACGTTATATATTTACCGAAACAAAAGAGAGTAATTGTTTTATTCCATATTCCGAGAGAAGAAAATTAACATATTTAATCACAAACATATAGAGTGGGGTGATCATTTTCGCCATATCTTTCCATGTTTTCTTCAGTTTATGTTCAGGTCTTTACGTTTTTGAAGTATACTGATATTTTTGTATGAAGATAACTTCAAATGCAAAATAGTCTTAGCTTGAAAACGTGTAAGTGTTGAGTAAAATCATCTGAAAAGTTGGATTAAAGGGTGTATGAAATTTCCTATTTTTTTGTCAACGGGGGACACATATATTCGCCGTTTTTACATATCTATTCAAAACCAAATAACTGCAGCTTTAAACAATATTTATCAAATAAATTTCATTATAGACAAATAACAGACATTTGAAAAGTGTAAAAAACTGAATTTTAGGGCAATCAGTCAAATAATTAATAAGGAATGCTTCTTTGAAACAGCATTTTTCATTCAGGAAATTGGCTGAAAATTGTTGTCCATTTTTCGGTCCTTTGCCGTAAGTGCCGAAATTTAGTCTCATTTTAAAAAATTATCATATTTCTTATAAAAATATAATTTAACGGCATATTTCTTCTATTTCAACCATCCTTTGAAGTTTTTACACCTCAAAATCATAAAACGGCGAAATTGTGTCCACGGCGAATATGAGCGCCCCACTCTACCAAAACAAATTTTACATGAAACATTTTACTATAACGTTGCATGTAAAAGCGCGTGACGTTAAGTGCGGTGAATAACAGCGTTTCCTATAGGTGAATATGCTTTTTTATTCAAAATCCAATTCGTATAGAGAAACCTACTAAAATAATACCAATATGGAATAATATTTTGTATAATATATATATATATATTTATATGCATTATTGCATTATTTTTCTCCGGTTACAGAGATTTTATTTCCTTTCTGCTTTATCTATTTATAGGTGGTTTACTATAATTTTAATTCCGATGAAGTTGTTGTGTGTCCCGGCTGGTTTTTTTTATCCCCCGTCATGATCACGTAGAATTGCTGTCATTTTGACGTAGCTACATCTCCTTTTGTTCATTTCAGAATATCAATAGTTTTTGAACAGTATACACGATAAGCCTAAGTAAAGTAAGTAAGAAAGTAAGTACAAACGGTCTTGTTTATTGAATGAATGAATCTTTTTATATAAAATGAATAATGATCGATAATCTTACTCAAATTGTGGTTTCTGAAATAAGAGTAAAGTGGATTTGTTATTCAAACATTCAAATAGAAAACCATGAAAAATACAAACCAAAACTTTTTGTAACAAGGAAGAAAAAAATTTCAAAAACTTTTTGCTAAATTTGTGTGTATTTTCTCGGACAGGTCTCACCACAACCAGACAAGTTAATCCATAACTAACCAAATAAAATAATTAGCTGCTCCACGAGCGCATGATACGTCCTTTGTCTCATGAAAAAACAAATTCTAAATAATAAATGTCGTTTTTCGAATAATACGGGAGTTGTACAGTCATGCTAAGTATGCTCAAGAGGAAGTTTATATAAGAGACAGACAAAAATTGCTCGCAACATGTTTTACATGTATTTTTTAACAAAAAGCTTAATAAAAAATCAATAACTCAAAAATGAAATTGAGAATCATTGTGAAAAAGTATACATATCTTCCGATTAATATAACTAACAAGTGTGTCAAGTTTTATGCAAATATTCATAAATGGTTTCTGAGATACGGTGCGACATGTGAAACCCCCCTTTTTTATACAAAAAACTCAATTACTCTAAAATTAAATTTTGAATCACCTAAAAAAAATCAAGATCTTCAAATAAATATAACTAACAATTTTGTGAAGAAAAAATACAGACCTGTTTTAGTTACAAAGTCCCGTAACTCAAAAAGTTTAAATCTTTATTTAACCAAAAAGTATATACAGATCATTTGACCATCATAAAACAAACACAAATTAATAATTTAATGGCAGGCAGCAACTTAAGACATTAAATGGAATACAGGAATATAAATATATTTTTGAGTGATAAGTCGCTCCCAAGACACAAGAAAGGTATGTAACAGCTGAACATACGAACAAATTAAAAAAAAAATCCGCGGCAAAGTCTACCTCATCAGGCGTATATTAAGAAGGCGTGCTGCTTATTCTTTAGTTTTCTATGTTGTGTCATATGTTCTATTGATTGTCTGTTTGTCTTTTTCATTTTTAGCCAGGCGCTGTCAGTTTATTTTCGATTTATGAGTTTGACTCCCGCTGGTATTTTTTCGTCCCTCTTTTAAGAAAAAAAGCAAATATCGGTAACATAAGAACTATTTATGACTGAAAGTATATCAACAGTTTACTTACATCAATTAAAAGCTCAATTTTAATTTATAAATTTTGTGTTTTAACTAAAATTCGTATTTTGACCTTAAATGATTTTGGCAGTTTTATTCGAAGCATTTTTAGCATTCCAAATTTTATGTTTTGGGTATATCCGGTGAAGTTTATTCTATAAACACGTATTTGTGGACACTGACATCCTATCTTATTTAAAAACAATATTGATCAACTACGAGGAAAACTAACTATTTTAAGAAAGATAAACTTTTTAACTCTGTGTTGCCCAGACTTTCAGTTTCTGTGTAGTATTTTTTTTGTAGACGAAACGCGCGTCTGGCGTAAGCATAACATTTTAATCCTGGTATCAATGATGAGTTTATTTACAACCACTGGGTCGATACGACTTCTGGTGGAGATTTATTTCCCCGAAGGTATCACCAGTCCAGTAGTCAGCGCTTCTGTGTTGACCTGAGTTATCATTGATATGTTCATGATAATAAATTAACTGTTAACAAAACTTCGATTTTTTTAAAATACTAAGGCTTTTCTCCCTAAGGAAAAAAATACCTTAATTGTATTAGGCAATACTTTAAGGAATTTTTGGTCCTCAACGCTCTTCAACTTCGTACTTTATTGGCCTTTTAAAAAAAAATTGATTCGAGCGTCACTGATGAGTCTTTTGCGTCTGGCGTAAACATAAAATTTTAATCCTGGTATCTATGATCAGTTTATTTATTCTTTCTTTGTTTTTGTCTTTTTGTCTTTTCGTCGGTAATGTTTTTTCCCCACGGCATTATATGTTTTCTTTATGCTCATGAGATTTAAAGGTACTCTTGGTATCGTCTAACTCTTTTTTTTACAAGAAGTACAAAGAAAATAAATAAGACCTAGATGAAAAAACAACAACAGGCAAAAAAAAATAAAAAAAATATGAATAAAAGCACACATACCATCACATCTCACATTAATTTAACAGTAGACATGGAAATTGATATGTTTATCAGAATAAGAAGTATACGATTCTTGTATAGCTCCATTACCAAAGACATCAGAATAAAGTAGAATGTTTATCTAACACTAAAATAGCTGTTGACAACTAAGTGAAAAAACATGGATATAATAACAACAGCAAGAGTGTTTTTTTTTTTGTTTTTTTTTTATTAAAAACAGTTCTGAAATTAACCTTTTTGGTATCTGTTATAGGCTATTTCAAGGAGGTGAATTCCAGAGGCGGATTTAGGGGGGGAGGGGGGGGGGGGGGGGGGGGCTTTTGGGAAAAAAAACCTGGTTGCTTATATAGCGAATCACTGAAGCGTGACTGGAGCGGACCCCCTCTTAGATCAGTCAGTGGGCCCCCACTTATGAAAAATCCTGGATCCGCCACTGAATTCCCTAGCGCTCACTCGAAAGCCATATTATCGAATTGCATCAATTAGAGGCAACAGTATTTTACCGATGTTCATATCTCATTAGTTTAATAAGACGATACACATCAATGTTAGAACAGAAACTGGGGTGGTCACATGAAGGAGTGAGCACGGGTGAGTCGACATGATGGGAATCTCCAAATGATACCATTGATTAGACCAGGTCAATACTTAGAAAAAAACAACATTTATCAATATCAATAGCATCCAAAATTTTGTACTATTCTATGTTTTGTATCAGCTTTTCAATTGATATGTATCAAAATATTGTAAATAAAAAGATTAGGCTGTTTATTTTTAAATGTACTAACTATTAAATATACTAACTATGAAATCAATGTTACGCTTAATCTGAACAACGCCTACAAATATTAATAGAAAATTCTCCAGACTGTTAGCTATGTGGTGTTTTAATTTCATGCAGTGTATACAATTGGTATATGAGAAATGAAGGTAAAATTGTTCTTATTTTTTTTAGAAGATACATCTTATTTTATATATTATACGTACTTTATTATAAGTATAATATATATTTTTAATCGCTCAGGCAATTTAAATCTCCAGAACCCAACTGAACATTGACGAACAAATACAAACCTACTGTAGTGTCGATATCTATACAATGTGATTAGATAAAAGGCAACAATATATTATCGATGTTCAAAACCAATTGTGAATACTATAGTATACAAATATAGGTAAAACACATGAAGGAATCATGTGATTAAGAACTTTAAAACTTTTTTTTAATTTCAGATTTCTTCTTCTTAACCCTTCATAATTGGTACTTCTGTGCTGAAGCAGTTTTTGTTCCACAAGTTGCACACGTCGTGTTTATTTGAGAATCTTGAAAATGAGTGTATTGTCTTACATATATAGTTACTGAGGTTTTATTCATTTTTATTTGAAATAAACCTCTTCTCAGGTTTCGCTCCCTTTACATTTGGTGATAATTCCTCAGTTTAAACAATGTATCAATTGTGATTAACAACCCTAAGATAGGACAGAGTGTAAGGTAGTAAAGAGAAGTAAGAGGTTGACAACAATTACATTTCAAACCGTGAGTTAGACGTATCATAGATATATTATAAATGAAAACCGCTCAATAAATTGCATGCGTCCAAAGCGCATTTTGGATTTTACCCACATCAGAAACACTCAATGGATGAAAACCGAAACAGCTGAAGGGAATCAAGACCAAAATGGACATTAAATAATAGCCAAATTCATCATCAATAAGTTTGAACGTAAAAACTCAGAATTTGACATTACATATTTTTTTTTAATAAATAATCTATTCGTCTTAATTTTATTCGAAACTATTGTTTCCACCTCTTTTAAAAGTAATGAAATGAAATCCACAGTTTCCCGAATAATTGACTGTTCTATAGCAATACAACTGCAATTATGAACACGACTTTCCAATGAAATAGTGTGAAAAAGAGTTAACCCTGTGAAACAGCCACTGCTGGATAATATCTTATCATTTTTTCATTTGAATATACCGCAAATATGTAAAATGAAAATTTTAAAAGTTATTAGAATTAATTATTAATAATTATTTGTAATTTCAATTCGTGAAAAAATAGTATAAACTTTGATGATAGGGTGCGATGAAGTTCACGAACATCAACAGTTATTAAAGTTTCAAATATCATTGTGTCAACTCCAGGAAATATAAGGTACGTACTAACTGAGACTAATACACAAAACTGGGATTAATCCTTATACCATTGTATATTAAATTATATCACAGTTACAATACCACATTCGTTCTTAATATATAGATATATATAAGATAAAATTATGATTTGATATGACGGCATGGTAATTACATTATCATCTTTTATGACGGACAAAAAAAAGCTGATCCGAAAGATATACGTACAATCCTACTTGCAATTAAACAACATGTACTGTATTAAAGCCCTAGTTATCCTACGAGGACAGGCTATACTTGACTAGATAGCCTAGTTGATTGAGCGTTACAGAGCGCTGGACTCATTTGTAGGTGAATACCACAGAACCAAGGATTGTAATCCCAAGAGGAAAGAACAAAAATTTATCGATCTTACATTGTTGAGACAATTTTTTTTCGTGCAGATATATATTTGATACTGAGAAAGGAGTAGGTTCATTAAGACCCTTTTTGGCCCCAAAATGTAGCAGTTTTACAAAATTGTGAAAATGTAATGTTTTTCCTATTTATTGGAAAGAAGAATGCTCCTGCTACATAAATATGGGCTGTTTTTGTCAATACAATGCACATATATCGAGTACAAGCATCATTAAGTCATGCTAAATTACTGAAATCTTCACAATTTTAGCATTTTAGTTAAATTTTAGACGGTTTCCGTCTTAAATGAAAGTGGCCGCATTCGAGTTCATTTATAATATTGAAATGTAAGTTGTATTCGATAATAATGCATAACATATATACAGGTTGAGGATGAACACGAATTCGGCCACTTTCATTTTTGACCAACAACACCTAAAAATTGACGTTTTTTGCATATTTGATAGATTTTTCATGTTTAAGCTTGAATCGGAGCGTTTTTAATGACTAAATCAGTTAAATTTCAAACAAAAACTAATTGAATCAATTGAAATAGACTCTTAAGTTTTTAAAAAGTGTCCAAAATCTTTGGTTAGACAAACCTGAAATTTGAGGTCAATATGAGCCCTTTGTGAAATCGTTTGCAACAAATATCAAAACTCAAAATTTCCCTTACAATATTGTCTTCTGATCTTGAATGCGTTTTTATTGATTACGACAGCAGTTTTTTTTCATGTTTTGTTATTTAAAAAATAGTTATATATACTGATCTAAAGTACAAAATATTTGACCGATACTTGATCACTGTAAGGAACAAAAATCATCATAGTGTGAATCAAATCGTCCATCAAGTTATTTCACCACTATAATCATGGAGTTTAATTTGTGAAATAGAATATGCCTAATTACCCATCAAATGTTTTAACGCTACATTTCATTTCTGTGAGATGTAAACAAGAGAGAAATATATTACACAAACAAGGGGTATCCTATTCTATATACAATACACATTTGTCAGTAAGGTCATCAAATGATGATCTGGTTGAAGTTGTACAATCTCCTTCAAGCTAAATTGTTGGCTACCAGATACGGTTAAGCTAATTTAATTATAACTTATCATATTTCGTAATGACCATTTAGGCCGAACAAATGTAATATTCTGGGATACATGTTAAGAAGCAACATTTTTTTTTATATAAACAATTAGACATTGCCTTAGTCTATTCGTTATTTCTTAATCATGATAGTCAACTTAGTTAATCTCAATGATAAAGAATAATAATACAAGTATTTGTTTTCCAGATCTAGAATTGTTGATTGATTGTTTGTTGTTTAACGTGAAGGAAATTATGATTGAAGTGCCAAAGTTTCATGCTTAGGAAGCAAAAAAAAAACCCAACAATCTAAGTAAAATAGATTTCAACAATGCAGAGTTTCCAATCGCGCAAAAAAGGTAAGCATTTATATACAGGAGTTGCAAAAGATAATTATTGACTTTCAAACTCATAGATCGAAAATAAATTGAAAACATCATGGTTAAAAAAGAAACAGACAAACAGACTTATAATAGTAAAAGTACAAAAGATACAATATATAAAAGTTAAGACTAAGCAACACGAATCCCACCAAAAACTGGGATGAAATCAATTGCTCAGAAAGGGTAAGCAGATCCTGCTCCATTGTGGCACTCGTCTTGTTGCTTATGTTATTTGATAACCGGTAAATACCATAATTCGGTAGGTCACATTCGTGTGAACGAGGTTGTAGTTACGACATTACGAACATATACAACCGTGTCCGAATAACCTCCGTGAGATATATACAATGTAGAACTCGCTAAAGAAAGTTACTTTTCTAAAGAAAGTTACGAAAACAATTACGAACTCTAAAGGACTATAATGTAAGAAAAACAAATAAGCATGTCAACATTCTAAAAAGCAAAACAAATCATTACTGGACACACACAACCATAATTTTAGTCCACAAAACAATCATCTTATCACTACAATAAATTACGTATTACTTATACTGTGTGGGGAGGAGAATAGTCAAAAATATTCCACAAACAGTTGGCTTCGACTAGAGTGCTGTTGAAGGATGATAGTTCCTGTTCCACAAGGTACAACTGTCGTGTTTGTTTGATAAAACTTTGAAATGAGTGTATTGTCTTACAGGAATAAATATGAAGGAAATTATTTTTAATAAATTAAATTCAACCTCTTCTCACGCATTTAAGGTTTTTCTCCCTTTAGAGTTTTTTATTATCAGTTTTTTTCTTTCTTATTCGAGTAATAAGATTCAACATCAGTAACCTACTGTTGCCTGAATTTGTATGGACAAGATAGTTATAAAATGCAACCAGACGAATTCAACATACAATTTATCAAAATTGTCCCAGAACCCTAATTTTTTTCCTCATTTTTTGTTATATGTTTTAGACAACTCTTTCATCAATTTCCAACTTTAAAGATTTAATCACCATAAATAAACTCATCACAGATACCAGGATTGAAATTTTGAATTTGCGCCAGACACGCGTTTTGTCTACAAAAGAATCATCACTGACGTTCAAATAAAAAAATGTCAAAACAGCCAAATAAAGTACAAAGTTGAAGAGAATTGAGGACAATAAAGTTCTTAAAAGTTTGCCAAATACAGCTAAGGTATTCCTGAAGTACAAAAACCTTACTGTTTCTAAAACCATGCTTAGTTCAATTACAACATGTAATTTGTCAGTTTAGGTATATTGCTATATATAAGGAAGACAGACCCCTTGAACATTTGTTTAAACTATCTTTTTTTAAATGTAGCCTTACCATAATTTGTAAGTGAATTGTTTATATTATCATTCCTATCTAAGTGACGTCTAATTCAAGTATATGTAAAACGCCTTAAGGTTGTACACTATCCACAAAAATCATAAGGTTTTTCTCAGATAGCATTTCATACGTCAAAACATTGTATTTATATATTGGTTACAATAATTAGTGAATTATTACTAAAAGGGAAATATTTAATCTTTATCTTTCGTGGGATGTTTTTCAAACATTAAATGACACAAAATTACTGCTAATATGTTTGAAAAACTATTCGAATGATCATTTATATCAAACATGGAATGTATTTTTATTTTCAAAATAGGTAAGATAACCTCTTTGAACTTCGATAATATTGAAAAAAAGTTTTGCATTTCTTTCAATTTTTAATGTCGCACTCATAGAAAAATAAATAATAATAAGTAATATAAAAGAAAATAATTTAAAAAAAATCATGAAAGTCATTTATATATTATTTTCATTGGAACAACAAGTATATTCTATTATTCAAAATATTGTGTTACAACTGAATATTATAAATTACAACAAAATTATATCTAATGTCCATATCAACCGAATGACAAATTAGTTTATTTATTTTATTTTATTTTATATAACTGTGTTATTACTGTTGAAATAATTTTAAATTCATCAATGTGTGAGGATGGTTAAAGCGAAAATTAAATAAGTTTCAACGTTTCCTTTTCTGCATGGCGTAAGTTTTGGAATTTTGGGTCCTCAATGCTCTTCAACTTTGTATTGGTTTGGCTTTTTAAATGTTTTGATCTGAGCGTCACTGATGAGTCTTATGTAGACGAAACGCGCGTCTGGCGTATTAAATTATAATCCTGGTACCTTTGATAACTATTTACACCACTGGGTCGATGCCACTGCTGGTGGACGTTTCGTCCCCGAGGGTATCACCAGCCCAGTAGTCAGCACTTCGGTGTTGACATGAATATCAATTATATTGTCTTTTTTTTAATAAATTTTCTGTTTACAAAACTTTGAATTTTTCAAAAATCTAAGGATTTTCTTACGCCCAGGAGTAGATTACCTTAGCCGTATTTGGCACAACTTTTTGGAATTTTGGGTCCTCAATGCTCTTCAACTTTGTATTGGTTTGGCTTTTTAAATGTTTTGACCTGAGCGTCACTGATGAGTCTTATGTAGACGAAACGCGCGTCTGGCGTATTAAATTATAATCCTGGTACCTTTGATAACTATTAGCCTCTATTAAGACAATAGCTGTATAAGAAACTTCTTGACTATTGCTAAATATATGAACGATACTCAACAAAAAAACCTTACATAATCTTTATTGTGTGTAAATATTAAATATTCCCTGTGCTGAATATTTAGTATTACAAAAATATAATAAAAAGTCTTCCTATACTATGCATTGACAATTTGTTATTAATGGCGGGCGTTTAAGGACATTCTTCACTTATCACAGAGTTTGTACCTTTATGAACAATAGCGAAGGGTGCAACATGTTCGGGGCATATGAGAGTACAACCGTTTTTTTTACCGTGCTTGTGTTGCTCAGTCTTTAGTTTCCCATGTTATGTTTTGTATACTGTTGTCTATTGTTCGTTTTTTGTCTTTTGGCTTTGGCATTGTAATTTTTTCTAGTTTGACTATCCTTTCGATATCATCTGCTTATATTTTACACGTCATGCAATGGTCAAAACGTTTAAAACGGAATGTCTGAAAGAGGTAGAATAAACTATACCAGAATTGGCAATTATTCAATTTCTACGACCTTATCACCCAATTAAAGAAAAATCGCAGTTTCTTGTTCCTACCTCGAAGAAAATATAGTTTCTTATTTATTTTTATACTGTCCATATTGAAATAAAAAACGAATGTTTGAATATAAAATTACAGACTTGACCTGACCATGATAATAAAAATAGTAATAATAATAAAAATAATAATACTAAAAATATTTTTATTATCAATATATTTACGTCTGATTTTGTTAATGTTCATGGACTTTTCATTATTGAAATTACCTTGGCGTTGGTATTTTTTTGTTATATTTTGTTTTTAATTCTTCAACTACTTTATCTTTTTGGTCAGAAAGAAGTTTTAAAATCATATTATATATACAGTACAACATGGTATACAGTTCAATTATCTAATTCATTACTGGCCAAAAATAATCTAGAACCTTACACTTGTAAAAACGTTAGTACGATTCAAAGTTTAATTTTTGTACTTATTTGATGCTGTTCATGACTAAGAGGGATTTCTTTTTTCAACTTTTCTATGTAGATTCACATGCATATCATATATATGAAAAACACTGATGATATAAATGCAATAAATTGTATTCCGATGCATTTTCGACAACAACGTATTTAAACCATATGATGTCAGTTGAATGGATTTTGAAAAACTTTTATGCGATAAAAAATAAATATATATATATATATATTCTATCATCAGAAACATAAAATGCAGGATATTGGCAGCTAAAAGATCTGTGATCTCATTGAAAATGTTAAAGTTACTAATTAAAATCATATATTACCTGTAATATCCTATCAGCAAATAATTTAAATTTCTATCATTCATAACCTAAAATTTGTCCTGCAAAAAAGAAGTATCAACCATACCAACTTCTGGTATAAACTATTTTTTTGTTCCTGCCCTTTGTAAAAAAATTTTTTTTTAATATCTAGGTGCCAATTTTCATAAACTCTTTATTTTAAAAAGATACGATTTTAAAACTTTGAAATAATATTAAAAAAAGTATAATATATATAAAAAGAAAAGGTCTGTATTTGACAGAAAAAAAAGTTTTGAAAATAAGAGAGAACACTAGGCTTTTTTAATAAATTATATGGTCATTAAATTGAGTATCTAACTCTTTTATTGTATTTCCATGATATCACTAACTTTGCTTCCGTGTATTGTTCCTTTCATTCACTATCTACAAGACTTGTAATTACGACACCCTGATCTTGGCATATCAATATAGCTAGAAGAGCTTAACATTAGACACTGCGCAAAACACCATCCCAGAATTCAATACCTGTGTAGGCTCATATTTAAAGAACTCTAGATAATTTGTACCTATCTTAATAATATATATTTAATCATTCACTGATTCAATTTCCGCTTTTTAAATATATTTTAATGCTCTAAAGATTGTTCATTTGTATGATTTCATCAAGATTGTCTGATTTCATACAAAAGAAAATGGTCCTTCGTGGAAATAATTGACAATTTTGGTTTGATATCAATTTTATTTTTCCTTTCGGTTGTAAAATTGTAGATAATTTGTTTCACAATGTTCGCTTATCAAGTCAAATATTGTCGGACGGGAAGATAATATCTGCAATGAATTGAAGTAGGACAAAAGTTGCTGTCAATTCGGTGGCGAAACAATAGAGATCACCCGGCTTAAGTTACACGATGGCACTCTCCCCTCCCATGTCAACACCAAACAGTTGATTAAACTCCAACAAAAGCTTTACCGCTAAAATAAATATTAAAAGGAAAACCATATATTTGATTAAGAAAATACATTTTGAAAGAAAACTATTTTATTTTATTGTACTGCATTTTTTTTGTTTAAATAAAGTCGTTCTCGAATATAAATTTTATATTCTTTAATTCAAAGGAGTGGAAATTAAACATGAAAGAAAAAATATCAATGTTTTCAAGCATTGAAAAAGTAAAGTTTGATAAGACTTAATTCCTGGTGTTTAAATACGTTCTATTGACAGTTATTGGCTTTGTGAAGAAGTTGTTCATTTACATTTATCAAAGAGTAGTTGAATCTGGAATATTTCTTACATTTCAGCGACTATTTGAACGTTTGTAGAACAACTTTGGAATAAATAAACAGATGTGTCTATGGCTCATCCTTAGGAATTCTAACGTTACAGTAATCGTTTACAAGCGAACCGTTGCAGCCTTTCGCCAGTGTATTGCTATTTCGCCCACAGCAATGTCAACAACTATAACTTTTTTATATTGGATGACACTTCTTAAGGCACGGTGACAATAATACCGCATCCGGCTACCCTCATTGTAAACAATGCGTCACAGAAGTACCTTATTCGCAAGTAAGTTTTACAATATATATGCTTTTAAACTTTATTGCCATTTTATTTTCTATAACTGAATTAAATTTTGTGCTTTTTAAATTCGAACAATTTGTTCTTAAAATCATATTTGTTAAAACTTAAAACCATGACTGTTTTATTTCAGCTTCAGCAATTAACTTTTCTTTTATTCATTTAAAGTTAGTTTTCTTTGTGATACCTTATACAAAGCGTTAAAGGTTTATCGAGTCCAATTCTTAACTAGTATAACAATTTTTGAAAAGTAAAGAAATATCGTTGTTTCGTAAAACAAGGATTATTTAAAATGTTTTTGACATAAGTGTTATTATGGGACTTTCACTGCAAATTATAGAAACCAAGAACTTATTTGATAGATAAGAAAGCTCATTGCAGTCAAATATTTTGTTAAAAAAACTAAACAATTTCCCATAATTGTCATAATGGCGTGTAAACATCAATACAACAAAAAGGCGTATACCCACTGATCAGTCATTTGTTTTTTACTTTTATGTATGTTTCTTTTCATGAAAGGTACAACTTTAACCTTGGTGAACCTTTATATCTAGTTTTATTGTTAAACTATTATAATTATTTAACACATCATTGACAAAATACGGAACTGTAAGGTACATAAATATTATCATATTAGCACTTAATGTCCACTTTAAATATCAAGTTCTACAAATAAATTTAAGACAATAATGGGTTTTTCCAGTTATGTTTTGTTTATATTGATTGAAAAGAGACGTAAACAATTATAGACAGTTTCATTTCCATGCACCTTAAACAAACAATTTACATACGAAGCAAGAGTTTCTAGATTACCATCAAACATCTCTATGTAAAAAATACGTGCTCTTGCACTTATGATGGTAGATAAATTTAGAAATAGTTTAGAACCATTTTTTTAATAGATTAGAGAACAAAAATTCAAATCCTGAAACATTAAAAAAAAGCATTGTTGAAAGCAACGCAGATACGTTAGTTATAATTGGATTCAATAGCAAACAAAAACTCAATCACGCCAAATCCAGATTATCATTTAGTTTTTTCATGTTTGGGTTTTAATTCTAATTGATTGATTATGGTTTGCTAACGTCAAGTTAACATATCTCCGGCATATCCAAGACGAAAAAAACTAACAATAAATCCAATAGGTTAGATCTAGGAAGGGCATCGGCCGGGAAGGAATGAGGACATGTCAACTGCCACTAACAAATGGGAGTAGGGGTTGATAATGCTAATATTATTCCTCCAAGAAGACAGCTTTTATCCTAATCGAGGCATCAAGTTTAAGTTTTTGATTCCGACTGAACGGCTCTAATAAAATTTGGTTAGTATATCGGATTCAACACCTTATTGAGATACGTAAACCGTTGAGATATAGGGTTTCAATTCCGAAGTCATCCGATACGATTGTTCCCCTCCCCCACACTAGTTTAATCGAGATATCGTTAAGCTAATCCTGTGATATTTAATCACGATTTTATCATTATAAGCGCTCAGAACATCTTGAAATTTCGTAATACTGGCTTGCGATGGTAACAAAACTTGGATTGATAAGATAATTTCTCCCAAGTTTAACCCAACGGAATTACTAAAAGACTTTAAAACATCAAAATTTACGAAAAGTTAAGAAAACAACTTGGAATTATTTTTTATTGCAGAATTTGTATAGTTTCTGGTGCTTGAAATATTGAATAAATTCCATGTTTTTACGGTATTTTAATGTTTTGTGCGGCGGACAACACAACCTATTACAAAGAAAATATCACATTGTCAATAGAATGTACCGCTCTCAACACTTTTCGATACAAACTACATTGCATGGAAAGTGTAATGCACTGCGCGAAACATTATAATACATGATAAACATGGAATTTATTTAAATTTCAAGCACAAGAAATTATAAAAATACCATAATTAAAATTAATTCTAAGTTGAAATAGTAGCCTGTTAGAAATAGAATCAGCGAAAAAAGCAATGATTTTATGCCTATATCATGACTATATCATGCAAATATATTTCGGTAGTATCTAAATATAAATAATGATAAAGTTGTCTATGAGTGTATGCCAACCCTTCCACCTATTTTAAATCGAGTTCTTGTTTTTCACTTGTTTCGTTGATTGAAAGCGTTTGATGTGTAAATGTTTATGGACTTCCTCTTTTTGAATTTGCATTGGAATTCCGCCTTTTGTATACTATTTTTCTTTATCAATTTTTTTTATATTCACTTGTTTGTTGAGATTATTGATAATAGTGTATTTAGATAACTAACTCGCTTATTTTCACGAATGGATTAAGCTTTCAATCTTATTTGAAATGGTTTAAAATCTGTCTGGAATACGGTTGCAGTTATTATGTACTTTTGACGAAAATATATACCATTTAGTCAATAACACTTTTAATTACTCTTTCTCCTCCACAGTATCATCAAGACTGCTGATCAATTTTCTGTCATTGTATGATAATTTACAATATACAGAGTGTAAAATCCTTTCGAAATAAGAAGGATTCCTCTCCTTCATCCGTAATATAGAGGACATTATATTAGATTTGGACAAACTCTTAGTAACTTTGTTTTTAATGCTCTTTAACTTGTTAATTCAAACAGTTCTGAATCGAGCCGGTAAAACAGCTGTTAAAAACCATTTCTTTAGGCTATACTTCGGTGTTGACCAAAAATATCATAGATGCGGTAATTTTCTGTAAAATGTTTGTTCATATAAAGTAAAAATCGTTCGAAATATTTAGCAGTATTTACCTCTAGGAATAAATGCTGCTATGAGTTAGATTTTGCACAACTTCGAAATTTGTGTTTCGTTACTGATGAGTCTAATATAAATGAAACACTCGTCCGGCGTTTCTATTTATTTTGATGAACTTTCAAAGATTGAAACCTGTTTCATCTTTTTCCTCAATCGAATTTGAATTCGTCTTCCAACTGTTTTGGTTAGAGCTTCACGACTAAGTCTATTGTAAACGGAACGCTCGTCTGACGCGTTTATGATAAGCCTAATATCTTTGACGAGTTTTCACGATCAATTGATCGATATCATTATTGGTGGATATTTCTTCAACGAGAAAATCACCAATCAAGTAGTCCAAATCTTTTGATGAACATAAGGTAGACGAAATGCTCGTCTAACGTACCAGATTATACGTCTGGTATTGATGATGAGTTTTATACTTTCTCTACTACCAATTAGTTGCAATGAAAAAAAACGTAGCCCTTACTATAAAGCATTAGTAAACTTTACATTTCAAATAACACATCGCCAAAAAATTGTTCGGTATTCATTATATAAAGATACTAATTGTAGATGAAACAGTAGTTTACCGATGTTCTTCTCAGAACATGTATTGATACACATTTAAAGGTATGAATGTACACGAAAAGGCTGAACAATGTAACAACTGAAAATCTTTTTAATTTTTATTTTTTCTTTGTTTTTTTTCTGGTTTTGTTTAACCCATGTTCCATTAAATAATTTTGATATAACTAAATTTGTCTGAAACTATTTTCTGGATTTACCTACGACAAAACTATCTAAAGCAAATAATACTTGATTTAATTCGTCTGCCCAAAGTTAAGCTGGATGAACCTTCAACTGGAAGAGTGTATCTAATTTGTATAGGTTGTGAGCATTGAACGCTCAAAACCTATACAAAATAGATCCAAGTATGTTAATGACATGAAACTGTAAAAGTTATACGACCGAAAGGAGACATAAAGAGAAAAGGCAAGTTCATGGTCTATTGGCCTTATGGAATTATTATTCAAATTAGTGAAATATATGATTTGCGTTAAAAAAACCAACACAAAATAAGTGCGCTTAATATTTCTCATGCTAAAAAAGGAGACGAATGATAACAATGAGACATTCAAAGGTCAGTAATAGAACAGAAACTCAAAACGAAATGGCAAAATCTATCAAAATATTTGGGGGATCTTAGGTGCTCCGGTGGGTTGGAGATCCGCCCAACAAGTGGCATCCGTCATGTGTCTCTTTCTAACAACAACATATTCGGTGAAAAGTCTCAATTGGTGGTAGCATACTCATGGAAAAGAGGATATGGTATCTAAATTCAAGTTTATGATAATTCAAGGTAATAAGTATGATCTAATGTTTGTTAACATAACAAACAGACAATTTATCTTTTAAAGATAAATTATGAAATAAAAAAAAAAAGCTATGCAATGAAAGTATTAGATTGTTTTATATTTTGGATCTTTCCCTAGCTGAAAGTTGAATACCTTAAAATATATTTATATTGAGTTCTTTTATATTCATGATATTTTTATTTGTTTTAATGGGGCCTCGATGGTCAAATGGTTAAGTGCTTCATATACTGCATCACCAGCCTCACAACTATGAAATTGTAAGTTCAAACCCGGCGTGTGACAGTTACTTTAGGATTGTCATGTTTGAGGTTTTCTACGGCATTCCATCAATAAAAACTGACTGCCCTGACAAAGCCAATAGTACAGAAAGTGGCGTGAAATTTCAATTAAACGACCATCTTTAAACCCAAATGTAAAGTATAAAATAAAGAGAAATCATGAGAAATGCATACGAATTGAGTCTAATTGCTTTGACATAACACTATTCTCCATTTACATTATGACCGGGAACTATAACAATTATTAAACCTAGATAGAAGATACACAGATGATCCATGACCTTTGTTTTTCTTTTCTTTTCACTTTATTTCATTGTTATTTAGTCTGTAATCCGGATTTGTTTTCTTGCAATCGATTTATGACCTTTGATCAACGGTGTACTACTGTTGCCTTTATTTATACATATATATCGAGTTCTCAAAACACAAAAAAACCGATGAAAAGCTTATGACTGAGAACGTAAAAAATTTGCTTTCAATAATTTTGCTTCAATCAAAGTTGGAAAAGTTGTTTAATCGTCTTACTTTGTAATGACTATCGCTGTTTATTTTTCCTTAATTTTTCCTTAAAGAAACAACAACAATTACTGTATTATAATAAGATGTAGTTTGTATTGAATTGCTTTCGGGTAAAATATAAAGATGTATCTGAAATCAATTCATACTTTTGTTTATAATTTAAAATTTCATTGGTAACAATAACAATGTCTAGACGAAGAAATCAGCATTCGGTAGTAAAAGTAGTGCACGTGTCATAAGATAATATACTGACAATTATCGTTACTTCTTTATCAATTTTATTGTTGGTATTAAGTTTAATATGTTAATATATATAATAAAGGTATAGTCTTTAAATTCTGTTTTGAAGTAAAACTGATAACTTGTTTCAGCGGAATGGACATAAAAAAAACAGATAAAAATAGCGCAAAAATTATTGTCCGAAAAAGCTTTTCCTTAAATGGAAGACTACTCTAGTTCTATCAAAGTAAAATATTAAAAACGGTTACTTCCCATTCAATTTTTTTACAAGTTATTATACAGATTTAGAAACGTTGTACTTTGATTAAGATCTAAAAGAGTTCATCTGTTTGGAAATTGGGGAAGTAGTTTAGACACACACAACTGTTGTATAATTAGCTTTCTGTAAGACCTTTTGCGATTGGACCACCAAAAGTTGAAATATCATAGTTTGTGAATTACACGACAAGGCTGTACCTTGACTTATAAAGGTTTACTTTTTTTAAATTGTTACTTGCAATGGATGGAGAGTTGTCTAATTGCCACTCATAAAACATCTTCCTATATCTACAAACATTAAAATAAAAGTTGGAATTAACTTCAAACAGGCTATAACGAGTTGTGTCGACGTGTATGAGATGACACATTCTTTTTAATAATTTTAACATAACAGTACAACAATCAATATGAAGAGGTCAATATAAAGAGGTCAATATGTCAATATAAAGAGGTCAATAGTACTGGATCCAAAACATTCAAGGAATTTTTCCTGTCAGTACTTCCTCATCTGCCAAAGTATTCCTGAACGACTTTGTCGCGATTCTGTGTGAAAATTCGTTATGCAGCATATATACGATTTCTCACAAATTTCTATAACAGATTCTCTAATACAATTTGATTGCAAAAATCAAAGTAAAACTTGTTCCATTGTCAACATTTTTTAAGTCCTTATTATTTGAAACATTACTTGTTTAACAGCAACATTTTAGCAGTTATTTAAACACACATTTTAAAAAATTAAAATGGAAAAGTCAATAAATAAATTAAAAAAAATTATGTAGTGTATAAATTCATTTTCAACATATATATTAATCTTCCTTTTTATAATCCTTATGGTTTACTTTTAATATGATTTTTCTTTATTCATCCCGTTTTTTTAAGCATTTGCACTTAAATAATCTGTACTTGAACTGGAATTGCAAAACTAATCATAATTCATTTCACTTTTGCACTCGAGTAACCTCCCTTCGCTCCATTTTCTTCCGAATAGTCCTGTTCAAAAGCTTGTTAAAAACCGTTTTCTTTGTCTACCTATAAGAATTATTAATATGTTGACAAGTTAATTGGAAATTAAAAGATAAAATCAAGGCAAAACTCTTAATAGCAATCTAACCTACACATGTTTACAATACAGTACTCATTTTCTAAAAAGAAATCTTAACAGAAATTATATATAATTACCAAGAATGTTCAGATACACGATTGACAGACTGAAATAGGATACTAATTAATATATTTTTTACAGTATATTTGATTGACATAATAATTTAGTATTATGTAAATAATTTCAGTTGGCGTTATACGTTAATCGGTTGACTATAATGGTAATGCATTTCGTTTAATTGGAATCACTGAAAAAATGCTATTTTGCTTAACACGTACCATCTGAACTGGAAAATGTATTGATAAAAGATAAATCATCTACTTGTAACGATGAATTCTGTCTGTGAAATTCGCACATGTTTCAAACACATCTTTACAACTTTTCAAACAAATCTCTGTCTGGCTGTTCTCTCTATTGACAATGCCATTTGTGACAGTCAATATAATTAGTTATCATTATGAATTAAGTTTACCAGACACTTTACTTTACAATATAAAATAAAATGCTACATTAACGCAATGCTTTCATTAAGGGACTAACTAAAATTCATAACATTGTTCCTACAATTTTGTCAATCTGCATCGGTTTACTGTATGATATTTTTTTCTATTATTTGTCTTTATGATATATTTCTATTATGAATTAGAAAATACGTTGAACCACAAACGTCAAAATTATTCAATCACGTACATTGTAGTTTAATGAACTATTTGTGGATTCCTATAAATTCTATATAACTTTTGGACTATTTCTGAAATTAATTCTTACATACTTTTGATTTTTAACCCTGTATGTTAACATTGCCCATGTGAAATTTTAAAATTATTTGTATATACATTGAACGACAAATATATGTGACGTACAACAAATTTCTGACGTCAGACACGCGAAGCAATGGATGTGTTTTTATTTTGATAGATGCTTGTGTCCTTTTTTGTAAAATTGTTTGTTTTTAGATGACTGCTTTACCCATATTTTGACTATTTTATTTATGATGTCTGTTTAGGCCACGCACCATTGTTAATATAACGAAATTTGATGGGACTGTCATCAATGTGAGAGGTTTAGCGCTTTAAAACCAGGTTTAATCTACCATTTTATACATTTGAAAATGCCTGTATGAAGTCAGGAATATGACAGTTGTTATTCCTTCGTTTGATGTGTTTTGAGCTCTTGATTTTGCCACTTGATTAGCATTTATATCTAGAAATTGACTAGGAGGGTCGGTTGAAACAAAATTTTACGTCAAAAGAGATGATTTCAGCTTTCTTATAGTGAAGCGTTGGGAAGCTGAAATCATCACTTCGTTAATTTTACGGAGTCCATCACGAGTTGGTTGACCGTTATGGAAAATCTGGTATAAAGATAAAATCGGATATGTTCCTATGTTGTTACTTCAATCCCGTTCCCTTTTCACGCATATGAATTACCGAATTAAGACTTTTTACCTTTATTTGTGACATATTTTCCTATTGTGTCTGTTTGTTTTATTCACGCACCATTATCAATGTCATTAAATTTGATGCGACTTTCGTATAAGTGAGAGGTTTAGCGCTATAAAACCAGGTTCAATTTACCATTTTCTACATTTGAAATACCTGTACCAAGTCAGAAATATGACAGTTGTTATTCCTTCGTTTGATGTGTTTTGAGTTCTTGATTTTGCCACTTGATTAGCATTTATATCTAGAAATTGACTAGGAGGGTCGGTTAAAACAAAATTTTACGACAAAAGAGATGATTCTTCTTTCTTATAGTGCAGCGTTGGGAAGCTGAAATCATAACTTCGTTAATTTTACGGAGTCTTTCACGAGTTGGTTGACCGTTATGGAAAATCTGGTATAAAGATAAAATCAGGTTCAATCCACCATTTGCTACATTTGAAAATGCCTGTACCAAGTCAGGAATATGACAGTTTTGTCCATTCGTTTTTGATGCGTTTTGTCATTTGATTTTGCCACGGACTTTTCGATTAGATTTTCCTCTGAGTTCAATATTTTTATGATTTTACTCTTTGTTTTTCATATGAATCAAAGCTATTGATGTCAGAAATTTCTGCCAACATATTATTCTTGTCATTTTTGTTTTGAAAATCCAGATGTTAAAAACAAATCAGAAACGATAGTTATACACATCGACCCTCATCCGCTGTATTGAAAAGTGGCTATTTTCTTTTAACATTGCCATACAGCGGGAAATTTGGTTTGCCATTACACCAGGTTCAACCCACCATTTATTTTGTAAAATATCCTGTACCAAGTCAGGAAAATGGCAGCTGCTATCAAATAGTTCGTTTCTATGTTTGTTTGAGTTTGTTTTTGTTGCACTTCAGTGTTCCTGTTGTTTTTTATTTTTCCTCTTATATTTGGTTTGTTTCCCTTGCTTTTATATTGTATCCGGCATTTGTTTTATCTCAATCGATTTATGACTTTCAAACACCGGTATACTACTGTTGCCTTTATTTATGGGTCTAGTACGCATATCATGGACACATATACATCTATACTCATACAATACATGTCATATAACGTTCTTTTTATATGCATTTAACCCTTGGGTAACATTTCATTTAACCGTTGGGTAACAATTTATTTAACCGTTGGGTAACATTATATATTAAAATGTTAACATAGAGGGTTTGATTCTTTTGGTAAAAACATACCCTCGGACAATAGTAAAATTATTGATAAACAATTTTTTTAGCCGGAGAAATCAATAATCAAGACACTTAGTACTTTTCGTGACAGTAATCGCACTGTCAATAATGTGTCAGTTTATACAATACACATGTGTTTAAAGTACAATACGGTATTCTTATTTGAAATAAAATCAAAGACATTTTAAAGCTTTGTTTTTTTCGTTTTATTTTTTAAAGGTTTCGTCATTCAATTATAATAAAGATTTGTATTAATAACTGAGATTTGTATCAATAACTGCTCTAGACAAAAAGAGAAGAGGCTAACAGGGGAGCTATCAAAATCCATAATTCGCAAAAAAAATTGCTATCAAAAAGAAAAGGACAAACAGTTAACAAAACGCTGTGTTCTATGTTAATAAATAAGACGTGGACACCAAAACTGTGGTTCAACTCATGTGTTCTTAAAGTTGGCGAAGTCCATGAACGGGTGACCTTTCAGTATATAAGATTTCCAAAAAATAATTTTCAGAAGACTGAATTTGACCCTGGAATGTTTTTGGAAACTGATAATTTCTTTGCTAAAAAAGTGGTTTTGTTGACCAAATTTCACGACAACTTCGACTAAACTTCGACGCCGTTCATTTGTGACAAAACTATTTTTTAATTAAGCTTAATTCCTTTTCTTTTTGGTATATCCGACTTTTATTCATAATTCAGCAAACATACCAATTCATTTAGGTTGAGATTAACAATAGTTTCTTATTTTTTCTTTTCAGTTTTGTGTTTATGTCTAAAAACTGCAGCTCTACAAGATAATATTGTAGATTTAGACTTACGTAATGGCGTCGTTAAAGGATACAGTCCTTATATATCTTTTGTTCAACAACCAACCAAGAGTGGTAGTTTTTCATGTGATAAACAAGTAGTTCTTAAAATTGATTTCTCTGGGAAGTACGATGGAGCTAGATTCATGTTTGAATATGGAGAACCTCCAAGAATGTGGACCATTGATATTTCAGATTCTCCAACAGGAGACGGTTTCGGGGGAGATAATGGAACCACGAGTAATATGGCAGAAATGCAAGTACATAATAAGCAACTTCGTATATATGGCAATAATTTGAAAGGTCATATGGATGCTTCGTCAGATGGTGGGCTCTTGATTCGAACTATTGATGACTTTATTAGAAAAGGGTCACGTGTCAAAATGGATATAAGTGATGAAAGACTCGAATATAAGTCAGGAAAAACGAAGGATTATATAGAATCAAGATTTTTATATACACTAAAAGGACAAGACACGGAATATGGATTAAAAGATTATAGTGTTTATGTTGGTTTAAATCGTGTCGTAGCCGGAAGTTACAGAAGCGGAAGTGGCCTATGCAGGGCGACCATTACATTGTATTCATTGCCCGGTAAGTATATAAAGTGGTAAGGTAGAAATTTGTGATCGATATGGATAATTGTACCCTTGGAAGAGTTTTCACTAATACTTATAATGACCAAAGTTTTACTTCAAGGTATTTGAAGTGTGATATTCAGAAGTATTTAAATATGTATCATGGATACATTGTAACTGGCTCTATTACCTTAATCAACCTAAAGCTAATAATGCTTTGTGGCATTTTAGATGCAAAGAAAACATACTTTTCAAACAAAACAATTTTTTTTTTCCGCCACCTGTATGTAATGTACAGATTTCCGGAATACATGTCAGAAACCGTACATTTCGACTATAGGAAACAATACAAGTAACCATCTGACTCTGTGAACTTAATAGCTTGATTCTTTGTACAGCATTGCAGTTATATAATTAATAGATGACAAGCAAATTATACAGTAAAAAATCAAATGGTAATTAAAGTGAAAACTAACTTATTTTTTAAAAACTTAAAAACATGAGGAATGTTTTTAGTCAGAATCATATTTTTAAATTAGAAAATATCCCTTTCATTCACAACTCTTATTTGGTTACTTGAATGAGGATATATCTGTCAATATTATTGTGTAAGTCTACAGGATGTTTATATTTGAATGACTGCTACATCTGGATACAGGCCAGTTTTAGTACGATATGAGCTTAAACACTCTAACACTTTACATCAGCATGTTTAGTCTAAACAAGCCTCTTAATTGATCTTCCGTATAATACAATTGACTTCTACTTCAAAGCGGTAAATTACTCGTCATGGTAAATGTAACTTTCTGACAATGTAAGGATTAAATGCCAAATTTCATTTTGATACTTTGTACTGCTTTTCCGTTATTCTTAAAAAGTGTGTTTGCAACCAACTGTAAACGAAATACAGTAATGGACAGTGTCGATAGTAAGGTGACAAAATACAGTAATGGACAGTGTCGGTAGTAAGGTGACAAAATACAGTAATGGACAGTGTCGATAGCAAGGTGACAAAAACACTTAGCAACACAACTTAAATATTGATAAACGAGTACATGTCCAATTATTAGAACTCACAATATTGGTGACAATAGTCAGCTTTATAGAAGCATGGCAATTTTATCCATTAAACCTTTCAAGCACACATACGGTTCAAGATATTGATACTTAAAAAGTCTGCTTACAACCATCTGTAACCGAAGTACTTTATATGATACAGTTTTTAAAATAAAACTCCATTGTACATCAGAACTAAACAATTATCTTTCTTGGCGAAGGGTTGTACTTGGTTATTATCTGCATTTCAAGCAATTGAAATAGAAAGAGAAGATCATAGCAATATCAAGAAAAAGGGCTGGTATGAAAATGAAAATTGTTTATTTGATAGTTTAGTCTTAGATCCCTGATTGTTTATTCATTTTTATTGGATTTGAACTAGCTGTTAGTAACTACGTGTACTCTCAGATCTATACTAAGGTGTCCTTTTTACTGTTGGGATGTACAAGTACACGGCCACGTCCAAAACTAGTTAATAAATCCTGTTTAAAATGAAAACAAATGCAACATAATTGTAAACTATTCTAATGTATGATTATAGCTTACATGTATGTTAGTAAATCAAAGACACTCAATGTTACGGTTTTCAACGACAGTTTAACAAAATCATTATGATTTGGTTTACCGTTATTAAGTAGAATCCATGTCACGGAGGACATCGGATATGTTTCATTTGCCGTAGCCACAATTATATCTTTGTTTTTTATGGCATCACTCAATTCGACATATCAACACAATTATACATGTCATGAAACCACATGTTGGTGAATGATTCCTTTTTTATGATGGTGAGTGAGTCGCAAGTGGTTTTTGGCAGGGTTCGTGTACTGCTTTTGTCTTTTTTAACTATTGATCATGATGTTTTTCTTCGACAAGCATGTTTTTAATTTTTATATTATATTAATAATTGTAATTTTAATCGTTTTTTAATGACTATACCGTACCATCTTTTATATTCTTTTTATTAGATTTATGTTCATAGAAGGTCTGTGTGAAAGTCATTTATCTTTATCGGAGGGGGGGGGGGGCTTATAATAACTAACTATAAAATAGGGGTTTTGCTCATGGTGATTACGTGTGAGTTGTTTATAGAAATAAGAATATGTGGTATGAGTGCCAGTAAGACAACTCTCCATCTAAGTCACAATGAGGAAAACATAAAAAAAAAATATAAGTCACAGTACGACCTTCGCTCACATCGAACAGCAAGCTATATATTAAGGTGAAACAAATCAAACAAGAAAATCAGCAGCCTTATCTATATAAAACGCGAGAAACGAGAGAAAAACTAAGGAACCACATCAGCAAACGACATCCACCGAATAACAGGATCCTGACTTAGGACGGGTGTAAAGAAGCAGCAGGTTTAAACGTTTTAACAGGCGCCAACCTTCACCCTAACCTGAAATAGCAGTGGTGCAACATTGCAACATAAAAAGAAATACTGATATCAATTGATGTGGCTTGATATCCTTTTTTTGTCTCATTGATAGTCATACCATATCTTCTTATTTTAAAAATCTGTGTTTATTTCTACATGGAGTTCATTTTGTGATGTTAATCATGATAGAAGACGTTTGTACCTAATGAAACGTAGACAACCACCCAAGCACAAACTTAAGTTTTAACGGCGTAATTATTATGATGAAGTAATAGTTTTCTTGGCTAGCATCGATTTTAAATAGATTTATATTCTTCCTTTGCTAAAGAAGCTCTTAGTTCGTGTCATAAACTCGCGATGGGAGGTTGCAATGACGGGTTTATGTTATATAAATTGCACTTTATGTGTGAATTTGATTGTTTCAAGATCATATAGAATGATTCAAATAGCACGCTGAACATAATAAACAGACAAGAAATTACATAACGCAGAATGTTGTTTCAATTTTTAGTTTTAATACAGTATACAAATAAACCACCAAAGATTTGATATTTATTAATTGGTAATGTTAAGTGCTTTTAAAGTAAATAAAATGTCTGGTCAATCTCATATTTTTTTTTCTGTTTTGATAAACTCAAAATGGCAGACACTCTTAAGTGTGATTTTCTCTTTAATATGACGACGATTCAACTAAATAAAGAAATGAGGAACTGACAAAAAACCTGACAATGTGGTTTATTAACATATCAGAAATAAATATGAGGAATGAAGCACGTCACCCTGTCAATTCACTAACATGCATGACTCACATAATAGACAAACAGTCTTCAAAAATAGCGAAATGCCTATGCTATGCACGTCAAAATATAAATCGTCTCAAGTAGCAACATGTAAAGTTTTGTTCTCTACGATGCTAACAATTTTTAGCATTCATACAGTTAAACTCCTCATCTTTATTTCCGATACCACTCATATATATATATATATATATATATGTTCGCGTGTGTCTCTCATGAAACACAGTTAATAATGTTTGCATGTCATGTTTTGGAATTTTTGTCAATTTTTCGAAATCCTCTGGTTTTATTCATTTGAATGCCTTAAAAAATAGCCCATGGACCCCCATTTTTATGTTTATAAATCTTCTCCATGTATAATTATAAGCCATTTGTAAAAGTCTTATAAAATCTTATTTATGTTTTAGTAGTACTAGTATTTGAGAACTTTAACTGGTCAATGATAAAGCTCTGAAAAATCAACTGAGCAGCGAACTTCCTTAATCACTAAATGAATGTATCAAATGGGATTTTTGAAATACTCGGTAAGTTTTTTTGACAGGTTTTTGTCGACAGTTGCCTGCGAACACCAAACGATTTTGGTGGGTTCGTGTTGCTCAATTGTTAGTTTTTTTGTGTTTTTTGTTCTAGTGTTTGTCGATGTTTTTTTAAATAGCCATGGCGTTATCAGTTTATTTTCGACTTATGAGCCCGAACTTTCTTCATAATCTGACAATATTGAACTTAATAATCGGACAATATAGGAATACACTGTAGATAGTCATGTGAACATACAGTAAATTGCTTCACAGAAAACGAATGAAAAATTGAGAGTATACAAAAACAGTCATCAAAACTTATATTAAACTTTAAGGGGAGTTTTTATACTTTTTTTTAGAATTTTTTTTGCAAATGTCTGACAATATTTGTTTACACGTGCGTACTAGTAAACACAATCAAAAAACGATCCTAAAAGTGTTAGCTCAAATCAACAGGTAAAAGTATGGTGTCGCACTCTATGGCTTTTGATGAAATCTGATTTCAAGATGTTTTCTGCTATTTTCATTAACAGATGAATGTTAATTGATCGCAAAGGTATTTGAGAATTTTCTGTTTCATTTGTCAAAATACATATCCAACTCTTCCAAGTTGATTGTATTCATTTCCGCTTGAAATAATATACAGATTAAAGTCATTACGCCATTCTATTTGAAATACTTCTGAAGATTGAAATGCTAAATATAAAACAATCAAAATGTTGTAATAAAACAAAGATACAGAATTTATTTTGATATGTTATGTGAACATTTACACAATTTATGTCTCAATTATAAACTTCGAGGCTAAAAGTTTGGAAACAAAAAACAATAAGAAAATTGAAGAAAAATAATGTCAGCTAAGACTAGACGATCGAATGAAATGTGTAAAAAAAATAATCACGTTCGCACCTAGACGCGATATTTCTTAGATCTGTCATCCGATAACCTATGATGTCGGTCTACTATTAAAGTCACAATAAAATGTGCATACCATGTTATCGCCTTTCATGGCTTATTATACGGTATGGAATTTGCTAATTGTTGAAGGCCGTACGATGACCTATAGTTGCTTACATTCATGTCATTTGGTTTTTGTGGATGGTTTTCTCTTCGATTTATTTTTATAAAGCAACCAACAAAGGAAATAGAGTGCAGTTATTATGCGAGATCAAAATCTAAAGTTTAAACTATGCTTTGTTACCTTTAATCTTAAAGAGAATTTGATAAATAATAAATCGGGAGAATAATCGGATTGTATAACGAAACGTTTCCAATACGTTTCCACATATCTGAAAGTTTTATCGGATTTTGTGATTTATAAGTACACATGTACAATTATTATAATTATGATTCTCATAAAAAAATGGCATATCTTACCAAACTTTCTCATTCAAGTTTTCAACTAAACAGGTCAAAGCTACTAGTTTGATACGACTTCTTATAAATCTGTAAATAAAACAAAATTATTAACTGCCGAAGTGTAGCATTTTTGAACTGACCAGGCGTAAAATTATCATGTGACAAATCCAATCACCCTTGTGCTGTTTTCTTTAAATAGCATAAATCGGGATTTGATACTTCAAAAGTAAGTATGTGAAAAAACATTCGGACATTTATGATTAAGTTTTACCACAGAATTAGTATACGACACAACATAATACATAAAACATGCAGTAAACGACAACAACTATTTTATAATCATGTTTGTGGTTTGTGGGCCTTAGGATGTCTTATAGGTAATTCGTCCGGGTCATCTCAGTTCACCAAAATAATGTCTGGGAATTTAACCTGCATCCGACGTAAGCTATTCACAGTATCGTGGTAATTTATTCCCAACAATTGATAAATATCGTCCCACGATTATTTAGGGTATTCTTAAGGTATTTCAATACAGAACTAACTTTAAAATGACCATGCTTAGTTTATGTACTTTAGTATATAGGTGTAAAGTAATGTTTTATCCTTTTACTTTAATTTGGGTATACTTATACTAGTTAGTGGTTATCTTTGTTTTAAATTATGGTATAATGAATAAGAATTCAACATTCAGTCCCATTTATACCCCTATGAGAATGATGTCCTATAAAATTTCCAACGATCACTTTTACAATAAGTTTAACCAACTGAACGAAAAATAATGATATACATTTTATTACAAACATTACACAAGGTTGATAAAGATTCGTCAAAGGAAAATACGTTCACGTCAACAATAAAGGTATAATAATTACGGTTGTAAAAGGCAGGACAATCCTTTTTAATATTAAATCAAAAATTTCTACTTTCTTTGATGGAGAGTTTGAAACTTTATTTGGATTAAAGTTTGACAGACGCTTTAATCGTTTTACTTTGTAGATTAAATATAATTTGAAAATTGTAGATTAAAAAAATCACCTGTGATTTTTATCGCTGCATGAGGTGCTTTGGGATAATGGTATGCAGGGATCAAATCGTCTGATAATGGTTAATATGATAAAAAAATTCTAAATAAGAACGCTTTCGCTGAAATATCCAGTACAAGATATGTACGTTGTAGAAACAAAACAAACACTTTATAAATATCATGCGTCCGAAGCGCTTTTCTGGATTTTCAGTTACGATTAAAGCCAAATATTAAAAGCGTTTCTCAAAAGTGTAAAATAAGTGGTTCATTTGCAACAATGTCTTATAATTTCTTAGCCATATCTCTAGCCATCAAATCTGTTAAATATAAGTACATAAAAAGTCATTTCGGCAAACGATTAAACATGCGTAGTAAGGAGCATGCTTACTTAGCAAAGATAAAACATCGTTATTTACCTACACTAGTTTTGCACTGTTTTAGTGAAATAGCCGGCCATTTTCCTTGTAGTCTTTCGACACCCACGAAATCAAAAAGCTGTCAAATGTTATTTGGAATCAATATCTAAGGGTCAGCATCATAAAATTCAAATTATCTTTACAATTTAACATATTTCCAAAAATCAGAATGTTATGCAGCGCTACATGTTGCTGTTGAAGAATGCATATATTGAGTATGAATGTGAAGTAAAGTAAATCTTGACACTCTAGCTGTTTCGTTTAATACTTCTTACTTATCACACTTGAAATATGACAGCAACAATCTATTCTAAAACGGACCAAGACGCACAGGAGCTGTGTAACTAGAACATGAATAGAGAATACAAAACCATCCTTTAAGTTAATATGGCCTCAGATAGTAGCAATCTTTTCTTTTTGACAAAATTCATCAAATTTGTCGGCTGAAAATTGATAACAAAGCATGTAATGAGTCAAGTCACTCAATTAAATATTTACTGCTGGGTTGATTATGCTTTTGAGAACACACATTTGTATACAAGTGGTTGTATATTAAATTGTTAAATACTTTTAACCGGCTATCCCTTGGACAGATAAGATAGGATTTGTGTTCCCGATTGTCAGTCAGTAAAAAATTGTTTCGATTGCAATAAGAACTCTGTAATTTGATGTTGTGCTACTGCTATTTTTGTTGCGTTAAACCTGCGATCATCAAGATTACTTATCATCGGAAGATAAAACAAAACACGGATAGCTGAAAAACCAAAATGTGTATAAAAAATCAAATGTTGAATAAGCAAACTCTACTAAAGAGAGTTACAACTTTATTTGTAAAGAAGAATTATGAGTTTAGAATGTATCCAATTCACATAATTTGTTACAGACAAGTAAGTATTCATTATGGTCTGTGACAACAATGTCAATCAGTTGGGGTGTTATATATACCCTCTTGATCAAACAACGTACTAGCTTCATTTTTTTTTATTAGTGTCGGTAAGCATTTCGGGCCAAAGGAGAAACTTCCATATACGTATTCTCGAAACAGCTAGTTTCACATGAAAAGTCAAGAAACAAAAACGCATCTTTACACAAAGGGTCGGAGATATTCACGCATAGGGCCCTAATCAGAAGGAATTGACGAAAAAAAATGTTTATTTATACATCAATCGGACATAATCTTTATAAAAATAGAATATGCGCAAATTGTATTAAGATTATTTTAAGATCCCAAGATTACAGAAGAGAACGACTGACTTATGTTTCTGACATTAGAGCTGTACCATAAAGGAATAAAACACATATTTTGGATAATTCATAACAGAGGCTATCGTTCACCTCTTTATGACGAAACTCAGTTTATCTTTTTCTCGGTTAGCTTTATTTGTGTAATATAATATGTATCGGTCTAATTATTGCAATGCTTATCATACGTTTCTATCAATATTAATCATAACAAATATAATCTAAATTCCATTATTTGTAATATTAAATTGACCAATACAGAATGTCTAAAAAGATAGATGTCCACTTCATCTTCTTTAATTATAAAATTACACTTAACAAAAAAATATGTGAAATTGTCAAGAAAAGTCGCATTTAAAAATTCCCCCCAAAGATTTAATAATTTTAATGGCTGACTTATAATTTTTATAATTCGATAATATTCCTGAAATAATTGGAATCATTGTGTAAACGGGAACTCTTTTGACCCGACAGATAAAATCAGTCTGATCACAAATGACTTTCATTATATTATGAGTATAGATGTCCGTTTAATATCGCTGATTAATATCTCTCATTATTTTGTCGTTTATGATTTCTTCTCGATAACTTCTTGTAATTTTGTGACTGTATATCGGATACATTTGATCAAATTATAAAGTATAATTTCAAACCATTGTGGAAAGCGCATGCTTGTGTATTGATTTTAACAACTTGTTGCTTATAGTAAATAGATATGTGTTAAGTTTATTATAATTTTCTTAACTTTAATTCATTATGACTTGCTAAATTTCGATATTCTAGACGTAACATAGAAGTTATTTGCATCAACAACCGAAGTGTAAACCGATAACTTTTTGATAATGGCAATGTAACAACATTTTGTTATTAACTTGCATTCGGTGGATAATGCACTTTTTACAGGGAAAACATTTAAATTTCACTATTTTATTAATCGTTATTCTGCTAAAGTTGTAGGTGCATAAGTTTACATCCTGTGAAACGATATTATTTGAATATAATTAAACCAAGGCATTAAAAGAAAGCGTGAAAATGGAATCTAAAAAATTTGTCATCTTAAAGAATCTGCATCGCATCACAACTAAAAAGACGTGAACTTACAATTCAATTGACATTTACGAGGGACGGAAATATGTCTTTCCTAAGGTGATATATATATACTATGATGGATTCAAAAATTACCTAATTGTGGGATAGCCAATATTAATATACTTCAAGTGTTAAAATCGATAAATTATTTTCAACATGAAATTTAATAGGACATTACTAGTTTGTGGTTGTACAGTGCTATTCCTGTTGATTATATTTGCACCGACAGCCAATGCTAAGAAAGGAAAGCGGAAAAAGTCTAAAGGTAGGCTATTTTATCTTTCCATAATTTAATAGGAAATGATATATTCTAATTCATTTAGTTAAATATGCTTTATTTTTTTTTCTTGAAGCAAAAATTAGCTTCGGGCACTAGTCGTCTGATCAATGAGTATGTGTGTGGTATTTTGGCGGGACATTTATTGTTGACTGATAGATGATTTTACTACTTTATTATTGATCAACAGTCTACCTTTATGTTTGGCTTGAATGATGTAGTTACTATCTAGGAAGTTGTGATAAGTTATATACCTAATTTTGTTGAACTGTTTTGCCCAAAAAATGAAACAAACCCTATTTAGTCTATATGATGGCTATCACGATATTCATTGAATAATTGTATCTTGGCCGCAGCACAACAGAAATCAGTATTATTGGTTAAGTTGCAATATCTTTGTCGATATATTTGCAGTTGGCTCATCCGCATTTGTTACGGTCATTCACTGGTCAAATTGATCCGTATTTACTGTGATTTCGGAGCTTAACTTCTAGTATGCGGTATGGACATTGCTCATTGTTGAAGGCCGTACGGTGACCTATAGTTGTTAATGTTTGTGTCATTTTGGTATTTTTTGGATAGTTGTCTCATTGGCAATCATACCACATCTTCTTTTATATATTAAAAACTCTCTCCTAAAAAAAACCTAATGGCAATGATATATTTCGTAAATTATACTTTAGACTTATAAAAGGAATATACTACAAATGTACTACAAAGTACGTCAAAGTGCAAATAAGAATAAAAAACGAACACATAACTATATGCTCGTAAATCATAGGATTGATCACCAAAGACTCGTCACATATAATATGACAGATTTGTACATCTATCTTGTCACATGTTTTGCATGGTGTGCACCGACGTTGAATAGATTTAAGAGAGTCGTTTTTCTTGTGTTATACATAGATATCATTGAATTAGAGATACTAATCATCTGATTACAAACAGCAAGAACTTAATTTTGAGGTACACAACTTTTCTTAAGTCTTTTGGCTTGTTGAATTATATACTTACCTAAAGCCCACCGCCGGGTGCGAGATTATTCTCTCTGCGTTGAGGACACATTGGTGGCCTTCGGCTGGTATCTACTCTTTGGTCGGAATGTTTTCTTTTTGACATATTCCCTATTTCCATTCTCAATTTTGTTGGAAATTTTGGAATAATGTTCCAAATGACCACCAAATCTAAATGTGGTATGTACAGTAGTTGTCGTTTGTTTATGTAATATATACGTGTTTCTCGTTTCTCGTTTTGTTTATATAGATTAGACCGTTGGTTTTCCCGTTTGAATGGTTTTACACTAGTAATTTTGGGGCCCTTTATAGCTTGTTGTTCGGTGTGAGCCAAGGCTCCGTGTTGAAGGCCGTACTTTAACCTATAATGGTTTAATTTTTAAATTGTTATTTGGATGGAGAGTTGTCTCATTGGCACTCACACCACATCTTCCTATATCTATTATGTCGGGCGAATTGCGACTGAATATGATTTTGATATAATACCTAAATCTACAATTTTTGTAAATTTTATATTTTTTATCAAATGACAGCCCTATAAAAATCAGTTCCTGTAGATTACAAGATTGTTTGTAAAATTTGCTTTTTTTTTCCAAACATATAATCAAATTTGATCAATTTAGAACTAAGACATCTGGTAAAAGCCTTTATATGTTTGTACTTGTTAGAAACTCGGCGCATCGTTTTTTCAACCTCACAATATACACTCATATGAAGCTGTTATACTGTAAATGAAGTTCAGTACATCTATTTGACTGATTGGTTTTTTTTTCTTATGTCCAGTGGCAAATAGTTCACTTATATTCCGAACGACTACACTACCATTAGTGGCACAAGTTGATGCCCGAGAAGGAAATATTTGAATAACCCAAACGTGTTCAACCATTGAGAAGCTGACCAAACATAAGACTTTAAAATCAGGAAAAGAAATCGAATGTACAATAAAATCAATAGGAATATCTGTAATAGGGGAAGACCTAGACGAAGGGCGTCAAATTTGGCCTGCCACTAGAACAAGGGTAATTTGGATGGGAACATAAATTCTGGCAATAGACACCTTCGGACCCCTCAAGCAGTCGTTGCAAATATTCTTTACTTAAACGTGGTTGCGTACTTGTACATCCCGCAAAATCAAACAGAATCCCACTTTGGCAAGTGTTTATTTGCTGGACAGAAGAAGACCAAAGGGACATATAACCCAGTCAAGCTGGCATAAATATAGTACATATTGAAGAAATATTTGAAAATAGTCCTTTAGATAAACAAACATTCTGAGAGTATTGCATGGCAATACAGAGTCCCCTACTGGATAAAAATGTATTGCACTGGATCAAATCAAGTTAATCAACTCATTTGAAACCTGATATATTTTAGATATGAATAGAAGATGTGGGTAAACATGTAAGAGAAACAACCAAACAACATGAGTTAAATCAATCATTTATCAAGTTTCTTTCCATAGTTTATAACCTTTGAGTTTTCTTTCCGTTATTGTGAGCATTTTTATCATGTTCTTGTCTAGTCTTGATGTTTGATAAGGGTTTTGTCTTCAATCCTATCGGTTTTCATCAATTCAGTATAAGATGTTGTCATTCAATTGTATGTATCTTTTACAAAATGTGTGGACTCAGTAGATTAAGAGTACTTGGGTATATATTGTGAGTTTGTGTGATTGCTTGTTCATTGTTAAACAGATGATCACCCTTTTTGTTTCGCTTTTTCTTTCATTTGTTTGTTCTTTATTTTTGTCAAGCAACCACTGGACTCTGTCCGTCCGTCCGAAAAAAAATCTTAAAAGTTCTTGTGATCTTTGATATGGAATGATTTAATATTTGGATCTGCAGTTCAGTTATGTTGAGTAAGACCGTGGATTTTTAAAGCTTCTTTTAAAATAACTAAAAGCCACTGTTCCACACTCATGAGTGTGCTTTTAGGTTCTAACAATATATGGAGTTAATTCCATTGCTTTAGGATGATATTGATATTTTTTTAACCCTGGAAGATTCATATTTCCCAAAGGCATCGACCGGATTTTTGCTCTCTCGAAATAAAATAGATATTGCTGAATATCAAATGTGAGTTTACTGCATAACACCAAATTGCTGAAAGGTGATTGAAGTTTATAACCGAAAGACTGATAAATTCAAATCCAGTTTGTTTTTGGAACTTTCATGATTTTGACTCTGTGAATGAAGTAAACACAGGGGGAAACTGTTCACATAACCGTAATATGTTCACATTCCGTGTAAAGAGAAAACACATACGTTTGATTTTAAAGAGAAAAAAAAACAGTTGAAAATTCACACACGTGCTTTGGTTGTTGGTCAGTCAACAACCTTGAATTATATATTTGTTATTTCACATCTTCAGTGACCATTTAGCAGTTGATGTTAAAGTTATTTGATTCTAAACGAACGTATATACGTATTATTCAAGAAAGAAAGTAAATATCGTGTTTAATGTGCATCACATTTTTTCATTGATGTTAACTTATAAAATATAGTATAAAAGTCCACTATAAAAAAGTTGTTATTTAGCAGTAAAACCACATGGAAATCTGTTGTAACAACTGTTTTATTTGAAAAATATAATAAACCTTTTTATCATAAAATATTTGCAAAGTAGAAAAGTCATAATATAAATGTATATTACACTGTACAAAGATTCTTTGAAGATATTACAAATACTTGTTATATAATATATCACTAGTATGACAATAAACTTAAAAGAGAAACAACATAAACAAATTACCATACTTGTTTCGCCAACGGGTTGTAAAACAAAAATAAATCTTGATTTTCTTCGATTTTATGGGTGGTCTTTTTCTTTTTGAAAAATTTAGAAAAAACGTGCAGACATTTTATTTCGATGAGATAATTGACGTTCCTCTTAACTTGAAGTTGTTAAACACATTCACAGGCTATTATTATATATACCAGTTACTTCAAGTTCTTCCCTTAGGATTGGTAATATTTATTTACATTGTAAAGAATTCCATAAAAAAGTACATTCGAGAAGATGCTATAGGTTGATGTATTCACATGAAATTCCCCGACAACTCGATAGATATCCATCGTTTCCCCGACAACTCGATAGATATCCATCGTTCCCCGACAACTCGATAGATATCCACCGTTTCCCCGACAACTCTATATATATCCATTGTTTTTCCGATAACTCGATAGATATTCATCGTTTCCCCGACAACTCGATAGATATTCACCGTTTCCCCGACAACTCGATAGATATTCACCGTTTCCCCGATAACTCGATAGATATCCATCGTTTCCCCGACAACTCGATAGATATCCATCGTTCCCAGACAACTCGATAGATATCCATCGTTTCATCAGATATGTATATAGATATAGGAAGATGTGGTGTGAGTGCCAATGTGACAACTCTCCATCCAAATAACAATTTAAAAAAAAAGTAAACCATTATAGGTCAATGTACGGCCTTCAACACGGAGCCTTGGCTCACACCGAACAACAAGCTATAAAGTGTCCCAAAACTACTAGACTGAATGTAAAACCATTCAAACGGGAAAACCAACGGTCTAATCTATATAAAAAAAAACGAGAAACGAGAAACACGTATAAATTACATAAACAAACGACAACTGCTGTACATCATATTCCTGACTTAGGACAGGTGCAAACATTTGCAGCGGGATTAAATGTTTTAATGGATCCAAACCTTCTCCCTTTTTCTGAAACAATAGCATAATATCTAGATGTCATAGAATTGTTTCCGTGTTTGTATTTCATCAGTGTTATTATATCACAAGTCTTGAAACTGTATCTATAATACTAAAATTACGAGGTCCAATTTGTCAGCCGTCATCACGTAAAAACGACGAATCAAAGAATTCAACTTTATATATGACTAATATAGTACAAATGTGTAGATTAAAAATTACACCACTCCAGGCCCTTTTGTTTTCCACGTAATTAATATTGCCAATAATTAAGAAGTTCCGGGTCGAGTCCGATACCGATACCAATAGTATATTCATCTGTTACCTATTACCTTATCTATACGTTCTGCATTTGACAGGCGCACCACCAAACGGTGTATTCAGGATATGCTATATACACGGGTCATAATCACAGGGTTGACACTACTAAATTGTCAAATGGTTACCTATTGTAGTATTTTAATCATTAAGACTTTATAAGATAACAATACGAATACTAAAAATAAGGCGTATAGGTACAGTTTTCAATTTGTTAGCGGGCATGACGTAAAACAGCGAATCAAAGAATTCAACTTTATTTATAACTAATATAGGACAATACTGTTGATTAAAAGAATACTCCATCCCAGGACCTTTTGTTTTCCAAATAATTAATATAACCAATAATTGATAAGTTCCAGTTAGACGGGTTCAAACAGAAAGATTTGAAAGCAGAGACAACTGTGATAACTATCTTATAATCGGCATGACTTTATCAGATGACAATACTAATACAAAAATAAGTCTTGCGCATAGTTATATACTTTAATTCAGTCACGGACCCGCGATATCATGATATCACGGGTGTGTTCTAGTATCTACATATATATATAGTATTCATAAAAAAACACCTTTTCTATCATCTCGTCTACATAAAGATTGCTTGATTTTTTTTTGAACGTCCATTGGCAAATAAATAATTGTACAAACAAATGTAATAGTAGGTCTTGAAAAGTATCAGTCGATGTTAATTAACTCTGGAAAATTTGGACTAGCACTGGAACATGAGGGTATGTTGGTTAGGCAATGTTATTTTGCATTGCAACAAACCACCAACACCAACCACTAAAACTGAAGTAAGGCCTATATATTTTAGTGTTTTTTTGTCCAAAACCTATTTTGTTCTCTTTGTTATGTTCGAGTAACGACATTTTAAATTCATTTTCTGATCCACGTTTTACATACTAGTCATTGGTTTCGATAACTTTGACTTACATTACATTAAAAAAGAAAATTTGTTTTCTGAAATGAAGAATTCGGGTACATGTTACTATCTGTATTCAGTATTTCATAAAGTATTGTTGCAAAAGAGAGATTTTATTAATTGTTAATTAACAATATGAGTTAACATAGGAAATTAGTAATTTGTAAACAGTAACGAGGCACCAAGAACAACTTAAAACATAACAGAGTCATCTGTATTGAGGTTTCATTTTTTGACTGCCATAGGTTTCAAAACATGATGGTTTGACCAAAATTGTGAGTGTATTTCTAGCACGTAGGTTTTATTACAACCATACGACAAAAATCTTAATACATTTACGTTATTTATGCGTCTATACAATGCACCAAGCTCAAAATCGTCCAAAACAAGTTCTCTACATAAAAATAATTAAGAAAGAATAACATACATTTATGATGAGATACATGATTTAGGCCAGACACTTTCATAGCTGACTATATCTTAGTGGACTTCGGCTGTTTTCTGCTCTATGGTCGGGTTGTTGTCTCTTTGACATATCCCCCATTCTTAATTTTATATGGTATGGTTTTTTATACATTGTTGAGTGTCGAACAGAGACCTATAGTTGCCTACATATACATTTGCACTCTGGCAAATAATGGTCTTATTTGCAATTATAAATAAAACCTCTTCTTAATTTTGAACTGTAAGTATTTCATCCGTTGTATCTTACAGACTTGCAAATGGACCATATATATATATACTCCTTGCTATTGGTTAGTGTTTTGTTTTGCGGTGTGTGTCATTGTTAACATTTCTAACCCCTCTTTCAAAAAAAATCTGCCAAGTTCCAATACTGGACCAGCAATTTTTATTATGTTTGTCTCCTTGATGTCTACATGTGTAGCATGATTTGTTCAGTGTTTAGACCTATTTACTGTATATTGGATCATTTATATTCTTGTTTAAATAAACGTTAAATATTTCAAAGCACATCAATACACATAAGGATGAGGGTTGAAACTTTCTTTGCGAAAACAGAGACCGTAGATTTTAGCAATCATGGGTCACCACACAGTCTTCAATAATAAGCAGGCTATAAAAGGCCCCCATATGACAAAATTTTAAACACTTAAAACTAGAAAACCAACAGTCCGATTCATTTATTTACAAAGAAACAAACGAAAATGAAAATGATATTCAAAAACAAACGACAACCACTTGAGTTGGGACATAATGCGTAAAAAATATGTGTGGGAGTCAACCTTCACCTGACATGGGACAGTGGTGTAACAACACAAAGATGAGAATAAATTATATATATCTTATTAATGATAATGCTGATTTTCTTTTTGAAAGATTGAATAAACATCATTATCATATACTTACTAGACTAAATAACTTATGAATTTTACTGTATGATAATAGCATTAAATGAACGTAAATTCCATATTTTTCGAATTGATGCTTAGCGGGCTGATATGAAAAGTTTATCACATGCTTCGATTGTTATCACATGCCTTTCCGTAACGTTATCGCATGACATTCCGGTGATACTCGGCAAATTCCGGAAAATACACCACAATGCTACGTTTTCAATGAAAAACATTACAATTAGTAGTGTACAAAACAATTATTTGGATACTGGAAAGTATATTGTGTATAAAAAAAAAAACCAAAAAAAAAAAACCAACAACAAACAGACAAACAAACAAAACATGCGGCTCTTGGGCTGATATTGAACCTAAGGCTAATAATACATGCGATATGAAAAATGCCATGTAATAATCTGATATTGAATTTTTAAGGAAAATAGTTTTACATTTAATTCACCAAAAAATCTTATTGGAATGTTCCCAGGTTTAAACAAAAGTGTTTGATGTACAAATAAACTCGTCATATGTACCAGGATTACATTTTATAATTACGCCAGACGCGCGTTTCGTCTCCAAAAGACTCATCATTGACGCTCGAATTAAAAAATGTTTAAAGTGCCAAATAAAGTACGAAGTTGAAGAGCATTGAGGACCAAAAATTCCTATTTTTTTTTGGCCAAATACAGCTAAAAATGAAAAGCTAAATGATTTTTTAATTACATTCTTTGACATCGTTTTATATTTTTTTTAAGTATATACGTACTACGTTGATACCTTGGAGGAATTTGAATAACCAACAACATGCATTCAGTCAGAAACATTGTGTACTGAATTTAGCTAAACCAATTTAACCACAATTGACGTAAAAATATATAACCGTATGATTCATGATTTTATCGTATAATGATAATATCAAAAATTGGGCATAAAATATTTATAAAATATTATATTAGTAGTTAAATGATAAATTAAACTTGAATGCACCTTAAAAATTGCATAATATAACAATAAGACAACATTAATTTGAATGCTCTACCTACAGGAAGAGGGCAATGTATCACTTTCATTTGCGTTCATTACATTCATATTTGAGTTGCTACTATATAGGTGGTCGTTTTAATATTCAATTTAAGATTTCATTTACTACATAAGTGATTTATTGTGTGATATCCGAGGATAATTTAACATACATATTAGATTGATTTTCAGAATTGTTACTTTACAAGGCAATTCGTACTCAGTTCTACATATCTGAATGATGACTTTTATTTAATTTCTATTAATTAATAAGTTTTTTTTTTTATCTTGCTTGTGAATTTTATCGTTTTCATTAAGTAAAAAATCAGCAAGCATGTTGTTATATATTGCTAGTATATAGTTACTTAGTAATTATTTTGCATCGAGTAATCGCCATACTCAGATGTTAATAGTGAAACAGGAAATGCTCACCATTTCGGAGCAGTTAAGTTCAGTTTTTGGTGGAATTATCTTAGTTAAAAACGGCACTAGCTACGTGATATATACAAAGTTTAAAATATGGTTTTGTTTGGTCCAACCATTAACGAAAATGAAATAATGATATAATAACTCGCTATAAGCAGCCAGTATGGTTCAACTTCGTCAAAAATAAAATAAGAAACATCGATAATGAATTATTCACTTGCAAGTGAATAATTACACCTAATTCATTCCGTATCCATGTGACCTTCAATTTGATCCTTAGCTAGAGATGGATTACGCCTAGTTTATGCGTGTTCAGATATGAAAGGGAATAGAATGTCAACATTGAAAGTGAAACAAAGGAAACCAATTTAATTGACTTATTTGATCTACAAAAACTCTTTCTTTAACAGGTTAAAACGATGATTTACAAATATTTTTGGTCTTTTATATGAAATTAAACAGACCTAGAAAAATCCAATGTACGAGTTCGCTATCTATTCACATCTATATTAATGTTTTATCGCTTAAATGACAATCGGCAGTCTTATGATGCCAACTCAATAGTCTAAAAATGAAATACCTACGAAACGATGGTACATATTATCAAGCTCATGCCTTGTTAATTATTATTTTTTCACTTTTTTCATTTTTTTATAATTTGAAAATACGTTATAGTATGTTATAAATTAGATATGAGAATCGGTGAATACGAATTTGACAGCCAATCTCCCTAAAATATATAGAAGTATTTTATTAAATCGTTTTCCAACTGGCCATGTTGTTAACTTTTTATATGGATTTATAGGACTTGATTGTCCAATTGGTATCGTCTTGCTCTATCTTATCGGGTGTGTTCATTTATTCTTAATCTTAATTGAATAGGATTGACAATTTCACTGACTAAGGTCGGCGGTCATCTCTGGGCAGTAATCTTCCTCTTTCTCCAACAAGATGTGATTCTATGATAAACGGAATGATTTCATTTTACCCATTTCTTAGAAGTAACATACTTTCTGACTCTCCGTAGAGCGTTAACATATTGAAAACACTTCTCAAACAATATATATATTTTCACATTACACGGACTCCATTCACTGGAGTATTCTCCTTACATAAGTTCTGCTTCAAGGGTTATGAAGAAGAGCAACTAAACTCGACACTTTAAATAAGTTCAGTAAATCACAAGCCCAGTAGTCAGCACTTTTTTGTGCTGACATGAACTATCATTGATATTATTATATTTATAAATTAACTGTTTACAAAATTTAAGATTTTTTGAAATAATAAGGCTTTTCTACCTCAGGCATAGATTACATTAGCTGTATTTGGCAATACTTTTAGGAATTTTGGATCTCAGTGCTCTTCAACTTTGTACTTTATTTGGCTTTTTTAAACTTCGTTGGATTCGAGCGTCACTGATGAGTCTTTTGAAGACGAAACGCGCGTCTGGCGTATATATAAAATTTAGTCCTGGTATCTATGATGAGTTTATTTTCTTTTGTTAGCTGGCGCGATATGATGTGTTTGTGTCTCTATTCAATATACTTTCGCAGTCTATATATATTCCTAAGATACCAGAAGAGTAGCCTGATTGTGTTTCATCCTCTTTTGTGACATTCTGACTAAGTATGGAGTCGCATAGTTGGTGAGATGAGCTGGACGAGACGCTTACCCAGTCATTCATTCCGATTTGTTTTGGAGTTTTTAAGAGTTTTGTAAATCTTGAATTGTACATTCTGAATAGATTTACGAGACTTGGATATCGGTAGACTACTTACTCTATCGAATCACACAGATTTTAATTAATGAGATGCTTGAAATCTTCCACGATTTATTGGTGTATACCCTTATTCAGAATTTTAATTGCAATTTATTCGTACTTTGTTTCAACTATAATAGATATTTTTTCTATATATATATCATTTTATTCTGGTATCACCTAAGTTGGACAAAGGTATACAGAAAAACTCATTAGTTTACATTACATTGCATATATGTTCATTTGTTGAGGGAGCATTAAATATGAGTTTTTTTACAACGGTATGATCAGTATAGCCGAACGATTAACACCAGAGAGAATCCAGTTTGTCATTTATAATTCTAATAAATTGGCACAATTTTCGAAGTTTAGATTTCTGTTTTTGGTTTATAATAGCATTTAATTTTAAAACATTACAGTTCGTTAGGTATTTCTTGTCAATTAGTAGTGTTCTATCTGTCAAGAGACTGCTGCATTCTATTACATTTTGGTATTCGTCACCTATAGCAACTCTGCACAACGGACACTTTCGCTGTTCTCGGGGAATGTTTTGCCATCTACCATTTTCAATCGGCAGTTTATGGTTCAGTGTCCTAAACCGCGACATTGTTTTTACATCTTTATCATCAAGTACGTTAAGGTAGTGGTCGAAATTGTGTGATGTCTTGTATAGGCGATAATGCAGGGCTTTAGGCGAATCGTTTACCTTTCCTGACCATCACTGTGTAAACTGATATTCTAGTCTTTGTTTAATTATCGATTTAATGTTAGGTGATGTGTTTGGAATGACCATAAGTAAGAGAATCCACAATTGTCTAGAATACTTTTTTTGTCTAACGATCGCGATCGAAATGTTGTTTCTTGTGCTAACTTGAAAAGGTATCTAAACATTACAGCAGCGAGCTTACAGTTAAGATACAATTCTAGTTTTTATATCTATTTCTAGGGGATACCGACCCATTTCTCCATAAATGAAGTCGTTTTGAGAATATGGCTTAAGATGTAAAAGTAGCTTAAAAAATTTAGTTTGAACTCTTTCTAGTAAATCTATGTTTTCGTAACCCCATATTATAGGTTTTACCAGTAAGTCAAATAAATCTACGTGGCATTTAACGGATAAATTGTGAATTCTTTCCTTCCTTAAAAGTTCGTACATTGCACTTATTGCTTTGTCCTTTAGATGTTGTTTTCATTGTTTAAAGCTGCCTGTTTTGCTGAAAATAATTCCTAAGTAGTTAAAGTGTTTTACAGTTTCAATATGATGATTGTTGAATCGGAAAAGTGGAGTGTTTGTCGTTCTTTCTTTTGAAAAAAATAAGATCTTAGTTTTAGCAACATTTATTCGCATCTTCCAGGTTTCGCAATTCTTTTTAAATTTGTTAAGTGCATGTTGCAGTTGGTCAGGTGATTCTGCAGTGTCATCTGCGTAGAGAATTATGAATAATTTCGTTAAAGTTCCAAGTTTTTCTTCTATATCTTTACTTATTGTGTTCATACCTAAAACATTTTCCAAGATGAGATAGTCTTCTAGGTCATTCAAGTATAAAGAAAATAAAAACGGTGACGGATTCTATAGTATGACATTTGTGGGGAAGACATTACTCCTACCGGTATACCATTCCATCACCACGGAGTTATACGAGATTGTATTTGGTTAGGCTGATTAGTATTTAGGTTTCAATTTGACTTTTGATTGTCTTTTTAAAAATCGTTTCTTTCTGTTATTGTGTCTATTCTTCTAAGACTCTTGGTATCTGGTATTTTTTGTTTGTTTGATAAAGTTTTTTGTTTGTATTTCCTGGTATTTTACCAAATCAAATTACAGGTTCAGCTTTATTTGCATTTGTGTTCAGAATCGATAATTTTATTTTTATATTAAAAAAAAAAACAAAAAAAAAAACATGCATTTTCACTAAAAAATCCCCTTTTTAGTTTCAATGGTAAATGTCCAGTAAACATTTGTTGATACACACCTACATTGCAACAAATAAAAATAGAGAAAATCGGAAAAATAAAAAAATCATACGATATTGAATAAATTCCAAGAATCTGAGATTTTCATGTTAGTCTGCCACACGTAAGCTGCTGAACATGGGCTTTACATATTTAATTCATGTATGGAAGACTCATGATTTACTAATCACATGACTGAAACATTCTTGGCAAACATAATTCATGTTACTTCACCGTTAAAGTACATACAACACTTAACCACAGTTATCTGTGATTATAACTTTTGAGTTCTGTGGGATATGAAAGCAAAAGTCTTAAGTTATATGAACAGGGCGAGATCGTGTTGTGAGGGGTATTATTTATACATATTATTCAAATATGTAAGACTTTCATGTTAAGATTACAGAAAAATTCTGCTCTCTTGCGTACGATGTATTTGTAGGTCAATCACAGATTACTGTGGTTAAGTGTTGTATGTACTTTTACGATGAAGTAACATGAATTATGTAGCTCCTACGGGGCGCCGAATGGGACTCTTGTGGTTTTGTACTCAAAATTCAATTTTGTGCGGACAAAAGTGACTTTTGTTCAACAAAAATGAGTTCAGTTTAACAAAATTTGTATCATACTACAAATTTGAAATTTTGTCATACAAAATTATCTATCAGCGGACAAAAGTCACTTTTGTCATGACAAAATTCATTTTTGTTACACAGACTTGACTTTTGTTACCTAATTTGAAAATTGAGCGACAAAAGTCAATTTTGTATTTAAATTAGTTTAGTTTGGTTTCTGTGAACTAATTTGCATACAAAATCGACTTTTGTTACACAAAATTGACTTTTGTTACACAAAATTGACTTTTGTTACACAAAATTGACTTTTGTTACACAAAATTGACTTTTGTTACACAAAATTGACTTTTGTTACACGAAATTGACTTTTGTTACACAAAATTGACTTTTGTTACATAAAATTAACAAAATTGAATTAAATTGAATTTTGTCTCAACAAAATTGATTTTTGTCTCACGAAAGTCAATTTTGTCTCACGAAAGTCAATTTTGTCTCATAAAAGTCAATTTTGTTGTTACAAAATTGAATTTTGTCATCCCAAAAATGAAATGTGTCGTCACAAAATTGACTTTTGTCTCAACAAAATTGACAAAATTGACTTTTGTCTCAACAAAATTGACAAAATTGACTTTTGTCTCAACAAAATTGACAAAATTGACTTTTGTATCAACAAAATTAACAAAATTGACTTTTGTCTCAACAAAATTTACAAAATTGACTTTTGTCTCAACAAAATTAACAAAATTGACTTTTGTCTCAACAAAAATGACAAAAATTGAATTTTGTCTCAACAAAAATGACAAAATTGAATTTTGTTTCACAAAAGTCAATTTTGTCTCACAAAAGTCAATTTTGTCTCACAAAAGTTAATTTTGTTTCACAAAATTGAATCTTACCGTACACAATTGACTTTTGTGATTTCTCAACAAAAATGACAAAATTGAATTTTGTTTCACAAAAGTCAATTTTGTCTCACAAAAGTCAATTTTGTCTCACAAAAGTTAATTTTGTTACACAAAATTGAATCTTACCGTACACAATTGACTTTTGTGATTTAATTTCCATATCAGGTAACAAAAGTCAATTTTGTATGCAAATATGTTTATATTTGCAAACCTTTAAGACAAAATTGACTTTTGTCATGACAAATATGAATTTTGTCTACAAAAATGAATTTTGTCATGACAAAAATGAATTTTGTCTACACAAATGAATTTTGTCTACACAAATGAATTTTGTCATCACAAAATTGAAGTTTTCACAAAACAAGTCTGTAGCACATAGTTTTGTAAGACAAAAATGATTTTGTTATGACAGAATTGAATTTTGTACAAAACCACAAGAGTCCCATTCGGCGCCCCGTAGCTCCTCATAGACTTTGTAAAACGTCACCAGTTTCTGAGTAGGAAGTTGATGAACCAGGGTTATGTCAAAGAACGTCTCGTCATTTATCTATATAAAAGTTCACACGTAGGTACCAAGACCTTCTTGATAAATATCCCGTTTTAGCTTCAATAAGTCAGGAATATGATAGTTGTAATCCATTTGTTTGATATGTTTTAGTATTTGATTTTGCCACTTCAGTAGGGCCTTTCCTGTTTGAATACTCCTTGAAGTTCGGTATTTTTATGATTTTAACTTTCCCCCTTATTTTGACGAATATGTGTGAATCTAACATTCACAAATATGTGTCTGGCACTAATATTAGAACCTTATGTGTTTCTAATTTATTCTATTTTTGTTTTATTCTACAGAGGATGCATGCAAAAAAGGAACTCATGACTGCCACAAAGATGCCATATGTATTAGTACTAGAAAAAGTTATACTTGTAAATGTAATCCAGGTTATTATGATGACAAAAAAGTTTGTAAAGGTAAGAATTGTGTCAAATTATCATTATAACTAACCACCATTCCAGTTAAAAAGTAGTGGAATCAAGCACTCGAAGGCAGTTTACGGCCTTTATCAATATACAAGTCCAACAACAACTGTATAGTCGGCTGTATATGTCTATCCCATATTCATGTATTCGGTTTTGATGTTATATTTGTTATTCTTGTGGTGTATTGTCTGTTGCTTGGTCCGTTTCTGTGTGCTGTTGCGTTTCGATGTTGTGTCGTTGTTCTCCTCTTATATTTAATGCGTTTCCCTCAGTTTTGGTTTGTTGCCCCGATTTTGTTTTTTGTCCATGGATTTATGAGATTTGAACAGCGGTATACGACTGTTGCCTTTATTTAGGTCCCATCATTAAAAGCGAAATAATTCAAACGAGAATTATAACAACATGATTGATAGCAAAACTATTTTAGAAAACAAATATGACAGACACGAACAACTGTAATACAGTATCATGACATTGGACAGGCATATACATAAATCCAAGTATACATATTTCTCCATATAACTTCTACGTTATTTGCTTTTGATCTTACCGACTGATAATTTCCTTTCTCAGCACAGTAAAGTGATATGAAAAATATCGCTAGAAACTCACCTGCTGTTGTCAATAAAATAAACAACGTCGTCAAAGGTAAAATAGCAATAAACAGATTAACATTGGTCATCTCAATACGATGCCGTACCGGCTGAATCGAGAAAATCATTCTCGTTGAGATGACAAACGATAATCTATAAATAACAAAAACATCTAACTTTGTTTACTTTGACCATTAAATGACAGCATATACATTCGTAAATACTATTTAAAGGAATTTTGTTTATCAGTTCATATATTCATAATTCAAACTATCTACATGTAAATTTTTTAGACAGAGACGAATGCAATTATGATAATGGAGGCTGTGTTCATTTTTGTCATAATACTCCAGGAAATTACACGTGCAGTTGCAAACCAGGTTTCATTCTCGACAAAGATGGCCAGAATTGTATAGGTGAGTTGTAAAACAAGACCAATAGTTAGAGTGCCCCAAACAAAGATTGCAATTGGTATTCATTTTCTATCTATTTGGATTTAAATTGAAAATAAGTATACATGATACATTATAATGAATTATATAACAAGTATAGACATTTTTGTAAATTTCATTTTTAGAATGTTTGGCTCTGCAAAAACTAAAAATTTTAAGATGTCATCTATCAAAGTTGATGTCAAATTGTTAAAAAGTCGAAAATTCAGTTGAACAAAAGTTAAGTAAGAAATACTATCTTAATCAAAAATGAATGTCTGTCAAAATATGGAATAAAAACTTTGCAATATGCACGAAATTTTCATTAAGAGTAGAATACTAATTTGAATACCTTTCACATCCTTTACTGTGAGCAAGCATGTAAACCGATACGTCTATCTCCCTTTCACTTGATCGTTGTATGTTTTTGGTCTTTTCAGTTATATCAGTTGTTTAATGTTTATTCTAGATTAAGAATTTTAAATATTTTGACCTCGAACAATACTGAAAAGACATTAGTTAATTATAATATGTGCACGTGGTACAGTGTAACTGATTAATCAAAGCATATTACAAAATTGTTTTCTAGTTAAATTGTATCTATTATTTATAAAATTTACTGGCTTTGGCAGATACTTTCTTAAATGTTGTATACAAAAGTATTCAGTTGCAGATTAGCTACTTAAGACTTATTTACGACACACGAATGCAACTTTAATTAGCTGCATTTTTCTGCTAATTTCACAAATTATGTTTTGCATTACTTGCACTTAAGTATCTGTTAAAAGATAAATTGTTGTTACAAACTTTCGTTTACTTATTTAATTCATCTGTCTGTTACGTTTTAGATGAGAATGAATGCTTTACGGCCAAAGGTGGATGTCAGCACCAGTGTGTAAACAGCATGGGAAGTTATGAGTGTAGATGTAATGCTGGCTACTCCTTATCTCCAGCAGATACCAAATCTTGCCAATGTGAGTTCATTTGCATAACACGTTTCCGCATTTCTTTTCCATTGATAATTGATTTTGTTAAAAAGAGTTGAAAAATTTAAAACAAACAAACCCGTTGGTCAGTAGAATGCAAGATAATATGTAGTTGTTACAAATGTATTTATTGTTTTTGAGAATAACATGAAAATCAGGACATTTTTTTATCATTGCTAACATGTCTTGAAGCAGCAATAATATATGTATTGTGATGTCATGAAAAGTAGCATTGACATCCTTAACGATAGACAAAACATAGCTGATATAATAAGTACATCATGGTGTTACAACCCTTAATAAAGCTAACTAAAAAAGCCACTACTCGACTAATGAAATCCATTTTCTATACAGCCTAATTGTTCGAGGTGGTTAACGAGAATTTGCAGATCTAATACTGTTGCCTTTAGTGTACAGACCTGTCTAACACTTATCAATATATTTTCTTATCTGAAATTGAGCCCACCAATATTAAAAGATATGCAAAATGTACTACAGGAAATTTTTATGTATCTCTGATTGTGTTTTTGGCAAAAACAAACCCAATAGAATATATAGAAACTATAAACATAACTTATGATCATCAATATAATATCAACAGGACAAAATAATTGAGTCATGAACTTTATTCTTATCTTCATCTGTTAAACAGTGGCCATAGTAAAGATTCTCATATATCTTAAGGTGAGCGTCAAAGTTCCATTAGAGTCCCTAGAACTTTGTATACAGTGGCTATATAAATTCATATTGAAATGTATCTATGAGTACCGATAAGACAAATATATCCACCCAAGTCAAAAGCTTTCCTTATTAGCGTAATAGAAAATCGAATTATCAAGACGCTTTTCCTTACAACTGTGTAATAAATATTTGTATGTTCATAGTTGGACGTTGGTGTCAGGACCGATTGAAATGTGAACATTTCTGTCAGACAAATGGTATATGTGGATGTAGACAAGGTTATAGATTACATTCCGATGGCAAGCACTGCTTACGTGAGTATAAATCGTCGCCTATAAAGAGAGAGAGAGAGAGAGAGAGAGCTAGAAAGATACATTTTTCAAATAGTGAAAACCTCTTTTTTGTAGCAAAATTTGCTGGTTAATATACTTTGATGTATGCACGACCTGTAGATTCTAGCATCTACACCATTTAGTGTAAAATAAGAACGTGTCTTTAACTTTGACAGATTCTTATATTTATACGAATACTATATACGTGTAAAAGAGGAAGTATTGTCAAACTTTATTAACGTAAATAGTTAATATTTTTTAAAAATCATCTTATTTTAACATAATTTAAAATAAATACACCAAAGCATTCTTTCATTTACTGTCAGGATGAATTATATAAAGTATAAACATATCTCAGAAAAAGAAAGTAACTTGTTTCTTTTTTTCATGTGTTAAAAACTATTTCTAGGTACATGTTCTGCGGGAAATGGTGGTTGTCAACATAACTGTACTGTTACAGCAGAGGGTACGGCATGTATATGTGCTCCTAAATATTTACTGATGAGTGACCAAAGAACTTGTGTCGGTAGGTATTTTGAACATTGGTAAATTTCTGTAGCCTAAGTTTAACATATGATGTTGCAATTCCTATAATTATGTAGCTATCATTTGGTTTTTTGGCTCATCTTACAAGAATGATTCAGCCTTATTCTTTTTGATAGGACCAACTTATTTGACACTCTGAAGTTTTGGTCTCGATCATGTATTCTTATGATGATGCATTTAACGAATCAACATTTAACAGAATAGTATGAATAGTATAAATCTGAACATGCTTAAATAAGAACGTTTAAATGAAAACTCATAGATTTTCTCTTTATTTTTCATTTTAGATTTTTTAAGATAAATACCTTTTTCGTATGCATTCATTTGTTAAATCTCTCTATTTTTTTCTTTTAATTATGAATTTTGCCTTATTTAGCTACATGTGAAGTAAACAATGGTGGTTGTGATAGAAAATGTACTGACTCACAAAAGGGTCCGACGTGTTCGTGTCCAAAAGGCTATAAACTTCATCAAGATGGACGGACGTGTCTAGGTAAGAGACTGAGAAACATGTAGGCTTGTATATTCAGTAGATATCAATGAAAATATATAAAAAATGATCTGAATGTAACTGGAATTTGATGCGACTGTCATACAAGTACAAGTAAAACTAGGATTAATCCACCATTTTCTAGATAAGTAAATATCTGTTCCAAGTCAGGAATATGACGACAGTTGTCATCCATTCGTTTGATGTGTTTGAGCTTTTGATTTTTGTAATTTGAGTAGGGACTTTCCGTTTGAATTTCCCTTGGATTTAAGTATTTTTGTGATTTTAATTTTTATATTAGTTTTCCAAAAAAATCTATACTTTCCTCTTTGTACTGTTATTCTTTGCATGAAAGCAAAAAGTCTCTAAAAGGTCTTATTAATAAATTGTTCAGAGCATCTTGAATTTTTAATTGTTTTTATAGACCTTGCCGTAGATAAATAAATGATACAGTTTGAAATGTGCACGATTAGTTTTTTTCATTGTTTTTCAGCACTTTTTCACCGAATTTTTCTGTATATGAATAATAAATAGTGATTCTCATATATTGGATGGGTTTCCCTCAGTTTAAGTTTGTAACCCGGATTTGTATTTTTCTCAATCGATTTATGAATTTCGAACAGCGGTAAATTACTGTTGCCTTTATTTAATACAGATGTGGACGAATGTGAGATAAATAACGGCGAGTGTAGCCACCAGTGTGTGAACAATGTTGGTAGTTATGAATGCGTTTGTCCTAAAGGATTCAAAGTTGAAATAAATCAGCGAAATTGTGTAGGTATGTCTTTGATTTTATTCATCTATACAAATACGCTAACAATTAAAATAGATTCTGACATCATTCTATTACAAAAATTTTCAGAAGTTCTCAAAATGGAAGAACATTTACTTTTTAAGGGTACATTATTTTCTGTTTCCAAATTTCATTAACAGTAACTATTGATAAAAAAGTGTTTTCTTTGATTTCAATATTATTTCAACCAAATGAAATGCTAGAATAAGTTTTTATAAACATATACCCATATCGATTATATAGAAAAGATGAACTTTGCCAAATATTCTAACCAAAATCACAATTTTAGTTTACGCATGGGAAGTCAACGAAAAATTAACAGAAATTCCACTAACTAACAAGGGTAAGGGTTCATAAATGAGTGCGTTTTTATATAGGCTATACTTTTAGATTTTTGTGTGTTTGTTATTTGTATTCAAATCTTGATTAAACATTTATATTACCCGTTTATGTAAGAAGATGTGAAATGTATGTCTATATTCTTGTAACTGCATACTTCCTTTATAAAATTGGATTAGTTATTTGTAAAAGTATTAATTGAGATATTGTTTTTCCATTTGCACCCCAGATATAAACGAATGTGAGGTAAACAGTACCTGTGATCACACGTGTGTCAATACCCCTGGAAGTTATCATTGTCAATGTGACAAAGGATATCAACTGTACGGAATAACACATTGTGCAGGTAGGATTCATAAAGCTGATTCCCCATTGTTATAACCTGGAGAAGATTCAGGTATATAAATAATGAACGCACAGTTGTAAAAGCATTTTTGAAATGATCTATTACTAACGTATTCCCCAAATAGATAGCAGTGGTTAACTGTAATTCATGTATATAATCAACATGAACCAGAACTGTATTAGTGGATCAATTTGTGTTTTTTACTTTATTGCATTACAATAGGAGTTTTTCGTCTTGTTGGAAAGTTTATGACCGCAATGAACGGTAAAACAAAAATAATTTTAATTAGCTTATTTCGAGGAAAAAAATGAACTTTTTTGTTTATCTATTCATTTGAATTAAGATGCGAATTCATATAAAGAAAGTGACCTTTTTAACTTGTACATGATATATCTTCGGTGATTCAATTATTTCAGAAGTTTTGTTTAATAAAGAGAGATAACTCAGATTGTTTAGTTTTATTAAAAATGTTCTAATATATATGTATTGTCATGAAGTCGGGAAACAATTACCATGGCCCTGTTTAACAGTTTTTGTCTTAAGGATCAATTTATCTAAACCAACATTTTTCTTTGTATTTATACATTGGTGATTGTAATACAAGATCATTGCAAAATAATATGATATCTGTCGTTTGAATTAAACCAAGAGTGATTGTTATTCTTTTTAACGAACGATTTGATCCTTATTGTAATTCACCCATCTTTCGCTTCTTTTTACTCTCTTAATACCCTAGTTTGTCTTAAATGTCGAATACAACTGTTACATGCGAATCTCGTATGACCCAGAGGAATATTCTCGCTATAATTCTAGAGAAGGCCAGAAAACCAATGTGTATAAAATAAGTTTTGATGTAATTACAGATATAGACGAATGTTCCATTAACGATGGTGGATGTGAAAATAACTGCGAGAATACTGAAGGTGGATTTAGATGTAGTTGTAGAAATGGATTTAAACTACATTCAAATGGAAAGGATTGCATCTGTAAGTTTCAACAACAACAAAGCCAGTACTTCGGTTTTGTCAAACAAATACTGATATTGTTTGATATTTTGTAATTTGTTGTTAAATGTTTTTTGAAATCGTTGAAATTAGGATAAAAGAGGGGCATTCAGACTCATAAATAACATTTCACCCTAATGCAAAGATTTTATTTGTTGTAAAGATTTGGCTATAATTTTGTTTAATTTTTTTTTATCAGCCCTGGCACATTTAATTATGTTTTGAATGTCAAATATTCAGGCCTTGATCATCATCGAATAGACACAAATTGTTGAAATGCGTATCAGGTACCGTAAAATTGGCACCGTTGATATTATCAATACAACTGGGTCGACACCTCTGCTGATGGATGGTTATTCCATGGGGGTTACTCCAGCAAATTTGTCAATACCTCAGTTCTAGAAGATAGTACGGATATAGTTTGATTGAAATTTGCTGTAAAATAATTTGGAAATAATGTTAGAATTAGGAAATATATCTCCCCAAGCAAACATTTAATCCTTTTCGGATTTGACTTTCCTATGGTCTGATAAAGCAATACTTTGATGTTATGCAATCTTTTTGTGTTATCTTATTACAGCAAACAACATATGTGATACACTGACACAACCGAGTAATTCGCGATTAAACTGTAATAAACAAGGAGATAAAGAAACATGCGACTTTCAATGTCAAAGAACGGCAAAATCAGCTACAACGAAAGACAATTTTGCACTAGAATGTGGTCCTAATACAGAATTCAAATGGAAATTTGGTAACTCAACTGTGACGTCACTTCCTCATTGTTCCAGTAAGTATTGCATGATAAGAAAGGGTATTCTTTTCTGGTAATGGTTTGATAAGAAAATAGATTGCATGCTATTATATAATACTTTGTTATGAAGGAACAAATATTAGGATATACTTTGGTTCACTCCTTTTTGCTCATTAATTGACATATTTTTTTTAGAAATCCATACTTTGTTTCGAGCACCATTGACATCAAATGCTAGATCCATTTTTGGTAATGTAACTCTCTAACTGTTTGGGGTCTAATAAGGTCATGAGTTTTTAATAATCGGGCTGAGCGTTCCTGATAAAAGTTATAATTACCTATGTGTTTTATATTAGTATGACTGAAAAAGGATTATACACTTAAATATATTTATGTAGAACTTGTACATACATGTGCGAAACATGATTAATAGAAATGAAAAAGATCGTCTAAAAAGTTATTTCTTTTGTAGAAACTATAAAAGGACCAAAATTGAAAAGAACTGTCACATTCTTGTTTGTGGCAGACAAATGTCGAACAAGGAGAAGTTTACGTGAGCTGATAAGAAGGAACATAACACAACAGTTAAACGGTAAATACTGTCCATATACCAAAATGTGATAAAAACGTTTATAATAAACTAGTACTGCAAGAAAGTGTATAAGTTTCAAGCATGTTTTTATACTTCTCAGTGCTGAGCTCTGTAAAGTAAAAGAGTCTGATGAATGATATTTAGAATTAAATAGTTTTTGAAGAAACAAACATTTCTTTAATTGGATATATGTAATTTATAGTTCTATAGCAAAAGTGTGTGGTTGTAGACGATTGGTTTCAATTGTTTTTTTTATTTAAACATACATTGTAAGTAACTATCTCAAGGTTATCTCTCTTTCAATTTCTATCCTACTTTTCAAATGTTAATTCAATCGATAATTTGATTTGACATTTGTGTGAGAAACTACTTTTTTGAGCAGAACTCGACTCAAATGCATTTTCATAAGATAATCATCAATATGTATGTTTTGTATTACAGAACAGAAAAAGTATAATTGCCGTCAGACGTGTAATGTGAATACTGTTGAGATAGATTGCAATGCTAGACTCCCAAAGAGATTCAGAAAATATAAAAAAGCTAAGCAGGCTGTTGTGGCGGCTGAACTTGAAATGGAAATTGATTCTTTGCCTGTTAAAGGTAAATAAAGACCTCAATAGTATTCCGGTGTTCAAATGTCATATATATATATATATAATTTGTATCGCCAGACGTGGTCGTTTTGTCTACATAGTCTTATAGATGACGCTTGATTCAAAACAGTTTGAAGACAAATCAAAAACGAAGTTAAAGACTATTGAAACCCAATAATATGGGAAAACATGGACCACATGCTGTTAAGGCACACTATATCTTGGGTTAAAGGAACCTTTTAAAGGAGTAAATAAACTCATCATAGACAGACGCCAGACGTGCGTTTCATCTATAAAAGACTCATTAGTGACGCTCGAATCGAAAATAGTAAAAAAGGCCAAATAAAGTACCAAGTTGAAGATCATTGAGAACCAAAATTCCTACAAATTTTGTCAAACACAGCTGAGGAAATATATTCCTGATGTAGCAAAGCCTTAGTATTCAAAAATTCGAAAGTTTTGTAAACAGTTTTTATATAAATATGACCATATCAATGATAATTCATGTTAGCAAAAAAGTGCTGACTACTGGGCTGGTAATACCCTCTTGAAATGTAAACTCCACCAGCAGTGGCATCGACCCAGTGGTTGTAAATAAACTCATCATATATTATCAGAAATGTAATATAATGTGGTTGTAAGTATCCAGTAAACTGAAGGAAAATATGATCTCCAACTTTGGTTAAATATTTTAAATCAACTCAACCTATAATGGTTTAATTTTTAAATTGTTATTTGGATGGAGAGTTGTCTCATTGGCACTCACACCACATCTTCCTATATCTATCAAAACAAACTGGATGTAAGAATTTTTAACTGTAGTTTTGTTTGCGGTATATATTAGATTTCAAAATCATTGCCACCTGTTTCTTCTATTAATCAGATGTTTATACAACATATATAATGTGATAACACATACATGTGTCATTGTGATAAGAAAAATATATGATAACTAGTAGGTCGTTGAAAAAAAATGAAGTATGAGCGTTTTAAGAAAGCGTTACTTTTTTAAATCTGTTTAAACTTTCCATTTTCATAAGTTCGACTGACAGTTTTTCAGTCCTTTACTTAACAAATTTCGTAGGGAAGCATTGTTGACAATGTTGATATAGTCCAGGTTTTATATTTTTGGCATCTAAAATTGTTGAAATCATAAAAAGTTTAAGAAAATGATAATCAATAAAAAAACAAAAAGCTGAAATCTGAAGAAAATTCTAAAAGGAAAGTCAAATTGAACAATAAGAAGCTCAAAAACATCAAACGAATGGATGACAACTATCATATTCCTGACTTTGTACTGACATTTTCATATGTAGAAAATGGGGGATTAAACATGGTTATAAAGTTAGCTAAACCTCTCTATAACAGTTGCATCAAATACATAAGGCTCATCAATGACGCCCAGATCAAAATAGCTATAAAGCCATATAGGTACAATGTTAAGGAGCATTGAGGACACAAAATTCCTAAAAGCTTTGCCAAATACGACTAAGGTAATCTACTCTGGGATAAGAAAATCCTTAGTTTTTCGAAAAATTCAAAGTATTGTAAGAGGAAATTTATCAAAATGACCATATAATTGATATTCATGTCAACACCGAAGTGTTGACAACTGGGGTGGTGGTACTCCTGAGAACGAAACGTCCAACAGCAGTGGCATCGACCAAGTGGTGTAAAAAGTTATCAAATGTACCAGGATTATAATTTAATACGCCACACGCGCGTTTCGTCTACATAAGACTCATCAGTGACGCTCAGATCTAAATAGTTATAAAGCCAAACATGTACAAAGTTGAAGAGTATGAGGACACAAAATTCCAAAAAATAATGCCAAATACGGCTAAGGTAATCTACTCTGGGATAAGAAGGCCATTAGTTTTTCGAAAAATTCAACGTAATACAGAGATTGAGTTCATTCCATATCGTTGTGCGAAATCATTTTTTTTTTAAATATTTTTAATGTTTAGGAAAATGTGATGCTGCATGTACAACAAAAAGGACTGAACGTCGAATGAAGAAAGCACTGAAAAAGATGAGAAAAGCAGCAAATAAGAAAGATTTTTTCTTTAGGTAAATGATAACGAACATAGTAATAAGAAAGTATTGGAATTGCGAAAAATTATAAAGGTATGGATAGCAATATGTATAATTTATGCATCCTGTTTATTTCTTTCACAGGCTTCATTTTTTTATGTGCGATGTAAATTTGCATTCCTACAAAGGAGAGTGTACCTATATAGTCAAACGTTACCATGCGAACGATGCAAAATTTCTGCTTAAATTATGCACGCGATTTGATGCTTTTCTACAGCTCAACTTAAATACTCTAATCAAACTTCACTAGGTGACTATTTAATTCAAATATAGACCAGTTTCTGTTTATCAGTCTTCATAGCTTATCATTAGTCTGATATGAATACTCACTAGCAGATTTTCGAGTCGTATGATTAGTTATGCATACATATTGTGTGAGTGATACTTACTTATTGTGGTACATTAAATTCATGAATTTTATATCTAGTACAGGCCTTAGTTCTTTAGTTCAAGCTATAACCTTTATTTCTGACCATTTAAACACATTGAAACAAATGCTTTTATAACAAGTAATCTAGGATGAATATAGATACATTGACGACATAATTTTCATAGCATATGAATACTGCCAAGTGGTGTAACCTTATTTGAATTTGAGTTATATTGTAGATATGATAATGCTGATCGGTATATTCTTAAAAAGTCCTTAAAATTTAAGAAAAAGGTGGATTTCTCTTGTTCCGACGGTTTCTTGTTAGTCGGAGAAGCATGTGGTAAGTTAGAAATATAACTACAAATATAGAAATAAAATTTGTATTATGCAAATTGACTCCTCCTCTGCAAAAAAGTAGAGTTTGAGTTTAAAAATAGAATTATAACACACTGTTTATTTTTAATCATAACAGGGAACGCTTACACTGCTGACACTAAATGTAACACTTTTTTCTTAGTAAAGGGCATGTGATACAGTAAAAGGGGAGGTAATGACGTTGCTAACGTACAATTTTATTTTCAAGGAGTCAAACTGTGACAAATCTAGAAAAAAGATGCACTTTTCGACTTTTTTTTAATGCGTTATACTGATTGAGCTTACTAAATTATAATCCTTGTACATTTGACAACTATTATGTATTAAACAAGTAATGAACGTTTGAATAATACGGACATCATTGATTTGGGTTTCAAGCCGAACACATATAAGAAATGAAAAAAAACTTGAAAATTGCCACCATTTTTTTTAAATTGCAAAAATTACTTCTTTTATTTTTGAAAAGTATATTTTTATACATTGACATGTTAAACGTACATAACTTTTGCATTGTAACAACAGAAAATAAGCTACATGTGATTTTTTCACGCTTTTACACTGTTTGTCATTTTTCAATTTGGAATTATTTCTCGATTTTAATTAAATTTTTACAAAAATTGCACCGTACGATTTTTTTACGACCGATAAAAAAAAAGTTCAGGTATTGTACTACAACATATAAAAAGGTTCATCAGTGTGTTAGGTGGGTGCATTTAAGTCACTAACTGATCGTCTTTTCTGAAAATGTCACTCGCCTATTAGTAGATTAATGATTTGAATTATCGGAATAACAACTGGATTATTCGGGTTAAACTAAACCATGTTGTTTACATATCTGTGCATGTGCACAAATGGGAAATTTAATTGACAATATGTGCATCCGAAAGATTCAAAATAGTGATAAACAGAATTGAATATATTCATACAATCCATCTTGTGTTAAAGTTAAGTTTCTACGTGGTACGACTTCAAATCAATGATGCTAGAATAAATACACGGATTGGGTTGTTCCGTCTACCTTTAGACCAAGTGATATTCCACTTTTTAATAGACAACATGTGTGTTTTAAGAATGATTAATCTTAAATTTGATCGGTTTAAAAATGTTTAAATGTGAACGCACTACACCTAAGTTTAAATAAACAGAACACATTGTTTCATTAATCTTCCGATGTACTATTCGCCTCTTTCAAAACAATGAGTTTTGTCACTACTCCATACAGAACATTATTTAAAGCAAGAATAAATGTAAACAGTCACAAAATAAGCTAAAGCGACCATTCACAAAAATATTGCAAATATTGTTAAGTTTCTTCTCGTAAGCTGGTGATTGCTAACGTTTTTAAAAGTTCCACCATAAAATGGTTGATAGATTATTCAACTCCAAGACTAAAGGACGGACAATTTAAAGTATGACACTGGTAAAAAATCCGGTAATCTTAATTTTAAGACTATTAATAAATGTTATATCACCTAGTTATATTTTTGATTATCATATTTTAGTGGCGTGCAGTGTTGGAACATTCTTTGACAAGAAACAAAAGCAATGTAAAATCTGTCCAAGAGGAACTTATCAAGATAAAGAGGGACAAACATTGTGCAATTTATGTCCACAAGTCAAACTTGGTATAGGAATACTTGGAGCTGTCAACGTAACACAATGTACAGGTATGTCAAAATAACACAAAGGACAGGTATGACTTATTATACTATAGTTACCAGAAAACTACATATCGAAACGTTAAATTTTAATATAAATTGCAGAATGATATATATATATTTTTAAAAGGAAAATTAATAATTTGCAAGGAATCACGAGATGAACTAGTTTTAAACTCGTTTGATAATATTACAGTCTGAAATTAAGTTAATTGTCTGTTTTCTTTTAGTTTTATGTCAACCTGGGTCGTATTCCAAAGATGGTATGTTACCTTGTCTTGACTGTCCAAAAAGTTTCTATCAGTCTGAATATGGTCGACTTAGGTGTGTTCCTTGCGGAGGAGGACTGGAAACTACTGGTTTAGGATCACGCAGCTTCAAACAATGCTCTACTAAAGGTAAATACAAATTATTATCGTAATGCAAAGTAGTTTAGATGTTCATCAAAGTTTGAATTTATCCATTCAAATTAACATTAGTTTCTTATTGTTGATGTTTCAGATACAAAAAAAAACATACGAACGACTTGTACAGTTTTTCTGTGTACAAAATTAGTTTCACAAATATCAAAAAGAATATGAAAATAGTTTTAATTCACACAAGAAATTTTTCAAAATGATCATTGTTATCATTTTCTATTCCTTAGCTACTTGTTCACCAGGCCATTTCTACGATATACAAACACACACTTGTAAAGTGTGTCCTACAGGAAGTTATCAGATGGAATATGGCCAGAACTATTGCACAGCTTGTCCTGGAGATACCATTACAGATGAAGATGCAACCACTAATGTTTCAGAATGTAAAAGTGAGTATTGAAACAAAGCATCTTATAAATTGAAAATCATAATTAGTCTTGAAACTAACCGAATAAAGGTTTTGTTTTGAATTTTGAAAACTGTTTTATTTCGAATGAAAATTGTGTTTTTAATCACTTATAACAAGGCAAAATTTGTAATTCTTATAATGTGACAATATTTGATTGATAAATATCGTTGTCATTGTCGCAGCATACATATAATACAACAACACGAAATTATTTCTTTTTAAATTCAGGCCTAACATAATTTTTCTTTTAGACGCGGCATGTGGTGGACTAATTGGAAAGTTTCATGGATTCATCCAAAGTCCAAATTATCCAGGAAACTATCCAAACAACAGAGAATGTATTTGGAGAATAAAACCTGGAAAGAAAAGAAGGATCCTTGTCATAATTCCAGAAGTATTTTTGCAACAGATAGACAAATGCGGTGACATCTTAGTAATGAGACAATCAAGTAATTGTTATTGCTATAATAAAACTTTCCAAATACCTGTATCCTATTTTATTCGAAAAAGTCGTTGAAGATTCTAGGCTTTTGATAATCAATTTGTACAAAACTTTTGTGTCAAGAGACTTACAATGCAATAGCCTAAAACCCCCTGAAAAATCAATAAAAGACGATGAACAGTACGCAAAACACAACATAGAAAAATAAAAAAAATGAGCAACATGAACCCCAAGCAAAAGCGCAGACGATTGATGTGTAAAAGAATTTTAAAAATGGTAAAAGTTAAAATTACAAAAATACCAAAATCCAAAAAAATCATCGCGGAAAGACTTTCATAGTTACAGCTCAAACACAGTGAAATAATGGAAAAATATCATATTCCTGACAAAAAAAATTGCTGCATTAGTAATAGGAAAACGATAATTGTAAAGATTAGGAAATTTTGTATTTTGAAGTACAAAAAGATAGAAGAGTTGAAACCCAATTCTAATTATTATTGCATACATAGGAATAGTGTTTTAGATTTTTAGGTATAAGTAATAATAGTGATCGTTATTTGCAGAAAAGCCATCTTCTCTAACATCATATGAGGCATGCGAGACCAAGGAACGACCTATTGCCTTCACTTCAAGATCCAAAAGGATGTGGATTCAGTTCAAATCCGATGGCAAAAATACAGCAGCTGGATTTTCTATACCATATGTAACCTATAATGGTACATATAAATATAACCATTTCTTTTTTTAAGAAAAATGCATATTCACCAAATAAGTAAACACTGTAAGGGAAAGTTTATAAAAACGATCATTGATGGTTGATTGATAGTCCATAATTATATAATCAGGTCAGTGCTTTGGTACTGGCGTAATTTTTCAGAAAACTTTAAAGTTTCATGTCATAAGTTATGAAAGTTATTTCAAAGAAACTAAGACTCAAACACCCTCAGACAAGTAAATCTTTGTTAATTTTATTGTCTGTTCTTGTATTGTTTTCAAACAAACAATTCGGAAAACTCATGCGGGTTATGTATTTTCAAATGTTTATACAAGAACAACAGGAAAGCAAACCTTGTGCATCAATGGGAGTAATAACGTATAGGAAGTTGACTATATTTAAAGAAAGAAAGTCATACTATGATACTGTCCGCTTTTAGTCATATATTTGATATGTTTTTCCCATAACAAATTTGGACTTATACATTGTTTTCCATTGCAGAGGAATATCAACCACTTATAGAAGACATTGTAAAAGATGGAAGGCTATACAATTCATATCAACACCAACATATTTTAAAGGTAAGGAACGAACTTGATGAATAGACACTGTTATACAACACTAAATAAGCTAATTAAATTGTGAGAATTAAATATTATATGTTATTCAGGTCTCAGACAGGGTATATACTGTGACATTCCCGGCTTAGAGTTTATATCGCCTGAGCCGAAGGCGAAGGGGATATAAGCCCTAAGCCGGGAATGTCACAGTATATACCCTTTCTGAGACCTGAATTACACATATATTACGGATTACCCCTGACTTAATGTTATTTTCCAGTGCAGGTATTTGTTGACAACACATATGTAACTGAGTTGAAAATCCAACCTGATATGTTCGGCATACGTGAAGGATTTTCTAATTTGCTGTGAACATAATTTTATCGTGTATGTAAAAATTTATAATAACACTTTTAACATTAAATTTAAGTATTAAAAGTGTTAATTGCGTGATTTTGTATAAAAAATGTATTATTGACTGAAGCACGTCATTATTTTCCCTCTGTGTGCCTCTGACAGTCTGAAAGCTTTTGACTACGTCACATAGTAACCGGTGTTATGATGACGTTTTTGAGGTTCCAATTGGGGCTAAAAACGTCGTATATACCCCGGCAGTTTCCTGAATATATACTGACATCTCTGTGTTGTTATCCAATCACAAACCTCGACACATTTGTAATCCGTAATATATAATGTTATTTGGTAAGTCTCGATAGGCCATATGAAATCATTGATACAATAATTAAATCATATTAAGATATGAAGTCATAAACTTATCACTCATACCTAACTAAAAGTCTACAAAAGACGCATGAGTGATTCTCAAATAAAAAAGTAAAAAAAATTAGACCAAATAAGGTTAGAAGGTGCAAAACATTGAGATAATCCTTAGAATTCTAAACAATCTATAGAATTTGAAAGAAAACATCATTATTATCGAATAATGTTTCACATTTGTCAATAACAGTAAAAAAGAAAGATAAATATGTATGATTTTTAGCATTTAAGTAGTCTGTATTAATGTTGTGTTCTTAATCAAGTTAATAAATCGAAACTTTGAGGTTTCGCTTAAAGTGTGGTTTCAGTAAACTGTTCATATTTTATAAATCTTATTTTCAGGACAGGAAACTGTTGAATGCGTTGATGGAAGTGATAGCACAGCCATTGAATTATTTTAAGTATGCAAATGTATCGCATACACTAATGCCACAGTCTTTTATTAAATTATTGACTTCTAAAGTGAGAAGATTCTTTTCCTCATGACTAGACGTGGGGTAATGATTAAATTCTGACATTGTGTCATTGTTATAGTTCTTCAAAGTAGTGGCAGACACTGAAGGACTACAAACGCTTTCCATTAACGATGAACAAAGTGACACCATATGTACTTTATACTCAAAGGATCCATCTTGCTGGTTCAAAAGAGTGATGCTGTTAGACCGGATCTGTGCGTTTGTACATATTGTATGATGATACTAGAATTATGTACATAAATATAATGGTCAATTTACATTTAAAATATTGATAGTTGTCAAACAACTTGTAAATACGATTCTCAATTATACATCCCGGTCACTCTGTCGCCATTATTCATTGTGTTCACTGAACTTAAATTGAATGGTATTTAATTTGTTGTAAATGCTTCTAATTACATGTGCTGAAATTCAAACTTATTTTTAATCCTAGTGCTGAGAAAAAAAGCGTTGGCTCATACTTGGAACTGATCTTACTTGAAATTATAAGATATTTTTTAAATCTGCTATCAATTTAATCAGCATACTCCTTTCTCCTAGTTATATATGATATGCAGTCAACCAAAACGATACCTTGATATCAGAAATACAAAACAACAGAAACAAAATAAGATTTAACGAAAAAAAGAAATCCAGTAAACTCAAGTGTAGGAAGTATTTTTTTTTATTATGGTCGAGTGTCCAGCTTTACATCAATATAGAAGTCATAAAAATTGTAATGGCTTTAAAATGTGTGTGTTTGAAGGATAAATATGGTGTTATAAAAATAATTGTTCTTGTGCTATTTGAGTCGAAGTAATATAAATGTTATTGTGATATCAAATTAAAGGTAATGTAATACAATGTTTCCAAGAAGAAACACAACCTGTAAAAAAGAGACTTCGTGGATAGCAACTTCCTTCCAACCATACTTAATTATCACAATTAGCGCTTAACAAATTAATGCGTTGTTAAAATCAAGATTCTTTTTATATTTGGTTCATTGTTGTGGTGATTATGTTATCTTTAAAGTAAATGCCCAAAATATTTGACTCATTTTTGTTTTTTTCTTAATGTAGAAGGGGTAAAACTTTCACACTATCAAATTGCTGGGCGTGTGTTTACTTTAATTTTATTAAGCCTTGACTTTAAAATATGATGCACTAAAATAAGTACTTATTAGCAATAAAACTTTGCGAAAATTGTGTTTTCTTCATAACAATTTACTACATTGCTAATTTGTATCTTTGATTGTTTTTTTTATATATAAAACAGACAGATGAATACAAATGCAAACTAATCTGAATAGGCGGTAGGATAAACAAATACCAATGATTTAAAAATAAACAAAACTTTATGCAATTTTATTTGCTAAAAATACAGTCAATATGAAGTAATGCTTTGAATCTCAGAACTAAAGAATGGATGAATATTGATCAGACTAAACTTCCCTGTGTTTCGTCTTATCCAAATGCTAATTTGAGCATGAATTTCCGATTTACATAAACAGAAACGATGTAAACACAATATATAGTTGTACAGTTATTGTAGAATATTTTCAGTTATTGTCAATTTCTTGTATATTTTGTCAATAAATGTCTAAATCTTCTTTTGTAAATAATTCACCTATATGTGACTTATTTTTAGCTTTATTGTTATACTCCAGTTTCAAAAGCACTTTTTACATATGAAAGCCAAGTTAAACATTTTCGTCACATTTTTCGAAGGAACTACAATACAAGAATTTCTGAAATTTGGTTTCAGGGTTTATATAAGTAAGCTATACCGTGTGATGCGTTTTCAGATTCATCACACACCAACTTCCTTATGTTCCTGTTAACCGAACACTTGTATAATTTTACACATAACCAAGTTGAACATTTTCGTTACATTGTTTGCAGGAACTACAATACAAGGGTCTCTAAAATTTGGTTTCACGGGATTTTATGAATCAGATATACTGTGTGATTTGTTTTCAGATTTAACACTCAACGAATTCCTGTACCCGAAATATTTGGGCAGTAAGCAGTAGCTCTCAGTTTCAACCCTATGAAAGATGAATTTTAATCAAGCACTTTCATTCGAATATAACGTGTATTATAATACTATCACTCTTGAAACAAATTAAGGCCACACAATCTTAAGTACTAAGCAATTGGATTATATGGCGAGCATGTAAGATTCCTTTCTATGCAAACGTGGCAAGTTCATAATAGAATTGATTGTGCATCCATAAAGGCTGACTTCTACTTTGTACTTATGCCGAAAAAAAATCAAAATTCAAATTACCCAAAAGATAATACTGACACTTGAAACATGAGGATTTTTTTATGCCCCACCTACTGTCTATCCGTTCGTCCGTCCGTCTGTTCGTTCATCCGTCTGTCCCGCTTCAGGTTAAAGGTTTTGGTCAAGGTAGTTTTTGATGAAGGTGAAGTCCAATCAACATGAAACTTAGTACATATGGTTCTAATGATATGATCTTTCTAATTTTACAGACAAATAAAACTATTGACCCCCCAATTTGTACGGTCCACTGAACATAGAAAATGAAAGTGCGAGTTTCAGGTTAAAGTTTTTGGTCAAGGTAGTTTTTGATGAAGTTAAAGTTCAATCAACTTGAAACTTAGTACACATGTTCCCTATGGTATGATCTTTCTAATTTTAATGCCAAATAAGATTTTTACCCAATTTGCACGGTCCATGGAACATATAATATGATAGTGTGAGTGGGGCATCCGTGTACTTTGGACACATTTTTGTTTCTGATATTTTCATAACCTCTACCAAGTCGTATATATTGTTACATATATCATATAAAACGGTTCACACGTGCATGTTCACAATATACGGAGTGCCCTCTATAAACTGTCCGTATGATGTAACAGTTAGAACCTCTACAAACTTTCTGTCTAGTACTAGTGTAACAGTAAGAATCTCTGGAATCGACGTTTCACAAGTTGAACGGTACTAATACAAGGTGTCTATATCAAATTAAGTATTGACATGTCGTCGCGTTTTAAGATCTTTAGGTTAGTTTGTTTACTTTTTTGTTATATTTGTGATATTGTTTTTAAAGATTTGAAAAATGAAGGCATCTGCAAAAGACAATATGACAAAATAATCAGATCGGCAATGGTAAGTTGTTTTAAGGTATTCTGTACGTTCATTTTTATTCTCTGAGTTTCATTAAACTGAAGAATTTGTTTTGATTCAAAACATAATAATTAGAAGAGTTGCTATGATCGCTTAAGAAAGCAGAAGCTTGGACATTCACCATAATAATAAGTTACATTTATATGCCACACAAATATTTCATCAAGCTATTTATTTACAATGCTATTAAATATGTCTTATATACTTTAATAATATATGCTAAAAGAAAAGGTTATGCAAATCATATAGCCATTTTGTTATTCATCCATATCATTACTTGAACTCATCGTCGGTTGATATGCTTCAGTGTCATCCTGTGAAAAAAAATATGTGTTTAAAAAAGATGGTGAATAAATAACATATACAGTTAGATATAAAACCCAAAAACAATTGTTTAAGGAATGACTGTAATATTTTTTTCTGTCTATGAAGAAATAACATAAAAATTTGGTGCGTACTGAATAACGCGCGTAGCGGGTTATTTAACAGTGTGCACCACATTTTTTATGTTATTTCGAATAGACAGAAAAAATATATCAGTCATTTCTTATAATTTAATTCTTAATTCCATTTTAAACCGTAGAAAACCATTAAAAAACGTTGATGACGTCACGGTCACATGACTAAATTATATCTATGGCCTCATAATAAAATAACGTCAGCCAATCAGAAGACGCGTTACATCCAAAATTAAATTATATATAGATACTTGCTAGCATCCTGTTTACCATTTTTAAGCATCTTCTACCTAGTTTAAGCTTATTGTTGAAGACTTGAGATGAAAAAAGTAATAAATGGTCTTTACCTCTTATAAATACTAGTTATCTTTTGTCTGTAAAAAACCCATTCATACAAGTTGGGATTTGGCTTAAAAAGCAGATTATGAATTTAAACTTATATTTTATAAATGATATCTTCCAGCTGTTGAATATTTGCCAGAAACTTTTTTTTTACATAAGTTAAATGTTATACATTTGGTTGGTTATAACATCTCCTTCGCTTTAATTCATTCACACTGACCTTTTGATCTGCATATGGGATATCTTTCCTGGCTTGAAGGTACCTTAAAAAGCGTTCATGGTCACTCATGTTGCTATCTGTATCAAAATCCTGTAAAACAAAGAAATTTCAAGATTATTTACGCCCAGCACTTTTAATAGTTCATACAAGTGTATCTTTAAAAAGTGCTGTGAAAAAAATAATATAATGAAAGCTATTGTTCTAACCAAATTGTTCAGCTAGAAATATTACTTGTCACTTCCTTTTATTGATCAAACTCAACCTTATCAATCCATCATTACCTCTGTACCACAAAAACAACTGATCTCTTCATCTTTCGTGGTTAGGAGGTTCCTTGAAATATTTCTATGGTCACTCATTTTGCTCTCTGTTTCAACATCCCGAAACAACAGTTGAAATCATGAAATTGTACATTTGTACATTTACACACTGTTTTTGCATTGACATTTGTTTTTGTTATACACGGTGTTTTTCTCTTATAATTGATGTGTATTCCTCGGTTTTACTTTGTAACCTGGATTTTTTTTCTCTAAATCGAAAAATGCCTTTTGAACAGCGGTATACTGTTGCCTTTATTTGTTGTATAAAACAGAATTGTTTCAAATAAGTTTTTTTCATTACAACTTAATTTTATGGAGGGAAGTTTTAAAACACCGTCATGAAAACTGTCATTGACAGATTTTATCATATACTCATATCAAAGTATAAAAAAATCGTTTCACAAAAACATCTTTAACCAAATGCGACCTTAACACATCAACATCCCCAAGATATGCGTATTACTTAGTACAAGAACATTTTAAAATGAATATTTCAGTTCCTTATCCAGGATTTGACTAACATAAATTTTGGCTGGATCAGTTTGTAATTAATTTTTCAGTCAGATAAAAGTAGAACTGATTCAGACTGTTGATATAATATACCTGACCCTTATAGCCGTTATGTTGGATGAACCAGCCATTAATATGACAAGTTTTAAACAAAAAAAAAGAAATAAATTGACCGAAATCAAATGTTATTTACTTATTGATTACCGTTCAATTTATTCCCAGATAACCACTGACCTGTTTATTGGCCGTGGCTAAGAGGTTTCTTGAAAAACTTTCGTGGTCACTCAGTTTGCTCTCTGTGTCAAAAATCTTAAACAAGTCAAGAACATTTAAACTATTATCAGACTTCATTATATAATCAGGTTTCGGTGAAAACGATTTTGAAAAGATATTATTTAATCAAAAGTAATTTGATACCTCATCTTCGCTTAATTAAGTTTAACGGGTTAGAAAGCAAGCTTTTTTCATTAAGATGACAGCGGAATGTAGTAGGACATTCAAAGTGTATATTATGAATTTGAAACTCATTGACGGTTTAGAAATAGAAATTGACATATTTGATATAAATATGTAACATAAAATATTTTTCAATTTATTTCTTTTTATTGCTTTGTCGAATTTACCATCACAAGAAAATTTCGATCAATTTATGATAATTATAACTGTTGAGCTACACGAAGAATTACATGATAATAGTCCATAAATAATAGTTAAATGACACAAAGCTTTTTTTTTATATATAGATTTCGTGTAATTTGTTTGAACTTTCAGTACAATTAAATAAATGACTGACTTGTTGATCTTCCGAAGATGTGAAGTTTCTTGAAACAGTGTCATCGTCACTCAGTTTGCTCTCTATATCAACATTCTTTACAAAAAAAAAATCAAGAATCTTTACATGTACATTAGTTACGTATTGTCTCTATAATGATTGAATCTAACATGATTGTATAAAGTGATATTTTCAAAACCGAAAATCAGTTGATATAACTTATCATATGCACATTTAACATGAACATATTTGTCAACAAATATGTCTGTATGTGTCACAAGGAATTGAATATATTACAATATAGGTAAACAATGTTTTTTTTTATAAAAGGATTAATGATCAATAATCAACCTGTAATTCTCCAAATAGAATATTGGCTCCTGAATGCAAGTGATGCAGACACTCAATCTCAAATGGTGAAAATATCCTGTCTACAAATGTTTGTTCTGCGTAACATAAGCTTCCCTGATAATTTTTTGAGTAATACTATACCACTTTTTTCAGAATTTATTTTTGTTTCTGTTTCGATGAAAAAATATTTAGCATGCGTAAAGTGTCCAGTACTATAGAGAAAAAAAATCACATATCATTTCATTGCATATAAGAACAAAAAACATCACTAATATTCAACCAATCAAATATTCACCACTTTTCGACCTGTGTACAAGCTTTATCAACCATGTTACCTTAAGTTTCCACAAAATCTTATAGAAACACCGAGTAACAAAAATGGTGCTTATAAACATCCAAGATATATGTTTATGACCCAGAATATTTTTTACTGCAATGAAATGAAGTATAATTTCCTAAAACTTTCAAATTCAAGGGAAATATTTTTCAAACCTTTCTCGTATTCAACCGGATGTGATGTACTATAATTAGGTTGTATTACGGTTTTAATTAATAGTGCTATAATTCCGTTCCTTTCAGAAAACATAGTCTATGCATTTTAGTCCGTAAAGAACAAATACCGTAATTTGTTTCAGTGTAAATCCTTTTTCAAAATATTATTTTCTATCGGAATCTAAAATAATTAAAGAGCTTCTATTTTATAAATTTCAATCATGTTACTCACAAAAGAATGCTTACTTACTGTTTGATCTGCATATGGGATGTCTTCCCTGGCTCGGAGGTTTCTTAAAAATATTTCATGGTCACTCAGGTTGCTCTCTGTATCATTATCCTGAAATAGTGAAGGAGGTCAGGACCATTTACATTATATGATGAACTCTTGTTACTTTATTTGCAGACATTTGTTCGATTTTTACTTATTTATATAAAGTAATGTTTAAAAATATCAGTTATTGGAACAAAAATTACTTACGTTGAGTTATACTCTGGTCTTCCCTGAATATTTATGAACGTCATGATTAACTTTTTTTTTTTATATTTTATAAAAATTAATACTTGGTGATTAAACATTTAATAGATAAATATTAAATAAGTCAGCATTTAATAGAAAAATGTCTTATAAATAAATAAATGTTTAGTAAATGAATATTTGATAAATAATTATTTATTAAAGAAATATACAAAAGGAGGAACATATAGATGATGAAGAGATATATATATATATATATGCATGCAATAACATTACTTAGATATGATGCAATGAAGTTACACCTTATCTATAAACTGTTGTGGTATTGAAATGTTACTGAAAATAACTTTGAAAACAGACTTTGTTGAAAAAATAATTCAAAATTCCGAAAAATTTAAAAGTGAAATCCTTAAGTAATTATGTAATACAAAAAAAAATGATAAAGTTCATGAAAATTCAGTTGAAACTATTATTAAATTCCCTAACCTGAAAAAATAGTTTTATGTACATTGTATTTGTAATTGTTCAATGGCGTTTGATCGGTTAGGGTTCAAAAATATAGGGTAAGATATTGCAAGAATTTTATGCTCGTTAATTTTTGTGGTAAGTTTTTATCATAAGTTTAGAAAAGTTTTTGATTTAAAAAAAAAATCCTTTAAAGCATGATCACAACAATTACAATTTGATTGATAGCATAAAGTAGTCACCAAACTCAGGCTTACAGGTAAAAAAAAATAACCAATATGACGTATAAAATGGTCATTTTATAAGCAGCAGCAGTATATAACAATCAATATATTTACCTTTCCATGCAAAGGTTCTTGATTCTTGTCAAATCTTGAACAAAAATGAGAGAAACAGATGAATATTCACCAATAATTATCAGTTGATACAATAACAAGACCGTTTTTATTTATTTTTGAATTCAAAACCACACAAGTAAAGAATAAATAACTTCATAATTTAGTATAGCTTTAAAATCATAACTAACATTTACCTTTTAGATTTTATCAGAGCCGATGCAGACACATAAAATATTGTTAAACTGAATTTTACTGTTTCAAAAGATTAACGAAAACATGAAACGGAAATCATTGGTTTTATCCTTTTATTTGAATGTATTTTATTGTTACAGCAATTCCATATCCATACTTTTTTTTATCAAATAATTGCACAGGATAATGGAAATTGTAGCAAAAGTAGCCTATTGTTTTCAGACAAGACATATAATACTATAATATCATAAGGTGAGCCTACGTCACATACTAGTGAATCATTACCGACTTAATACAATTGACCATTCATCGTTTATTCCTGAAAACATTCTTTACATACATTTGAAAAAATCAAATAATTTTAACTGAGTCTCTCTTCTAGCTTATACATGGTTTTTAACAAATAAATAAAAAACTGTTTCTTGTTTCTTGTAAATAATTGGTTTAAATATTTTTCTGTGTCCAATTCTGCCAACAATAAAAAAAAGAAGGAAAAACTGCATAACATTGACAATCGTTTTTGAGAAAAAAATACATATTAACTTTATATAATCACTTTGTAAATCTAAATCATTTACAGTTCTTGATTTTCTCTTTTTATCTTATATTTTCTTTAAGCCATTTCTCTTAGTTTTATTTGTTTCAGACCTAATAATGTGAAGGCAACAATTAGATATAAAACATGATAAATTTTGAATTTGAACTTAAATGATGTTGGTTTCCCTAATGCCTTTAACAAGTATTATATTCTTTTCATTTTTAAAAAATATCATTACCTTCTTCTATACACAAATAATCCAAATAAAACACAACAAACTATAAACAAAACTGCTAGCATTATCAGAATTATCACCCATGCACGAAGTACACAGTTTGGATCGTAAATTGGACAATGACAGAAATATCCGTTCAAAACATCATTACACACATAGGGTGGAACACATGGTGAACTTTGACATTCATCAATATCATCTGTACAGTATTTCCCTGTGTAACCTGGAGTACATGTACATATATAGTTCTTATCAAAGTCTACTGCTCTGTGTACACTCCTACACGGGTAATTTCTCTTGGCTGAAAGAGACAAAAAGTGTCACCTAAGCATGGACTGTAATTTATCATCAGCTGTATTTGGACAAATAGAAAAGCTCTCAAGTATTTTAGGAAATACACAATCTTAATGTCATTATAATGAACGAATGTATATCACAATATATTGACCTAGCGGTAACTGAGAAACTAAGCTAACATTTAAGATTGATAAAGAAAATAAGTTCAGCTAACTTTTGGCAAAAACATGTTCATAGGTCGTTTTATGATTATACAGGTTAAACACCATTTCAGTTATCCTTATTATTACTCTTCACTTATCACAAATACAAATCCAAAGACCAAGCAAACGATATCCATAAAGGATAACATTGTCAGACTAATACGCATTTATTTCAAAAATCAGACAACTAAAACAGATGAATAACTGCCAAATTAGAATTAAAACTGAATGATTGGATAATTTGTAGAAGTCATACTGACAATACTAATACTTTAGGTTTAAATTTGTTTGCATATTCTACTTAGGTTTAAATTTGTTTGCAAATTCTAATATTTGAAAACTCATTTGAACAGGAAAACTAAACAGTAATTTGGTAAGTCATTAACTATGTAAAAAAGTAATGTATATTGGACATATGCTGGATGATTACATCAAAACACGATTGTTATATGTAACTTAAAGCTCTTAGCCATCCTGCTTTAACGATACATTATTCAAATTGCAACAAAACATTGACAAGATTATGTAAATGATTCATAGCTTAGTTCACTCTAAGAATATTAAATAAACAAAGTTTGCTTTTTTTTGGTGAAAAAAAATAAAGAAAAAAACTGATGAATATTCGCTGACAAAGATATAGTAGGTTCAGAACCATCCTTTACGTGAAATTTTTCTGCATGATGTAAAGCAAGAATTTTGATGCCTTCTGGCAAATACGGCCATCTAAAGATTTCAACTACTTTCTTTTCCCTCGAAGAAGTCAAACAGTTTCGAGAATAGATGGCAATCTGCTCTATTAAAATCCTAATATTGTAATGAGATACCGAAACAGTTTTGTACTATTCTCAATGTCGATACATGTTTGAACTTAAACTGGATTGTTTGTGTTGTTTGTTAGAATTTGGTATTATAAAACAAACAAAAGTTTATCTCTTGAAAAGGTTGTTTGAAGTTTAACTGGTATTAATTTTCCAATGAAGTCCCTTTTTATTGCTTTTGCCATCTTTATAACCTATTCTGCCTTTTTCCTTCCAATTAAAATGTAGACTTTGCTTTGAAGAATTTTAAATGTAACTACTAGTAATTGGAAGTTAAGAAATTATCATATATTTATCTAATTCTGTAAAAACTGATTAAAGATACATTTGTACATACGAGTGCAGACTCCTTGTTGACATGGTGATTCCATCAGAACAAACTGTACAGTTAAAACAGTAGAGGTTGCATTAAAAGAATCAGTCATATGGATCTTTACGAAATCATTCCCAGATGATGACATATTCTGTTTATATGTCAAATTAGCATAAATCCAGGACAAGGTTTCTTTGTAATGTGGTAAACTGTGACTGAAATTTCCACAGGGTTCAGTTGTCAACTGGAAAAGCAATACAAAAGCCGTTTTTACAATACATTAATCTAAAAATTATTTTTTTCTCACAAAATACCCCAACTTTTTACAATTAGCAAGAACGTTAAGCACACCAGTAATGACTTCTAAATAAATTGCTAGAAGTATGCAAAATGTGTGTTACTAATGCAACAAGAGTTGCTGACCTTTCTAGAAAACCTGAATTAAACTTTAGTTTGTAGAGAAATTGTAGTATGTTTGTTCTGTTGATCTTTTGATATTATTCGTTTTGATCATATTTGGTCTATATTTCTACCACTCTTTGAATTTGTTGATTGTTCCTCTTTTTGTATTATGAAGGAAATTGCATTAATAATAATAAAGGCCTGCGCTTTAGCGCATGATACGCCCGTTGCTCTTTTAACTTGTCTTTTAATGAATTTATATGATCAACTAGAAATAGTGTGAGCCCTGTCAAATACCCCCCCACAAATAATAAATAAAATGCACAAAAAAATTGGCACTATTAAGGCTACCTCAAATTTAACTAAATTTGTTGTCTTAATTTTTCATCCATACATTTTATCTTGTTCACAACACACTTTCTGAGTACCAAGTACCTTTTATATTTATAAAATGGAAAGGGAGCTTAAGTGAGTTATTGTCTGAAGTGTGGACGACGGATGGACAGACGGACGGACAACGGTATACCATAATACGTCCCGTCTGAAAGACGACGGGCGTATAAAAATGGCAAAAAAGACTACAATGACAATGAGGAGCAGCAAGAAAATAACAGGGAAAGTGAAGATGGTGAAAGTGACTCTACTGATCTAAATGAGGAAGTAGGTGATGAAAGTAAGGATTTCATTGATTATGAAGATGAAGATTACATTGATGATGAAGATGAGGATTTCATTGATGATGATGATGAGGATTTCATTGATGATGAGGAGGCCTCTTCTGAGAATGAAAATGAGGATTTTTTTGATGATGAGGACAGTGATTACAGTAAAGAAGACACTGATGATTAAACTTGTTCAGCTTTTCAATATTTAGCATAAAAACAAATATCATTAACATTGGCATATAACATAGAAGTCTTCAATGCAATACAAGGAAAGTGATATATGATTATGGGTTTTAGTAATTTTATGGCTGATTTCCAAATTTTATAGTAGTTTGAAAGATGGTAATTTTCTTGGGGTATATTGATAAAACCTTTTTATTGTTTAGAATATTCAAAAGATGATCATATTGATTTCCTTATTTTTTTCATAAAATGACACCCTTTAACATTTCAGGAATATTTAGTCACATGCTAGGATTTTTATGTTGTCACTTGTTCACTTATTATGTGCTATTGTAGACTAGTTATGTTTTATAACATTTTTTATTGCGCTAAACCCTTCAACCGAAACCTTACTCTATAAAAAAGCTGCGATGCTAAGGTATCATTTGTGATTTCAATTGCAACCAATTTTAACAAGAGTAAAACATCCTATATGCAAAAACAGTATTTGATTTTTATCCATAGCTTAGATAGTAAAAATGTTATCATAAAATGATATATGCCTCAGGGAACAGTTAGTATCTTAGGGACTGTTAATGTACTTTCATCCTTGCAACCATTCAATAATAGTACAAACGTATGACATTCATGGAACCTATTTTTTACAAGAAAATTAATGTTTTAAATTGAACTAAAGATTTTACAAATTTTATGTTTTTATCAGATTTTATTAAATATTATTTGTTACATCAATAGATATAAAAAAAAACACCAAAGTTTCATGGACATTGATGAAAGCCTTTTTGAGTTATTGTCCGAATTGTTAAAAATCCCCCTTTTTTATGAATAAAGCCCCATAAATCCAAAACTTAAAATCTGAAATTTATAAAAATTGAAAGGGAGCTTACATCAATAGATATAAACAATTCACCAAAGTTTCATGGACATTGGTGAAAGCCTTTTTGAGTTATTATCCGAAGTGTTGAAAATCCCCCTTTTTTATGAATAAAGCACCATGAATTCAAAACTTAAAATCTGAAATTAAAAAAAACCGAAAGGGAGCTTACGTCAATAGATATAAACAATTCACTTAAGTTTCATGGAAATTGGTGAAAGTGTTTTTGAGTTATGGTCCGAAGTGTGGACGACGGACGGACGGACAACGGTATACCATAATACGTCCCGTCCAGGGCGTATAAAAACTAGAGGCTCTGAAGAGCCTGTGTCGCTCACCTTGGTATATGTGAATATCAAACAAAAGAAGTAGACGGATTCATGACAAAATTGTGTTTTGGTAATGGTGATGTGTTTGTACATCTTACTTTACTGAACATTCTTGCTGCTTACAGTTATCTCTATCTATAATGAACTTGGCCGAGTAGTTTCAGTGAAATTTTTTATTAAAATTGTTAAAAATTGACAATAAAGGACAATAACTCCTTAGGGAGTCAATTGACCATTTCAGTCATGTTTCTTATTTGTAAATCATTGCTGAACATTATTGCTGTTTACATGTTATCTCTATCTATAATGATATTCAAGACAATAACCAAAACAGCAAAATTTCCTTATAGATAGATCTTGACCTGATGAACAATTTCACTTTGTCAGATTTTTTGGTTTTTGAGTTATTAGTATTTTACCCCTATGTTCTATTTTAGCCATGGCGGCAATCTTGGGTGGTTGACCGGGTCAGCGGACACATTTTTTAAACTAGATACCCCTTTGATGAGTGTGGCCAAGTTTTGTGACATTTGGCCTGGTAGTTTCAAAGGAGAAGAATTTTGTAAAAGGTAACGACGACAGACGCAGGACGACGACGGACGACGGACAACGCCGGACGCCAAGTGATGGGAAAATCTCACTTGGCTCTTCGGGCCAGGTGAGCTAAAAAGTAATTCCAAAACCAAGTTATTAATCTGAATGACTTTAATAAAAACTCACCTCCTAAATTGTGTAATTATTAATGACATTTTTAAAATAGAATTGAAAACTATAGTTCCTGTTACAAATATCTCTTTTGATAAGTTCAGTCAGTTTGGGTTCATTTATTAAAAGTTCCTTGAAAATGTGTTTTAGAAAAAAGATGGATCACATACATGTTTGTAAGGAGGACAAGTTTCCAGGTTCGGAACTGAAGTTCTTCCTTTTGATATCAGTATTCGTCCATGTGTCGGTTCTGATACAGTTATGAATAAATCTTGTTTTTCTATATCATAGGCACCAAAGGTAGCAGAAAACTCACTAGACCATTTTTCTCCATTAAAAGCATTCATTTGCTCTAAATAAACCTACAAAAAGACTTTAGCTTTTAACTTAGTTTAATCATATATTTGTTACTAAGATATTGTGATAATATAAAGTATTGTTTGTTTGACATCCATTCACTCTACAAGGCTCCATTTATGTTCTTCTCTCAATTTCAGGTTTGATGTCCAAAACAACTGTAAAGGTATATTTATTTTATAAAACTGAACTTTCTCGTGATATTTCCAGATTTGCATGCACAAATGTATATATAAATAAATATCTCCTGTATACAGCCAACGAGATAATATAGATATAATTACATGAATTATAGAGTTTTTGACTTAAAACCTTTTCTAGCTACATTTTTCAGATTCTTAAATACAATGTAGCCTTGTATGTTTTATTTGATTGATGAAATACTAATATTCTATGAATGCAATTGTCACCATTATAAGGCATTACAACTGTGAAATATAAAAATACCAAACCCATTGAAAATGTACCAGCAACACAATTGTATGTTTCGATGGTTGTATGCATTTCACTATCTACAACAAGATACACTAAAACATACCAGAACAGGTTCTGTTGGGTCACCATGGAGAATGTTTTGTCCATACTGAGTCATAAAGACAATTGGTGGATCATTTAGTTGTGCGACATTAAAAGTCAATGTTATTAGTTTATGAATAGCAGTGATTGAGTTATCTCGTTGAACCTCCTGAAGAATAATTGGTATCTGTTCGACACCGGTACAATCTCTACATGGGGTATATAGCAGTCTGGAAACAAAAAATACATTTCAACCTTAGCTTAATGTCATTAAGAGTGAAATGGTGGCAATTTGTTTACTAGCAAACATAGATCTATACAATTTAATCTAAATGTCATCCTAAGTTGAATTTTCTTATAAGTAATAATATACAATATTTATGATAACTTTACTGTTCTGCTAAATACATATATAACTATAATCAGTTTGGTGCATACAATTCCTTTTCCAGGAAATCTGGCAAAACTGACGGACATTATTTAATAAAAAAAAGTTTATCATAATGTTAAAAAAATATAAAATTCGAATCTAGAAACTTTAGTTTTTCTGGCTGAAAAATGTAAATGACGTAAACAAATCAACTTTGTCTTACAATAAGACACACTAAGGAAAAGATGTCAAATACTTTCATTTAGATAGTTTTAAGAATTCACTGATTATAGAGTGAGTATCAATGACACAGACAGTAAAAGATCAATATCAAAATAAATGTTGTTGACATAAAACTAATCTTACATTCCAGTTTTCGTTAAAAACATGGTTCCATTTATATCAGATACATTGAAAGATGGTTGAATATGGTATTCTATCACATCATTTTCTTCATCAGAGGCTCTCAGAGTATACTGTATGGTACCTTGAAAATGAAAAAAACATAATGGTTATATTAAAATCATGTATTTTGTCACTGAACTTGAATCTATTAAAAGTTGGAAAACATAATAACAAATTTTAAAAGACATTTCTCCATTACCTTGTTACTCTTAAAAGTGTTTACTCTTGAATATGATCAGTTGACTTTACCTTGAAGTTTATAAAATATTTGTCAAATTTTCGATACTTTTTAACAGTTTCTGCGTTTAGTTTGTAAAAATACACACACTTACTTGAAAGATTCATTGTTAGATGATAGAAAATATAGTGATACTAATCAACAGAAATTGATACAAACAGTGTGTTCCCATTCATACAAGTCTACAACACAACAAACCTTGATCTTCATTCATTGTTAAGACATCAGGACTCAACAAAACAGGTGGTGAGTTATAAACGTTCTTATCAACAACAGCAACAATAAACTGTGTTTCTTCTGAGAAGTAATATTCTCCAGCAAATTGTCTCTGTCTCTGTATTGTCTTTTCCGGCACTGATCGTGTACTGCACACCTTTACAAAGAATTCATAAAGAATTGAATGGTTTCTTATGTGGTACATGTATTATTGCTATTACAGAATCATCATTCTCAGAAAGTCTTAAAAGATTTGACGTATTCGTAAAATATATATTGGAGTTTCAAAATTATCATTTAGCATTTACAGCTGCCTTTGCAAATACTAGTATCTCTTTTATCGTCGCTGAATGAAAAACACCACATCATATTCCTTTTTCCTGAAGGATTTTGTCCAATCGAAACTTATGGACAACATATGATGGACGGTCAGTGTTTTAAGCATATAAGTAAAAACTGGTAGCTTGTTGAACTTATAAACGTATCAACCTTTTTGTTTGCAACATATAAGATGTTTAAAACAATTTTGTTTATTTGATCATCTTTTTAACTCAGTGAAGAGCATTCATTTCCCCCAAAACAACCTGTTGAAATATGAAAGTAAGAAGATATGGTATGATTGCAAAGAGCAAGGGCTGGAAAGTCCGTCAAAGTTGTTTGAAATATGAAAGTAAGAAGATATGGTATGATTGCAAAGAGCAAGGGCTGGAAAGTCAGTCAAAGTTGTTAAAAACTTCCATCATTATGATTGCCATGGAGACAACTACCAACCAAAGTGAAATGGATATAAGCAATGACTATACAAATATTGAAAATTTCAAAAGACGAACAACTAAATACTTACAAAAAAGGTCTGAGTTCCATCTGTATTTTTTGTTACTCCATTAGATCCATCACATGTCCTATATGAAAGTACCCACTGTTCTCCAACTAATTTAAATACATGTAATTAGTATTAACAGGATGACACAATGACCCTGTATTTTAAAATGACACTATTCTACTGCTTTGTAAACAAATGCATTTCTTCAAATAAAATATAACACGGGTTGCACATATTTAAATTTACAACGTCAATTTGCGTAACATCGCAAATCAGAGACTTTGGTTTCGGGCTGCTCGATAAGAAGTCAATAAAGTCATAATAAAAGTAAGTTTTCGTCGAAAAAATGAAAAGTTTCCTTTAATGTTTTATCTTGATCAAAATAGAAAAAAAATCTATAGTGACTATTGGCCAGCTTTAAAGTACAAAGGATTTACAATTTACACGAAATCAAACCTAACTATGAAATTGTCTTTTTGTTAAGGATGTATTCTTCTGACTTTTCACTCTCGTTCAGTCTCGTTGAAATCTCGTTCTTGAATTATTTCCAAAACATGTTATACAAGTGAAAATTATCAATGAAATTTAAAAAAATTATAATCAAACATAACTCTGTGAAAAAATTGTGTATCTACTATAAATGGTTTTTGAGTAATCCAGTTTTAAAATTTTCTGACCAATCAAGTCAGTATTTTTAGCCAAAATTTTGAGAAAATGGGTTAGGGATACAAAAAATGATTTTACAAAATTCATGTGCATCCCATATCATTTTGGTCTTTTCAAATTTCTTAGATATGTATTTTTTCAATCATTTAAAACAAAAAAAATGAAATAATATGCATTTTGTTCTTAAAATTGAGAAAAATCACAAAAATACAAAATTGACAGCGTGGTAAATTTTACACCAAAAAGCGTCAAAATATGATAAAACTTTCTTATATTAACACCTACCTATAGTTTTTTTTAAGGTAAAATTTATTCAGATTAGACCACTTCATCTTAATAGAAAGTATGACAAAAAGTTTAATTGTGGAACTGTGATTTTTTTCATGATAATAGCCCAAAAATAGGTAAAAATAGATGAAAAATGGGAAAATCATCAAAATTGGGCATTTTCAAAGGGCCGTAGAAAAAAAAAAAGAAGTGCACCACCATATGATTTTTTCTTCACCAATTCTTTTTTTATAGTCTTATAAACCCAAAAATCAGGTTAAGAAAAAAAGTTTAATTCTTAAGTCTTAGAGGCATGATTTTTTTATTAGTTGTTAATGGCTTTGAACTAGCTGTCAGATAACTGCGAGTATTCTCAGATCTGTTCATTGTGTCTTTTTATGTCGGGATGTATAAGTACCCGGCCACGTCCACTTGTATGTTTTGTCTATCTGATAAGTTAAGCCTTTTCAACTGTTTTTTATAGTTCGTTCTTATGTTGTACTGTTATACCACTGTCCCAGGTTAGGGGGAGGGTTGTGATCCCGCTAACATGTTTAACTCCGCCACATTATTTATGAATGTGCCTGTTCAGGAGCCTGAAATTCAGTGGTTGTCGTTTGTTTATGTGTTACATATTTGTTTTTCGTTCATTTGTTTTTTTTTACACAAATAAGGTCGTTAGTTTTGAATTGTTTTACATTGTCTTATCGGGGCTTTTTATAGCTGACTATGCGGTATGGGCTTTGCTCATTGTTGAAGGCTTTACGGTGACCTATAGTTGTTAATGTCTGTGTCATTTTGGTCTTTTGTGGATAGTTGTCTAATTGGGAATCAAACCACATCTTCTTTTTTAAAATTTCAGCAGTTTCGAAACATTACAATAACTATATGTGGCAGTGTTTAACTAAGTATCTCCTCCTCTTCTCCTCCACACGTTTGTTTCCCTTGTTACTAACAACAGAATAACATAATAAAGGCAATTAATACACTGAAAAACTCAGGATAGAAAAGTATGGATTAAATTGAAAGTAAAATATATAATTTCAAAACACACTACATTGTAGTTTTCAAAGATGCTTACTTGGGTTCCAATGAATAAGAGAAATTCTTGAATTTTCATCTTCATCCAGTTCACTTTCAATTTTTATGTTTAAAGGTCCTGGCATAGGCAGGTGACCAACTGGTGTTATCGAGAAAGAATATAAAATAGATCTTATCCTACAACGATATTAAAGAAGTCATCATAAATTGGCATATATTTACAAAGGGCAGATATATGGGATATTTAAATAAGTTTTTCAAAATCATTTATAACATGCTTGAATTTGGTCCTTCATATTTCCTAAAGACCTACAACTAAAAATTGAAGAAGCATCATACACATTTATAAAATAGCTGTGTTCTTAGATATTTCCTAAGCAAACTTAAAATAATAGGCACCGCAAGACTCGCTTTTGTCAGATATGTAAACTTTATAAGCTATCTATTGGAAAGAATAATATATCTGTTAGATAAGTGAAAACAGTTTTTAACAATACAACGTACATGCAAGAGCTAAATGTTGACATTTGTTTAAATTAAACAGTTTTGTCAAAAATTGTAGTGGACAAACATGTGTGTAGTCTCAATGTTCAAATAAGTATTGTATGTTATGCTGATGAATACTACATATATCTAAAGGTTAAGACGAACATGAATGCGACCACCAATATTTTAGACAAAAACTATCTGAAAAGATACCTTTATGGCATATTTGATAGATTGTTTCATCATCAAATGACCAAAAGCAGTTCAAATCTTTTACATAAACTAATTCAACTTAGGTAGACATATTCAGTGTTTCGAAAATGTCAAAAAACGTTCTTTGATGTACTTTAAATTTTAGGCCAAAAGGTACAAAAATCTATCCGCACATTGTGTCATATGTCAATAATGTCATAACACATAACTTTTCTGTGAAAGAGTGACCCGACCAGATTTTATAATCCGATTTTATAATCAAATGCAATAAATAAAATAAAGATAATTCTGAGAGGAATAATCACGTTACAATTTACCATTCCAGAGACCCAAATAATGACTTTGTTATACCGTATTCTAAAAAACAATGATTTCTATCAATCTGCACAAAAGAATGTTTATAACATTCAATACGATTGTGAAGAAGAATGTGTTCATAGAACACGGATGTCCCACTCGCACTTTCTTTTCTTATGATTAGTGGACCTTGAAATTGGGGCGAAAACTCTAATTTGCCATTCAAATTAGAAAAATCAGATCGTAAGGACATTTATACTAAGTTTCAAGTTGATTATACTTCAACTTTATCAACAACTTCCTTGACCAAAAAATTACCTGAAGCAGGACTGACGGACGAACGAACAGAAAAACAGACGGGAGGACGTACGAATGGACAAACAGACCAGAAAACATAATGCCCCTCTACTATCACAGGTGGGGCATAATAAAAAGATAAAACCAGAGTTCAAACCAAAAAGTTCTCTTGTTTTACATTTTAAACAAACCTTTTATATAATAATCTTTCTACCATATCTCCAGTTTCAGAAGGGTTAACAATATATGGCTGGAAATTTAAGGCTACATCAGCTCTATAGTCTGTCGTTAAATCATCATCATCCAATGGCTGCAGCATTATAGTCTGTCCTGGCATTAATCCTGTCAAAAGATATGACCAGTAAAATATTTTAATTTCGCACCACCTCTACTGCTATTAATTGGCTTAGTTCAAATACTACAATTATGGAAATTGTAAGTTTGAAATTTTTGTGAATTTATATAATTGCTTATCTTAAAATTTACTACACTTTAGTACTGTATATAATTATTGGTATGAAACATATTTAAATCTATAGTAAGTGTAGGTTTTCCAAAATATCCAAGGCAGGTAAAACTTGTTTTATTATTAATGCTTTTCTTTCTCTCCATCAATGTTACTAATACAAGAGCAAACATGAAGCATTTTTCTATTTAAAGATTTTCTATGGAAGATAATGATGGAAGTTTTTAACAACTTTGACTGACTTTCCAGCCCTTGCTCTTTGCAATCATACCATATCTTCTTACTTTCATATTTCAAACAACTTTGACGGACTTTCCAGCCCTTGCTCTTTGCAATTATACCATATCTTCTTACTTTCATATTATGCTATAGCTTGATTATTTGCTTGTCATGTAAAAAGTAAAGTAGTGACTTTTTAGATTCCATATATAATATATGTACCAAATTTAAACTTTTACTATATCAATGTTGAACAGTCGTCTTTCATTTAAAGATATGGTCTGAATAAGTTTTGTGCTTAACACTGGAATATGGAGAAATAAATTAACATTGAAAAAAGTGACTTCTCCTTAATTCGTCTAAAAGTTTCCCGGAAAGTTTATCAAAGTCATAATTTTTATTTTTTTTAAACCAGAAACGATAAAGTTATGTTAATCATAAGGTTTTTGTGGACTGTATTTGTAATTGAAAATGTTAAATTCAAGTTATTGCATTTCATGTGAATGTGTTAACAAGATAAAATGATCACTCATCGTTATTCATAGTAACAGTAACAATGTAAGTAGAAAGGTGGTTGATGTTATGTTTGCGTTTGACCTAGTAGTTCAAAGCTTCAATTTTGCAAAACTTGACAACTATTCAAAAATAATGCAAAGTGAAGCAAAAGTAAGACAACTGAGCTATATAGTAATTGAATTGGACATACCATTAGGAGTTGTCACTGATAAAACTGGAGTATCTCTTTTCTCTCTTCTAGAAGTAGATATATCATACCCAACTCGAATACTCTCCCCATGGACTGATGTTTTTATTTGAGTCTTGTTGTTTGTGATAGCAACAGATCCAAGGGATTTATTAGAACACAGCATAGCTTCATTACAAACTCTCATAGTCATAAACAAAGTTCTACCAGGTTCCATGTGAAATGTTTCACTCATATCATAACTTGAATTGCTGCTATTTTTCTGAATTTGCATTACTGATAAGGGTCTTGTTTTATATCCATTGATATAAAGATAGCCATTCTTTATCATAGCTGACCCAGATTCATTTAATCCAACCCACTGGCAAGGTAATATGTCATCTTTGTTTTCAGAACTTCCAATACACATATCTAAAATTATGCAAGGAAGAGCAAAAAGGTATTGGACGGCTTTATTAATACTGTTAATGCAATTATTCCTGTTTTCTGTTACATCCAAAATGATGTCTGTATTAAAATTGATATACTACTGACTGAAGAAACTGAGGTACATAATATAAACTATATGATTTGCTAATGACCTCTACGAATCATCCGAATCTACTATGAATTTTACTTACCATCTATCATTCGTAGGGGTCAGCAGTAAACAATTTTATCATACACAGGGTCTTTCCTGCTTAGTTTGGATTAAAATAAACAATGAAATAAAATAACATTGATAGATGACGTCACCATCAATAGTTCACGTGAAGTAATTAATCCAATATGAAATGTTTTGCCCTCATATGAATTAAAAGGGAAATACCACGTGACGGCGTTTATCCAATCATAACGTCACTGTTTTGTCCGATGTGTGGTGAGTAACAACTGTCTCACAAAAAAGTAGTCACAAACGTTATAGAACCTGGATAATTCGTTATTACCTTTAAAGTTGATTAAAAATTCAAAATATTGTTTAATAATCTCATATAAGTTACATCCCCTTAGTACATTCTTTACTTTTAAACATTAAACAGTTAAGTATTTTAAAAAATACTAGTATTTACATCCTTTTGCATGTTTTCCTGAATATGACTTACTGCTGGAAGGAGATTTAGGAGCTAGCGCTCACTTATGATATCATGTTATAGTGTGTTAATGTTAAGCATAATCATAAATTTCAAAAAATGTTTTTGGTTTCTAGTAAGAAAAGAGGGGCGAACAATATCAGAGGAACATTTAAACTCCTCAGTATGAAGAACCCCAACCTGAAAAAGCCATGTATAAGATAGAAAAAGACATACAGACAAACAATAGTATACAAAACACAACATAGAAAACTGTTGACTAAGCAACCCGAACCCCCCAAAAAACTTGGTTGATCTAAGGTGCTCCGGAAAGGATAAACAGATCCAGTGGCACTCATCGTGTTGCTCATGTAAGTACAAAACTGGTA